>NC_134957.1:11917100-12517100 GCF_965638725.1 Aptenodytes patagonicus | reverse complement strand
AATCCTCTGATACTGCCTGTGTTTCTTTTTTACTCTAACCAGAGCCCTGAAGTTGTTTCTCATATCAAAAGCTCCCAGTCAATGTGATTTTTAGAAAACATAGCGTGTCTGGGGAGAAACCTGCAAAATATAGAACACATTCCCCATTTGCATCAGAATGTTGAAAAACCCCATCACTCCTCTATGATACATCATATCAGCACTACACCTACCATGAAATATTCATGGCCATTTATTATGTTGGGTTTTATTATCCTCGTAAAACTTTCCAGCGATCAGTGTCTCTATTTGCTCAGCCTCCAGCCTGGATGGGTGCTTTTGTCTCTCCTTCAGTGCTGGCAGTGTTTGAATTAATCCACATCCCCCCTCAGCGTAAGAATGATCCCCCTGCCCTCCCTGGCATGAGGAGAGCTGCGCTCCCGGGACTCAGTCTGTCCAGGGCTGCTTCCCTCCCTGTGGCATCAACAGAGCGCTAACTGGGAATGGGAGGGTGACCATGACACACTCTGCCTGCATTACATTGCTGGAAAGGAATGAAATTCAAACCAGGATTGACTTCCCAAGCCCAGTGTGACAGCACACAGAGCAGAGGAATTAAATGGCATTGCTGCTCCTGTGTGGGTTGGGAAGGCAGTGGGAAATGCTGCTGGTCTCACCATCCGTGCATCCTCCATGCGATGTTAAAAAAGAGAAGGGAAACACTCTGTGAGGATGGCTCCTGAAGGTTTTATGGCAACTGCCAGATTAATTTTATTGTAATCTGCTAAATGCTTTTCAAATGGGTACCTCTCCATTTCCTCCTCAGCACCCTGCAGGGTCTGGTATGGGAAGAACAGCCCTGAATCATCTCTGCAACCACCAAACTGCCCTCCTGGCAATGAAGCGAAGGCAAGGATTGAACCCGGAGGGAGGGTGTGAGAAAGAGACAGTTTCTGGAACAGATGCAGTTTCTGATTCAGAGCAGTCCTTTATAGCAGGACACTTTGTAAGAGTCCCATTCTGCAAACCTTTTATTCTTTCTGCAAGAGCTTGCAGGACCTGCCTTTTACATGTGGAGGGGAATAAAAAAAGATCTACAAGAACAGCAACAGCTCTCCTTTCACAGAGACTGCAAAGCTGAATCTCGGTGGAGGGACCTTGATACAACCTCTTGCTTTGAACACACAGCAAACAGTTCTGCGTTGAACAAACTGCTGCAAGAGGATTCAGGCTCCTTGCTTGCCAATGCACTGGCACTGCTTTTCCCCAGAGCACAGTGTCTTCCAAAAGAAAACTGCATCAGCCTCAGAAAAATAAATAAATCTACTTTTCACATCATTTCATCTCCTGATAACAGTAATGAACTCAATCCAAGGCATTACTGGGAATTAATGACTGCCTGCCTCCTGACTCACCAGCTCTTCCCAGGCTATCATAAATTCCAAGAAACTATTGAGAACCACACATCAACCAGTAAGCTGAAAAGAAAGCAATTGTCCAAAACCCTGGGACAAATATAGAACATGCCAGTCCCACCTGGGAGCCTGGGAATTGAGATGAGCTCCCAGATAAATGCACTCGCTCTGCCCAGACGGCTCACTGGGGGCAGTCAGCAGGAGCTGCTTCCTGGGGCTCTCCGGAGGATCCCACCAGGGGTTCTGCATCATTTTTCCAAAATAAGTCTGGTTGAAAGCAGCACACATCACCCTTGGGGAACTGTTCCTCTGGATAATTAAACTTACATTGCATGCCATACCTTTAACCTTTTTTCTGGCTAACTCTCCAATCTCACGATGCTCTTGTCTGAGAGATTAAAGAGCCTCCCAGAAGCTCTCCCTGGATGTAGGTACTTCCAGACCATTATCACATCACCTCTAACCTACTCTTAATAAACTAAAAGAAGATGCTTCATTACTGAAACCAAGCTTCGCAGCTCATAGCTGCTTGGCAGTTAGAAACCAGGGTACATCACACATGCGAGGCCTCTTGGACTTTCTTCCTTTCAGATCACACCGCTCTCTGCAGGGAGAAGAAGGGTTAATAAAATTGACAGATCTACATACTTATTTAAATATCTAGATTTCCTGCTCTCCCAGTTGCAAATGTAAATTTGTATGTAACTAGCTCCAGTAATTAGGGTTAATGACTAAAGAGCATTTGGAGATTGTGCAATTCATGAAGTTCTCCACCAGAAAGAACCGATTAGATTTGCTACTCTTTTTGAAAAATACAAATTTCTGTCATCATCTGTGCATTGAACATGTCTATCTGGGCTGCTTGTCTCAAGAAATTTAACTAAATTAACACATGATTTTGTTATCATTTATTAAGTACAGGCCATGTGCAGATTTTTATGAATTGGAGCATTCAACTGGCAGAACAGGTAGAGGTATGGCAGATAGTGGAATATGGTTTAATTTGGAGAATATATAGCTGCTACATCAAACCAAAAGCCTGAGAAGTTCCACTCCAGCCCATAGCTGCATTCATTTACTGTTGGGTCTCACTTTTGCTGGAGTCATACATCCAAACTACTTAGGTTCTGAGGACAATCACTGTACAATACAGCCCAGTGGAGAAGAGAGACTTGTCTCATGATGGATTATCCCCAGGCAGAACCAGTGCGACACTCCAGGGGCTTTGAGAAGACAAGCCCTGAAAAATAATCCTGCACTACAAATGTGTCCTTCTTCTCCTACGCAGGCACCAGCCCTGTCCTTGGACCCCTCAGGGCAGAGCTGGGCACTCAGGGGGTCCTGGACCAGCATCACAGATGCTGCAGAGGCACCCCTTGTTAACTCCATAGCTGTAGCTGTGTCCCTCCAGGTGTTTAATTAAGGCAGCTTGGGCTTCCCACGCAGTGGGGTATGAAAGCAGCACCTCATAAAAACGTCCCAGTCCCAATAACACTTCTAAATCAGCTTCTTGGGATGCAGCCGTGACAAGCCACATGGAGAAGCCATGGCAGCAAGGGGAAGGTTTTACTGGCTCTTAATTATGAGGTTTGGCACAACTCTCTGCAGCTGATTCTCTGGAAAACAGCAAGGAGGAGCACTCCAGCACTGTGCTACTTCCACCAGCTCCAGCAGCAGCTCCCCACTGCTCCCACATCTTCCCTCACATGGGTGCAGACACTGCAACAACTGCATCCTATTTCTATTTCTCCAAAGACCCACAAACCAACAGTTTGGGCTCTTTCCCTTTAGTGGACCTCTGATATTTTTCTGGTGGTCACCCGTGTACAACTAACTGAAGCTTCCTGACATGCCAGCTCCTCCCAGGTTCCTTGTCGCGACCCTTTGAGAAAGGTCCCACAGGTCAGCGGACCACAGACTAAAAGCTGCTGAAGTGAACAAGTCCCTAGACGGGGAATCACATGATTAAGAGCTCTTTAACCTAGCTGAATCCCTGCCTGCATCATCAAAGGCAGCAGCTGGAAGGTTTGATATGCTCAGAAAGACATGGTTAATTGTGAGAGCAATTAGCCTCTGCAAGAATTCACTAAGTACGTGATGGATTCTCTGTGCCTGGAAGTGTTTAAATCTCAGCAGAGATCCTCTAGAAAGATAAGCTTCTGTTTGGCCAGGGTGGATGGGCTTGATACAGGAATAGTCCATTTTATGCAAGAAGAGATGAACAGAATGGTCTTTTGAGCTGGAAAATCTCTAAAATCTATGAAACTATTAATAGAGAGTGAGACATTTCTAGTGGGTTTGACAGCTAGATGACAAATCTGTGTTAAATTCCACAGGTTCCGAAGAAACTACTTGGCCTCGTTTTCTGATATTCTCCAAGGGGTTTCCCAGTGGGGGATTTTAGTTTTCCATTTTTTAGCTTTAAAACAATCTTCCAAACTGGAAAACTTCTCCACCTCCCCTCCTCTTACCTCCCTCGGCTCCTCAATCCTCTCTGTCTCCAGGAGTATGTGCCAAGCTGTGTGTGGGTGAACTCCTGGGAGAGGCAGCAGCAGAGAGCCGTCCCACGTGTGTGATGAGCAAAGAGCAGCTGGGCAGACAGAGGAGAGACACGACTTTGCACTTTCCCACCCCAGAGCAATCTCAGAGCTTGGGCATAACTTCCCTTGCAGACCCTGGAGAAGCCCCACGGCACAAGGAGCCCCAGAGTCACCAGGCTGCACACATTCTGCTGCTCCCAGAATAGCTTGGTTTATCAGTGTTTCCCTATCAGTATTTCCCTTTTAACTCTGCTGTGAAGCTTTATCCTCCCAAATTCAGCAGAGCACAGCAGCTCTCGGTATCTGTTGTTGGGGGCATGCTTCTCATGCTGTCTCGCTGCCTGCTATCTCATCCACCTCAAATAATGCAAGCAGTTCTGAGGCTTATTACATGATGCAGGTGATTAAGAATTAATAACTGCTTCCAAGACCAATTGTTTCAGCCAAGACTGCTGTGAGTTTGGTTTTTTATATGTATGTTTTGAAAAAGATGGCAGATAATTGAAAATGCAACATTACTCCAAACCGTTCATCATCTTCAGTGAACTTCCACCCCCTCCAAAATATAAAATCCTCAGTTAAGCATGCTGCATCCTCCCTCCTAGCCTTCCTTTGCCGTGCTTGCTTAGTAGGGAAAATCTTCAGGGAAGCCCGACTTACAAGTTTGTACAGCACCAAGGTAACAGGCAAAAAGCATAACAGGAATGAGAATAACAATACCTTATTTGCTTGCAAGAAGATTGCACTCATGTGAGATCACATCTGCTCCTTAGCAAGATCTGGGAGGAAAAAAAACCCAACATCATCACTATATGAACAGGTATAACCATAAACATAATAGCACTAACAATGAGAGTAAACCTCAAGTGTGACAAGACTGATGAGGCTGTGCAGGGAAGAATGGGATACAAATAAGGGAGAAATATGCCCACCACTGACCAGGCAAAGGAAACTACAGAGCAAAAACTCCGAGAGACTCTTCAGAGGTTAGTGGATGTGCTACAGGGTCTGTTGGGGGGTCAGAAATCAAGAGGGAGAGGTCTACTCTGTGGATATTTCTTCAATGGGAAGCATCAATTGGAAGTGGAAGAAATGAATGAAAAGGCGGCGAGGCCCATCAATAATAATAAAAAAAAAAGATTTAGGACGTGAAAAGTAGAAGCAGGCAGTCTCTGAATTCTGGTGGGACTTCCTGACAGCCATGACAACAGTACCCTGTACTGTGAAAATCTGCTCCCTTATGGGGGTGCCAGTCCTTCAGAAAGCAAAGAGGTTAATGAAATAGAGGTAAAAAATATTTTAATGTTTTCTGCACTTTCTTGTCATTTAAATGTGTGCTAGGTACTGCATTCTTCCAGAAATCCCAAGTGGAAGAAGTAAAATAACAACCACTTGGAGGATTTAACCCAGAAGTCCCTAATTTAATTCATATTTATAATATGAATTTTGTATAAACCTGTGGAAAGCCTGAGAAAAATATATAAGCAGTAGCCACTGCTGGAACTACTGGAAGAGGAGTAATTTGCAGAAGGATTCAAGACTTGTTTCTCTTGGACATCCCTTTTGAAGATGACACTCTTCCTTCTCCCAAAGGGGCTTGCCCTTGTGATCATCCTCTGTGCACAATTCAGTGTGTAACATGGCAGGGATGATGGGAAAGGGGTCCCCGTGACACAGAGTTGGATTTCCAAAGCATGCTGCCAAGGGAGATGCAGCCTGGCATTTGAGGATCAGCAAGATCTGGAATGATCTCCAAACAGAGCAGCAGGGTTCAAGTTTCTCAGATGGGTCTCATCACTCTACTCCCTGGGAGTAGCTACCACTGCAGCTCTGCCTGCCTGGGGACAGCAGTCCCTCTGAGCACTAAGTGTTGCAGGATCAGAATATAAAGATTACAAAAGTGTGAGAGAAAGGTACCCATACAGCCAGTCCCAGCAACTCTGATGCATATATCTGGATGGAGCTGGAACCCCAGGATCCAGAGTTCATCCCTAGAAGGGCTGATCCCTTCACTGACCTTTCTACAAAATTGCTTTCTCTGATCTCTGCACTGCCAGACAATGTGCCTTCTATGGACACTGTCCTCTGCCAGCTGTAACACCAGATGTTTGATAACACAGGGGTCACGTCATCCAGCCAGGGAAAGGCTGTGTCATGCTATAATAGATACACTTCTCTCCTTCCCCTTTATGCCACCCTAATGTAGTGCAAGAGATTGAACCCTGTAGGTTTTGCCTCTATTTCTACCAAGGAAAAAGTCCTTAGTGCTCTTTCTTGGGAGAGAACATGCAGTTTGCCAGCAGCTAGAACTACTTACATCAAAACATGGCTAGGGAAGGAGAGTCCTGTCCTAGGGCAGCTTCCCCAGAGACCCCAGACCCAGCCCACTGCACTGGTAACCCAGCTAAGGCTGCAGAAGTGAAGGGCTGATGTCTTACTCCAAAGCTCCTGTTGTTCTGTCTGCTCTACCAGTTTAGGATGTCTGCTTGCCTCCTCAAGACCTCTCCCACCTGCTTTGCACCCTGAGATCTGGTCAGCATGTCTGTGACCACAAGAATGGGTTTTCACTGTATACAACCACAGAAGTGGCAGCAGTGGATATGGCTTCTGCGCCCACATCTGCCCCAGAGGCTACTCTTCCACCGCAGAGCAAACACAGGAGGTGGGACTCATCTCCCCTAATGTCAGGCACCTACACACAGGTGACTCTAGACAAGCCAGTCACCATGGCTCCCTGTGCACCTATAGGTGATCCAGGCCCTACTGACAGTCAGTGCAGGGGAACAATTTTCCAGATCCACTGTGTATGGATCTGGAAAATCTGTGTGTGGAACACTGTGTGTTCCATCCTCTTACTTTAGGAGGGGATGTTTCCTGCCCTCATCTCTTGATGGTACCAATCTGATCTCTATGAAGAAGCCACAAGACAGAAGCTGCTGTTAGATGGATCCATTCAGCCCAGCTGTTCCAGGTCCACGGTAGAGTTTTGGGGTTTTTTGAGAGAGGACACAGAGCAAAAAGGAATCAGCATGACAGTACCCAAAAGCACCTTTGCATCCCATCAGCTAGGCTATTGCACAGATTATGTGCTACCCCAAGGCACTGCACCTCTTTGCTCTTCCTGGCCCAGCCCTTGCCAGCGTTGCTTCTCTTAAGCATCCCTCTGGCACAATTCCAACCCATCCAGGACTGCAGGCAGCCTTGCAGGGAGCAGCCCCTCAGAGCATGCTGATCCCCAGTGCCAGTGGGAGTCACACTCTGCCCCACCACCCGGGGTCAAAGGCTCTGGCTTTTAATTAGCCTCTTTGATGCACAGCCTGAGCCTGTACACACTCGGTATGATCGTGTAGCCAAATCAGTTATGATCAAAGCCCACCTCACCCCACTGAGGGAAATGACACTCAGAGACATCCCTGTGTTCACATGATCAAATGCTTCAGAGATACCCATCATTCAGATGAACCCCTTTGCTCAGTAAAAGAGAGGTGCTGCTCCCCAAGGCTGAGTACTGGCAGCTGGAGCCACAGTCCCGCATGTGCAGAATCACATCATCATGGCTCAGGATGAGAAGGGCTGTGACGGATGCTGAGGGAGGAAAGAGGATCTGCTCAGGAAGGGAGTTGTAACGGCAGGAGGGCAGCCCAACAACAAGCCTGCTGTAGCAAAGACAACAGAAAAGGGGCTGTGCAGCTTGCAAATGGGGATAGCTTTTGGCACTGCTGAGCTTCAGGTGTCATGGGCTCACTGGAATGTGGGAGTGAGCAGGCGGTCCACAGGGGACATCTGGGCATATCAGTTGAAACACAGCTTCAATGGCCATTAAAATCACCCCCTAACACTTCCACATGTGTCTTGAGGCATATCATGGAGCAGCCCAAGGCAAGAGAGAGTTGGGAGGGGACCTCCTGCCATAAGAAGACCCTCCAGCACTGCAGATCACCCCAAGGTTTCCTTGGCTCTCTACTGGTGCCTTCTCTGTGCAGAGATACTCACCGCTCAGAGGGTCGACCTGTCACTCCCCATCTCCTCTCCCTCCCTAACACTCTGCAGATGGCAAATGATGGAGCTGCCAAGCAGAAGCTTGTCTTGCCTACTAGCAAAGCCAGCAGTGCTCCCCTCTGGAAACCTTGCCTTCTTTCTGCAGGAGATGTGTTTTGTCAGTGCACTGACACCAAGCAGTGCGGCAAGAGTTTCTCTCCCTTATTCTATGGGGTCTGTTCCTGCCCCAAGGAAGAGCAGAGAGGAGAGATGAATGCCAAGACACAGCAGTACAGAAGCAAGGAAACCACACACACACAGAGCTCCGGAGACACTATCATACTCAGACTGCAGCTAAGATACTGGTTTGTCCCTTGTCGACACACTGTCCCCTCTTACCACTTGCTTTCCTGGCCCTGGCAGCCCCTGTGAGACATGCCCGGACATGCCTTTCCCAGGTCCTAAGAGATACAAACACCCTGGCTTTTCCCTGGAAAAGCTGAGCTAGTCACACAAACCCTGGCTGTGCTTCTGGCTTTTCCCACAAAGAAACTGGCTGGTATTCACAGAACTGCTCTCAGGCAGCAAAGCTTTTTTTTCCTCTTTTCTACTTGTATCATCTTCTCTTGGTTCCTAGCTGCTACTGAGCACAACCAAGAGTCTGCAGGAGGGGTCAGGCTGCAGCTGGTACACATCAACACAGCCTTGCTGATTCAGAGCGACCAAGCATCTGATAGGAATCCTCCCACATCAACACATGCTTGGTGACTACTGGCACTGCAGAAGTGGAAACCACACAGAAAGACCCTACCATCACATTCGACTGCTCATCCCTCTCCATACAGCTCAAGCCCTGGAGCCGCAGCGACAGGCAGCTATGCCCACTGCTCCCAGCCACATCGAGGAAGTTTGATTGAACAGAGGGAAAAGCAGATGCTGTATCATCTCCCTCTGCCCTGACAGGAGCACAGTACCCTGTTTCAAAGGCAGCAAGAGATTTGGGATCCTTCAGGTCACTCTGGAGTTGGCACTTACCCCCAGCTCAACTGGTCCCTGCTGCCTCAGTGACGGAGCACTGCAAGGTTTGTAGAGTTGTTTCCCCTCAACAACCCAAGGTTTAACAACTCCTCACTCCTTTTTGGAAGGTGTATTGCCTTCCCCCAAGCTGAACTATCGAGGCACTATCACCATAACGGTTTCCTCTAGAGCTCTTTAATGAGGTTCCTAGTCTTAGAGAGAAGATTTTCTTTCTCCAGAGAAGGCTAGAGAAAACCTTGGTGAAGACTGTGTCCCTCCATCTATTGCTGTGCTATTTCCATGTCTGTCTGTCTGTGCTCTCCCTCTTGTCCATTAGCTGTGAGCAGCTTGCAGGGAAAACATGCCTGAAAGCTCCTGTGTGCTCATGACTTGTAGCTGGGAGACACCTGTAAATCAGGGCTTTGCCCAGCAGATCCTCCTAGTCCTTCTTCTGTTGCAAGAGCAGGAGAGGGGTGGTGGAGGTCAGACCTTTAAAGCCAGAGGACAGTAAATCCACATAGCACTCACTCCGTTGTCTGAAGATTCATGGCTTTGTTCTCTGAAGGTCAGCTTCGTCTGTTCTAGTCAATTAAGAATAATCTATCGCTTCTCCCTCTGCACCCTCCCTAGCCATATGCTCCTTGTCAGCAGGAGACCATTGGTCAAATAAAAGTCAGAACTACTCAGTGTCCCAGAGATATGCAGCGAGACGAGCAGAAGGAGGCAGATAGCTCTTCATCTCATGATGGGGTCCCAGGGATCCTGCCTCTCTGAAAGGCTGAGAACTGGCAGAGGGGGAAAGTCCCCAGAGTGATATAAACGCCTAGGAACAATTTGCAGTGTGGGGACAGGAGAGGGTCCTTCTGGCTATGCCACAAAACAACCCTGACACCTCACAACTTCTGTCACAGCACCATTCCCACAGATCTCATGGGGATCCCTCTAGCACCCGAGTCCCATTGCTCTCTCCATCACTCTCATATGACCACATCTCCTTCAACCCTGAGTGTTGCATCACTGGCTCACAGCCAGAAATACAGCCCACCACCCCACCTTCCCTGTCCTGCCTGGAGCCCTGGTGCCTCTCTGTTATCTTCTCTGCTCATGGCCCCTGAAGCCTTCCTCAGATGAAGGACTACTCCTTCCTGCCCTGAGTCTCCCTCTGCATCTGCTTCTTTGAGTATTTCACCATTTGCAGGCAGAGATGGCAGCAGACTACATGCAATTCCCTCCTTTGAATGCTGGAGCTGGAGGAGCTCAGGGCAGGCTGGGAGAAGGCTAGGTCTTGGGGATGGCAGGAGGCAAAGAAAGGCTGTTAGGAAGTGGATACGCAGAGGCAGGGAGAGGTCCCAGCAGGTCTGTGAGAGCTCCAGATGCCTGACAGACCCCAGTGCCACACTAAGTATACTAAAACCTGGATTCAGGAACTAACTTTGAAGTCTGAGCTTGAAATCCTTGACCTAAAGTTATTTTCTCATGGTTGCCCACTTGGTGGCATCTCTAAGCATGGCCAAGCAACTGGTCTCTGTAGTTTGCAGAAGGAGTCAGTGGGACTTGGGATCCCACATCATTTATGCCACTGAAACCAGTAGCACAGCCAGGACTACAACCTTGACCTGCTGACCCACAGCTGGGACCAGAGTCTAAGAGTGCCTTTCTGGTGTCTTTGGGTTCTGGGATTGCAAAAAGTATCACAAAACAGCATATCCTGAAAATTAAGCTCACATTCAATTTATGAGAGTTTTCTTAAAAAAACAGCCCCAGGTGATGTGGGCAGTCTTTCATCAGGGGCTGGAAGCAGGCCAGCGTAGGGGCAGTGGTAACAAGGTCTCTGCTGGAGTCACTGGCAGCAGGTGGAGGGATGAAGGGATGGGAGAGATGGTGACCTTGGCCATGCTTGGGCAGCTGACTTGGTCTGTCCTCTCGGGCCCACCAGGGACCAGATATTGGGGCACGTTCTCCCTCTAAATTTTCTCTGTGGGATGAGGAGGTGGAAGAGTTTCTAGCCTCCCTGGTCCTGTCTCTCCTTGTCCACTTTGCTAGCTCATTTTGTTTGTCTGCTTTGTTTTTGAGCAGCCCTCAAGGCTGTGTTTTGGAGAGAGGGTTTCATCAGGCAAAAGAAAGGTACAAAAACGAGTTAATGAGAACGATTATTCAGTGACAGCTGCTGCCACTCAACTCCTAACAAGTGTAAGGCACAGCCTTGCAAAAACAAGGCTCTCTCTGATGATTATGTTCAGGGGGATTAACTTAGGAAACTTTGCTTAAGACCTGCAGTGATCTTATTGGAAATCTAGTCAATGAGCAGGCAAGTACAGGGGAAAAACATACCTTTAAACAAAGCTCATTTGCTGGGAGCAGAGAGAGCCTGGGGCTGGACTGAGGCAGACCAGAGATGTGCAGTCCTTGCTCTGCTGTCCCTGGGTTACTCACCATCATCCTGGGGATGCGCAGCTGAAGGCGATGGCCCACCTGGAGCTCAGCAAGGCAGAGTCCGTTTGCAGAAATGTTTTCTCCCCCAGCTGCTGCAGTCCACAAATCAAATCCTCTGTCTCCAGCCCAAACAATCCGGGCCAGGGCCAGGGCAGGACTGGACCATGAGCTCCTGCAGTCAACACTGGCTCTGTTTCTCGCTGCAGATAGACTCCTCACTATGACTACAGTCAGCTCTGCTAATGATTATCCCTGTGTCCATGCCCAAGAACTGCTCATCATCATATCCCTCCGCACAGGGATATGATGCCCAAGCTTGGCACATAATGCCTGCCATTTAATGTCCCCATCAAGCCACAGAGAAACCAAATGGACTGGAAAACTGGCCCAGGATTGGTGCTTTCCTTCCAAACTGGCGCCCACGGAATGCAGGACTCCTCTGTTTTCAGCCTGGCATCCCAACCAGCCCCCTGCTCAGCTGGCGATGGCCAGGGAGAGCAGCAGTGCTAGACGCAGTTGCCTGTACCTGTGCCACTGGTGGTGGAATGGGGCCTCCCTGCTGCCTTGTGGTCTGGCATTACTGGCCAGGGGGACACCCGCACCTGGGGGCTCTGCCCCAGCGCAGGCGCGAGGCTCAGCTCCCTTTGGAGCTGGCATCACAGCCCTGCCACTACTTCAGACAGATGGTAAGCAGGCCCAGCTCCATCTCCTGTGGCTGTTTGGCCACTACAGAGAGCTGTTCAGGCCAACCCAAATTTGGCTGGCAGGTGTCCGTACCTCAAACGCAAATATTTTGGCAGGAGCAGCTGTGAGCCAAGTGGATGAGACTCTGCCCTCCCCATCGAGGCCAGGGAGGGGGGTCTGCCCCACAACAGCTCCTGGGATTTCCTCACCTGGATGCACCAAATCTGATGCTCAGCAGCTCTTCCCTCCATTGGCTTCCATCCTCAGATGCATTTCGGGCATGAGTGGCCCCACACTTTCTGTCAGGGCTGGCCCTGCTTCCAGGGCAGCATCCCAAAGCAATGGCCATGGCTCTCTGCATTTCCCCCACCAGTCCCTCTTTGAAACCATTCTCCTTGATTCATGGCTGTTTCACCGCATCTCCTCTTCCAGTGACCCCTGAGCTCCGGGGTCCCGCTATAGTCCGTAGCTAGCATTCACTGCTAATCAACTCCTGGCTGCCATTCATAAAACTGTGGGTGTTTTCTGGCTTTTTCTGCTGTGCTGTCTTTCATTTTGACCCTTTCAGTGCCTCCTTCAACCCCTCTTTTAAATCTGGCAGCTCCTTGGATAGATGAGCACCCACAGGGTCAGCTGCGAGCCCATGGCCAGGCAGCCCCGTGCATCCCCATCCCATCATCAGAGCTAACCGTTAAAACTGACTGCAAACTGGTGACCCAGGTGCTGTCCTGGGGGACAAGCTTTGCTTCACCACAAGTGTATCGAGGGTGAGGAGTCCCACTACCGCACGTGCTCTCCTTTGTGTCCTGAGAGGGAAAGCCCCCCCATGCACTCTCCCATCCTGCTTCAAGGTCAAGGGGCAGCTGAGATGCATCAGCCCCATGATCAGTGCCACTTTTCCAAAGCTGGCTCTTAGAGGGGTTTCAGGGGTTTTGCTGCTGCCTTTAAATCCCAATGTCTAGAAACCAAAATCAGAGTCTTCCCCTACACAAACTTGTAACATGCTTTGCACACAGCCAGTCCCTGTGGCAGTAAAACTCCCATCACTAGTCCATACTGCTCCCCTTCCTAGAGAAAAGAAAGGAGTGGGGCTACCATGCTCTCAATGGATGAGGAAACTGTTATGGTCTTCTCTATATACCCAAAAGAAACCTTTATCAGCATGTGTTTAGGACCAGAGGTCTGCAAAAAGCAATGCTCTTAAAAATGAAATAAGAAGCCTTGAAGAATTTTTATTTGCCATCTCTACTCACAGGCAATTAGAGGAGTAGGACATAAGGCCTGGTTTTATGTGGAGGCTTTTTTTCTTTCTTTTTCAATTTGTCTTAATCATATAGCTCTTGTAGCACAGAAATGCATCTTGCATGATAACTAAATACAGGAAGAGCACTCACTCCATAAAAAGTCTAGTCAATACCACTGGGCAGCCAGAGCCAAAAACATATCAACAATGAGTTGGGAATTGGAAGAAAGTAACAGATGTCATTCAAAACCTCAAGGCGTGTTGAAGGGCTGAATCATGCCCTGCCTGGCTGAACAGCCCCAACAGGATGGGAGCTGTGAGACCAGTGCCTGGGAGAGGGCAATTCATTGGTGTCGGACATTAGATGCAAGGGTGGAGAAGCAATGGGAAACCGTAGGAGCAACAACAGGGAAAATTGCCCAGCCAGCGCTCTTGCACCTGCAGAAAGTTTGGCCCTGTCGCAGGAGAAATGGGTGGGAGGGACAAGACACCAAATGCACAACAGCCAATGGCACATGGAAATGGGGGGCAGCGGGGATGGGCAGGGACCGTGGGACAAGGGGAGCAAGGGGAAGTTACCTGCTGCTGGAGACAGAGAGCGGCCACTTTGTGGGTGATGGCAGGAGCCTGCCTGAAAGAGGATAACGGAAGGATTTATGAGCACAGCGATAATGAAAGCCAGTTATCTGTGACCATCTTAAATCTTGTCAGAGGGAGGATGAGAGAGGCCGTCTCCAGTGGACAGGTTGGAAGATTTAACGCCGCTGTTCCACAGCATAATCGTAAAATAAGCCCGCCCCACACTGGCTGCTGCTGCATGGGAAGGGGCTCACACTCCTGCCCATGCTTTCAGAGCTGGTTAGGGCTGAGCGCCAGCCACCGCAGTCAGAGAGGGCCAGTTCTCAGCCAGCCGCAAAGGGAGGGAGGTTAAATAACACAGGAGTCACTGCGGAGAGGCTCAGCATCTCTCCCAAAGACCAAGGAGGGTCAGGATGCCGTCAGGATGCTGCAGCCCAAATGCAGGATGCACTAAAAGGCTCAGCTCAGAGGCTCAAAAGACTCAGCTACTGAGGACGTCCTGCCAGTCCCATCCAATGGCACACATTAGCAGCCCTGCACATCCCTGCTCCCACAGCCTTTGATTAACGATGCTGCATGTCCAGCCCAGCCACTGCAGTGCCTCTCATCCCAGCCATGGGAAAGAGGACACAGCCCTGCAGCAGCTTCCCAGGGCTGGAGAGGGCCAGATCCTGAAAAGGTCCTCTCCTTGCCAGCACAAGGTGTACAAAACCTCTGCCCCCACTCCAAGCCACTCGCCTCTCTGCATCACATGGGTGCCGCTGAGCAGAGCCCACGCTGGGGTGCACACACACCGCTCTGCCTGCACCTTGCACATGCCCTCCCCTCCGTCCCAGCCCTCAGGTCCTTGTGCAGCTTGGCAAGCTTGCGGGCCAGGCAGACATGCCCAGTGGGTAGAGCTTTCATGGCAAGGACTTGGGGAACGTGAACTCAGCAGCAACGGGGCAGACTCAGGAGCCTCCCCCCAAGCCTGGGGTCCACATGAGATGGGTCACTGTCACCTCCCGTGGGCCAGCACCGACAGCAAGAAAGGAAGCCCTGGGCTCCAGCCAGGGACACCGGGGCACAAGGGGACAGGGGGAGAGCAGCCACAGCCACTGCAGCCCCCGCATCCCCAGAGTTCGGCCATGGGAGCTGCCTGCCTCCCCCTCTGCAACCAAGCAGCCACGTTGTGCTCTCCCTGAGAGAGAAAGAAATCAGGTAAGCAATGTCTACAAGCCCATATGGAGGGGCTGGGATGCTGCCCAAGCTTCAGCTCAAAAAAAGTGCACATTTTATGGTATAAATATTTTGGTTTGCCTCCTCCTCTCCAGCCCACAAGCTCCAGCACAGAAACCACAACAGCAGCCCTCATCACAGCCATTTTGGCAATTGGCTCCCTCTGATCCCCACCGTAACCAATGTTTGCTGCAACAAAAGCCTACACAAACTCACCTGGCTGGCTGGGGCAGAAACCCCCAACCCTGCATGTGACCCCCCTACTTCCTGCAAAGGTCTACATGCCTCTCAGGCACTGCCATGAAGGAGAAGGGCTTCTGGTGGAGTGGAGGGGGGCTTTCGGCTCCTGGAAGGTGCTGCTCCCCCTAAAGACCACAACAATTACCACAGTTAGGGCCAAGGACATGGCAGGCTGCCTTGCAACACCACCCAGCTCTCATGGAGCTGTTTGGTACTTACTGTTCCTGTTAACCCCCATGACAGAAAAGATCTGGGTCCACTCCCTTTCCTGTTAACAGCCTAAAATCTAATGCTTGCTCTGAAATTAAAATGATGGCTGCAATGCAATGGAGAATCTGTCCACCTTGCCAGCCGCGCCGCCTCGCAGTGCTCCCAACATGAGCCCTTCCCATCAGCAGCAGAGCATCTCCCCAGGATGCATCCCCACTGCTGCGGGTCCTGCCCTCAGCCCACACAACATGTCCGCCAGCCCACCCCAAGCCACAAGCCACCCCACTTTCTAGTCTCTTCCTCTTTTCCTCCTCCCCATGCCATGGGAGAAGCACTTGGCCACCAAAGCCACTCTCTGCCACGGCAGGCACAGTATCCACACCACGATGTGCGAGTGGTGTGGGGAGGATGGGGATGTATCTTCTTTATCAGAGCATCTGTGGCCATGTCTTACCATCACTGAATGCAAAGAGGCACAAGCTGCAACCTCCCACAGCTGCACAAGGAGCATTAATCCCAGGTGCCAGCCCCAAAACTTTCTCCAAAGACTCAGGCAAGTGTGATAAGAATTTAGTGGTGTGAAAATGTATCCATTTGATTAAAATGGAGAGGTGAGGAAATCCCCCAGGGATTTTCTTCACCAATCCTCTTGGAACAAGAAAAAGAGAGAATTTGTCTAATAAAAATAATATTAAAAGCAATTTTTCACTAGCGTATACTTTATGGCTTTTAATTCTTGAGAAATGAGATTGGGTCCTGCCTCCCCCAACCCCGCTTTGGTTGTGAATGCAGCCGACCAGGCCCAGCCCTTCACCCCACTCCACCTGCACAGCAGGTGCCCAGGGAGAGACCAGGAGCAGCTCTTCAAGCCACTGCTTTGCCTTCAGATGTCCAGAGCAGGACACTTAACCTGCAATGCCTGCTCAGGCAGTGCCTCCCTGTGTGTATGCTCCAAAGCTGCATACCCAATGCAAAACCTGAGCTTGGGATCTGCACTTACCTGGGCAAACATTTGTTTTGTGCTCTAATAGCAAGGCGAATGCACTATTCCCCTGTGTAAACATCCACTCTCCAGACATAAGCACTTCTGAGCTGTGCTGCACTCCTCTGTTCAAACAGCCACTTTCTAGGTGATATCTGCTGCATTCTCCTGTGTCAACACAGTTGGTGCTTGGGGCTGTCCTGGTCTCCTCTGAAACATCTCTTGTCTTGGATGGGAACAGTCCAAGCGTGGCTATTTATCTGTGCAAATGCATCCCCTGTATGGGCAGTTTTTAGGTGTGCTCTATTCCTTGTGCCATCTCAGCAGATGGGGCTGCAAAGCAGGATTAGGAAGAAAAGGATGATGAACAGCATAGACACAAAAGAAAAAGGGGTTAAACCACATACTGGTTTATCCTCCCAGGCTAATGTGAGAACTGTCTTGAAAGAGAAAGGCAAAGGCAATAGAGCAGTCTCACCTCTCTGGTCTTAGTGCTGGTGCTCCATGGGAGATGGTGACCAAAGCAGGAACATGCGGGGAGTGGGAGAATCCAAAATAGCCAAAAGTGAGTCCTGGAAGGGGAAGAATGAGGCTGGAGGGAAGGTACCAGCAGAGATCCCAGCAGAGCGGGTTTGTGATCCATACAAATTTTTCATTCATGACCTCATGCTGATGACATTTGATGCTGGTACAAAGCCAGGAGGCAGCAGGAGCAGATGGAGGGTGCACAGCCCATCACCCAGCAGAAGACAGCTTGGAGCCCACCAGGAGAGGGAACGAGAAGTGCAGTGTGCAGAACTCAGGCTCTTGAGCATGGGGTTAGGAACAGCTGTTTCCACCACCCATCAAGGGCTCATCAGTTGGGAAGGGTCAAGGAAGACAATGATCTAAGTCTATAAGTCCAGGAAAGCCTTGATAGACTATGAGTCTGATGGGACCCTAGAAGAGAGAAATGCAAGTCTAGAGGAGGTGTTACAATTCCATTCACAGCAGTCTATGGGTCACTGGTTAGACTCTCAGGAAAACCCTTCAGCATCAACAGATCAGAGAGGTGGCATCACACAAGTTCCCAGCTGCTGCTGTTGTTTTCCCTGGAAAACTTTTTATCATTACTTTTCCCCCAAGTTTTAGGTTTATGGCAGGACCTAGGATGTGTTTGGTGATATGTGGGTGAGTCACCAGCATTCAGCCTACTCTGGATGCTCGTTTGGACTACTCAGCTATTCTGAGGCTGCTTGCAATGGTCTGGGACAGGACTCCCATATCACTTCAGTTTATGTTTCTGTTGAGATGTAAATTCACAGAGTATTGAAATGAGCCCCCATAAAGGACGAGGGCTGGGAAGGAGAAAGCTCCTATACCTCCTATAGCATCTAACCCACCCCATGCTGTAGGATGGGATCACTGTCTTCTCTCTACAGGTAGGGAAGCTGAGGCAGGAAAAGTGAAATGACTTGCCCAGGGTCATTCGCCACAAGGTGGCTAAGCCAGAAGGCTATCCACATTAAAGAAGGTTAAAAAGGAGCAGAGAAGGGCTCCTGAGTGTGCTGGTGAATGGAGGGCACATGGTATAAAAGCAGTATAGAAGAACATAGCTTGGTCAGCCTTAGTAAAGCAAACTGGCAGTGATGCAATTTTTTTGTCTATAAATACATCTGGAGAGTAAACACCAGGGAGGGGGAAAAAGCTATTTAAGCCGAAGGACAATAGTGGCACAAGAAAACATCCATATTAATGTTTGAAGAAGTAAAAGAGCTGGTTATGGGGAGAAGGAAGGGAGGAATGAATGGCTTGAAGGAAAGACAGAGGGGATACAGGCAGGACAAACCACAGAGCTGCCAGGCAGGGGCCGAGCGGGAACTGCCTCTCCCAGGGGAGGATTCCTGTGGGATAGATGCCCTTGCAGAGCTCGAGGTCCACATGCTTCCCGCCTGACGAGGTTAAATGGAGAGGCAAAATTAGACAATCTTTGGCACCAGGTGGGAGAAGGAGGAGGGGGGGGAAGGCAGGAATGGGGTTACGGAGGCATCACGGCAGAGATGCTCAGTGCAGGACCTGAATGGGGTGTGCAGGGAGCACTGGGGAACAAGCTGGCTGCCGCCCTGCTCCCTAACATGAACAGCAGGAAAACAAGTGCCTGGGCCCACAAGAGAAGCTGATGCCTCCTGCCCTCGTCCCCCCAGGCTTTCCATATGCACTGGCAGGTGCTGGGGAGAGCCACGATGCCCCTGGGTTGTGCATGGGCCAG
The DNA here is from genome assembly GCF_965638725.1 of Aptenodytes patagonicus. Taxonomy (NCBI): domain Eukaryota; kingdom Metazoa; phylum Chordata; class Aves; order Sphenisciformes; family Spheniscidae; genus Aptenodytes; species Aptenodytes patagonicus. Next base: position 12,498,334 of record NC_134957.1, on the reverse strand, counting down.
CAAGGGGTACAGATCCCCCAAAATGTCACCAGCCAGCATCCCCAGCGGATCCCATGTGTTCTGCTGTCCACTTGGTTCAGAAGCAGAGCCAGACATTGCTTTCTTATTCCCCCTTCCAGGAGCAAGCTGGGATTTCCATAACCGTTAAAAACAAGCCTTTGTTATTAGCCCTGTGAATTATTTATTCTATCATAATTAATGCAGGACTGTTAACGGCCACAGCAAAGCTCCCCAGCTCACCCGTCTGCAAACACTGCTCTACTGCTGCTCACCATTTTGGCATTAAATATGCATCAGGACTGATAAATGGCTCCAGCGTGCTGAGCACCGTGAGCCTGTTGAACAAAGCACTCTGAGTGTGGATACCTCCCTTGGGAAGGGCCATGCTGGGGTAAACCAGAGGCAGCCGGGGAGGGAGGCATCTCCCAGGCAGGACAGGCTCGCTCCCCTCTTGCACCTCATCCTGCCCCCTGTTCTTAACACCAAACGGAGACACTTTTCCAGAGATGCTATCATCTCAGCCATGCTCAGATAAATCAGTCCCCTTGGGCTCTTGCTTCATGTCTACCCTCTCTCTTTTCAGGTCAGGTTTGGAGCAGATGAACGCTCCGAGTCCTCCTTGCTTTTCAGCCCTGCTAGGTTTGCAGAGACGCCAGCCGGGGTGCAGTGTGACAGTGACCGGACAGTGGCCATGAGACACTGGCATGCTCTGGGAGGGTGTCCAAGCCTCCGACAGACAGGAGGAGCTGGAGGCTTCCCAAACTTAAGCCTTGGCAGAGAAGGACTTGCAGCCAGCTCGCTTTATCATCTCTCCGAAGCACCTCTGCAAACACTTCTTTGGCATGAGAGAGGATTTTGGTCCCCTGTTCCCCCATCCCTTGTCACAAAGGACTCGGGTGCTCCCGGAGCAGCACCAGTGCCAGTCGCTCCACCGCTTCTCGCTCTCCTAGTCAGCCGCAGGGCAGTGTAGACAAGTGCCCCTCTGCAGAGCATGGTGCACTGTCACTTGTCCCCATCCACGGCCATTCTCTTCTGTCTAGCAGGCAGGCTGCAGGTCAGCAGAGCTGGAGGCTCTGGGTCTTCTGCTGAGAAGGAGATGATCGGGAAAGAAGCCTGCAGAGCCAGAGAAGATGCCTGCATCACATCCCCTGGAGTGGGGTGCCTGCTCTGGCTGGGCCTCCCAGGACACATGAAGAGAAGGTGACTGAGCACCACACAGCTGCTCACTCACTCCCCCCGCAGTGGGATGGGGGAGAGAATCGGAAGAGTAAAAGTGAGAAAACTCGTGGGTTGAGATAAGAACAGTTTAATAATTGAAATAAAATAAAATAGTAGTAGTAATAACAACAACAACAACAATAATAATAATAATAGAATATACAAAGCAAGTGATGCACAGTGCAATTGCTCACCACCCGCTGACCGATGCCCAGCCAGTCCCCGAGCAGCGGCCCCCCCAGCCAACTCCCCCCAGTTTATGTACTGAGCATGACGGCACATGGTATGGAATGTCCCTTTGGCTAGTTTGGCTGTGCCCCCTCCCAGCTTCTTGTGCACCTGCAGCCTTCTCAGTCAGTAGAGCATGGGAATCTGAAAAGTCCTTGACTAGTGTAAGTACTACTGAGCAACAACTAAAACATCAGTGTGTTATCATCAACTTTGTTGTGGTCCTGAATCCAAAACACAGCACTATATCAGCTACTAGGAAGGAAATTAACTCTATCCCAGGCAAAACCAGGACAGAAGGGTGGACTTCAGTTGCCTTCAGTGGTTTCACAGGGTTTAAGCAAATGCCCAGAGAGAAGGAGGGAGATGGGGAGTAGCTCACCTAATTAATAGAAACAAGAGAAAATTAACAGCTGCTCTGAAGCTGCTGAACTCTTTCACTCCTTTCTCAGACCAGCCCTTAAGAAGTAAAGCAATTCCAGAGTATGAGGCTTCCTCAAACTCAGTTGGCTTTTAGGCAGAGAGCCATGCTGGGAACACCTGGGGAACGGGATCCCCTAAGGACAGGTACTATAGGATGCCTCAGGGACTCCCTAACAAGCTCACTGGTCATTAGATTGGTGAAAAACAACCAAAGCCAGCAAAATCCAGGCTTGCAACAAATCAACCTGCCAGGGATCAACACCTGGAAAGCCTTTATTCCTCACCCCACCAAACTGTGTCTTCCAGGACATCCTGTACCTGAGCACCCCAATGCTGCTTGTTCTACACTTTTTTTCCTTTTCCAAAACTGTCACTCCTTCTAGTTGGCAGTGGCAGGCTTGAGAGAAAGGCAGGTTTCAATTATGGCTAAGTTTGATTTAAATCTGGAATATGGCTATACAGCACATAGATTTGGTCAAGAGACCATAAAAGCAGCAGTTATGCAGCCCGGCTCCAGGAGATCGCTCCGAGCAGCCTTTCACCAGCACACAGGACCAAACCAGTGTCCCTGGCTTGGGCTGGGAGGATGTGGTAAAGCCAGGCTAAGCTGGTGCATGAGAAAGGATTATTTCAAAACATGCAATGGGCTGACTCTAACATGGAGGTCTGAATCCAGTAGCCAAGATTGGGGCCAGTGGAGCTCCAATCCCACCACTCAGGAGGGGTTAAAAAAAGGAGAGAAAAAGGAAACATTAGACATGTATTGTCTGGGCTAATCCTGGCCCAGCAATGAAGTGCACTTAAAATGACCCTTCTCTAAGCATCATCTCTCTCATTCAATGTTCCTTTGACTTGAGGATCTTTCTGGCTGCAACATCTATTTCTCTGTCAACAGCCCTCAGTGTATCTCTCTTGCTATCTTTAGTCTCGGTTTATTGATCCCTCATTCCTATCTATCCATCTAATTCTTTTGTGCTTATTTCTGCCTGTCATTCAATTTACTGCAGCACACCTGTCCTGTTTTACAATGTGTAGCTCATGTCAGCCTCCTTTTTCGCATTTCCCCTTCCCCAGTGAGGAGGGACACCAAGCAGGGATCCTAATGCCACCTCTGAATCTGAAACGCCAGCCATACCTTTGGAGATAAGGGCATCTTTGACAGCGGCATCAGCTCTCCGCACTGGCTGGATCAGGGCATAGCAGGGCAATGCAGGGAACAGGGAAAAGAGGATGAAAGGATAAAGGAAAGACTGAGAAAAGGGGGAGGATGGAGGTGTGCCCACAGAGCTGCTCTTTTTTTATTTTTGCCTTTCATGTCTTTAAAGGTGAACTGGGAAAGAGAGGCCAAGAACAAAGCCCTGTCACTTACCCTGGCTTATTAACTCATTATCGTTAATGTGGGCCATGCTGTGGCAAGCAGAACAAGGGGAAGGAGAAGGATTTTCTGTCTCAAAGCAGGTGAATAAAGTCCCTCCTTACTCAGCAGGCAGCCACTTTTCAGAGGGCTTGAGCTGATGGATGCCCAGATTGCCCGGCCATCCCTCCCCAGGGCTTGGCAGGACTGAAACCCTTGCATGGCCTGGTCCATATTTTCCTGCTTTTCTGTGGGACTGAGCACCCTGGAGGCCCCATATCTGGACACCACCAAAGCACATGTTTAGTGTGCACGTAGCGTATTGAGAGTGACACCAAAACCACTGGGACGTCCATCTGTCATGAAGGCAATTGGGGACAGGCTTACGCTCTGCTGGGGAACTGGGCTTGGAGCACTAACAGAGGCTCAAACTTGTCAACAGCTACCACAGCTAATCGTTATGGATGAGGTGGGGTTGGAAACCCAGACTCTGGCCAGAAGGTACATCTGGATCCTCAGCAAGTGTGTCCTCAGTGTCTATCGCAGCTTTCCTAAGGATGGCTCCTAACTGTAAAGCGCCCTGTTGTTCTCCAGGCAAATCTAAGCAAGTAGAAATGCTCATGCATGTACAGAGTGTGGACGCACCTGGAAAGCCACCAGTGCCCTTCCTGAGTGAGACTGAGGCCTCAGGAAATTCCCAAATCCTGACCCCATCAAGCACTGTGACATAATTGCTCCCAGGAGCACTGATAAAAGCTGAAGAAAAGTGGGAACATGCAGCTCCATGAAATATGGCCAAGGGAAAAACTCATTTTTTCACTGAAGGTTTTCCTGCAGGGTGGTATCCAGGAGGACAAAGCACTACAGACATGTCCTGAGTCACAATAGCCTTGTGCAGTAGACATCCTGGGGCTAAACCTTGGTTTACTTCATGGCCCATAGCAGCTCAGGGACAGAAAATCTGCTATCTCCATTTCTCTGGCTGAACTACCAGATTGCCCCTGCTTGGGCCAGCAACAACCAAGACACTGATGCAAAGACCATTTTTTGCCCTCCTGCCACAGCCACGAATGAGAGATGAGGAAACAACCACCAGTGGCAGACAGAGATTGGAGAAGATTCATGCCTCCCATAAAAACTGTCCCCATGTTGTAATCCCAGCACTTCAACTGGAAATTGCTTTCACAGAAAAAAAAAACCCAATAACAGTGAGGCTGCAAGGGTACGTCCTTATTTAAAAAGTCCTGTTGGGTTCTTGGGAATGTCAGGAAAAAGGAATAGCATGCAGAGAATGTTTATTTTGGCTTTGGCTATTCTGGTGTAAGTGCAGTCTAGGGCTTCAGAATCAATGGTTCAAATTCTTCCCATGTTCTTTGCAAGCTGGTGGGCTTTGAAAGTTGACACTCATGCTTCCCATGCAAGAGTCTCACCACAGCCCTGCTTGATGCTCTCTGACATGTTCCTGGGCAGAGAAAGTGAGGCCAGGATGGGTAATGGTGACTGGAGTCCATCGCTACCCCAGAGGGATGCTCCATCCAGGCTGCAGCGGGCTACACAGCAATGGTACTCCCAGTACCTCCAGCAGGAGCCAGGCATTCACCAGATCCCTCTTCTCATATGTCCTTCCCCCACCTCTAGCGGCAGAGTGTGGCGAGAGGAGCCAGATCCTGCCATGCACAAGTGCAGGCTCTCCTCCTCCCTTATCTGGCGTTGAGCAGTTCATTATTGCGCTTTTCCACTGTAAGCTCGTTGGCACCTCCAACATTGCCATGCGCTGGAGTGGAAAAGATCTACAGCCTCAGGGCATGAGTCTCACTTTCTTAGACATGTCTCACCTTCAGTGAAATGGTCCCAGCAGCTCTTCCATCTCCTGCCTCCCAAGTTCACGCCGTGTTAAATGCCACGGTTGTCATGAGTAATCTCCAGCTTTATTGTGGTAGGGAAATCCTTCCAGGATTCCCCAGATGTGCTAGGTCTTGTCTGAACTAACCACCACAGCAACCAAAGGCCAAAACAACCGTAAGTCTGACCAGTGCAGAACCAGGACCCCGAAAATCTGTGGCTTTGTAACAGGCCCCAGGAGAAAAACAGGAGAAAACCAGGATGAGAATAGGAACAGAACAAGGAGGCATGGACACTTGCCCCATCCTCTCCGCCTCCAGCAAGTTGTGGTTCCAGGGACTTCCCAAGATTACTTGTTTGGTTTAAAAGCTGCTGTGCTCCAACACGGGCCACAGACGGTTTGTGACCACCAGAAGACCCAGGCTTTGGGGACAGGACACATTAGGGAACCAAACGTTCATCCACACTCCAGAGAGAACAGAGGGAAGGGAAGGAGGAGTGTGGCAGTAATTTAGCCTTAACTAGCCTCATCAAATATTCATCTGGTAATTTCTCTGAATTTACAGAGAACGTTAGCAACATCAATACAATTCATTGACTCTTTGAAGATCCTGCAGTGTAAAGCCAACCCACTCCAAAAAGAGAGAAGAGACTGGGAAGGAAGGGCATGGGTCTAAGCAGACAGTGAAGTGCCATGGGGAGGCCCCAGGTGCTGGGATTTGCTTTGGCAGGGCCTTTGGAGATGCCAAGCTTAGCCCGGGGCCCTCCAGCTGACATGATTCCCCTCCCTTGCATCCCAGCTGTGGCTGGCTCACGGGGACATGGAGCTACGAGGGCGCAGGACCAGCCAGCAGCTGGGGAGCATGGTGGCACCCCGTGTAACGCTGCATGGCAAAGTCACGAGCTGCCGTGGCAGAAACCAATGCAGAATGTCCTGTGCTGGAGCAAGAGGGAGAGTTTCGTGGGTCGATGCACGGCAGCATGATAGTCAGCTTGGGTAGGTCACCAGAGCGCTCACCGGTCCTGGCCAGAACTGGGTCTGGAGGTGGCAGCTGAGAAGTTTTCTGGGCTGTTGCTTGGCTCCTGAGATAACATGACCTGTGCTGATGAGCAGCTAGGAAACATCTCAGGTGAGGTCTATCAGCAGCGGAGCCTCACCATCCTCCTGGTCCAAGACCAAGGTTGGAGAAGGGAAAAAGGAGTAACAGCCAACTACTCCATGCAGGTCCGTAAGTCTGACTTCTCACAGAAAGCACAAGCTATGCCCTTTGTGTCTGACAGAAAACAATCAAGCCAAGGCCAACTTACAGGGAACCTTTGCCATTGCTTTACAGTAGAAAGATTTCCATAAACTGCTGGTTTGTTTTTTTTTTTTCATGAGACATTTTCCCTCAATTTGTCTTTCACAAAAGGTCATTTTTAAAGACAGCAGCCCACTGGCGCCCATCACTCAGAGGCTCTGACAAGCCAAAGGAACTGTCAGACCACATTTTGCCTCCTGGCTACATTCAAGGTTTTGCATTCAATGTTTTTATTTTCCTAATGGAGTTTTCCCTTCAAGGCCAGTGCACTATCAGAAACCAGAGAGCACCAGCACAAGGCAGAACTTTGCACAGGAGAAGTCTTACAATTCAATTTACTGCCAGGGAGATGCCGCAATAGGTGGCCACAGTAGGAAATCTCATCATGGGGGGCTAGTTCCAAGAAGAGTTTGTATCAGCACACATTATTAAGAATAATCATTTATACTTGTCTTTCATTGAGGGGGCTGGGAGGTGGGCACAAGCCATGTCTGGGATATGCAACTAACACCAGCCCAGATTCATGAGTCCACTGAGGATGTGAGGGGTGGCCCAGGGAGACCTGCTTGGGACAGCCATCAGCTGGGGACCAGAGACCAGGTAGGAGGAAGAAGGGACTGCCAGGGCAGGAGGGGAGCAGAGAAGGCTCATTGTGGAGTATAGCACCTGTTGTTCATAACTGTGATATAGATAAATGATTAAAAAGTCCTTAGTTGAGGTAGGGTGAACTGCCTAAGGCCCCAGAATAAGCTGCAGTGGCAGCATTACAAGACCAAGCCTTGACGATCTGGGCACAGATGATGCAAAAGACCCCAGGGCTACCCACATCTCACAGATGGCAATGCAAACTTGGGAGCTGAGCAAAATCTCTCCCAGGGTAACAGAAACATCAGAGAGTAGATGTCCTGTGTATGTGCAGGGCACCAGATTTAGTCAAGTCAGATGCAATGTGAACTCACAGACCAGTGAAGAAACAAGCGTAAGGCCTGTTGGAAAACACATAAAACCAGCCCCAAGCGGACTCAAGCAGGAAGAGGAAGAAACACCCACGGTGAACAGCACATTGCTCCTGGCAAAGAGCTGAGGAGGGTAATGGCTCATTGCCCCCACTGCCTGCACCCCCAGACACCTAGGGGGAGCCCAGCGCCAGGGGCACAAGGGAAATACTGGCTTTTATTTGCACAGCAGCTTGTAACTGCAGCACTGCTGATGGCATTTGTTAAGTATTGATTGCAGAATCGATAGGCTGTCAGTGTTAGCATCATTTTAACTAGACTAATAATAACAACTGTTCATTGCATTTTTGGTTATTGTTAAAAGTTTTAATTAGTCTAACAATAAATTCTTGGTTTAGCATAAGAAGGTGTTTTTGGCTTTTGGTGGATAACATCCCCCAGCTCGGTGAACACATCTGTGTCCTGCCCTGTCTCCAGGGGTGGATGGGATGCAGGGAGCTGCCATCCTCCCAATGGCTCAACACCACCCCCTTCACAGAGACCCTTCTTGGGGCAAAGTCAGAGCTAACGCCTCGCAGCTCTCCCCCCCTGTAAAGCAATGTTTGTGGGTCAGGGCACAGACTAACTCACCGCCTCCACCTTGCACGGCTGCCTGCCACGGCAGTTGCGACTTCTGAAAACCCCTTCAGCAACCAGTCCCCGCGCCTTGCATTAAAGGCCTTGGCACGCGAAGGCATAGCAGAAAAGCGCAGAGCTTTAATCTCAGAGCTTTAATGTTGCTGATACAGCTGCAGAGGCAGGTTAAGGGAAGCAGTGACTGGCTCACATCAGCTGTGCTCCAGGTAGCTGAGCCACATCCCCAGGAGCAGCCCAGGTCAGAGGCAGCAAAGGGAGGCTTTAAACCTTTGCGAAGGACAAGTCTGCCGATGGGAAAGCATCTCTATACCCATGCAGACGGCAGCGTGCTGCCGGTTTGTATAAGCTCCTGAGAGTATTACACCATGCTGAGTCCCTGTAGCAGCAGGGAGCCCTTTGCTCCCATGCATGGGGATCAGCCCCTTTTCGGGGCAGAGGACATCCCCCTGTGGCTGCTGGGGCTTCCTGCCTGCAGATACCACAGATCTGACCACAGCATTAACCTGGCTCTGAGCAGGGCTGGAAGGATGCTGTGGGGCTGAGAAAGGGATGAGTTCAAGGTATCTGCCAGCAAGCAAGAGCTCAGCGCCACACCAAGACCAAGCAGGGTCCATCCCTGTTTGCTCCATCTCCTGCAGCCTCCCCCAGGATGTTCCTGGGGGCAGATGTGACAGGTATCATCCTGAAGGCTGGCATGGGCCTGACAGTCCCCCAGATTCTGCCCCACTGTGCAATCCCAAAACTTGGCATTGTGTGGGGCTGCTTAACCCTGGCTTTCCCCACCATGAAAACCAGGTGGAGAGATACAGAGAAGCTTGGCCACCTGGCAGAGAGCTGGGTGGCCCCAGGTCCCTCATCTCAAGCATGGGCACTTTGCCCAGCTCCCCCCAGCACCCCAAACAAGCCAGGCATTTCTCCAGCTCCTTTGCATGCCCCCCCCCCCCCCTCGCCTCAGCCCCTGTCCCAGTGCCTGGCAGCCTCCCCGTCCTCCCAGGGGCAAGAAACAGCCTGTGCTTACAGCCCATCCAGGGTAACAGTTCGCCACATGTTCACTTTTAATTTGCTTACCCAAGCAATAAAGCAGAAATGAGGAATGGCAGCTAATTAAAAGTATCGATTCGTGTGGCATTCAAAACTATCCGGAGCAAGCCAGGGGGGAAAGAGGGATGAGGAGCCTGGAAGAAGAAGAGGGGATAGCAGGGCTGCAATGCTCCAGACAGGTATATCCTTGCTCCCTGTGATTTCTTACCATGGGGAACTCTTCTGCTCTAACAATCCTGCTCCTACAACACACTGTCCCCAAGACACTGGGACTTTTCTTTACCAGAGAAGTCTCCAAGATTCCCATTACATCAGCTCCATGTGAACCCTCACTGAAGCTTGGCATGCCCCATGTATTTTTAAGACTAGCTGATGGCAGGCAGACAAAAACCCTGAAATGGTGGAAAAGCACAGTCGGGATCTGTTTCTACAGCAATGGCACAGCACGCTCAAAGGTTACCGCTTGCAGTCCCCTCTGACCTTCACATCTGCGAAGCTGTATGCAAACACACAGAATATGTTGTCTTTGTGACTCAGGTACGTGCAGGACTAGGAAGGTGCCTGGGGACAGCAAATCCAGACAACTTCCAGTCTAAATGGTCCACAGCTCATCCGCTCTGCACACCATTGAATCCTCCCTGCTACAAGAAGATGGTTTTTAGCACCAAAGTCAGTGCCTATAGCTCTCATGGGAATAGGAGCAGGGGAGATGGAGGCCATCAGCAGGGACTCGGGTCTCTGCCATGGCTAGGTTTCTCTCAGTAGAAACACCCAGTTCATTAGATGAGGAAGGTGCTTATGACAAGATGGGAGGTGAGACTGCCTGTGCCTGGCCAGTGTGGGTCTGTCTGGAGAGGAAGGTAGCTGCTGAATCCTCACTTCTCAACAAGAGCAAAAACTTTGTGTCTCAAGAGACAAGCCAAGTGAAGAGTATCTAGACAGTGCTCTGCCAGTGACAGCTATGAATAGACTCAGAAGCACCCACAGCCACCCATGAGGTGAGAAACTGCCGCTCTCTTGCTCCGCGTTACCCATGTCACCATCTCCCCACCCCTCTGTCTTGTGTAGCTAGCGACAGCTGTCCTCATGAGGTCGGAAAAGAGCCAGAAACTGGGACTGAAAGCTTGCTCCCCATCCCTCTGATCACACACACCAAGCAGATGCCACCATGGCCTAGATTACAAAGGGAGCAGGGTACCCGAGTGCAGCATCACCATATGAGGACTCAGAAGCAAAGATGATCCTGCAGGCAAGGGCTTTTGCTCTGGATATTCTCCAAAAGCTTCTCAGAGAAGTGCCAGAGTACCTTCAAAACTTCTTACTTTCAAAACTGCCCTGGCAGCCTCCTCAGCAAGGTTTGCATCCACATCATGGGCATGGGCCCTGGGAGGATTTTCACCCTCTGCCTGGTGTGTTATCAGGGCTTCCTCTGAGCGCCAGGGAAAGCCATGGGGGATTGCAGGCACACACTTAAGCTTCTTCTTCTCTGCTTCCTCCAGCCTGTCTTGTTTTCCCCAGACAACAGCTTGCTCTACCCAAGCTATAGCAGACCATCCTGCCTAGCAAAGCACCCAGGCAGTTCTTCCTAGAGCACAGCCAGATACAGGGAGGGCCAGTGGCCACTCCACTAATGCCCCCCCCCCCCCCGATCCTGCACCACACGCAGGGATCACAGTGTTGGAGATCAAAGGTCCTGCTACAGCTGCAGGTAATCCAGCCAGGCAGGCAGACAGAGGGATTCACTCTCTGTTGCAGGCTTTATCTGGCTCCAAGAAGGATAAGCCTAAATCCTCTACTGTATTTCCCCTCCCTCCCCTCCACCCTCTAGTCCAGAAGATGTAATGTGACATGTGGCCAAGACCAAAAGGCAATGTTTAGAAACAGGTCCAGGAAAAACATGTTGCTTGGGGCAGGGAGGGGACAAGGGTGTCTGAAGTCTCACAGGAAGGAGAGAGGAGGAGACCTGCAGTCTACAAACATCCCTCCTTGCAGACCCTGGCTCTGCAGGCTCTCACCCTAAACCAACTGCGTGGAGGAGACATGTCTCCCATCCCAGAGGCTGGAGGAACCAGCCAAGGGGGATGTCCCCTCAGGAGGTGGCAAGCTTACAGGCAACCAGTCCCGTGCCAATGTCACCCAGCCCAAGCCTGGATCCTGGCTTCAAGACCCAACTGAGACCCTACCACTGCAACCCTGCCAAGGCTGCCTGGCTCCAACACCCTGCGCTGCCCTGGCACAGCTTACCTGCACCATGGAGCTCCCAGCAATGGGCAGAGTCTGCTAGGGTCTCCCAAACCCCACCTTGCACCAACTGATTTACTGACCACCGTCTCGGCTTGAGCCTTTCCCCCATGGACCACCAGCCTGGGGAGTTTCTCTTAGGAGACCACTTGCAGGGCTGGGCTGAGGAGGGCACCAGGGATGGGGCAAGGAAGCCTTCACCCTCAGGAGCCCCAGGCTGGTGGGTCAGGGGGAGAAGGGGTGTTGGAAAGGCATCCCAGGGTTTTCCCTCCAAGGGGGATGGCTGAGGTGGCTTCACCTCCTACACATCCATCGCCCTGAGCTGCTGTCATGGCAACACACACTCCAATTCAGGAAGGAATGGATGCTTCTGCTTGTTTAACCAAGGAGGAGGCAGCATCCTGGTATTTTGAACAGAGAAGGAGGAGGGGAGCAAGCGAGACAGTCAGCACGGGAGCTCACAGAGAGGCTGACCTGGACCTGCACGATGTGCAGGTCTGCAGCCTCCTGCCACCTGCAAGAGGGGTGGAACAGTCAGCCACTTCGGCTCTGCTCCTCATGTCTGGGAAACATGCTCATGGGGATGGTGATACTGCCTCCATGCCACATCGAGACCTCACATGAAAACAGAGGTGATAGAGGGCTTGAGCTCCACAGGACAAAACTGGGACTGAGCACCCATCAGTCTGTATGATGTGCTGGGTGCTCAGCACCAACCTTCCCCTCCAAAGGGCAGACCACACCTCAGTGAGTCAAGACTCACTGAAACACCTCAAGAAGGTCCTCAGATACTCCTCAGGGCCTGCAAAGAAAACACACATTGCCTAGCACCACCAAAACCCCTTTGGCAGTAGATCCTACGCTGGTTGGTGGTGGCTGTCCTCTCCAGCCATTTCCCAGGAGCAGCCCCAGGACACAGCACATCCAGCATCTCCCATGGACTATGAGAACAAGCTGAGTGTAGAGCCTTTTCTTTGAAAACCCACTCATACCTGCAGGAGAATCAGGCAGTGCTTTGATTTCAGAGCTACTGAATCCAAATTATCATGTGCAAGCCATCCCCCCCCTCCAGGGAACAGCTGCATGGCAGTCTGGTGACCTTCTACACCACCTCCACATTCCAGCCCCTGGAGAATGTGTGGAAATCTTGCTCACGGCAGCTCTCTGCATGCAGTGCCTCACACCTGGGAAGGCAGCACCAGCAGCATGCAGGCAGTCCTTGTTACCTTGGGTGCAGAGAAGGCAGGAGCTGGGGGAGGCAAAGCCACCTAGGGAGAGCTCAGAGGGGCCCGTGCTGGAGAGCTTGGAGCTACGTCCAAACTTTCCTGATTTTCAAGAGACTTCAATCCAGCTGAGCCCATAGGAGTGACACAATGCAGTCAGGAAGACAGAGCAAGACTGGAGCTTGCCCACTGCTTCGCATGCTGAGGTCTTGGCTGGACAGCCAGACCCCATCTCAGCAGTGCAGGGCAGGCTATTGCAGCGGTACAGCACTATGAAGACCATCACCAGGTTCAGCAGCACCAAGAGCAGCTGTACTGCTGCCCCTGCCACACCACACACCAGAACTGCAGTCATTAGGGATCCTGGTGAGCCATGAGCCAACCATCCACACAACGTCTGCATTTCACACCTTTCCCCTGGCACTGCATGCACCACAACAGATCTTCTCACCAGCGTGCTGTGCTGCAAAGCTTCAGGCTTCGTGCCAGACCCTGGACTCAAAGCCAGGCCCACTCTGCAATCCCAGAATCCAGTGGTCCAAACTCATATGAACCCTGCTTGCAGCTTGCTGACCTAACTTACCTCTGGAGAAGGGGCAAAGCCAGATGGTCTCCTGTGCTGCAGTGTCCAGGCCTGCTGGCCACTGCCTAAAGAGAAGAGGTTATTTTGGGGCTTCCTCACAATCACCAAAATGGCCTCTTCATGAACATCTTAAGAAAAACAAAAAGCAGGCAGCCAGGAGGCAGGAGTTATCACTGTTGTGTCCTGGCAAGCTCTCTCCATTTCCCCCAGCTGTGAAATGGGTACTTACATTTCCCGGAGGCCGATGAGAGAGCTTTTTCTGGGTATCATCCAGTGATGATTACTTCATTCCTAGAAGCAGTGCTGAGAGAGAAGGAGAGAAACCCAGTACCACACAATGCATTTAGTGTTGATTCACCCGAGAATCCCAGCCCTTTTCCTGCAGCTCTGGTAGAGGCAGGTGAGGTCTGAAGATGCACCCTTTCGTAGCAGCAGATTTGCAGAAAACATCTGCCGCAGAAGTCAGGGGGCTTCCCTGGTTCAATGGCACTGGAAGGGGTGGCTGCCTGGTGAGGCACACACATTTCCCCTGGTCTGACGTCTCTGGAGGTCAATATATTTGCTCCATATTTGATGTCTCCCACCCACAACACACAGCTGAGAAAGCCTCTGTTGTATAGGGGATTATTTTTTGCTATGGGAGAGACCTAAATGAAGGAAATAATATAATATAATAATAATATACAGACAAAGCAGTTTAATGTATCGTGGTGCATGGGCAAGTTTCTGCAGGGCGCTGAGCAGACCCTTACAGTGGACACCCTCAGCTTTTCCTCCTGGATGCCAGTCCTGAGGAGCAGCCTTTAGCAACCCTCTGCTCCCCGTCTCCAGGAGAGCCTTATGGGGGAAAGGTATGTACTGAAACCACCTGTAAAATTGGCAGCAGCCAAAGCTGTATCTGCTGTGCCCCGTGTTTGCTCTGCCGGGAATTTAGGCAGCCCACAAGGGCAGCTGTGCCATTGTGTGCTTCTCTCCGACATCTGCCTGTCCTGCTCACTGAAAAAATCATGGAGCTGCTGCTAATTTCATTAGCAGGCCTGTCAAGCGGTTCATCAATCTACGGTTTCCTGGCTTGCCGCCGTGAGGAAACAAGTGGGATCTGCTCTGAATTCACAAAGCCGTCCTCTGGGGTAATTTGTCTGAAGGCTTAAAGTTTCCCAAGTGGATTATTATCTCGGATTAAAACTGGGGGAGGGAGTGTTTTTCGTTGCTTTTTTTTTTTTTTTTTTTCCTGGAATAAACCAGAATATCCCCTAAGCTGCCAGCAGCTCCCCAACCCGGAGGCAGGAGTTGCCCTGTCCCGGAGACAGGCAGGGCTAGGCAGGAGCACAGGCACCTGCTGTCCCGGGCTGGCTGCATCCCCCGGCCACCCCTGCTCCACAGCAGCAGAGAAGCAAAGCCCACAGGCTCTCAACATGCCGCCCACGGAGAGGGGCACGGATTAGGTGCATGGGACTGGAAAAAGGGACCTGAGAAGCGCCGGGGTGATGGAAGAGGTTCCAACTCACCCTCCAAGGAGCTGCAGCTCCATCGGGAAACACTCAATGTTGCGTTGCCAAGTGCTCGGCTCCCCCCAGCTGAAACGCGAGTGGCTGCGAACCCACAGCTCGCACGGAGGGTCCCGGCTGCCGGGGCCGCATCCAGCCCCCTGCAGCCCCGCGGCCGCGGGCGGGCGCTGGGTCTGGGTGCCGCGGCGGTTCCGCGGTTCACAGCACCCTCTCCTGGCTCCCTCGCCGCATCCGCAGGGCGACAGCGGCGGAGGTGGGTGCTCGCCCGCCCCTGCTCCGCCGGCGGAGCTGGCGGGGCGGGGATGCTCTGCCCGCTGCCGGCCCGCACCCTCCCCGCCTGCCGCAGGCAAAGAACGAGCAGCAAATTCAGGAGCGATAAACCACAGGAAAGGAGAAAGCTGGGGCTCTTGGCGTTATAAGAAAAAGCAGAACAGAAACCACCTCATTTTCAACAAAAGTCATCTCAGTAATTAAAAAAAAAAACCGCAAAACAGAAACCTTACAATTTAATTTAGAGATGACAAAAAACCTTTTTATCTCACCCCAAATTCTAATTTTGGTAATTTAACCTTCCCTCCCCCACCAATCCCAAAAAGCAAGGCCATTATTTTTAAATGGAAAATTCTCATACAAACTGAAGAGAGGCAGTCTTACGTTGGAGGGAAAAGAAAGGACAAAGCAAATACCCTCAGTTTTCCACCATGAACCTTTCTGGGTTGATACCTCCCCATGTGTCATCCCATTATTTTAGCCAAACTATTGGCTGAATTTGACCCAGAGCATGAATTCCTCCAAAACTCCCTTCTCCACCAAACATTTTCCTCCTTGGAAACCAGCCCCAGCCCACCCCATGGATCCAGTGGGCAGGAGCAGGAGGTCCCAGATGCTTACACGTGGGTCAGGGCAAGCTATGTGACAGAAGCAAGAAATGAGGTTGCACCCCCCAGTCCCAGTACCTGCACAGTACCATTAGGCATGGGTGGCATTACTGCTTGTGCTGAGGTTGCTGTTGCTTGCACAGTTTTGGTGGCCTTTCCCGCATTGCACCCCTCACCAACAAGCTGCTCGCTCCATGGAGCCTGCAGGGCTGCAGCACAGCCTGGCAGAGCTTTGCTGGTGCATGCGATGGTGCCATGTTTTCACCCTCGCACATGTGTCCCCGTGGCTCTGCCACTCATTTCTCCTCCAGAAGACAACTGGCCTGCAAAGCCCCAAAACTCCCACTGAATACAAGAAAACCTCCTGCCTAAGAAAATAAATATGTTCTGCACACTCTCTGAGCTACCCACAGCAAAGCAAATATGGGCACAGTTGGGTTCCACCACTGCTTTGTTCCTTAAAAATGTGTCATTGCAGTCAAACCTTGGCACACCTGGCCATCATTAGATAGAGGAGAGAGAGACAGTTGCTGCCGTCTTTCTGCACAGCACAACAGGCGCTGTCAGGCCAGTGAGCCATGGTCTTTACCTCTGTATTGTACTTGTCATCTGAGACATCCATAGCCCAAATGGAAATCATGCTGCCTCCATAGTGGGAGGGCTTGGGAACACCATCTCCCTGGAAGGTGCGGTGCTTGGGGTACCGAGCCACCCACACCAGGTGCCATTTGACAGCACCAAATATAACAGAAGGGAAAAGAGAAGTAGGCAGGAGGACGGCAGCTGCCTGCCCTTCCAGCTAGATGTCCAGCCTCAGTGTGGGTAGTGGAGATGATCTAGGTAGTGACAGTGACCCAGACAAGCCTCCCCATTTGCAGAGATGAGACACAGATTGGGCTGTCTTAGTTGAGTTTTGGTATCTTGCAGGTAAGGAGTCTCTCGGAACAGACTAGGTGTCCACAGACATTCAGCAGAGACTATTTACCTAAGGTGAGTTATAAAGGCTGAACCCAAAATGCATTTGTAAATATCTGGCTTGTGTTTTGGTCTCTCTCGTTGGGGTGGTTTTGTTATCTGCAAGGAATGCAGCATCTTCCAAAGCCCGTCTTGTCCTTGGTCCCTGTGTGGATGGGTAGGTGGCACATGGCAGGCTCTGTCCACCGTGACTCTGTGTCTCCTCAACATACATAGGAGGTCAGCATGTCCAGGTACCCCTCCATGCAAGGTTCATGTCCCACCTTCTATTAAGGCAAATAGGAGGAAGGAGGTGTGATGGGCACCTTTTGCAGAAGCTGGAAGGAAACGTTAGCAGTGGCATTAGCCGTTCTCCTCTTTTTAGTGATCCAAGTCCAAGGTCTCAGCAACGAGAAAAGGGACTGGCCAGAGGAGGAGCAAGGACAATCACCTGATTTGGAGCCATCTCAGGAGCTGCCATCAAGGCAGTGGCAGCAGCAATGCTAAGGACTTGAGAGAAGTCCCTGGCAAGGCAGACACAGGATCTGCCTTGTGAAATAGCAAACACTGTCTCAGCACAACACCAGACATCATCTAGCTGACTGCTGCACCCCCTCATTGCATCCCACCATGTAAAGCTTTCTCCTCATCCTCAAGCAGACTGTCTGAGCTATCAGAGAAGAAGTCCTCCAGATCCTGCTGCCTTATCTTGGACTCCAGAACAGTGATGCGTTGCTTGAGCTTCATCTGGGCATCATTGTACTCTGTCAGGAGCCGGCCAAAACGGGTGTGCAGTATGTCCAGGTTCAAGGCCAGCCTGTCCAGCTTCTCCTCCACGCTTTTCCCTTCCATGCTTGCCTCTGCAGCTGACTCATCCAGCAGCCCTTCCTTGATCAGGATCTCCCGGCCACGCTCCTCCAAGACTTTTTTGGCATCAGGATACTCTGTGACTGCTTCCATAAGATCTTCCTTTGACAGGCAGAAGAGATCAGAGTAGCCCAAGCTGCGGATGTTGGCTGTGCGCCTGTTGCCCATTTTGCTCCCTTTAATATTGAGGATGCTGATCTCACCAAAGCAGCCTCCTGCAGTGAGCAAAGCATACTGTGTCATTCCATCATCCGCCACCACGGCCAGCTTCCCCTCCTTGATGATGTACATCTCTTTCCCAATGTCTCCTTTCCGGCAAATGTAATCCCCTGGGCTGAACACCTGAGGGCGCAGCTTCAACACCAGCTCCACCAGTAGACCTGCCTCACAGTCCTGGAAAATCCTCACCTTCTTCAGTGTCTCCAGGTGAACGTTGATGGCAATTTCTGCCCTTAACTTATCAGGGAGATTCCTGAGGACTTCCCGTTCATCTACTGCCTTCTTGTTGGTCCACAGGTAGTCAAACCACTTGATGACTTTGGTTTCCATGTCTTTGCTCACCTTGCGGAACTGCATGTAGTGTTTGATGGCATCAATTTTTGCCTGGAACTCTGCCCTGGTGGCATTCATGTTGGATATCATGGACCCCACATTCCCCACAATGGTGGCAAAGATGAGGACACCAATGAGGAAATCAAATATCACAAAGAGGTACTCTTCATCACGCACAGGGGGGGGTGTCTCTCCGATGGTAGTCAAAGTCAACGTAGACCAGTAGAGACAGTAAATGTACTCCCGGGTCAGATACCCATATTCAGGATCTGTGACATTAGGATAGACCCAGGTGTCCTCTCCAAAGCCTATGGCCTTGGAGATGGCATAGTAAATGCATGCATTCCAGTGGATGATGACCAGGATATAAAGAACCAAGTTGCTGATGCGGAAGATGTTGGGGTGGCTGGTTCTGGTCTCAGTCCTGCTGAAGAACTCAAACATGCGGGAGAAGTGCAGCAGCCTGTTGAAACGCAATTCAGGGCAGTGCAATCCCACAGCAAAATATGCCAGGTCTGTGGGCAGGATGGAGAGAACATCCAGCTTGAACTGTAAGGTGTGGATGTAGTTATCCCATAATTTCTTCAGATCCTTAACCAGGAGGCCCTGTTCCAAGAAACCTAACAGAGAAGCAAATGATAGAATTATCTTGGCTTACGTTCAACTCTTCTGCAGGCTTTGTAAGCACTTCTGAGAAACATTTTATGGTACGCCATGCACATGTGTGCATATGTACACAGGGTCATCCAAATATTACCAGTTCCACCTGATCTACTCAGTTTACAAGCTTTTGTTATCACTCAAGCCCTTCGTCTGGCAAAAGTCACCTGAAGATATCACTTAGGGATTTACTCTGTTTCCACAAAGAAATGGGGACACAAAGGTTTCCATCTTCTAGATCATAAATTATTGCAGTTCCGACAGAAAATGTACAGCCACCTGCCGCGTTCCGAGAACATTAAATTCTACCATTTTTCCATGTAGATAATTCATTAGCTGAACTGATGCAAAATCAGAGATACAGACCTTCAACTATGCCTGAATACTAATAGTAATGCAGGTAATTTTGTACAATTATTCAAAGGTGAAGTTGAAAGCTGGGATGATTAATCTTTCATTCTGAAACTTACTCCGTTTCTCAGATCTTTTAATTAGATTCTTTCTCTGGAGACTGCTTCATACTAGTGAGTGCCAAGGTAGACAAAACCCTCCTTCTAATGGAGCTGTAGATTAGGCCTCTCCCTTGCAGCTCATCTCCACTTTTAGGGGATTAAAGCAAAGCACTCACAAGCCAGGACACTGCTTCTGCTTACCTGTGCGCAGGCGGATCACTATGTCCCCAATGTAGATAGAGTCCGAGAGGTAGTCTAACACCAGCCAGAGGACAACGTAGGTCTTTTGCAGGTCACTGAAGCAAGCCCTGGAGGAAGGTCATAAAATAGGGTGGCAAGACCAACAAATCTCCATATCATCTCCAACTATTACAGCTGAATATAAGCTGATTCTGAGGCTCCTAACTCTGCAACAGAGCTTGGCCACTTGCCCCTCTTCTCCTAGAAATTAAAACCCCCTTCTATGAAAAATCTGCCCTCCCTTGACATAGGTAAAGCAACGTCTTGAAACCACCTCCCAAATGCACCTTGCAGCTTTACCCCAAAATCATGGTCCTTTCCAACCGGGGCCAGAGGATGGATGCTCTGCCTTTGCACCGCAGAAGTCACAGTGATAGCAGGGGTCCCTTTCCTTTAGGTTTCCACCAGCCCCAGCACCACCAATGAAGTTAGTTGTCTGTTCCTGGCTGAGCCATGACAACCAGGTGAATAAGGAGGATTAGAGGAGACAGGGACTCTACAACCTCCCAGCTCACCTGGCTACAAGCAAGCACCAGTTATAGAGGACAGGAACTGCAATGACAGCCAGCCAACGGTAATACCAGTCCCCTGCAGGGTCCACCACAAAGATCTGCCATTTCTTCCTGGAAGCAGAGAGAAGCCAGAGCTGGCAATGTATGAATAAAGGGCTAAACATAGAAAATAGGGTTGGAAGGAATCATCCAAGCCACATCCTTCATCCCTTGCACTAGACTGGCTCAAACATAACTGCAGCTTGAGTGCCAGTCTGTAAGCTAAAACCAGTCCCAGCAGTGCTGAGCAAAAATGTCCAGCACTGTTTAAGCTCCTTTATCCCGAAAACTGGGCTCAGTAATGTACCAGAAGAGAAAACTGTAGGATGGTAAGGCAAAGCAGGTGGCCTACATGCACACAGCACCCCAGTGGCAGAGCCAGAAACAGATGTACGGAAGAGGGTGATCAGAAAACTTCTTGTTACATGACATTACGTCTCCCAGATGAGGTATGGATTGGTGCCAGAGAGATCTTAAGAAAAGATTAATTAGAGCAGGAAGGTAAGTGTGCTGCAGATCAGTGAGAGCACCAGGAGCCCAAGCCCCAGAGCAGCAACCTGGGGGCAGCTGGCATTGCAAGGCTGCCATCACCATGCTGCTCGCAGCTGCCTGCCTGCAGTCTGCTCAGTCCTGGGTCCAGCCTTTGAACTGCTCCCAAGTGTTTGATCCTGCTCATCTTGGGACTCTGAGATAAGATGTGTGTGCTCCAGTCTCCAGATCTCACTGGAGAAGCCAGGGAAGAGAAACTCTGTGGCTGGGCTGATAGGCTTAGCTGCTGCAGCCTGGTAGGGCAAAACTCCCTCTCCTGCTCCCTCCTTCCCTCCCTTCCAGCTTTTGAACATGCAAAACTCCCTCCAGTGACAGGAAAAAACCAACCCACTTGCCAACAGATTCCCCGTGCCCACCCCACTGCTTCTGACAGCTTCAAAAGCAAAACTTCTGCCTTGAAGTCTCCTTCCCCAGCAGCACAGGCAGCGGCACCCGCGGTGCCCAGAGCGTGGGGACCAGCACTCGGCGCAAAGCCAGCGGTGGTCCTTCACATTCGCTTTGGGTACAGCCACAGACAAGCAGGTGGTCCAACCTCCCCATTAAAAGTGCTTATCTTTTGCTCAGAAAGTGCGACTTAAATGTTTTTTTGAGAAAGGGACTCTTTGCTCCCTGGGACATAGAACATGGGAAGCATTGTCTCACCTGCAGCGAGCCAGTACTATTGTAGCACCCACAAGCACTAACAACCTCAATAACAGTGTAAATTATGTTGGTAATTTCAGCTTTAAATCACCAGTGCTGCCTGCAGCAGGTTGCCAGAGTCACTGACATTATGCTGACAGCGGGGCCAGGGCTGGAAAACCAGGGCTCTAGGTTAACGCAGGAAGAGGGAATAATCATCTGCTTCTTCCCGAAGGCTTTGCACCCAAGCCTGCAGCCGTGGAGGTTCCCATGGCCATGAACAGCAGCTCACGTTAGGAGTTACCAGACTTGGGGCTCTTCTTACCTGTGGAGCTGAGGACCTAGAAAACAGCAGAAGTTATCACTGTCTCCTCAGGAGCCCACTGGCACCGAGCAGCCCTTTCACAGGATGCTTCAGCTCTCTCTGATAATTAAAAAGCTCCCCTTAACCTCGCAGGGCAGAACATCTTTTTCCATGACTAGTAAAGACCCAGATACAAGGCTCAGATACTTTTCTCCTACAGAAAACAATCATTTTTTGGTGTTTTAATTACCACGTATAATGGTAGGGTCCAGAGTAGTCTGTGAGCTTTGCCCTTTAATGAGCCAGCAGAAGAAAAGCCAGGTTATTGCTTTTCGCCGGGGGTGTGAGGTGAGGAGATGAAAGGGCTGGATTTGAAAGAAACTTTTCAGAAAGCTGCCGTCACAATATCTGCTCCTGGGGGGGCATGGGCAGCAAACACACTCCCTTCATCTCCCTTCATCCTGCAGATGATGAACGAGACTGGCAAATCCCATCTGTTTGTGCTTGCTGTGGTGCACTGGTTTTGGCTGGGATAGAGTTCATTTTCTTCAGAGTAGCTAGTATGGGGCTATGTTTTAGTGTTGTGACTAAAACAGCCTTGATAACACACCCATGTTTTCGCTATTGCTGAGCAGTGCTTACACAGAGTCAAGGCCTTTTCTGCTCCTCACATTGTCCCACCAGCAAGTAGGCTGGGGGTGCACAAGAAGCTGGGAGGGGACACAGCCGGGACAGCTGACCCAAACTGACCAAAGGGATATTCCACACCATATGATGTCATGCTCAGCATATAAATCTGGGGGAAGAAGAAGGAAGGGGGGGACATTCGCAGTGATGGCATTTGTCTTCCCCAGTCACCATTACACGTGATGGAGCCCTGCTTTCCTGGAGATGAACACCTGCCTGCTGATGGGAAGGAGTGAATGAATTCCTTGTTTTGCTTTGCTTGCATGCGCGGCTTTTGCTTTAAACTGTCTTTATCTCAACCCACGAGTTTTCTCACTTTTACCCTTCCGATTCTCTCCCCCATTCCACTAGGGGGGAGTGAGCGAGCGGCTGTGTGGGGCTTAGTTGTCGGCTGGGGTTAAACCACGACGGTCCTTTTTGGCACCCAACATGGGGCTCGAAGGGTTCGAGATAATGACAGGTTTGATTGGAATGTGCTAGATCGAATTAATGGCTGTTACTGCTGTTTAGCTATTAATTGGCAGGCTCCTGTGCTTGCCATGGGGCTTGCTTGCCTTACTGTATAGTAGAGTCTAGTGCTCATTAGTGGCTGCATTTTGCTTTTGCTGCTCGCTGTACTGCTGTGCTGCTTATCATCTTACTCTGCTGTGCCTGGGAACATTCTGATAACAGCAATGGCCATGCACCTGGCCTGGCAGACGGCCAGGGCACCGCTGCTGTCTCTGTGCTGCGGTACTGGACAGGCTGGAACTCCAGTGTGAACTCGAGTCGAAGCGACTGTGACCTGTGGATGAGTCCACGCGGGAGCAGGACACCCCAAAGCCTCTGTGGCTGTGGATAAGACCATGCCAGCGCAGGTACATCTCGAAGCATCTGGGGCCGTGGTTATGTCTGTGCCACAGCAGGTATACCTCTGAAGGTATTGTGGCCCAAGGGTAAGTCCACGCTGGAGAGGGTACATCTCGAAGCATCTGTGGCTGTGGATAAGTCCATGCTGCAGCAGGTACACCTTGAAGCATCAGTGGCTGTGCATAAGGTCATGCTGGAGCACCTCAAAGCATGTGGCCATGGATAAGCCCATGACAGAGCAGGTACACCCCTGGAGGGACTGTGGCTCACAGGGACAGACTACCAGGTCCTGTGTGCCTGCACAACAGCTCAGCAAAGCCAGGCTGGCTGCCAGGACAGGGGCTGGAGGGGGCAGGGAGGACCCTTCCCACCACTGCATCCTACCTCCCCTTTTCCCATCCCCATCCACCTCCATTAGCCCCCAAGGGGAGCCCCCAAGCACCGTGCATGGCTGATCTCCTGCCAAGGATGGCTGGGGCCACAGGGAAGGGACCCTACTTTTTGGTTTCCTCCTCGGTGTCCTCATCCTCTAGATTGTTGCCAGCACTTGCAGCCACTGCCTGGAGCTCAGGGCCCTGGAAGCGCTCGAGGAAGGGGTCTGGCCTTTGCTGCTCCTCATGCAAGCTCTTGCTGGCCCAGTCCCTCAGCACCAGCACCAGCCGGACTATCCTGGACAGGGGAGAGAGGCAGAGTCAGGAGGTGTCTGCAGAGCAAGGAGAAAGAAAAAGCTTGAGAGCAAGCAGGGGGGCTACAGCTGAGAAGAAATCTCTCACAGCTCTCTCTCAAGCCCAAACATTTCCTTTTTCCCCCCTTGTAGTGATAGTATGGGACCAAGAATATACAAGCAAGAGAGCCCACCCTGGCAGAGTCCCACATCTCCTTCCCCAATCCTGCTGCCATTCCCACAGGGACATGAGGAATGTGTGGGTCACCGGGGCAGAGTGAGGCTGCCTGCAAGGGAAAGGAGCCCCCAAGCCCTTCTGGGGCCCCAGAGGTGATGGAGCCATCCCCTCCCGCAGCCCTCTCCATGGGCAGCAGGGCATGCAGAGCAGCATTCACAGACGCTGGTCCCTGCAACCCTTGAATGCCGTACAGCAGGAGGGGATCCCGACCCCACGCAAGTCCCCTGTGTCAAAGTCAGGCACAAAAGGCTCACGCTCACCCCGGGCCGGCGGCACACACAGGTACCTGGCCAAGGCTTGCCTGCCTTGGAAAGCAGAGGCAGCCGGCTGTTCCCCCCCATCCGGGGGAGCCCCTCTCCGCAGCTCTGAGGAGGTGTCATCCTGGGTTGAGCAGGTCCTGCAGTGAGGAAAAGGGGGGGTCACAGCCACACCGTGCCATCGTGGCACCTGTCCACAGCCAGACAAACTGGAGGAAGCAGGCAGCTGAGGTTTGGCATCACAGCCATGTGATGCCAGGTCTCAGCAGACACACCAAGTTGGCCCTCCCCTCCCCTGTCTCACCGCTGCCTCCCTCAACCAAACTGGGGACCAGCCTAACCTCCTGGTGCTGAGCCCCGTCCCCTCCATGTCACCCTCCACTCGGGCTTGGGCAGGTGGGCAGGAGTGGCGGTTGGCCAGCGAGCTGTGCAGACCATTACTCTTGGCCATCATCCTCCGTGTGAGGAGACCACAGACACACACCCTGCCCCAGAGACCTGTGAAGAGCAGAAAACAGCCACAAGAAGAGCCATACAGGCCACATCATGTGGTTTGAACACAGAGATACGGCACAGCACGGGAAGAGAGAGGGTCAAACCCCATGGGATGTGCCCACCCCATGTTTTCCACCACCAGCCGTTGCTGATGCTGCAGTTAAGAGTCCTGCAGAGCATTTTGCCCTCCCCAAGAGATCCCACATCTGCCCATGGCCCATGAAAGATGCTCTCCTCGTCATTCAGGCTCCTCAGCCATTGCCGGGGCAACGGCATCCCCAGTGAGCCATGCCATAACAACGAGCCCATGGCTCTCGGCATCACTGCCTGCCCGAGTACAAGAAAATAGACTCGTAAGGGATGTAAGCGCAAGGCCAGCCCTGGCGGGGAGATGCTGTTGTACAGCAGCACAGAGTATACTTTGCGTGTACAAGGGTGTTTGCTCCTGAGCAACCACGCTCCTTCCCCAGAGCACTGCAACCTGCTGGTAGTCTGCACAGTGAGCCCCACCTCTCATCACCGCAGAAATCTCCCCTGTGTTGGAAATTAAGGTTTGCTATTCAAAAAGAGCCTTGCTGAGGCTCCTGCTGGCAGGAGCTACCACCTGGTTTCAGAGAGCAGCAGAGAAGACCCTACATTAATATGCGGAGCCAGCTGTGGAGCTGTTAAGTGTGGGATTTCACTGAGATTTGTCTAAAAAGCGAGAGATGTCCACGGGGCTTGTCCAGCCCCAGCATCACATGCAGCCCTCACTGTTCTGCTGCACCCTAGTATAGAAGACACCATGCAAAAGCACCTCACAGAAACAACAGACTTGCACATGCATGGATGCAAAGGCACACAGGCATTGCCCAGCCCTACCTAGACCATGTATTCCCACCCTGGCCACCCTGCCTGCTCCCCCCAGGGCACAGTATGCCCTCCATACCTGCAATGCACAGATGAGGCAGGTTCCTGGAGACAACACGCTTATGCTCTCACACGGTACAGCCCACGGCCAAGGCTCTGCTTGGGGGAAGGCAATGCCTTGCACACCTCTACCAACACACACAAAGACTACAACCACGCTGCACGCACAGGGACAGTCATGCACACTCAGGAGCGTCACCTCCCTGGGGCAGCAGAGCCACTGCTAAGAAGCCACCACTGTCCACTTACGAGCCTGGCATCTCCCGAAGCTTTCAACAGTTGGCTGCAGCCTAACGTGAGCTAGCGGGGCAGCTGGGGAGCATCCCTCCCCCAGGGGACTTCCCAGGCTGTCTCCAGAGCACTCAGGCTTTTAAAATGCGTGTTGAGCTGCAAAGCAAAGTCAGCACAAGCGGAGCTGCCTCCACTCCTGCCCTTCTCTGCCCAAGCAGAGAAGCAGGCGAGGCTGCTGGGCAGCACCCTGTCAGTGGCAAAGGGGCCTCTGTGGTGTGCAGGGAGGATGCACACGCGTGTGTGCATGTGTCTCGTCACTACAGCAAGCCCATCCTCTGAGCATCCTCGATGCTCTGAGCAGCAAGGCGCACTTCAGAGGAGTTAATAGCAGCCAGCTTTGTGTCTGGGGGATGAAAGGGGAGGAGGGAAACGTGCTGCTCAGGGATGCTCCATTTCCCTACCCACGCATCCCCTTCTCCCCCTGCCACCTCATCAGTGGCTGGAGGAACCCCAGACTTCTCTCAGGGCAGAGCCCCGCTGGAGATCGCAGCCGTCCTGAGCAGCTCTGGCTCCAGCGGCTCCTGAGTCCCAAGCAAACCTTGGGGAAGGGTCACTGCCCACCTGGGGACAGGCACAGCTGGCAGACCCCCAGCTGGGCTCAGGTCCTGCCACACAAGGGCATGCACCGGGATTGCCTCCTGAGCCACCGCCTTCTGCTCCCCTCGCAGCCCTCTGCCCTACAGAAAAACAAATCTGGTGACTATTTCCCTGCTTCACAGCCTGTGCCACAACTATGATCGAGAATTTGCAGAAGTAGCCACATTTTAACACCCTCCCATCCAGTTATCTCTTCTCACACTCGGGGAGCAGGAGACCTCCAGATGTGCTGCTCTGGAGTCCCAGCAAAGAGAGCCGCAGAGTTTGAAGATGATCATGAAATGCA
This sequence comes from Aptenodytes patagonicus, assembly GCF_965638725.1. Lineage (NCBI taxonomy): Eukaryota > Metazoa > Chordata > Aves > Sphenisciformes > Spheniscidae > Aptenodytes > Aptenodytes patagonicus. The sequence continues at coordinate 12,471,879 of NC_134957.1, read as the reverse complement.
TCTTTCACCAATTTCTGCCCTCGTATTTTGTTCACAAAGCCATTCTAGGAACCAGTTAGCAAAAAATTTGCATCCCCAAGGCAATAAGGAAGAGATTAATGTTTACCCCCTTCCTCCAGCATCTAGCTACTTGCAGTGGCTGAGGCTGGATCAGTCCCTGCTGTGTGCATGGAGTCCTGCACTGTGTGCAGGGCTGATCTGAAAGCACCAGCACCGGGAGTCCCTTCACTATCAAAGGTTTACCTTTTTTTTCCTTCAAAGCCTTAAATTCCACGTGTTCTGATCTCACTGAAAACCTGGACAGCAGGGAGCCCCAAAGGAAGAAACAGAATTTTTGCAGCCTTGGCCAGGGCTGCTGGCGGTGTTGGGTGCTGCCTGGGTGAGCACCCAGCAGCAAGGGACGCATCACCCTGCTCTTGTCCCCACGCCACAGACCTGGGCACTGGGGACAGCTCACAGACCAGGAGCACTGGCAGCGGCATGTGTCCCCCTTCCACCTCTCCTTTTGCTCCCTGCCTGCAGCTGCCTTCAAAAGCAACACAGGAACTCCAGGAGCTGCTCCCTCACAGCTCCCTTGAGCACTGTATTGCACAAGACACTTTATTTTCCGTGCACATCATTGTGGCAGTGATCCCAGGAGACACCCAGCCCTGCCACATGTGCTGCCCTGGGACAAACAAGAGCCAAGAGGAGGAGGCAGGAAAGAGAGAAAGGAAATAAATAAAAGCATTGCACCCCAACAGGGACAGCATTAACCAGAGACCCTCCTCCTCCAGATCCCCCCCGGCCAGGGCGGCTGGCATGTGTGTTTTACATCAGTGGACAAAATGGCCTGTAGCTCTAGAGACATCAGAAATCCAGCATCCGATTAAATAAGCATACGTGGCTGAGACATCCAGCACCAGGTCAGAGTCCTGCTGCCAAGGGAATAAACCTTACCTGTTCCCATCCACTGGGATACCAGGATCAGACTTCATGGTGGGTAGAAGAAACACATCCAGAACACATGGAGTTTATTAAAATATGCATTTTATGGGTCAGTGTTTCCAGATTTACACCAGGATTTATGCCTTACATAGAAGTCATATTGTATCCCCTGCAACCTGCCAGTAATTAGCCTTTGAGAACACATGCAGCTTGATCACCTCTCCTCCAAACATCTTCAATCCACACTTTGAAGGTGGTGTGTCCCCCAAAGGGTCAACCCTTCTCACCCTAAAATACATATTAAAAAAAAAAACCAAAACACAAGCTTCCTCCATAACACATTTGCACCTCTCACAGAAGAGAAACAAGTCAAACAATTTACCTACTTTCCTGGCACGAGTCACACAGCGGCAGCCCCCTTACACAGACTTGTTGTGTAAGGTCCCCTGGTAACCCTGACCACATCCCTGAACCACAAGCCACAGGTACCACCCCTGCACCAGTGCTCCCAACCCTTACATACACCCTGCCATGGCACGGCACGCCAAGCCCACCACACCATCGTGGCTCTCATCTGCAATAAATCTCAGCGCTCTCCTCAGCTCAGCTGTCAGGCACAGTTTCAGACCTGCAATAACTGTGGGACAGTTATTTATTAGTCAATGTCCAGCTGCCAGATTTACAGTCACAACTGCTTGATGCAGTTGCAGGCAGAAAACACCCAAGCATCCATGTCTGTAAATAAGCTATTGGGACATCTGGATGACCTGCAGATCCAGCTACAATTACTTATAGGTGGAACAGAGAGGTCCTGTTAGGCCATGCCAAAACCTACCCCCAGAGCCTGCAAGCACAATTCCAGCAGATGTGCTGGATGAACCACCAAAAGTGTCTCAAAGTCACCTCAGATCCAAGTGTTATTAAACTCCACAGAAGAAAAGAAATGGCAAAGCTGTTGAACTGGGCTTGTTTTTAGCTAAAGAGCATCTGGGCCAAGAATTTCCCTCACATGTATTCTTGCACCGTCGCTGAATGGCTTGTCAGCAAACCTGGGAGCGATCCTACCCTCTGGCATTGGCAACCTAACAAATATCTACTGTTGCCCAAATGGGCAATTTTTCATGACCTGTCTGGTGCTGTCACTGTTGGTACAAGGTCTTATAATCCAGAGAGTCACCATGGGGAGGTTTCCCATGTAAACCTCTCTGGGAAAGAGCCAAGCTCCTGGATAAACCCAGACCTCAGCAATGTTCTTACAGTCACTTTGGATCTGAACATTTGCAAACCCGCTGCTGAACTGCCTCCAGCAGGACAGGAGCCGAGGAGACGGTGGCACAGCAGCGGCTGCAGGGGTGGGAGCTCCTGGATCCTCCAGCTCCATACCTCCTAGAGCAGGGGCTATGGCACGGGAGAACTGGCAGTACTACCTCCACCAGAGAGCAGTTGCGCAAGGAAGAAAAGAAAACCCACCAACAGTTTAAAAACACTCAACCACCCTACACAAGCTTTTGGGGTGGAAGATGAGGAACAGACCACAGCAGTTGGCTGGGGACTTTTATGGGGCCAGAATTAAGTTATCCAAGCTGGGACGTGGTCAGGGAACTCGGCCCACTACAGGCTAAGACTGTAACAGGACCCCATGTCCGCAAACACCCAACGCTTTGGTTTTGCATCTCCTCTGGCAGACAGCCCAAGGGCCAGAGGGTCTCCCATTGCTTTGCGCAGGACAGTCACCTCCTGTGTCAGCCACCAATTTCTTATGAGACCTGGGCTCTTCACAACAGTTTCCCACACAAGCACTGACCCCATCAAACATACAAGGTGGTTGCTAGTGTACACAGAGCATTTGCAGCCACAGCCCAGCCCTGGGACTATGCCTGTTGGACCATATTCCTTGTACCCCACTTCTCCCTGACACTTGTCTCCAGCTGCTGTGGCATGAGGTCCAGCTTCATCATCTCCCTCACCCACCTCTGATGCTAGAGCATGGGAGAGGGATGGCACCTTCATTGTAATCAGGGCCTAAAGAACACAGATCCTTAAGGGCCTACAGTGCAAAAAGCAGGTCAAGTTAAGAAGAAATACATAGTTTTACTGTTTGCAAGTACACGAGCAAGGATTCTCTCCTTGCCCTCACCCACTCTGCCAGGGTTTGGCAGGGGAGGTCGGGGCATGGAAAATCATCTCCTCAGCCAGAGCCACGTGTTGATGAGGCAGGCGGAGATCAGCACAGAGTAGACCAGGGCCTCCTTCTGTCGCCAGGCGTTGCACTGCTCCTCCAGCACATGGAGCCTCCCCGAGATCCTCATCAACTGCAAGGGAAGCAGTGGGGCTGCTGTCAGCCCTGCAGCAAAGTGCAGAATACTGGCTACACCCCAGAAGCGTGGGACAGCAAGGGATGGAGGGATGGGAGCTGCCATCTCCTTCAGGTCCCCCTTTTCTAGAGCAGCAGCTATCTTTGCGTGGGAGAATTAGCAGCACTACCTCAGGTCCTGAGCAGATGCTTCAGGAAAAGGCCCTTTCCATCAGAAGAGCATCTGAGCCCTTTACTGCCAGCAGATGGAGGGGTCTGGCTGTCTTCTGTAGCCCTACAGCCCCTCAGGGTAGGAGCTTGATGGGTCAACACACATATAAGTCCTCCCCTGCTTCTTCATTAGCAATATCAGCTGGGACTAGTTTGGCAATGCCAGCCCATCAGGACTGAGCAACAGACCCCTGGATCCTCCTCACCCACCCTCCTATGGCTTTCCCAGAAAACATTTGCAGCCCTTCACCCCCATCTCACCTGCCTTCTCATTGCTGCCATCTCAGCTGCCCCGACCTCCTCCAAGGCACTCTCTGGGGCTGGGCCAGCCTCCTGGGAGCTGTGGAAGAAAAACAGAGATGCAGACGGACAAACACTACTCCAGAGGTGCAATTGTTTTCCTGCACACGCGGCACTGCCACGGGGAGCCGAGCCATGCAGGTAGCGTGTGCATGCCCAGGATGTGCTGTCTGGATGCAGCATCAGGAGAGAGGAAACAGCACCTGCACAGCATCTACTCATCTCTTCTTAACCTTCATCATGCATATTTATACCCCTCCACCATGCACCCCATAGTGATCACAACAAAACATACAGCACAGGCCATGACAGACAACAGGGAAAACACATGCCGGTATTTCTTTAGAGGTCCAACAGAGAGAAAACATATTTACCAAGCATCCATTCTCTGTAGTCAGAGGAATTCATTGAGGATTGGATAAATCATCTTTAGAGCCAGTCAGGTAAATACGTATCACAGGGCCAATGCCAAAATGGAGAGATGATCTCATTTACATCAGCAGGTGAGGATCCCGCTGGTGGGAAGCATCCATCAACTGGGGGGAACTATCTGAGCAAGTGCATCAGCCAGCAGAAAAGGTTTCTGTGTTTGCTGAGACAAGGATTTGTTCCTCTCCAGTATCTCGATACCACAAGCTCACTTTCCCCACCCTCCCGACAAAAAAAAGTATCACTTTTTGCTCTTATAGCAAATTTTACCTGCAGCTTGAAACATAAGCAAGCAACCCAAGCATGAACCACTTTCTTCCATCCCCAGAAACAAAGGGGCCACACTGGGATTAGCTGCTGCACTGGCAGAGGCAACACAGGCCACAGATCTCCAGGGCATCCCCTGGAGACACAGCCTTGCTGTAGGGCCCACAGCACCAAGCCACAAAATAAAGCCACAAAATAAAGTAGATCCACAGTGAGAAAAATCAAAACTGCCATGTTCAGTCTGTTGTTCCTATCATCATAGGCTAGCTCTACATCAGTTCTTCTATAATCAAAATTCCCCTATGCACATCAATAACTTGCACGGGCACTTGCTGATACCATGTGGGTTAATGAGTGTCTAACACCACTCCTTCGGAGACCTTGGGGAGGGGAGGGTATTTATTCCTGTTTGCAACATGATGTTGATCTCGCTGAAGACAAGCCAGAACAGCATGCGGAGATTCAGTGAACCTCTGTCTGAAAATACATTTGTGAGATAATACCTCCACGTAATGTAGCTGCGTTGTAAAATGAAAGTCACAACAGAAAGAAAATCCAATTTCCCCCAGCACAGAGCCATTAAAAAGGGACATATCCTGCAGCTTTTGACTGAAAAATCCCAGTTGATACAGGTGAACACCCTTTAAAGTAGAGACTCAAAATTACCTTCCGATGACTCATATCCTTCAAGAGGTCACTGTCAGGCAAGTATTCCAGCCTCTGTCTGAGACCAGACTTTTCTTTATTAAAATTTCAGGACAAACAAGTCAGCTCAGTCATTTTTAATTTTTATTGTTGCATAGGGGTACAAAGTTGTTGTATCGAAGAGATACCGTATGCATCTGAAGTGATGCAAAGTACCAAGAAGAGGCGTTTCAAAGTGGCTGGCTTCAAAGGCAGATTAAGACCTGGGGCAAGGCCCGGGACTCACCCCACTGCATTACAGCAGCCCCGCAAGCTACCACCTCTCATGGTACCATGGCCTAAACCTCCTCTACTGCTGATGTGAGGAGGGAGAAGGTCTTACGTAGCCACTAACTAGATCTGTTGGCTTGCCCACACTTCATTAAAAAAAATAAAAGCAACATTTGAAGACAGTCAGCCTACTGTGCTTAAAAGCAGGGACATCACTTTGCCTTGTCCACAGGCAGAAGCCAGCTCTGCTGCCAGCACCTCCGTGCCAGCTGGGGAGGGAAGGCAGGATGTGCCACTGAGGGTACTGACGATGGATGCTCACTCTCCTCCCTTTCTGCCTGGAGGCTTTGCCCAAGGAGAATTAGAAGTATTTAGACATTCCTCCAGGTGCTCAGCAGCCTTAGAACAGCGGGGACACCTTAAGGCTGCAATGATGTCTTTGAACATGTTAAATTTACTGCACTTGCACAGATAAGAGTATGGTGGAGATAGTTGCTCCAGCACATCCAGAGAGATTGATGTCATTGCCTAACTGCTCCAGTGAGCACGCAGGCATACTGCACCCTGGCCAGAGGCATCGGCTGTGGGATGAGTAACTCGGTGCAGCCAGTTCTTGAAAAAGGTTAATTAAGAGTGGCCAAGATATGGCCAAGGGTGCTGGGAGCCTGCAGAAGAGGGTGTCTCGGGGACAGGACCTGGGTCAGGCCATCTGTTCTGGATTTTGATTCCCTTCACACATTTCTCTCCATCAAGCTATGAAGGCATGCAGAAAAATTAGCACTTGCTTAGCAGTGAAGAGCAGCTGAAATCCCACCAATGTCACAGGTGGCATTCGATCACTCAGGGTGCACGGGGGACCGGTGTTAAGCTAAGCAGGAGACACAAGCTGGGCTGAGTTAGCAGGGTGTACCCACACTGGCTGCACGAGGCACTCCTGGGCCAGGCACCTGGAGCTGGCGGACAGGACAGGCAAGGAGGAGCGTCTGGGGCAGCCATACAGGACCTGATCCTGAGCCATGCAGCCTGCGGTTTACAGAGCTCATGCCTGGCTCATGCCTTAGTGAGGCAAAGGCAAGCCCTTGCAGAGTGACAGGGAGGTGGCTCAAGATGAGCCGAAGTCACCTGGACGGCACTGGGTCTTGCAGAGCGTCCTGGACACAGTGGAAGAGCACCTGGCCTAGGAGGCACATGGTCTGGAAGATGTTCTGCACAGAGTAGATCCTGCCCGTCTCCGCAAGGAGGGGGAGTGGGGCACTGCGCACAGGCAGGGGGCACACATCTGGCCTGGGGTGCACACAGAATGATGCCTGTTATTTCCTGGCCTTGTACAGCACAGGCACAGCCTGGCATTTGGCGGTGCCCTTCATCCCTTCAGCAGCTCCAAGCATCTCTGGGCAATGCCACTGGCACCCAGACCCCACGTCACCAGGTGGGACAACCCGCTCCAGCAGCCCCCTGGCTCAGAGGCAGTTGCCTGACTCCTCCAAAGCCATGGCTGTGTGATAAACAGACCTTCACCAGCTGCTCTCACAGGGGTTGCAGAAGGCAGCTCTCCTGCCACCCAGGACAACCCTTGACTTCTAGGGGGAAAGGTAGCTCTGCTCTGGGATTACGTTAGAGACAGTTTCTCCACTTGAGAAACTCCAGAGCCCAAGGCCATGAGCAGAGGATCGCTATCACCATGCTACTGCTCACAAGCTATGCTCAAAGAGCTGAAAAGCAAGTGTGCTCTTAGCCCACCCTGTCTACAAGGCACCGCAAGTTTCAACAATCCTTGTAGAAACCCGGTTAAGCCCTGGTGCCTCATTTGCCAGTGGTCACCTGCCTGTAGTCCCCAGCATTCTGCCGTGCTGGTGCTGGAGCAGGATAGCACGTTGCAAAGCACTGAGAGGACCCTGGGGAGCAACGCAGTTGCCTTCAACGCTGCCTGGCACAAACCTCTAATGCCAGAAGCCACGTTCCTCTCATGCAAGAGTAGGACTTGCCAGGCACTGCCTTGCCCCTGTCTGGATATCCCCCCACCTCGGGGCACCGACACCAGAGAGCATCAAAGCAGCACAGATGACAGGAGATGCTGATCCCCACCCACTCCAGACGTCTCTGGGTTTGTGCTCACCGCTCATGGTGCTGACCCGGGCTGTGCAAGGCCAGCTGGGCACAGTCACTTGGAGTCCTCTCCCGCCGTGACCTGCTGCTGTGATGGCCCTGTTGGCATCAAACACAACCACGTTAGTGCAGAGACCCTGCATGGGGCAAGCCCAGCCCGGTGCCCTGCGTGGTCTGCAGTGCCAGGAGCCCATCAGCATGAGGAAAGCACTCGGTGGTGGGAACATTACATGAGCCCCAAACCTGGTGAGCTGATGCTGGAGCAGGTGGGGACACATGCTTGGAGCAGGGTAAGGGTCACCAGCAAGGAGCCTGCTGATCTGATCTCTATTCAGATCAAAAATCCTGAAAGTAACGCATCCGGGAACAGCTCTTGAATCTCAGGGAGGTGAAAGCATTTGAGAAGGCAGATCAGCAGCTCCAGCAGCCAAACCAAGCCTTTGCCTGCCCATGTCAGGGGCCTCTCTGAATTAGTTTCACACAAAGTTAAAATCTGCTTTCAGCTCTGACATGAGGACCCTTTACGCTGCCATGATGAAACAGTTCCATCTCGTACTTCATCCAGGAGAAACAGTGGTTGAAAAGGGACTTCAAAAGTAGCAGAAGGAGGTTGTGGGGGGACTGCACCTACCTCAGCCTATCTCCTGCTCAAAAATGCGTTAGGAGATCTGGCTGAATCTATGTCCCAGCATGCAGGTGTGTACTGGTTATGGGACAGAAAGAGATCTCACCACCCCTTGCTCCTAGGACCGCCTACAAGGAGGTAGCACTCTGGAAGATGAATTCTGGCTTGAGCTGATAATAGACCTCTGGAGAAACCCAACAGTGGGATTGCTCCCCCTTCCCACCACAGGCAAGCCCGTCCACTCTCAATACAGTACCAATCGTTTGCGTTTCTGGGAGCTTGATCTGCTGCCTATGTGCAGAAAAGGGAGCTCCCCGAGGCGGGTGGGCTGCGCAGAGGAATCTGGGGACATGTGCACCACAACAGAGGGGACCTTCCTTTGCTGGTTCAGCAGGATGGGCCTCAAACTGGCATCGGATATTTCTACAGAGAGGAGAGAAGAAAAAATTAAACCAACCTGAATGCCCTCAGGACAGGAGAGAAGAGAGATCCACCCATGTAGGAGAGCCAACCCTGTGTCTAGTGTTACCAGAACCAACCCCTCCTGCCTTCTGTTGGTCACCTTTGCCCACCTCTCCCCAAGCATCTCTCCACCATCCTGTCTTACTTTCCAGAAGAAAGCTGACTACAATATCTGCCCCTGTCCTCTCTGCTTGCAAAGCAAACCACTGGGGACTTTATAAAGGGATCCTACTCCCTAGGATTTTGTAGAGCCCCACCAACCTTCAGCCACCCCAAAAGACAACCCAGGACATTACCTGCAAGAGAAATCCTATCAGGGATGTGCATCCGAAAGGAAGGAGGGACATCCTCTGTTACTGGCTCCTCATCCACAGGGCTGAAGCTATCTGCTACCTTCAGCCTGTTGGGAACCTGCATCCTTTGATTGATGGCTTCTGTGAAGAGCAGATCACAGCGGACTCGGTTCAGGTCCAGTCCCCAAAATGGCCACATCTTTTTTGATTTCCTCAGATTGCTTGAGCACCCTGGGATTTCACACAGAGGAAAAGAAAGCTGAGCAAAAGTGGTAGCAAGCAGCTCTTCCAAACTGGCACCTGCACAGGGACAACACAGGTGCTGTAAGACACCTAAAATACAGGCAGAAACAACCCAAAACACAGATACCGTCAGAGTTGTCCTGGAGAATGGGGTGTCCCACAAAGCCCAGCTGGCCGGGGCAAGGGAGTGGGGCCACTGCAGGTGGGAACTCCTGCCCGGCAGGGTGAGAAAGGAGAAAACTCCTATGTGTCCTGGGAGCAAAGCATGAGCTTAGCACCTATTGCCTCAACTGATAGCAAGGAAAGGGCAATAGTTCAGCACACCTGTGGGAGAAGACCAGTTCAGTATACCCTAAAAACTAGTGAAAAAAAAATTATTTGCCATCCAGAAGTAATTTTTTTGGAGGGCTGGGAGCACATTTTTGTGTTTCTTCAAGGAAAAATGAGGTTTTCTAAAAACAAAACACACATTTTGGTGATAAGATTTCAGGTTACCACAGAAAAAACTGAGCACTAAACTCTTTCTCTGCACACATTTTTGCTGCAGTATCCCCCAGGGCCATGCCTCATTCCAAGCCCGATCCAGCACCCATCTCCTTGACTGACCCACACCAAGCTGAACAAGATGGGCTTTGCCCTGAGCAGAGCTGCCAGATGCTGAACCATCCTCCTAGAGGGGAAGGAAAAGCACACATCAGCAACCCCAGGCCAGCGCTGGCTCAGCTTTCTCCCAGGAGGGGACCGGCACCAAGGAGGGACACAGTCCCCAGCTCTCACTGCTCCTGGGGGCAGCTGACAGCAGGAGCAGGACACGGGACACTATCTGGGGCTTTGCAGCTACTCAGGACGCACAACTGCCCCGTGCCTCATTTTCCCCTTTGCCAAGTCCCAAGGCTTTGAGAAGTGCTCTGGGGCCACAATGTCCCAACACTTTCACTGAGCGATGTGAGCTGAGGGCAATCAGCATACATTTTTGGGAGAGGAGCCCTAAAAAACACCTTCCTGGCTCCCAGCATATGCACTCTTTATTCTTTCTCAGAAAGCTGCAGCCAAGGAGAAAACCCAACAAGCGAGGGCTACTGAGGCTGGCAGATACCAGCCAGATACCAGCACTGCCCAGCATCCCAGATGTGCCACATGCATGCACAGCCCCCCCTGCACCCTCCTTGCTGCCGCCCTTTGAGCTTGCCATGCCCAAAAAGGTCCCCCTTTGCTTCCAGGTCAAAATCTCCAGCACAAGAGGGGCCGCCTGCTCCAGCACAGCCCAAACAGCTGGAGGAAGGAAAGGTTTTCCTCTTCAAAGCTCAAGTGGGGGAAATGGGAGGAGGTGAACAAGCGTGAGTGTGCAGGGGCCCTGCCTTCTTTGATCACGTCCGGGGACTATTTAGCAGCCAGGTCTCTGACGCTGCATTTCCAGCCCACCAGGCTGCTCCCAGCTGGCAGCAGCCAGGGCTGCCCACCACCACCCTCACTGCTGCTTCTCGGGGTGCTTCAGACCCTCTCACCTGCCCCAGCCCACTGCCACGCCCTGGGATATCACCCAGGGGAGAGGAGCAGAGGGAAATCCCTAGGGAGCAGCACCACCTCCCGAAGCCCAAAGGACCGTGGGAGACACCGCCCCCAAGCCACTGATCCCGTCCCCTGCAGCAGCCGGCCCTGTAACTCCAGGTACATGAGGGCAGCAGAACCGGCTCCACATCTGCAGTAACCAGCACTTCCAGTGATCACCTGCCTCGCGCTGCTCTCTCCTCCTCTGTCATTAAAAGCCTTTTAATTAAAGAGACAGAAATTTGCCCAGCATCAGTTGTGGCAATTTCCTGCTTCCAGCCACGCAGAGACAAGATCCCCGTCTCTGCAATTGGGTCTGCACCAGAGGCGCTGCTGGAGATGTGGTGTGCAGGGGCACAGCAGCCGCCGGCTGTCCCACACCTTCTCCACCACCCTGCCCAGACCCAACGCTGGCATGGGTGACACCAACCCATGGGTGTCACAACACACATGCACCCTGCTTCTCCCCAAAACCTCAAAGAAAGTGGATTTTTGCAGGAACCCCCCCACTTGGGAGCAAGGCAATAAGTCCTGGGACATTCCCATAATTCCTGGGACGGTCCCAAAGCAGTGTCAGTCCCACAGGAGAAACCTGCATCAGACACCTAGCCCCACGGTCCACAACCATGGAGACCACTGGGTTTCTCCTTCACATTTTTGGTGCTTTAAAGGAGCGAACACCCTGTGTTGCTTTCTCAGCCTGCTCTCCAGGAAACCAGCATATATTAATAACAATAAATCTGGAGTGGGCAGATTGGTTCATTTTCTAATCACCTACAAAACTGCTGCAGCTCCCAAAGAGCAAAGGGATGGGAGGGGAGTGAGAAGCAGGCTCTGAGACACTAAGCTATTAAGAAAAGAAAAAAAAAAAAAAAATCAGCTGTCAAAACCCGTAAGAACAAAATGCTTGAGTGGCTGGATTTCCTCCTGTAACTTTCTTTAGGGCTTTTTCTAGCTATTGCCAAGCAACCCCCCCTTGCTGGCGGAAGAAGACTGCTTCTCAGCCTCTGCTTTGGCACTTCTTGCTTTTGCAGCAACAGGGAATTTCTGGCTCACTAAGCCTATGAGAAGGTTTAAGTCCTGCAAGCTGGGAAAACCTGCCCTGGGGAGGAAAACCCCACAACCTCCCTCTCTCCATCCCTCCCCAGCCCAGGATGCTCCGTACAAGGCAGGCGGGGGTACCAGCCTGGTCCAGCACCGCCCCTTCACCTCTCAGGATGGGGTGCTGGGGTGAGCAACCCTCTGCTAGAGGAGCTGATCTCGCTCACAGCTCTGCCCTTCAGCTTGGGGCTGTACCTTGTCACGGCAGAGAGGGGCTAACAGGGAGGGGAATGGGTTTTGTCACCCGGCTCAGGTCCTGCCGCCTGCCACAGCCAAGCCGCAGAGCGCAGCCGGCCACGCAGAGCCGGCGTGACCCCTCTGCCCCCCGCGTCCCCCGGCCTCAGCTTAGGGATGCGCTGAGGAGCAAAGGGCTCCGGGGATCCCAGACACAGCGCCCGGCTCTGATCACCGCGGGAGGCCGAGAAACTCCGGCCAGGGGACACACGTGAGAGGAGCCGGCCACCCGCGGGGTGGGAGGCGGGACGGGAGCGGCGCTGGGGGGCGGCTCCAGGGCACGGAAGGCTCCCATGCTCTCCCAGGGCAGGCATCCCACCCCTCGCCCCCCAAGGACGGCCCAGCGCCTCTCGCTGCCGGACGCGCTCCCCCGCCGGGGCTGGGGCTGCCCGCAGAGCCCCGTCCCGTTCCCGGCTCCGGCACCCACCGGCTTTGCGGCCTGCAAAGGGGGGAAGGGGGGGGGAGCACTTACTTTTTTTTTGCAGTCTAAGGCAACTGTCGGACCCGTAAACAGCCGCGCCCGCTGCCAGCCGGGGCGGGGGCGGCGGCCGGAGCAGCCCGCCCTCCGGGCAGCCTGCCCTCCTGGCAGCCCGCCCGCCGCGCTTAAAGCCGCAGCCGGGGTAATTAACGGGCTGCGACTCACCAGCGCGGCGCCTCCCCGGGGGCAGCGGGCATCCCCCGGCCCGGGCCCCCGCCCGCAGGTCAGCCTCTCCCAGCACTGATCAGGAAGGTAAGAAGTTTGCCGGAGCAAAAGGATTGCTCTTGCCAGGGGCAAAACCGGGGGACAGAAGCAAACCCAGGAGCTTCACCAAGTCCCCCCGTCCCCATGCACATGCAGCCCAGGGACGTTTGCAGGCAAACCAACCCACGCTTCAAGGTGAGGCCTCAGCCCGTCTCCTCTGGCACCCCAACACCGCTGCCCGTGGCAGTCCCAGCCATGGCATGTCCCCATGCCACCATGGGAGCCCAGGCAGGAGCTGAGACAGCGGCCATCCAAGCAGCAAGCTGTGCCAGAGCTAATCTCTCCTGCCTCTCAGTGGAGTCCATGGTGATAAAATGATCCGTTTGGGATGAACAACAGTTTTAAACACTTCTGAATGGGGACAGAGTCCAAGACCTGACCATATAATCTGGTTTTCAAAGGGTTTAAAATAAATCCCATGCTGCCCTAGTCTTGCTATTTAAAGGGGATTATCTAAGAGGTTTAGGAGCACACAGAGGAACAGCAAGACAACTTGTGCACCTAAATCCCCTCAAAGACCTTAGGAAATCCCCCCGCACTTCACTTACCGACTGGTCAGGGCTCACAGGACACTCTCCAGCTCTCACTGAGAGTTGCACCACATGCCCAGGGAAGTCAAAGGCTCCTGCCAGACGTGTGGGGTTTGTTCCCAGCCCCACAGCAGCACACACCGTATCTCCAGAGATGGTCCCCTCCTCACCCGGGACTGTGCTGCAGCTGTGCTCGGCGGGGGGGGCGGGTATTGGTGCCATCATCCCACAGCTGCCTCCATTGCCCCACAGAGCTGAGCCCCAGCACCCCCACGAAATGGAAATCCAGCTGTGCCCAGTGAGACATCCCCCCTGTGGGAAAAAGCCACCCTGTGCCGCTCAGACAGTGAGGGTTTTTTAATAAATACCTTTCTTTTGCACAGAAATAGACCTAGTTTTACAGAATACAAACTGCAAGGATAATGACCGAGCATCAAAGACAGAGGATGCAGCGCGCCCTTCTGTCTCCCTCCAGTCTTTTCCAGGCTCTGACCCTGATGCTCGCTGTCCGGTCTTCCCATAACCCCGATTTGCTAAGGCTGAAAGGCAGAGTAAAGGCCTGGGAGGGGACAGACAAGGTGCCTGCAGCTGCAAACCCCACGTGTCCTGCCCCGGGAACGGCCACGCTGGGCAAGCCTCAGCTCTGGGCTGAGGGCACCTGCTGTGAGAGCATCGCTGGGACTGAGCAGGGTGCAGGCAGCCGATGGATGTACAGTAGCCTTTCAGTGCTGGTGGAGAGACTGGTGCTGGGGTGAACACCGAGGGGTGGCACTGCTGGGAGTTTCTGGGCTACTCCTGGGGGATTGGTGAGCATAACCCCCTTTTTAACCCATCGGACATGACTGGGAAAGGACAGCCCCGTTGCTTGGACCCCAAAAGCAGCTGCACAGGAAAAGGTGACACTGGTTCCACAGCAAAGCACCTGGCTCTGCCCTGCCCTGGCTCCACAACCACCTGGTGGCACAACAGGGTTTGGCCCTATTCCTGACCCACTGGCATCGCTGGGTTGTGGCATGATCAGTCAGCTCTCACCTCTGCAGCCACCTCTGTCAGCAGGCCCTCCACACCATGGCCACCAAGTACTCTGCCCACCACAGGGGCCTGGAGGAGCGTGGGGTCTCTTATTCCCCTTTACCTGCTCTGGAGGACAAAGAGCCCCAAAGAGAGGGGCCAGGCAGGACAAAGAGGTTTGCGGTAGGGAGAGGGGAAGTTTGGCCCATATGCAGGCTCCCTGTGCCGGCATCCCACCTCTGGGGCAGGCACCAGACAGGCCACGCTCCAGGAAAGAGGAGCATCCCCACCGCTTAAAGCCATGGGACCACCTTTGGCTCGAGGTCAGAAATAACCCCATTGGGCAGCTCTGCCGCAGTCAGACCTCTAGCTGCCCAGCACCCCACAGGGGGAAAGCAGAGAGCATCAGGAAAAGGACCTGCTACTCCAAAGTCACTTACCTCACATACAAGACCACCACAAACCTTTTCCCCTTTCCAAAGGGATCTAGGAGATCAGAGAGCACCTCAGGGACTGCTCGTCCCTGATCTCCAGACAGCAAATACCGCTACAGGCACTGCAGGATGGACCAGGCTCCCCACTCCCACCTGGCAGCAAACCCACAAAAGGGAGGCACTTTCTCCCCAAACACAGAGCACGGACACTGATTGTGGGGATAGACAGAAATTTGCTGCACCCCTCCTGCATCCCCAACTCCTAATCAGGGCCCCGAGCAGCAAAACAGGGCCCAGTGAGGACATGGGGTAAGGCTGAGCAGCGCCCCAGGGATGCAGCGAGGCTGTTCTAACCATGGGAAATGTTATGTCTATTTGAGGGGGAAGTGAGGAAATCAAATGCACCATGGGGAGACCCCCGCATTGAGCCAGGAACAAGCTGCCACTCTGCTCTGGCTGCTACAGCACTTACATGAGCGGGAAGTGACAGGGGCAGGAGACAGCTGGCTGGCTCCAGAGCCATCTCCCCAGCCCAGCCTCACCCCACTTGGGGACAGCTATTTTTGGTTGGGAGGGTAAGGCTATTGTGTGATGGCACCAGCTTGTACAGGTGAGACAGGGTGCTGACTGGCACCTGAAGGGGGTCCCAGGCATGGCGAAGGGAGGGTGGGTGGGTGAGTGTGAATGTGTGAAGAGGCAGGAGGCAGGCAGACCTGCTATTTGCCCGCGGCAGGGACAGTGGCCACGATCTCTTCGTACTTGGGTGGCGGGTCATTGTAGGAGACGCTGGTCTCTTCACCACTGCTGCTCTCTGGGTGTCCCGTCACCTCCTCATAGGAAGGCGGAGGGGTGGCGCTGGACAGTCTGGAGAGGACGGAGACCGAATGCTCCGGCGGATAGAGGGTGCCATCTTGCTGGGGGGTGCCCCCAGCTCTGCCGTCTCCAGCCACCCGGTTGCTTGCTTCTCGCTGACACTGGGTTTCCCCTTGGCTTTGCGACCGCTCCCGGTACACCATGACCCTGGGGAGGCTGCGTCCCGTTCGGCTGGCCAGGTAACGGTTCTGGGCATAGGAAGGGCGGTGGCGGGTGGCCTTTTGAAGCTGGCACCTCCAGATGATGAAGAGGGCGATGACTATCAGAAGAGCCACTCCCAAGAGGGGCACCACCACATACATAGCGTCTGAGCGCTCTGTGCTGTGCCCGGGGTCCTTGACAGAGTAGACAGAGTTGGTGTAGCCCTTCCAAAACTCCATCTGTGGCAGGAACAGAGAAGAAATCATCATGTGCTGCAGGTGGGACAAGCATCCCCTGACCACCACCAGCAGTAATCACTGCCCTCCCCAGGCCCACAAAAGAGGCAGTTTTCCAGACATCCCCACCACTCTCACCAGGGCTGCCAGCACCTGATGCGCTGTGGGAACCAACACAAAAGATCACGGGAACATCCCTCAACAGCAGCCAACAGCCCCCACACCAAGCAGGGAGAAATTTGGCTAACACCAACCCCAGCCTGAAAAGTCAGGGACAACAGCACAAATTTCCCACACATGCCATGGGAGTGCCAGCTCAACCTGCAGCTGTGAGCAGGGCGTCCTGGCAATACCAAGGTGAGGGCATTGCCTGGGAAGGGAAAGTCATACTGGAAAGCGAGGCCACAGCATGCTGCCGGCAGACAGAAGAGGACAAAGGGAACAGGAGAGGCTGTTCCCCCCGTGCTTTCCTTCTCTGCCCCTAGCTTGCTAAGGCGTAAGCCCTCACAAATCCACTGGGGAGCAGGGCAGGACTAACGCACCGTCTTCTCCTTGTTCTCGAACACTTCCTTGACCTCCTCATAGCTGCAGACCTCCTCAATGCACTCCCGCTCGATGGTGCCCTGCCGGATCTCCTCCAGGAAGCTGTTGGCTCGGGGAAAGCGCTTCAGGACCGAGTGGGCATTCCTGGCCCCCAAGAACACTGCAACACACAAGGCAGAGACATGCTGAGCAGGGACAACGCCACACTTGGCCTCTGCCCAGCCAGGCTTTCCCACCTGGCTTCCCACAGTATTTTGGCAATACAGGCATCCCAAACACTAAAAGCCCAGGGCGACAATTCACTTAGCACAACAGAGTGCCCACTGAGGGAGAGCACACCCAGAGGGGTGCAGGGCTCTTGGGGTCTGCCTGGAGACATATGGCACCAGAAGCATCCTTCCAGCAGGGCTGAGATGCTAGAGACATCTGAAGCGGCAGCTGCAGACCACACAGGGCAGCTGAAGAAGAGACAGAAGGCTCCAAAAAGACTTGTTTTCAACCTCCTGCCCTTGACAGGATTTCACCTTGCTGCCCCTTTGCTGCAGGGCAAGGGAGATACCACAGGGAGAGCAAGACCCTGCAGGGCTGGGACACAGAGCTAGGCCTCTCTGCCAAGACATGGGGCCAGCACCGAGATGGACTCACAACACAGTGAATTGTGCATCATTCCACAGTCCCCCCCAGTCCATCACCCCAGAGCCTCTTCTCTTGCTTCACACCTCCACAGCCCCCCAGGAGAGCATTCAGCCTGCTGGAAGCTGGTGTCCCTGCTGCCAGCTGCTGTGGAGTCATGCAAGCTCAGGTGGCTTCAGAGACTCTGTTCAGGTCCCAGAGAAGCCCGTGTGTCTTCTTCCAAGCCCAGGCCCAAAAAGGGCAACCATCCCCAACACACAGGGAAAGCACAGGGGGTCATGAGTCAAATACTGAAAGGGGCCTGAGCAACCTCTCCTCACATGGCATCACATTCTCATCCCTACTGCATTTTGGTGCAGAGGCCTCACAAACCTTCCTCTGCTCCCAAAGCCTGGGAGAGTATGTTGCCCACATCAGATCTTCCCACAGAGCATGCAGTCAGGAAGCCAGACTGAGCAGGAACAGCACCTTCCTGCCTGCAAGAGACACAGCCCTTTCAAAGCCTCTCCTCCAATATTCTGCAGGAGGGAGACCTCCATGGGGTGCAGGGAGCAAGTACCTACCAGGACCTGCAGCAGCACAGGAGAGGCAAACAAGTTGTTGCCCAGAAAGCAGAAACTCCACACAAACCACGACCCTTCCAGGATCCAAACATCCCATGCAGCATTTTGTAAGAGTGTTCCTGTAATGCAGCTCAACACACTCAGCTGTAGGCTGGCACCATCTCTTCCCACCAAGCCACATAATTGTGCTGCTTCCCTTGAGGAAGATGAATCGGTTCAGCTGGCTGATCCGCAGAAACCTATTTACCTCCTTCACCCTCAGGCTCAGTCTTCCATTGGATCAACCAGATGAACCAACTCACACTGCAGCAACGTCAACAGATGCAGGACAAGGAAGCAAGGGGGCAGATGGAGTCTCCCATTAGACCAGCTTGGCTGTAACACAGAAATACTCCTTCAGTAAGGAGGCTGGTGAAGATCAAACATAACAGTGAAAAGCTACCAACTTCTTTCATTAGGAGCCTTTTACCAGAGAGACCGGCAGGTTTCCTTCTGCTTTACCTTTCATGTATCCTGCTCCTAAAACAATACAGCAAGGTATTTGTGAGAGTATTTGTAAATATCAAGGCAGGGACAAGATCATGGCGTAAGCAACTACTGTGCTACACCATCCCGTGCTTGCAGGCACTGTGCTCTTTTTGTGCTGTGTAGGTGCATTTTCCCCCCGTGATTTATTAATGGCTTGCTTCAGTGAGAGAGTTTGCAGAGGGCTGAACCACTGAGGTGTGAATGAAGAGCAGCATGAATGATGTGAGTCAGAGACCTTCCCTCAGAATCGACTTTATTATGCAAACCTTTTTTTTTTTTTTTTTTTTTTTACAAGGACAACTGAAAAAGCATTTTCAAGAGGCACAGAAGGCGTCTTGCAGGAGGGCAGAGATCAGCTTGCCTTGGCTTTCGCAGTTGAGGAGGGCTATCCTGGCTGGAGAGGGAGCAGGTTGGCAGGCTGACCGTCTCTTGAGCCTTTCCAGAATGAGATGAAATTTTACAAAGACACCATCCATTCCGCAAATGTCCCATCCTTTGCTGAAGAAGTCCGGCCTCACCTCCTTTGCCTCCCACCTTGATCAGGCTGCAGTATCGACTCTCCCGTCCTCAGCACTTGAGTCTGAGCCTCCTTCCAACTTCCTCAGCACACCTTGGAGCAACAAGCTTGGCCGCAGATCTTGCTGTCAGGGTTTTCCATCCCTGCAGATACCAGTCACCCTGCTTTGCCATGCTGAACTGACCACTATGGTGGGAAATAAAAACAGACACACAGGCATTGTATCACGAGCAATGTCCCAACTGAAAGCATGCTGCAATGGAGGCGTGTGCCTCTCCCCACATCCAATTTCCCTCAGGGACCTAGAAATGGCAGAAGATCAGAAACTAAGTCACTGCTCCCTCCCCTCTTTTACACAGAAAGTGCAAAGAGCTCCCACGTGCCTGGGGACCAGAGCAGGAAAACCAATGGCCTTCAGGAAACAAGAGCCTTGCCAACTCTCATCTCCAGCCTGGATCCCCAACTGACATGAAGAGCAGACAGCTGAGCAGGTATTGCCCCAAACCGCAGGGCAGCAGCCTTAGTACTGATCCCTTGTGCCTCTCCAAGTCTCCCCACACCAGCTGGAGAACCGGTGCTCAGGAAAGATCAGAGCTCTAGGCGGGGGAACAGGAGCAAGGGCTGGGTTCACTGCATGCCTGCCGGGTTTCCTGAGGTGCTGCTGAGCCCCGATGGCAGGCAGGCTTGGCCACGCCACTACCCCACAGCTCTGCTGCCTGGCTTGTGGGAACAACCCCGGGGCTGCTTCTCTGCAGAATGACATGCGGCTGTGTCTGTGGAGGGACAGCCAGGGCTGCACACTGCCAGAGCGCATGATGGTGAACATGTTGACCACCACATCGCCCTCCTGCACGTCAGGGCCACCACAAAGGGGACTGCTTGGCGGGGGACACCGCCACCACAGGGGACATCTCCCACAACCAGTAAGTGCTGATGAGCCAGCACCAGAGCTCTGGGAGAGAGAAAAGGCAGCAGTGGAGGAAGGCAGGGACCCAGCTGGGAACCCTCCTCATTAACAGAATATTAAAACTGCCTTTTAAAAGCACTGCCTGAAGATCTCTGCTCCCTCCCCCACCTAGCACAGCAGATAATGAAAGAAGGTATACCTGTCATCCCTGGAGTCCTCCTCCTGCCCAGCGTGGCTACTGCCTCCACCTTCATAGCTGGCTCCAGCGACACCCCAAGCAAATCCCGAGATCCCAGCCAGATCTCTACATTTCCCTGTTCACAACTGCCATCCTTCTTGAGCTCCCATCACATCACTGCATGCAGCCTCCACGCAGGCTGCCCGGAAGAGCGAGGGGGGAGGGTTGAGTCCAGCTCTTTACAGACCACATGCCATCCTCCACCCTGCACCCTCGCCAGTCTCAGCCCAGCTTTAGCCACTTGCCCCGAGCAGCCCCATCTGCCAGGCACTCCAGATGCCAAGACACAGTGAGCTCCCGGCGGGGCCAACTTAGGCAGCTGCCCATCCTCTGGGAATGCAGAACCCCAGTGCCACCAGCTACGCAGGCTACAAGGCAGTTTGACCCCAGGATGGGCAGCTCGTGGGATGCCAGTCATGGGCCATGAGGAGCACCGTTGCTAGGAGATGTCAGTGCAGACCGGCAACCCCCGCAGAAGGGCCAGTCAATCCAAAGAGCCTTGCACAGGAAGCATCACGCAAATAAAGAAATGCTGCAGCATACGGGGAGTCCCAGAGAGGTCAGCCCTTCAGCACCTCCTCTTGACTCCCACCTTGCTCAGGGGAGAGAGAAGCACAAGTCAGGCCGGACCTCAGACCTCATCCAGGGATAACAGCCAATGGCATCTGCTCCCCACAGACAGTAACACCCCCCAAAAAGCACAGGCACCCCTTCCTTGAGAGGTGGCTGCCAAACATCCCCCTTCTCTCCTCCAGCACCACCGCCACCTCTCCATCTTGACTGGGGAACACTTACTTGCCATGCTGCCTCACTCGGCTACGGGAGGCTCCTGCCTACCTGCAGGGAAGAAAACAGGAGAGTCACTGACAGCTTAAGTTTCACCCCCTGAAGCCCAAGACCTCCATTGCCCAGGGTCAGATTCATGCAGAAAGCAGGGTGCTGTCTGGTGGACCCATGACAGTTCCCAGCCAAGCAGTGCCTCTTCAGAGAGCCAAGGACTCACACTGCCTCCCCACTCATCGCATCGCTGGAGGGACTGGAGCGGCTCAGGGCACCCTCAGCTCTCCAAGAGCCTGGGGCAGGTCTCTGCCGTACTTGTGCTGCACCAGTCCAGGAAGGGCCAGGGCCCTGCCCAAGAAGCCCAGAGGGCTGCAGACAAGTGAAGCAGGAAGGGAAGAACTGGATGGAGCATCCCCATATCTCATCAGCAGACGAGATGACCTGCATGTTAGAAGCTGCTGGGAGCAGCCTGGTGCTCCTCCCTTTCACAAGAGATTGATGGATACAGGTAAAGCAGTCATCCTGTTTTAAATCAACTTCACAGCCATGCCAGTTCTCACTTCTGCAACTCCTACCCATAACCTGCAATAAACAGGGCCATACTGTCTTCTCCACTGCCATAAAGCTGACTACACAGCAGGAAAGAAAAGGATATGCATCTCCTGAAGGTTGTTGGGCCAAGCTAAGGGCAGCAGCAAGAGTGACAGAGCTCCCTGCACACCCAGGACAACAGCTCTCCAGCTGGAAAAGCACCTTTTGTGCTTCAAAAGCAAAACTAAACTAAATGAAACCCCACAAGAGTGAAAAAAAGTCCTGCAGAAGCAGAGTATATCCCTCTCTGCTCGCAGGAGGAGTTTCACTCACTTGTTTTTCACGCTTTGTCTTCTCCCTGTGCTCGATGACCCACCGATCAGACTATCCTGGGCAAACTCATTTCCTTTTGCCTTGTGTGACACCTTGCTGTGGCAAAGCCACAACTCTGTCAGGAGACAGAGGGGACAGGACTAACCAGCTCCTACAGGGATTTATTGCAGATGAAGGAGCAAACGTGGTTAGAAACAGCAAGAACTAAACCACATGTTGATCTTGGGTCCAGGACTTCAGATATTCAGTTATCCCAAAAGCACTTGAATCCGCTCAGCTGGAGCGAGGTCAGGGACAGCACAGGGCCGTTCATGGGGTCAGCGGGGCTAGAAATGCATTTCTCATTTCACGTAAAAGGCAGGCATCCAGACACTCAGAATGGCTGATGCACACCACCACAGCAGGCACTACCGCACCTCACCAACAGCTACCTTCTCAGTAAATCTAGCACCTCTCCCTGCCAACATCAGGTTTCCTGTGGTTTCTGAGGTTCCTGCACCAAAAGAAGCCAAGCAAGCCTGGAGCTGTCTCCAGAGGCAGAAAGCAGCTTCTTTCCAACAGTTTATAAAACTCAGATTGCAGACCTCAGTCTGGAGTTTAAGCAGGAGCAATGGAAAGCAGCAGAGCACCAGAATTACACAGGAGTCATCTGCTGCTTCCTGCACCCCACAGCCCGCACCAGGAGGCCTTTTCTCGAGAAACTGCGCACCCAACCCCGCTTCTCTGAGCCGTCCTGGGGGGGATGCGAGAGCAGCTGAGAGGCCCCTGGGTTCATGCATTCCCTGACAGGCTGCATCAGCTGAGCAGGGACCACCTGACCTGCTTTTGTTGTCATCAGTTTTTACAAAGAGACCCAAACCCACAGGATAAAAGAACACACGGCATGGAAAACTTGCCACAGTTTCCACACAAAACCTCTGTATCACTCGTTGTTACAGGCATTCTCCCCCTTTGATAAGACAGGAGAACAGAGACGCAGAAATAAGGATATTCAAGACCAGATTTGTCAGGACCCCCAGCTCCATAACCCACATCATACATCGGGCAACACATTTAGTGCGTCAGGAATATTTTATCTTTTAACTTTTTTCCAAGTATCTGTGCCAATGCACCCAGTGTCAGAGCTCAGAGACGGTTTGTTCCAGTGCAACAATAAGCCAGGTATATGCAAGCCTACAAGCACAAGCGATGCCTGCGAGAAGGGCAGACATCCCAGATGCTTATTTTTATTTCCACGCGCAAATTTCCTAACCACCTCCCCAGGCTCTGATGAGCAGGAAAAGCTGGACTGCCACATGCACTGACACCAAGGCGAGCAGCATCCCTCCTGCCTCCGCACAGCCACGCAAGCTGAGAGAAGCCTGAAGCTGGAGGCTGACCTAACAGACACCCACCCAGTCCCGGTCCACCCCTCCGGCTTCCCAACATGCGTTCGCCTCCTCTATAAATACCCCATCGATAGGAGGTTGCTAAGGCAACCATGAGGAGGCGCGAGGGATGCAGCCGTGAGAGTGAGGATGCTGCAGTCGCACATTTGTGTCTCCCCCGGGCTCCCCCCATCTCCACCCCCACTCCCGTCACCGATGCCAAAGGAGGAAATCGTGCTGGTAAAATATGGTGCATGCGTGTTGCTGGCCCCCCACAGACCTTGAGCCCATGTGGTGGGCACACAGGGAGGTGGCACCTCCTCGCCAGGCTGGGGGGCATAGGTATGGGTCGTGGGGATCCACAGACGCCAGTGACGTGCCATGGCACACAGGGAGGCTGCCTGCTCTCCTGGCATCACGTAGCCATGGCTGCCAGCTGCTCAGCAGGATCCTAGCAATATTTGGGGTTTTCTGCGCCAAGATCCACAGCGGGAAGAAGAGGCTGGACCAGCTCCGTTTGCCAGGGACCACGGGCTCCCCATGGGGTGCCAGGATGGCTCACCCTCCCAAAGCAGCCTTCGAACCCCATCCAACCCCACGCGGCTGGTCCTTGCACTGCCCCCGGCCAGCCACCGCCCTGGCCCCTCCATCCTGGCACTAGCCCTGCCTTCCCCAAACCCAACTCCAAGTTATTTCCATCTCCCTCAGCTTCTAGTGTCACCCCACAGCAGGGTCCCCCCAACTCACCTGCCCCATCAGCCCAAACGTGAACTTGCCCAACTGAGCGGGGCTTTCTAGTCCCAGACGAACCCCACCACCACACCCCCCGCCCCACTGTCATGCCCTGCCTCACTGTCACACCCTGCTCCACTGCCACATCCCCTGCCCCACCGACACACCCCACCTCCGCAGCTCTTCTTTCCCAAACGCCCAGAAACCCCTTGCCAGCTCCACGACCCCCGACTACCATCTCCCCGTCCCCAGCCCCTTCCCGCTCGCCCCAGCACCCCATAACCGGCCCCACAGCTCCTGTCCCCCCGCCCCATGACTCCCTCTGCCGCCCCGCGGCCCCCCTCGCCCCATAACCCTCCCCACGGCTCCTGTCTCCCGCGCCCCACACACCCCGGCAGCGCCGCCCCACCCGTACCTCATGGCCGCCTCGCGCCCCGCCGCAGCCGCTCCCTCCCGCCGACGGGGAGGGGAGGGGAAGACCCCGCCCCCGCCCCGCCTCCTCCTGCCCCGGCACCGCCCCTCGGCCAATCGAGCCCCCCGCAGCTAGCGCGCACCGCCTTCCTCCTCTCGCGGCTGCAATAGGAACGCGGAGCGGGGATAGTGGGCGGGGCCACGCGCTCCTCCCCCAACCCGGGGGAGACTGGAAGCCAATGAGAGAGGGCTACGGCTGCCGGGAGGTGCCGCAGTGGCTGCTGGGAGTCGTAGTCCCCTGCCCGGCACGGCGCTGCGGGGCCGGGCCGGCTGGGGCGCGGTCACCGCCGGAACCCGGGCGCGGCGGGCAGGGCCCCGCGGCACTGCGAGGGCCTGGGGCCGGGCCGCGGGCCGCGCCACCCCTGAGGGCCGGTGACCCGGGGCGGTGCGGTCCGTGCCCGATGCCTGCCCACATGCCACCGGCGGGGCAGGCATCTGCCTGCACCTCCTTGGTGCCGCCGTCCTGCCCTCGCCCGTTGCACCCTGCCCTCACACCGGCCTGCCAGGGCTGCCTGCCTGCGGTGGGGGACCTGCCGCAATGTCCCCTGCCTCCTCCTCCTCCTCTTCTTCCTCCTCTTCCTCCTCCTCGCTGCCCGAGTCCTCGTAGAGGCAGAGGGTGGCCTGCACCGGGAAGTTCTCCAGCAGCTTCTCCCCCATGCCGTACAGATAGTCAAAGGACTTGGACTTGGGCCAGAGGAGCCTGTGTGGGGAGACCCGGGGTGAGGGCCCCCGCCTGCCCGCTGCCCTCAGGCCCAGCCGGGGCACCCGGCAGCAGGGGACGTACCTGACTGGGTGGTGGAAAAACGCCAGCGTTTTGTCGGGGCCACCATCCCCCACTGCCTCCCGAGTCCAAGCCTGAGGAGACACAGTTGGGGTGGGACCTGCCCTGGGGCTCCTGCTGCCCCCTCCTCCTGGCATGGC
This sequence comes from Aptenodytes patagonicus, assembly GCF_965638725.1. NCBI lineage: Eukaryota > Metazoa > Chordata > Aves > Sphenisciformes > Spheniscidae > Aptenodytes > Aptenodytes patagonicus. Next base: position 12,446,874 of record NC_134957.1, on the reverse strand, counting down.
AGCAGCAGGGTGCACGGGGACCCCAGCTGGCAGCGAGGGCAGGGACCTTTCTCTCCCGTTGGTGCGGACAACGCCGCGGACAATGCCCCACAGACCTGGCAGACCCCTGCAGGGTCAGCCTGCCCTGAAGCCAGCTTCTCCCCCGTCCTCTGCCCCTGGGTTTAGGTCCTCATGCCCCCGCGAAGGAAGCTGGCATCTACCCGCCCTCCCCGATGGGCTTTTTGCCAGTGTAATCTCCCCCCCGTGCTCAAAAGCTCATGCCCAGGCATCCCGCTAACCCCTTGAGGAATGCCCGCCAGGCCTGGGAACAGGCGGCCCTTTCAGGCCCCGGCATGGCTGTGCTGGCCATAGCTGCCCTGGGGGGTCTGCCCAGCCCCGCCCCGCAAGGCTGCATGGCTTGTGGGGCAGAGGGGTGATGCACCAGGGCACCGTGCTGCTATGCAACCGTGCCGGGGGTGAAGGAGTATGGTGCGAGAGACTGTTTTTCTGCCAAACAGGGACCCCAACCCTGCTAGCGGGAAACTGGGGGGGACCCAAGCAGGGACTGTAAAACTCACAGTGTCTGTCTGCTCCCTCCACTGTCCGGTTCCCTCCTCTGCTTGGGGCAGCCACGGTCTCCAGAGAGGCAGGGATCTAGGTGCGGAGAGCAGGTTCAGTGCGACAGCCACCCACCCTGGCCTGCTCCCTCCTTGCCTTGCTCCCCCCACCGCAGCCACGCACCCCCCCAGCCCCACAGTCTCACCTGCCTGGCTCAGCCCCCCACCTCAGTGCTCCTCGTCCTGCTCCAGCACCCCTGGGAGCCCCCAGCATTGTCCCCCAGGCTCTGCACCCTCTCTCCCACCCGCAGCCACCAGGATCCAAGGGGTTCCCATCAGAGCAGGGAGCCACACAGCCTTCACCCGAATCCAGCTGGAGCCTTCCCCATCCCACCTCCCGCGCACGCCCTGCCCTCCCCACCCTCCCCAGTCCCCCCAGGCTGCGCAGCACACAGGTACCTTCCCCCTTGCTCCAGCCCTGGGGCTGGGCGAGCACTGGTCACAGCCACCCGGAGCCCGTGGGGAGGCAGGCAACAGGCAGCAGCTTCCATGGTGGCAGGCAACGGTGTCCCCTTGGACACTGCAGACCCTTGGCGAGGACACCTTTATAGCCCTGCCCCAGCCGGTGACTCACAAATTCTTCAGGGCAGGGGAGCCAGGGACTAGAGGTGTGGGGACAGTGGTCCCTGGCGTGTGAAATTTGTCCCAGTTGTGTAAACAGAGGGCTGGGGGGAGGCTGGGGGCGGAGGGGCTGCGATCTCTGGTGGAAAAGCAAAACACAGAAGGGAAAAGTTAGACACCATTTGTGAGAAAATCCCCAGGGGGGAACAGGGAAAAGCAGAGACAATTAACAAGGATGATTAAGTGCTCTTTGTAGCCGTTTGCATAAGGGAGGGGGGACATGGGGGAGGGATGGGGAGTGCTGGGGCAGCATGATAGGCATGGGATGGGGACAGTGCAATGGCCACGTGATGGGACAGCCTGATGGGCATGCCCTGGGGACAGGGTGATGGGCATGATGAGGACAGTGTGATAGGCTGCAGTGGTGGCAAGCACAGAGCAACCAGGAGGCAGGTGATGGGATGCTCAAGAGAGGACAGGGAGGGAAGACGGACGGAAGGGGTGGACGCCAGGCCCAGGCAGGGCAATGGTCCTGCTCAGGCATCCATGGCCTCTGCTCAGATCACCCTGGGGAGAGGCCAGGCCTCGTTCCCACACTGCTGGCGCAGTGGGGAAAGCACGCACTTGCCCCTGCTCCCTGCCCTCTCCGTTGGCTTCTTGAGATGTGGACCATACTGGGAGGTACAGAAAAGCTTCTTGATATGAGGGTGCAAGCCCCCACCCCAGCACTGCCACGCATCCTGTCCCTGCCTGGTGCTCCTGCCCACTGCTTCTGCCCGAGCACTCGAGCTGAGGTGCCGCTGGCAGACAGGTCACCTCCCGCTCCTGGGAGGGTTTTAATTTGGGACAAGGAAAGAAAATAGCAAATGGTCCCTGCTGTAGCTCTGCTATCAGCATCCAAACACCCCTGTCCAAATGCTGGCCGGACCCTGCTCAGCTTCAAGCACAATTTGTCACCAGGGGCCCTCCCTGCCCCTCTCCATCTGCGGCAGCCGGCAAGCAGGAGGGGGCACGGGGCCAGTGCAGCCCTCATTACCATCTCCATTTGCTCCTCATTTGGGCCAGGAGTCTTACAACAACAAACCCTGTGGAGGACAAGCGGGGCCAGGAGGAGCGAACCGAAAGCCTGAGCTCACCCTGCAGGCATGGGGAGTTCAACCTGCTGGCGTTTCACTGCCCCTCCGACCCCAGCACAGGCAACGCAGCCCGAAGTGGACACATGGATGGTGGCACGCAGTCACCCGCTGGCCACCAAGGCTGGCCAGAAAGGTGACAGCAAGCCACAGACCTGAGCCACTTAGGCAAACCTACCCTGATAATTAATAGACAACAAGCAAAATGAGGCATCCCAGCTCCCCAGTCCTTCCTGACGCTGAAAGGGTTTAATTCTGATCTGCAATAAGCCTCTGATGCAGGCTGAGATTTGCAGGTGGATTTTGCAAAGCCGTAGCTAAACAATTTGCAGCCCCTGATCCCCTGGGTCGGGGCCTCAGCCACTCACCCTGCCCCAACCAGACACCTCCGGTCCTGGGTCACCCCTGGCCGTGGCCACCCTCGGTCCCACGCCGTGTCTCCAGCCGCCTCTGTAAGTACCGCAGAGCTCTGGCATGACCCTCCCATGCCTTTTTGCCGGCACCCCAAGTACCCCAGGTGTTTCTTTTGCAGCAACACCCCTGAGACGGAGCGGGTGGTCTTGGTTAGCACACAGGAAAGGAGACAGAAAGTTGGGAACCTTTTGGTACCAAGCATTTGAGGTGCCAGCAGCGGGGCGGGGAGAGGAGTGGAGGCATTGGGCGGTAGCGGCACTCTCAGCCAAGAGCGTTCCCAGGGCGAGAGGCTGCCGGCTGTGGTGTCGGCACAGTGTGGCGTGGGCTCAGTCCAGTTTCGCAAGATGCCGCGGGAGGGGGAATTTTGAAACAAGGCAGAGGGAAAACAAACCACCCCACTCCAGTGCCTCTGCCAAACCCCCCTGCCTGCACCCAAGGCTGCGGGCAGGAGATGGCACCAGCAGAAAAACCCCCGCTGACATCAGCGAGCACGAGCTGCACCCCAGTGTGCTCACCCCACCAAGGGACGCGTCACCCCGCTCGGCTGGGGCACTCCAGGGAAGCATCCCTGAGGTGCTGCCAGCGTGCTTTGCCCTGATGTAATTCTGCCCTTCGTGGACCTCTGGGCTCTTCTGGGGACACAGGTGTCACTGTCACATGCATCCCTCTCCATCGTTGTTCCCAGCATCAGAGAAAGACCGATAGCCATGGCTCAATTTCAGGTGGGCGCTTCCCGTTGTCCCGCCGGAGCCTTGCCAGGTCAGGGTGAGTGGTGGGTGGCTGCAGATGCCTTGGGTGAGCCCCGTGCAGATGGGGACGAGGCGCAATCCCCCTTCCTCAGCTGGGGGAGCCTCAGGGCCACCACCTGAAATCACCTCCGGCAGGTCCCAAATAACATGGTGCAGCCGTAGCTTTTTGGCTTCCTTGGCTCGGGACATCACAGAAGACAAGGGATTCCCAGGAAGGCAGCTGGCACTTTCCCCCCACCGGTGGCTGACTCTCCTTCCCTGCCCGCGGCCCCAGTGCAAGGGAGGGCTTTGGCGTCCTTCCCAGGCAGTGCTGTCTGCCTCTGAAGTCTGGCTGGGGAGATAGCGGAGGTGAAAGGGCGCTTGGCGCTCCCCCACAGGCTTGGGTCAATCGTTAATCGGGGAGGAATTGCTTTCCACTCTTGCAGGTAACCTCTCCTCCCCCCGGCTCCCACCCACGTGCCGGTGCCCACACAAAACCAGCACCCCTGGGAGTGGGGTGGAGCTGCAGCACAGCGAGCAGAGCTGCCGGCAGGGCCATGGGAAGGTAAGCGCGTGGAAGTGAACTGCTGGCAAGCCGGGCAAGAAGCCGTGAGGCCCAGGGAGGTGACAGCCAGCCCCCACCATGGTCTCCATGGGGCTCCAGCTGCTGGGCTACACCGTGGCATTCCTGGGCTACATCGGCACGCTGACAACCACGCTGCTGCCCAGCTGGAAGACCAGCTCCTACATTGGCTCCAGCATCGTGACAGCCGTGAGCTTCACCAAGGGGCTGTGGATGGAGTGCGCCACATACAGCACAGGCATCACCCAGTGCGATATCTACAGCTCCCTACTCAACCTACCTGCCGACATCCAGGCGGCCCAAGCCCTGATGGTGAGCTCCTGTGCCGTCTCCTCCCTTGCCTGCCTCCTCACCGTCATGGGCATGAGGTGCACCGTCTTCAGCCAGGGCTCGCCAGGCAAGGACCGGGTGGCGGTAGCGGGCGGCGCGGTCTTCATCCTCGGGGGGCTGCTCTGCTTCATCCCATTGGTGTGGAACATCCATGTGGTGCTGCAGGATTTCCGCAACCCCATCCTCCCCGACAGCATGAAGTTCGAGCTCGGGGAGGCGCTTTACCTGGGCATCATCTCCTCCCTCCTCTCCCTTGTTGGTGGCTTCATCCTCTGCACCTCCTGCCCTGCCCGGGACCCAACGGCCACTTACACAAGCACCTACCAGCCCCGGCTGCTGGTGGGCAAGAGCCCCCAGCCCTCTGTCAGCCAGACGCAGAAGACCAAGAGCGAGCTCAACTCCTACAACCTGACAGGATATGTGTAGCAGCTGCGGGTGGGAACTGGGCTGGCACCTCTCCCAGCTCCCCAAAGTATCCGGGCTGGCACCAAAGGAGTGCGGTAAGAGGAGAAGACACGGTGGCATCTCCCATGCTCAGCCCTCTCGCTCACAGGCTTGGGGGCTTTGACCCCGCTCTCTCCCCAGGGATCCTGAGAGTCTTGCGACTGCTCAGAGATTCCAGCTGGTGGCTTACATCAGTGAAGGACCCCGAATCCGGCTTCTGTTCCCTCCATGCTGCCAGCCCACAGGCACCCCCTGGCACAGCAGGACCCCAGCAAGCCTGCCTGGATGGGGGTGGGTGGGCTTGTGCCCCCAGGGACCAGCCCGCTGGCTGCAGAGGCATCACAGGGGGATCAGGGCATCTGCGTGGGTCCAGAGCCACTGCTGGGGAATTGAGTGCTGGTTGCAAACCAATGTTGCAATAAATCTGTGTTTCTAGCTAGGCTGTGGCTGAGCTTTCCTCCGGCACCAAGGGGCCCTGGCAGCTCCCCCGGCAGGGTGGGCAGTGGTGGGGGCTGCGCTCGCCCACCTGGCGGGTCCATAGTGCAGAGGGCACCCACGGCCCTTGCTCTGGCTTGCCCCCCCACACCCCGTGGCTTTGCCACTCAGGAGCCCAGGCAAATGTGCTGTCAGGGGGTGGGGAGGGGGGGTCACTCCCCCGCACGGTTTGTCCCTGGGCACCGCGCTGGGAGGTTGCCATGTGCCACCACTGCGAGGGTGCCAGCGGAGGCAAGCGCGGCTCCCCAGGGGCTAACGGCAGGCAATGCGTGTCCCCCCCAGCCCTGCTTGCTTCTAAGGATGCAGGTATCACTGGGACCAGGGTGCCCACAGGCGGATTCACTGCCCCCAGGTGCATGTGGTACGTCAAGGTCCCCAGGCAGTGGGGAGAGCCCCAGCATCACTGCATCTCTATCCCAGGATGCTGTGAGCACCGGCACCCAGGAGGCAACACAATCCCAAGCACCTGAGGCAGCCGCTGGCCACAGCGGAGGCTGAGCACCCCAAAACAGCTGCAGAGGGGTCTCACAGGCAGGTCCTGAGCCCAGGGGTACTTGCAGGGGTTGTTTTGGGAGGAAAAACGCCACCAGTGAGACATCTGTAAGCCGCAAGGGATGGGCAGGCAGGGGTCAAGACTGCTCCACGCGACCCTTTGGCAGTGGCAGGATGCGCTGTGTGGTTGCAGCCCTGCACAGTAGCAGCAGCATGACAGCTTGCACAGGCTGCCGGTGGCACTGGGGGATGCTGGGTGCGTGCCAGGGCACCGCAGGAGGAGAGGAGGCACAGGCAGCCCAGCCCCACAGCCCACCGAGGACCAAGTACATTTTAACCACCATACCCCCTCTGATGTCTCACCGCCAGAGGTGAGACAACCCCTGCACTGCTGTGCCACAGCACAGGGCCGCCTGGGGACCCCCTTGCCCTGGCTCTCTGTCCCCCAGGGAGCAGGAGGCTTTGGTCTACCTGCTGGCCCCTCATAAAGCAATTTAGATTAGGTCCCAGAGAGGACGGGACCATGTTCCCTGCTCAGACGTCACCACTGTTACCCTTGCACCAGTGAAATCATGTTTGCCATGGGGTTAACACACTCCTGATAACGTCAAGTCACGCTTTCTCCCCTCCTCACTGAGCAAGGGGCCACCCGGGGTCTCGTCCCCAGGGTGATGCTTGCTGGAGGGGATCAGGGTGGATTTCAAGGCAAAGGCCAGTCACCCCCTTTCCATGGCCAAGGGACAAAGCACCACCTCAGCCCCAGGCTAGCTGAATTACTTATTGCTGCCCTGGGGAAAAGAGAGCCCTGGGTGCAGAGGATGGAAAGCATGCAAGGGGCTTAGCCTGCTGGCTGCAGCCCCCCAGGAGATGCCGCGAGTTCACTTAAGTCCTTCAGCTGTAAATGTTTTGGTTTGGGGCAGCTGATGCAGAGAGGAGGCAAGAAAATAGTTGGTATGAGAGGTCGCGCCTCCAAAGAAGAGGAATTCCTAGGCGCCGCATCCTTGCCCCTTGCCTCCCACCTCGGGCTGTGGGGCCGGACAGCACTGCCTGTGTCTGTGGACAGGGGCTCCGCTAATTAAACAAAGGAACATTTGAAACACTCAATTCACAGTTTGATTGGTGCTGGGTTTATTAACACTTCAAGCAGCAGAAGGGAAGATTTCTGGTTTTAGAGGAGTCAGCCTTTGCACGGCCTTTCCCTGAAGGAGAGAGGCAGCTGGCACAGGCAAGGGCAGGCAGACCGAGGAGCTCAGGTACAGAAACACCTGTGGTTTGGACAGACGAGTGCAGGGCAGAGGCACTGCAAGGCGCCCCAACATCCCCAACAGCCCCTCAGCTTTCTTTCTCACCTGTGCAACACCAGACCCCCATTCCGTGGGTGCAGCACGCCGGCTTCAGCTGAGGCACAGCAGTAGAGGAGCTGATGAGCATCACACTGAAAAGGGGGCGAGCCTTTCCCCAGTCCCCCGTGCCTCCAATCCTGCCAAGGAGGAGCCCCTGCATTAAGCGTGGGTGGGCTCAGGGAGGGGAAGGTTTCTCCCCTCCAGCTTTCCTGGCCTCTAACTTGAATGCACCCAAAGATGTGAAACTTGGCAACAGGGCAAAGTAGGTTGAAAAGGATTTTCCACTTCTTTACCAGCAAGAGCGGAGGACAGGGAAGGGAAGGACACCAAGTGCACAAATGCGGTGGCGGTGGTTATCTCTGCCTCGCACAATAACCATGTTCCCCATTATTGATAAGTCGGGGTCCTCAAGGGCAGGCTGGATGTGGCCCAGCCCAGAGCCAGAGAGGACGGGAGCCCAGACTGCCCCGGGAGCCAGCTCTGCCAATGGAAAGCATGAGTGAAGCAAAGGAGCTGAGCCAGCCAGTGCAGTGCAGAGCCAGCCCCTCAGGTCGCCTCTTGCCCCTCACCAACTCAGTGGAAAAAGCTGAGGGTGTTCCAGGTTTTCCTGCGGGAAAGCCATGGAGGAGCACGGCCCCAGCTCAGGACAGGAGCAGGATGCGAAGGGAACAGGCAGCCAGGAGGAAAGCAGAGGAGGGGTGGGAAGAGGGCTGCGTGGGGAACAGCTCCCTCCTCTGAGCTCCCGGGCTCACAGGAGGCATGGTGGAGCAGGGAACCTTGCAGGCCCTCGCTGGCGGGCCAGGCTGCAATGACTAATCCCCCGTCATAAGGAAATAAGTCCTTCCCCTCTCTTCTTCTTGCTCTGGATGGTGCCTCAGATGAGGAAAGGGGGCAATAAAATACTAACATGCCCTTATCTTCAAAAGCAATAGAGGCAGTATCAACGTCCAGCACACCCAAACCCGCAGTCGCACCTGGGCCAGGGGCTGCAACCTCATCAGATGGTCGTGAGAAACATGGAAAAAGTCCTGACTTCTTCTTCTGAAGAGGGAACAACACATGCTCGTCACCAAGGCCTTCGTAGCTAGCCCTTGACCACTGGGCACCCCCACCCACCGTCCACAGCATCCCTGGCGATGCCCTGGCCAAAGCACCCTCCTGCTTTCCTGGCCCAGCAGCACCTGGCTGCTGCCCCATGCAAGCAGAGCCTCTTCTCGTGCAGAGCACTGGGTAGGGATGTCCAGGGTGCAAAAGGGCACAGGTTTGTCCCAGACCTGGCCAGATCCCACACCTCCTGCTTCCCTGGAGCCCTCCAGGCAAGCAGAGCTTAGCGCCTTCTGGCATCCCCGACCTGCCTCTCGTTCCTGCCTAGCTCAGCTGATCTGAAGCAGCAGCAAATAATCCATGCAAGCTCTCTGAGGAGTATCAGGCCTGGTGCTGGGAGAGCCCATCTCCACCCGCAGCCCCCGGGAAGTGCTCAGATAGGAGAGGCAGGAGGGGGAAGAAAATTCAGGCCAAGTTCCTGATGGGCCGAGGCACTTGGAAAGGGCCTCCACATTCCTCCACCCTCCTCCCAGCCGCAGCACACTCCTAGCTGCCTCCCATGCCGTGCCGGGGCCTCCTGGCCCCTTGGCAAGCCAGGGCTGGCATGGAAGAAGACAAACTCTTCCTACCCATGGCGTTACAGCAGCCTTTTCAGGAGCAGCAGAGGTTGTGCTATGGAGAAAGGCTGCTCTCAGGCACTTAAAATCCTGACTCCCGGGCTGGGCTAAGCAACAGCTCAAGTCATGGACTGTGCTGGTAGGAATGGGAGATGCACCCCACACCCCAGCCATGCCCCAGGCCCCACCTGATGTCCCTGCTGGTGGCCACACTCTAGCCTGGGAAACAGCCTCATGGTTTCACCTCAGGGCATCTATGATGCTCAGCTGGCAATTGCACTCACTCTTTACCTCCAAAGGCTTCCTGCTCTCCCGAAGCCTTGGGGATGACCCCGTCTGGAGTCACACAGCTGGGACACTGCCATGAGGCTGTTGGTGCCTGGCTCTTCTGGTTTTAATGATTGACATTGCAATGGAGGTGAGGGGTAGTGAGAAACCAGCTCCTCTTCAGAAAACACCTTCAGTCGGAGAAAAAGCCTGTCCACAAACTCATGGCTTTCCATAGCCTCCTGGAAGAGACCTGTTTAAAGGCACTTTAAAGGATCTTTTGGTCTTTAAAGAAAGATATGAGGGAAACAGGGTGGAATGAAATCCTTGGCACCGCAGGGGACAGAGACCTTTGGGTGCACCAGAGGAGATTGCTAGAAAGCATCTTCCTGGCTGGGTTTGAACAACAGCTTGGAAATTTATCAGGAGAGTTATAAACAGTTTTTATCTCAGGAAACGATGATACCTGTGAAGAGGACACAGACGTTTGATCTTCCAGGCATTACATTAACATCACAGTCAGATTTCTCTGTAATTTGAGTCTAATCTACACTAGAGGAGATTCAGGTCGGCGATGTCAGCAAACCTAGCATACATGCAATCTGTAGCAGCGAGAGCAGGCTTTATCAGTAGAACCTACACCAATTTAGCCAGCAAAATAAGCTTTATCAGCAAGACACACTTTTATAGTGATGTAAACATAAGCTCTTCCAGGGATTTTACAGAAATATTGGTGAAAACAGACTCCATCTCTAGCCAAAATCTGCCCTAGACAACTGGCCTAGAGAATTGAAGAGAAAATGTCCTGCACCCTCGGCAGCTCCACTGCCGATTGATGGTTAAACAGCACTGCGCTGCACAGAAGAGATGAAGACCAGAGGACCCCAAACACCTTTACATGGACAAACTGAGCTGCAACCACATTAGCCAGTCTGCAGAGTCATCCCAAGCAATCCAGTCTACCAGCCTGTCATCTCCATGATCAGGGTACACTTGAGGGCACAACATTTCGGCAGCTGCTAACCTAGGTTCATACCTCAAAGATGCTCAGACTCCAGACACAGCTGAGCCCCTCCAAGCTGTCTGCTGTGCACCAGGAATCTGGAAGAAACAACAAGTCACCCCATAAGCAGAGAAACCAGGGAGGCTTCACCAGCTCTGGGGTTGCATCTTATCTCCACTCAGGATTTCAGAGGAAGGGTGTGCTTTGATGAAGCTTTTCCCACACCGGAGAACTAATCTTTCCTCAAGGCAGGTGTCTTTTTTTACAAAACTTACAACACCCTCTATTTCTGCGATGTCCAGCCTGCTAAAAAAGACTAAAACCAGGACAAGACCCACATCACAAACAGCATGATTGCCTTGAACTCGCTTTTCTAGAAAAACTGTCTCTCTAGGTTTCTCAGGTCACTGGACCAAAGTCGCACACCACTGGCTATACCTGGCAGGTGCTCCCAAGGTTGCTCCAACAGACGCGTTTCCATTACCCAAATTTTTAGCCCTTTCCTTTTGGGGGATGGGAGCAATTCCAGCCTTCCGTGTTTTCCATGGCATAGAGAAGCCCAGGGAGTCTGCAGGCATTACAGAGCTAAGGGCAGACCACAGCCATCACTGGCTCCACGACTGTGATGCTCCCATGCCCTTTGAGCTATTCCAGTACACTTTCACAGGAACAAGGGCTCTGCCCTTTGCCTTTGGATCTTCCCCCGGCTGCAGTGGAGGCCCCGCACCGTATCTCGCAGAGCATGGGTAGGCAAGGAGGCAATTAATGTCTGACCTTCCCCGCAACTGAATGCTTCCTCATCGGCCTGCTCTTCCCAATCCATCTTTATTTTAATGGTGTTTCCAGATTGCCATCTGGCAGGTCATTTCACCCCAGGTCTGGCCGCTGGCCTGTGCAAAGCTGCTCTCTCTATCTCCGTGCAGGTAGAGGAGGCACAGGCTGCCTGTGCCCAGGCAAGATCGGCAGGTAAGAGACAGCAGGTGGAAAAACAATTAGCTCCTTGTTTTCAAGGTGAGGAGAGCTGGCGCTTCAGGACTGGGGACGTTCCTTGGCAAGGGGAAGGACCTCTCTGCTGCAAAGCAAAGCCCCTGGAAGGCGAAAACGGCTCCCAGCACAAAGCCCCCATAGCTCAGCCCCAAGGAGCAAGACGTGAAGAACTGTGCTAACACACATTAAATTTCCACCTCCCTGGACAGAGCTGGCTACAGGAGACCTGTCCTTGTAGCTGACGTCCCAGGGCCTGCTCACAAACAAGGGTCTTGCTGTGAGTTATGGCCTCCTTCCCAAAACCGAAACATCTCCTCTCCCAGATGTGCTAGGATGACTAGCATCCCACATAAACCCCATGGACTGATTTCTGGCTTGTAAGTCTGCAATTGAAGATAGGTAAGTTTTACTGCACAGGTCACAGGCAGATGCAGCTAATCCACCCAACTTCAGTACTTCTGGCTGAGTAAAAGCCTCAGAGGAAAAAAAAGGAATAACCAGGGCAAAACACACTGTAAAGGCAGCCCAGTCTTGTATGAAGAGACAAGTTTATCCTCAGCTGTCCCTGAGCGCAGCTACCCTTTCCCATGGGAGATCTTTGCAAAGCAGAGGGAGGCTGCCTGCAAAATACAACACTAAAACTCCCAGCTCACTGGTGGGATGAAGAGAGTTGCAGTGCCCACGGCAGCGTGAGCCGTGAGGGGAAACGCAGCACTGCTCTTCCCTGCCTCCTTCAACCACCTGCCTGCTCCTGCACACCTCTCACACAACGCTGGAAAGCAAGGGCAGGACAGGCTGGGTTTCCCCCTTGAGCCTTGCCAGGGCTGCTGGCTACACGGAGCACAGCACAGCACTGACAGGGAGGATGCGGAGAGCTCTGGGAGGAGAAAGCTTTGCCAAACAGCCTTATCTTTGAGATGCTTTTCCGACCTCCTCACCTGCAATAAGTATTTATCTTCACTACACGACTTAATCCCCCCAAAATACTATGGCATCAACCTTCCGGCACGGGCATTTTTGAGTGAGCTTTGAAAGATGCAGGAGAGAAGTGCCAAGTTTCAAAACCAGGTACTTTTGATACCAGCTTATCTAAGGAAAATTAATAGCTGCACTGTTTGCCAAGTTACATCCATTTAGGAAATGCTCCATCACAGAACTGCTTTGTGTATTATTTCTTTACACTGAGGAAAACAAATCAGCTCAAGAAATGTCAAAAGTCCCACGTACTGCTGTAAGGAGCATATATTTTGCTTTGCTGGTAATGCAAGACACAGAGAGGTGAGAGTATGAAGCCTGCTAACTGTTCACAAGCTGTTAAATGCTTCCATAGGCTCATGGATCTCTGCCGATTGATACTTGCATCAAAGCTGCCCTTTGCTCACCACCTCCTCATTCAGCAAAGCCCATTCCTATCACTAATGCCTGAGTATCTGTTTACTGTACATCACACAAACACGTTCTCCTTTCCCCAGGTGGCAGGAATTAACGAGGAGGAGCTCTGGGTTACGCAGGCTCTGCCACAGCTCCCTCCCGGAGATGGGGTCTAGCCCAAGGGCTCCGCACATGACATGACAAACATCAGGGATGTCTGTGAATAATCTTCTAAAAGAATAAGGTCAAGTAGTATTAAGGATAAAGTTCAGATCCCAGAGCTAGTTATAATGGGGTGGAATAAACAGGATGCAAAGAGGAGCAGCAGCAGCTAAGATTACTAGCTCAACACGTATGTGCTGTGAAGAGCATTGAGATCAAGCCTGAAGGAGGTGTGGACATTTCCTGCTTTAGAAGCAGCTTTGGAGAAGAAAATAAAGGTCTGTCTCTTCCCCTGCCCAGGGTAGATGCTTCAAAGGATGACTGGCTTTTGGGATAAAACTTCCTAGCATGATCAGAAGCATGGCAGCTCCCCAAGATCGCTGGCTCTTTTGCACCTCAGAAACCATAAAAACTAGTGCAAGTGCCCCAAACATTGTGAAAGGAAACTTCAACTCATTGGGATATCCTGGTGCAGATTCAATCTCCTCAACAGCTCTATTGAAAATTAAATGTGATGGGGGCATAGTCCTGCAGTCTGAGGACCAGCTGGCGAGATGTCAAAAGCAAAAAACCAAACATGAATGGAGATAAGAAATGCTACCTTCAAACCATGAATGGAGGGAGATAAGGGAGCTACCTTCAAGCTCAAGTGTTACCACCCACAGTACTGACCTGAAAACACAGTAAACAGCACAATCTGAAAATGTCAAGAGAGGTCACAGAAACAGCTCTGAGATGTAGAAACACGAGCTGAAAATGAAACAGGATTCAACGAGACAGGAAATCAGGAATGGTAGACACAGAGACAGCACCTACAGCACCTACAGAAACAAAACCTGCAGAAAAAACACATTTGTATAGACATGTCCTTTTTATCTCCATTAGCAACAGTGAAAGTAACTTATGTGGTAATGTGTGTAAGTCCAGCCATGGGGGAAAGGACGTGGCAAAGTCCTTACCACGCAGGATGGGGCACTCTCTGTCCACATAGCTGTGTTGCTCAACTCTGACTTTCAGGCAACACATACTATACATGTTTGGTGATACCACCTAAGCCACTGGTTTCTGTCACATGGTCTCATGTCTTTTCAGGATAAATGAAGTGTTTGAGCCAAAGGAGCTACACTGTGCTGGCCACCCACGCACCCTCTCCTCCATACCCACCATCTGGGCAAGAGAACACACTTCAGAAAGGACAGTGAATGCATGACTGTAAGGGGGATTTCTCCTCAGCTCCTTTAAGCCAGTCATTTTATACCTGTAGGAAACCATGTTTGATTCAGGAAGCTTCTAAGCTGAAAATAAGTACAGGCTTGAACAATATTGAACTATATGCACTTGCCCTTGCACTTAGTTTCTTCCCATGAACCATGCTGGAGGCAGGACAAGGAGCTGCAGCATCCCTTGGTCTGAGTGCGACCATTCCCCTGTGTCATGTCTGGCTGCTCTCGAACCCCACATCTTCCTCCAAACACCCTGTTGTCCTCACCATTTCCCAGGTTAAAAGGATGGTCATGCTGCTGGCTAAAGAAGAGTCAAAGAAAATAAGCCTAAAAAGAAAGTTTAAAGGCAAAGCTCCCATGCAGGACATCTGTTGAAAGAAGCTGGGCTCAGCCATGCTAGCCCAGAGCCTTGCAGCAGATCTGACTGCAAGCCCCAGCATCACCATACCACTGACTGTTCCCATAGCTACACGGGAAGATAAATTTAGTTCAAGGAACCTTGTGTTGCTACATTATTTAACAAACAAACAGACACACTCAAGAAGAAAATACAGGCAGGGACCCAGTTTAGCTGCTGCGTGGGCTGATCAGACCTATGAACTCGAGACTGCTTCCCGGAGTGAAAGGGCCCAAATCCTTAACGTCAGCACCATGCTGCTCTAGCCCAAGCCAGTCAGCTGTGTTAGTCACAAGAAGACTCCAGCATGGCCACAGAGGAGTGCCAGGGCTGCACTCTCCTGGGATATTTCTTACACCAGGAGCCGGGCAGCCACTGCCAGGGTCTCCCTGCCTCTCTGCTACTCAACCCAGACTGCTAAGGAGCACAGCAAAGAGGCTGTTGGGGGTGTCTGCTGGCCAGGCATGACCCAGCCTGGCTGTGCTCGGAGCCATGCCCATGCTGCAGTCCCCTCTGCTTACACTGCCTCTGGGTTTCCACCATCTGGGGCACACCAGCCCCCAGCAATGGGGAGCAGAAGAGCCATACCAGTCCTGCAAGACCAGAGGAGGGTGAGAAGAACCCTCTGCCCCATAGAATGATGACCTAGAGCACAAGTAAAGAAACCAGGGTTTTATTAACGATCATGTGCAAAAGGCACAGTGGCAGGAGAGAGGGGACTACTCCAACATGAGGTTTGTCTCCTCCAGTATGGTCTGCAAGATCTCATCCACCTGATCTGACTCAAAGTTAATATCCTGGAGCTCCAAGTGGGGGAGGATGAACGAGAGAAGCCAGCTCACATTCATACGCAGGTTCTTAAGTTTCTCCATAACACTGTGGGCGAGAGGTCAAAAGCCAAGAGGAGAGTCAGTGGCAAGAGCCTGGATCTGATACTTCCCATCACACACCCAGCTGCTATCCCCGTTCCTACCAGGAGTACCATGTGCACTGGGGTTCCTTGCTCCATCCCATTCTTGTCTCCATTACAGACCAAACACTGTGTGAGGGATCCAGCAACAAGGTGCCACAGTATAGGACAGACACAGTATGGACAAAGCGCCTTTCTGTAGGGCATCTTTGAAGCCAGATCAATTATTTGGATTCATCTGGTGATTCCACCTCCTCACAACAGCAGGATCCTCACTTATAACCCAGTTACCTATACAACAGGGTGATGGATACCAGGGAAGCAGTGTCCTATGGAAATAGCAGCCCATGATGACTCCTGCCCTCTCCCCCCACCTTAGGGATGACAGGGACTGCCAACCAGACAACCCACAGCTCTGACCTCTTCACGTCTTCTTTCTCTGAGCCTCTGCAGGAAACCTTTGCCTCCCTCAGCACCCCTAAGTGCATCTCTCTATTCTTGAGTCTCTCTGTCAGTTCAGCCTTCTCCTCTGCAGACCTCGCCAGCTTTGCTTTCCACTTCTGCCACACAGCTTGGCACTAACATGTGTATTTCTTGCTGCAGGGCAAGCCTTCCATCTCCTGAGCTCTGAGCAGCGCCCAGTTCCTGTTGGCATTTCAAGAACTCTGTTTTCAGGCAACACTTCTCATGCTCAGTTTTCTCCACCTAAAATGGGAGGACGGTGCATGCACAGGAATTATATCAGTTGGTGTCGTGGTTTAACCTCGGCCAGCAACTAAGCCCCACACAGCCACTCACTCACTCCCCCCACGTGAGATGGGGGAGAGAAATCGGAAGGCTAAAAGAAAACTCACGTGTTGAATAAAGACAGTTTAGTAGGTAAAGCAAAAGCCATGAGCACAAGAAAAGCAAAATAAGGAATTCATTCAATACTTCCCATCAGCAGGCAGGTGTTTAGAGCCCACATGGAGGTATTGGGCCCCAAAGCCGGCTCAGGTCCAGTCACTGCTGCACTTGCACTGCTCCTTGTAAGGCTTGTCCTCCATTGGTTCAGGTGGTTCCTGCTATAGTAATTCCTGTAACATGCAACTCAAATCATGGCTTACAACAATTTAAAGGTATTTCCATTACAATCTCCACCCCTGGTCACTTTGGGCAAGGTTATAGGGTTTAACATTGCAATGAACTCCTCCCCTTGCCCCTGCTCTGGTTCAGACTCATCTACGGACCACAGACCCTTAGGGGTGTACCTGCTCCAAGTGGAGCCTTATCTATGAGCCAGCCTCTTCAGGGGTATACCTGCTGTGGCATAGTCTTATCCACAGCCACAGTTGCTTTGAGGTACACCTGATCCAGCATGGCCTTCTTCATGGGCCACAATGCCTTCAGAGATATACCTGCTCCAGCGTGGACTTACCCACAGTCCAGTCCCTTCAGAAGTAAACCTGCTCCAACATGGCCTTATCCATGACTGCAGTCCCTCCAGGGGTGTACCTGCTCTGTCATGGGCTTATCCATGGCCACATGCTTTGAGGTGCTCCAGCATGACCTTATGCACAGCCACTGATGCTTCAAGGTGTACCTGCTGCAGCATGGACTTATCCACAGCCACAGATGCTTCGAGATGTACCCTCTCCAGCGTGGACTTACCCTTGGGCCACAATACCTTCAGAGGTATACCTGCTGTGGCACAGACATAACCACGGCCCCAGATGCTTCGAGATGTACCTGCGCTGGCATGGTCTTATCCACGGCCACAGAGGCTTTGGGGTGTCCTGCTCCCGCGTGGACTCATCCACAGGTCACAGTCGTTTCGACTTGAGTTCACACTGGAGTTCCAGCCTGTCCAGTACCGCAGCACAGAGACAGCAGCGGTGCCCTGGCCGTCTGCCAGGCCAGGTGCATGGCCATTGCTGTTATCAGAATGTTCCCAGGCACAGCAGAGTAAGATGATAAGCAGCACAGCAGTACAGCGAGCAGCAAAAGCAAAATGCAGCCACTAATGAGCACTAGACTCTACTATACAGTAAGGCAAGCAAGCCCCATGGCAAGCACAGGAGCCTGCCAATTAATAGCTAAACAGCAGTAACAGCTATTAATTCGATCTAGCACATTCCAATCAAACCTGTCATTATCTCGAACCCTTCGAGCCCCATGTTGGGTGCCAAAAAGGACCGTCGTGGTTTAACCCCAGCCGACAACTAAGCCCCACACAGCCGCTCGCTCACTCCCCCCTGGTGGAATGGGGGAGAGAATCGGAAGGGTAGAAGTGAGAAAACTCGTGGGTTGAGATAAAGACAGTTTAATAGGTAAAGCAAAAGCCGCGCACGCAAGCAAAGCAAAACAAGGAATTCATTCACTCCTTCCCATCAGCAGGCAGGTGTTCATCTCCAGGAAAGCAGGGCTCCATCACGTGTAATGGTGACTGGGGAAGACAAATGCCATCACTGCGAATGTCCCCCCCTTCCTTCTTCTTCCCCCAGATTTATATGCTGAGCATGACATCATATGGTGTGGAATATCCCTTTGGTCAGTTTGGGTCAGCTGTCCCGGCTGTGTCCCCTCCCAGCTTCTTGTGCACCCCCAGCCTACTTGCTGGTGGGACAATGTGAGGAGCAGAAAAGGCCTTGACTCTGTGTAAGCACTGCTCAGCAATAGCTAAAACATGGGTGTGTTATCAAGGCTGTTTTAGTCACAACACTAAAACATAGCCCCATACTAGCTACTCTGAAGAAAATGAACTCTATCCCAGCCAAAACCAGCACAATCAGTAAGACAAAAAGAGCTTTGCCAGGCCTGAAGAATTTAAGAGTCAGCAGATCAAAGCAGCAGCCCACTACCTTCTTTATAGAGAAGTCACTCCTTCTCAACCCACTTTGACCTGCTCTCTCCAAAACCCTCCAAAGTAGCAGGGATGCATAGCCACAGATTCGTTACCTTGCACCTGAGCAAATCCCACTCTGCTGAAATAGTCCTCAGTTCCACAAAGATATTCTCTACTGGTCTTCTCACATTCTCCCACTCCATTATATCCTCCTGTTCCTGTGTGTTAAGGACCTGCAATTCTCCTCCTCCTCTGTCTCCTCTGCTGAGGCAAGGAGCTTTCTCCACCTTTGATCTGTCAAGTCTTGCCTTCCATCCAAAAGGGAAGAGACAAATGGGAGCTTCACCACTTGCAGCAGTCTTCAAAACACCAACTGCCACAAAGAATCCCTTGTCTATGTCTTTCGTGCTCCCGTATGAATTTACACACACACTCAAGTCTGAAGCCTGTCTTTTTGCTATTAAGTTTGGCATTTGCTTTTCCAGCTTCCCTTGGACCACACCAGTCTCCTTCTGATCTCCTGTTGAGCTACTGGGCAATGCTGCAGTGTCTGCCTTGAGGCAGTGTGATACACTGTTAGCAGGGCTGGTGCTGCTCAGAGTGCCCAGCTTTTCTTTGAGCAGACAGGTGTGCAAGCTGCCACCTACATTCATATCCTCCTGTTTTATGTGCAGAAGTTTTTCCCTTTCTTGGTAAGGTACTGCAAAGCTCTTCTGAAGGGGACAAGTAGGGGGGCTGGGACAAGTCAGTTCTGGAGGTGAAGCTTCCACTAGGTCCCCATGCTTTTCCAGTATTTCTTCTTTTATAGAATCATAGAATCATACAATAGTTTGGGTTGGAAGGGACCTCTAAAGTTCATCTAGTCCAACCCCCCTGCTGTGGGCAGGGACATCTTCAACTAAATGAGGTTGCTCAGAGCCCCATCCAACCTGACCTTGAATGTTTCCAGGGATGGGGCATCCACCACTTCTCTGGGCAACCTGTGCCAGTGCTTCACCACCCTCAGCGTAAAAAATTCCTTCCTTATATCTAGTCTATGGTCAACTTGGGCTTGCTAGAGAAAAAAAAAGAAAAAGAAAAAAGAAAAAGAGAGGATGAGCCACCTGGAGTGCCCCCAGTTCACAGCACAGCTGACCTCAGACCTCAATACCTGCTGCAGCTGTAGCAAACTACCAATCCCTTGACTGTGGGGATCAATCCTCCTCCCGGCCAGGCATTTGCTGCCCCAGCACAAAGGATTGCTGCTGAGGGAAACTCATGGCATCAGCCTCTCTCTATAGCATAATGCTCCTGATGCTCACTCTCATTTTAGGACAAGCAGCTATCATGCTCATTTCATGCAGGGGACATGTCAGTAGCAGAGCTACAAAGCCCAAAGACCCTGGCTCCCTACCTACCCAGCCCCACCGCCTGTCTCCCATCTGAGATAGCAGTGAGGTTGAACTGCAGTCCCTGAAGAGAAAACTCACAGAAATTTGCTAAATGTCCTGTCTGAAATACATTTGCCTGACGCATTTCACTAAACATGGCAGGCTGGTATGTTTCCGACAGGCTGCCATTCCAAGCTTTTTCAGCTATAAAATCATTTGGAGCGTGTTTGTCCACAAACCCAACCAGATCTTGTGCCTGTCAGAGCCCTGGATACCTGACCCATTTGTAACGCAATCAAAAGCCTGAATTCAGGAAGGGCAAGGCCAGTCCATCTGCATGTCCGTGTTATGGCCCAGGCCCTCCGATGGATTCCCAACAGCGCTGGGCAAACAGGACAAGGAACATGGGCACAAGGAGGAACATAGGAAAAAGTAGAGTGTGGGGGAGTTATAGGGATGTTGGGAGAGATGAACAGGGGTGGAGGGCAAAGATATTGATGGAGTTTGTTGGAGGTGCTGCGGAGAGCTCATATTTGGAAAAAGTAGTTCAGCATGGCAGCAGTGAAGAGAAACAAGAGCGGCCTGGGGAAGAGCTGAGGCAGGGAAAACAGGAGCAACAGATGTTTGGCCCCACCATCATGATGAGAGAAACAACTTTGAGAACTACTGCTGATGAGCAGGACTGTTCTTCTCACACAATGTTTTCAAAGCTGGTGTAACCCAGTGGCTTTCTCTTTCCCCAAGATCCTGCAAGGAGGAGCAGAAGGTCAACCAGATAGATCTGTGATCCACCAACCAGCTGCATCATGTGCAGAGGGCCACAGAGAGAGAGATGCCACGGTCCACTCGACTGCTCTCAACCCAGTAGCCCCATTGCAGGCCTTTCCCTGGGCAACCAGTGGGCACGACCAGTGGCCAGGCAGAAGGTACAAGTGCAGGACACAGCCGGGCAGCCCTTCAGCCAGGCAAGTAGTGCCACCGTGTGGGAGCAGCCCACATTGCTCTCTCATGACATGGGCAGTAACGGTTTCAGGAGGGGGTGAAAGAGAGAAGTTGAAAATAAATAAATAAATAAATAAATAAATAAATCCCATCTTCCCCCCCCCCCAAAAAAAAAAGTTAAAGAGAATGTGAGACTCATCCAGAGAAATTCTCTCAGCCAGAAACTTGCTTCCTTGCTGGAAGCCAGAAGGTATCTGGCTTCTCTTGGGTAAAGATGTCCTCCGTACAGACCAATTCACAGACAGAACTGAATGCTCCAGCAGTAGAGAGGCAGTCATGTCAGCTGCCATCCAGATTGACCATGGGGCTGGAGAACTGTATGCATGGAGATGAATTTAGCTCACAGGGGTGTGAAGGTATTAACACTGATACACAGAAACCAGGAGGATTTTAAAACACCAACTTGGCAAGGATTTCTGTTCCTCCCTCTGTTCCACCCTGCTCCCCTTCTCTGTCTGGACACAGCAGGATGAAGGAGCATTTGAGTCCTGCAGACCCCTCTCTCAAAAAGGGAGCGAAGAGAAAACTACCCAGGACAGATCCGCTAGCTCTGGCCAGGGCTCCTTCCAGCAAACTGCATCTCACCAAGACCTTCCACGTGGCCTCAGTATGGACCCAAAACAAGGGACGGAAGACAGAACATGGTGTGGGGCAGTAGCTTGCAACCTACCACTTACCTTGCTGTTAAGGGTCTGGTTTTCTCCTGAGGTCCATCTCCTCTCTGGACTGCAGTCATCTTTTTGAGAAAAGGGGGAAAGACAGTAGTCCCATAAGCACCTTTTTCTTCAGTCTCCAGCTTCACAGTGCAGGCAAAACTGCTGGGTCCAAGCAGGCCAGGGCATTGATGCAGGGGGCAACACCTAGAGAAGAAGTGAGATTTAAAAAGTGTGAATGACAGCCCTCAATATGTCAGCTGCACCACAGGAAACCAAGCCTTAGCCAAGAGGAAAGAGGCACAGTAAGACAACTGAGCCTCTTCTGTGCAGGTTCCACCAGCCAGGTATTAAATCAAGATCCCCCAACAATAACAATCCTTGGGACTCAACCAGCAGAGATCAGCTCCCAGTCCCTCTAACACCCGTTTGGCTACCAGGGACATTATCTCCATTACAGACCGAACACTGTGTGAGGGATCCAGCAACAAGGTGCCACAGTATAGGACAGACACAGTATGGACAAAGCGCCTTTCTGTAGGGCATCTTTGAAGCCAGATCAATTATTTGGATTCATCTGGTGATTCCACCTCCTCACAACAGCAGGATCCTCACTTATAACCCAGTTACCTATACAACAGGGTGATGGATACCAGGGAAGCAGTGTCCTATGGAAATAGCAGCCCATGATGACTCCTGCCCTCTCCCCTCACCTTAGGGATGACAGGGACTGCCAACAGACAACCCACAGCTCTGACCTCTTCACGTCTTCTTTCTCTGAGCCTCTGCAGGAAACCTTTGCCTCCCTCAGCACCCCTAAGTGCATCTCTCTATTCTTGAGTCTCTCTGTCAGTTCAGCCTTCTCCTCTGCAGACCTCGCCAGCTTTGCTTTCCACTTCTGCCACACAGCTTGGCACTAACATGTGTATTTCTTGCTGCAGGGCAAGCCTTCCATCTCCTGAGCTCTGAGCAGCACCCAGTTCCTGTTGGCATTTCAAGAACTCTGTTTTCAGGCAACACTTCTCATGCTCAGTTTTCTCCACCTAAAATGGGAGGACGGTGCATGCACAGGAATGATATCAATCAGCAAAATAAAAAGAGCTTTGCCAGGCCTGAAGAAGTTAAAAGTCAGCAGATCAAGGAAGAAGCCCACTACGTTCTTTATGGAGAAGTCACTCCTTCTCAACCCACTTTGACCTGCTCTCTCCAAAACCCTCCAAAGCAGCAGGGATGCATAGACATAAATTCGCTACCTTGCACTGGAGCACTTCCCACTCTGCTGAAATAGTCCTCAGTTCCACAAAAATATTCTCTACTGGTCTTCTCACATTCTCCCACTCCATTATATCCTCCTGTTCCTGTGTGTTAAGGACCTACAATTCTCCTCCTCCTCTGTCTCCTCTGCTGAGGCAAGGAGCTTTCTCCACCTTTGATCTGTCAAGTAGAATCATAGAGTATCTCGAGTTGGAAGGGACCCATAAGGATCATCAAGTGCAACTCCCTGCTCCTCGCAGGACTACCTAAAGCTAAACCATATGACTAAGAGCATCGTCCAGACACTCCTTGAACTCTGACAGGCTTGGTGCCATGACTACTTCCCTGGGGATCCTGTTCCAGTGACCGACCAATGTCTCAGTGAAGAATCTTTTCCTAATGTCCAATCTGAACTTCCCCTGACACAGCTTCATTCCATTTCCTCGTGTCCTGTTGCTGGTCACCAGAGAGAGGAGATCAGCACCTCCCCCTCCACTGCCCTCCTTAAGGAAGTTGTAGCCTGGGATAAGGTCCCCCCTCAGCCTTCTCTTCTCCAAGCTGAACAAACCACGTGACCTCAGCCGCTCCTCCTAAGTCTTGCCCTGGAGGCCTTTCACCATCTTGGTTGCTTTCCTCTGGACACACTCTAATGGTTTGATGTCCTTCTTATATTGAGGCACCCAAAACTGCACACAGTACTTGAGGTGGGGCTGCAGTGTAGATTGGGGCAATCACCTCCCTCGACAGGCTAGCTGTGCTGTGCTTGATGCACCACAGGATACTGTTGGCCCTTTTGGCTGCCAGGGCACACTGTTGACCCATATTCAACTTGCCGTTAACACAATCCCCCAGATCTCTTTCCACAGGGCTGCTCTCCAGTCTCTCATCCCCCAATTTGTACGTATAACCAGGATTACTCCACCCCAGGTGAAGAATCCGGCACTTGCCCTTGTTAAACTTCATGTGGTTGGTGATTGCCCAGCTCTCTAGTCTATCCAGCTCTCTCTCTAAGGCCTCTCTACCCTCAAGGGAGACCACAGTGCCTCCCAGTTTAGTATCATCAGCAAAATTACTTAATGTATATTCGATTCCTACGTCCAGATCATTTATAAAAATATTAAAGAGCACTGGCCCTAAAATTGAGCCCTGGGGAACCCCACTGGTGACTGGCCGCCAGCCTGATGTAACCCCATTTACTATAACCCTTTGAGCCTGACCCATCAGACAATTGTTCACCCAATGTATTATGGACTTGTCTGTCTGTGTGCTGGACATTTTATCCAGGATACTGTGAGAGACAGTATCAAAAGCTTTGCTAAAATCCAAAAAACCCACATCTACTGGCTTCCCTTGGTCAACTAGATGGGTCACCTTGTCATAAAAGGAAATTAAGTTTGTTAAACAGGACTTTCCCCTCGTGAACCCGTGCTGGCTACGACCAATGACTGCATTGTCTCTCAAGTGTTTTTCAGTAACTCCCAGCATAAACTTCTCCATAATTTTACCAGGAACTGAAGTGAGACTGACAGGCCTGTAATTACCAGGGTCTTCCTTCTTACCCTTCTTGAAAACTAGGACAACATTTGCCAGCTTCCAGTTGACTGGGACCTCTCCAGACTCCCAAGACCGTTGAAAAATAATGGAGAGAGTTCCCGTGATGACATCAACCAGCTCTTTCAGTACCCTGAGATGAATCCCATCGGGCCCCATAGACTTATGCGCATCCAACTGGAGCAGCGAGTCTCAAACAAGTTCAGGTTTGGCTGCAAGTTTATCATCCCCCCAGTCAGTCTTCCAACACAAGGCTCTGGGGGTCCCAGGGACCATCATTGGTGTTGAAGGCAGAGGTAAAGAAGTCATTAAATGTCTCTGCTTTGTCTGTGTCCCTATTTGTGAGGTGACTGACCTCATCAAGTAATGGACCAATGTTATCTCTGATCCTCCTTTTGCTGTTAACATATTTAAAAAAGCCCTTTCTGTTGTCCTTCACAGTACTGGCCAGCTTGAACTCCAGTTGAGCTTTGGCCACATGAATTTTCTCCCTACAATAGCAAACAGCATCTCTGTAGTCATCCTGTGTCACCTGTCCTTGCTTTCAATGTCCATACACTTTCCTTTTCCACCTAAGTTCTAGAAGATCCCTGCTCATCCAAGCTGGCCTTCTGCCCCACTTGCTTGACTTCCAACACTTTGGAATTGCCTGCTTCTGCGCTCTTAAGAGATGCTTTTAAAAAGTGACCAGCATTCATAGGCCCCAATACCTTCAAAAGCAGATTCCCAGGGGACCTTACTAACTGGTTGGCATATTGGGCCTTCTGTTCCACTCAGAAGAGTCTCCTATGACAATAACTTCTTTTTTTCTTAATGGAAGTGGTTTTGATGTGGTGCGCAGGCCGACTTGACCTTGGCAACGCCTCCAACCTAGATGGACCATTGTCCTTGTTACTGTTCAGTTCCACTTGCAGAGCCTCGTATCTATTATGCAAGGGCACCTGGAAAGGTGGGGTAGTCACGGATGAGATGCGCCTGCTGCGCCGAGCAGGAACTTGTTGCCATTCCCCCCTATACCTTAAGTCACCGCGTTCTGCCAGGCGAAGAGAGGATAGGGAATCCTCCGTATCGTGCGTCCTGCCTGCCTGTTGGGCCTGTCCCAGGGAACGTAGGTTGCGGTTCCCTCTCGCACTCCCGGATACTCCTCAACCTAATCACCTCCTCCCGGAGCTCTGCCACTAAGCTGAGGAGTTCCTCTGCCTGGGCGCACCTCCCACAGGTGTGCTCACTGCAGCCATCCGGTACTGGTGTAACAGAAGGGCACACCCTGTAGCCTGGCACCTGGGAAGCAGCACGTTCCCATCGGAACTCTGGGAAGCTGCATCAGTTGCGGACATAGCACTGCTCCCTGATTGAGCTGGCAGAGTTACAGCGCCCTTCCTGTGCACCCTGCCACGCCATGCCCTGGCTGATGCTCCCCAGGGGTTTCTTTTATAGATGTGGGGGCTTGGCCACGGCTGCTCCTGGCACCACCCAGGTCTTGTTAGCCGCTCTCACATGAGCTGCCAGCTCCTGGCGGGTCCCTCTGCTCCCCTGAGGTTTCCCCAGTTCAGGAAACCTCCTGGTACACCGCACCAGAGCGCTCCACTGTGGGTCGTGCCAGCACCGGAGCTGCTCACTTCATCTCGCCTTCCATCCAAAAGGGAAGAGCCAAACGGGAGCTTCACCATTTGCAGCAGTCTTCAAAACACCAACTGCCACAAAGGGTCCCTTGCTGCAGTGTCACAGAGCTGCCCGGAGAACCCATCCTGGGCAGCCGTGTCCAAAAGACACTTCTCAAAATTCAAAACATCAGAGTCTTTAATATAACCAGTTAACATGAAAATGGGAAAAGAGGCCACACAGGACCAGTGCTGCAACCCCAGAAGAGGAAGCATGCAGCTTTCTGCATCCTCTTCTAGCCAGGAGAGGCACGAAGGAACACACTAGGCCTAGGCAGGACAGGGTAGGATTGAGCGCAGGGACTGGAACTGCCCTGATCCCTGTTACTGTTAAGAGTAAAGCACATCCAAGCTGTACACAAATAAGAATCAAAGTCTCATTTTGTATGATGCTCCAACATCTTCACGCGTTGACATCTCTCTTGGCAGAAGGGAACAGGAATAACAGCAAGGCAGGGCTGAGAACCTGTCAAGCCCTGCAGCATCAAGCATCAAGGCTTTCCTTGTGGTGGCTCCTGCAGCCTTCTCCCTCCTGCCTCACTTGCTGCTCCATGCTCTCCCCTGATGATGACGACAATCTCCTCTTCCTCTCTCTCTCCAGCTCCTTAGACCAACAAAAGGGAAAAAAAAGAGCAAGTTTCTCCTTGCTGCCTTACCAAGGGGTAAAACGTTCTTTCGCCTGGAGAACAACAGGACAAGAGAAAAGCAGCAGACATCTCCTGTATGCAGGACACCCAACACCTCTTTCCCCCATCCTTGCTCCAGCTAGCTGAGCTGCAAACTGGAACTGGATATACTCACCCCTTCTGGCATTTCTGTTTGTATCTGGGTCTCTTCTCATCACTGCATTCCTGCTCCTCGGGTGCCAAACAGCTTCTGCAACAAGAGCAGTCAACCATGCCTGAGTGTGTGAAAGAACAGTTTGACTCCCTTCTCCCACCAAAAATCTCCATGGTTTGGACATGTTATGCAATGTCTCTAATCCTTTAGGATTTCAGGTAGAAGATCATCAAAAGAACAGCTGAAGAATCAAACACTGTGCTTAAGGGCTAAAGGGAAAAAAAGCCACATGAATCCCAAAATAACGTAGATGAAATGAAGTACAGACTATGAGACACAGTTCAGCACATCACATATTATGCCAGTCATTTCTGCTTCAGTTTTGAGTTGACAGAGAAATGCATCGTAACCCATGTGGGCAGCATAGACCACTAATACCAGCTGCTTCAAAGGAAAGGAACTGTCACAGTCATGAGTTACATGGAAACAGTCTATAGGAAAAGTTCTCTCTATGCACCACTATACATTTGCAGTGATGTCCCAAAGCACAAGATAAAAATCCTGCACGTACAGGTTTAAAACAGAATGTAACTATTACTTTTCTGGCAGCCACAAGTACTGCACAGGTGTTTTCACTGAACTGTCCAACACATTCTTAGGTCTCCATCCTCAGACGATACTGCTAACTTAGAAATTATCTGTATACCTAGGCAATCCTAATTACTCCTTCTACAGTACCTTACTTGCTTGCTCTGGTCTGCCACCACCTTGCTGATTGCTCAGTTGAACAAGGTCAGTCTGAAGGTACTCATGAATCCCACAGTCTGTTTGTCTGGCTTGACAAAGAACTGTCTCCCATCTGCAATCTGTGCTGCTTCCTCTTCCAGACCATTGACTTTTAATGTATCAAAGAGCTTTAAATAGAGGCAGTCCTGTATTAGCTTCCTCCTCTGTTGAAAAGTGGCTTTATTATCTAGTTTCTAGGCTATAAAAACTTACTCCTCAGCCTCTAGAGCTAACTGATTTCCTTAATATAATCTCCTTGATCATGAAGGCTATCTTATCTATCTTTGTGGAATGCTGAACTTCAACAGATAATAGCAATTCAGCTGTATAAACTGGTTGCATCCTGGAATTTGTTGATCAGAGAAAAGGATTTTCCTTCAGTAACGTCCAGACAGTTGGTCTCAGTCCCAACTCTACCAGTTCTTTCTGCTTAGCATTTGAGCTGATATTCTCGGTAAGGAAGGAAAGCTTTTTTATTCTCCAGCAGGTCAGGAGATCTCAACAAGAAACTGTATTTTGTTATTAGCAGTTTTGCCATTTGACTGTAATTCAATCAGCACATTTAACTAAAACCCATCCAATCCTTCAGAAGCACTATAATGTAAATGGCCAGATTCCTTTAGATCAAAGACTGTTATTTTAAAGGCATCAGGAAAAAAGGGGTCAGTCAGTGACCAAAGCAAGCATGTACTGAAACATGATCCTATTTTAACATCGCCTATTTTAATGAAGATCTGTATTCACAGGTATGCGGAAGGATAGCAGGAAGTCAAGCATTTGACAGAAACCATTTGTATTTCAAGGATGTGAGATGGCATGCAAAAAGTCATCCAGGACTCAATTCATGAGTCTCCTACTTGTATTTGGGGAGGGGATGGAGACGACAAAACCAGCTTTCTGGTAACAATGTAGGGTCAGGGAGCTTCCTCCACTTCAGACACTCTTCACATCATACCCATGTCTGGTCCGGTCTCTCTCTGCAAAAACCAATGCTCAGTCTGAGTATTTCAAGTGTGGAGTAAACACCAGGAAAGGCTGTTCAGAACAAGCGCTGCCACCTGACCCCAAAGCAATCCCAACCCATTTGGCACAGGACATGGGATGGTCCAGGGCAGCCAACGTGTCTCTGTTCTCACGGGGATACCCTACCCATGGTGTGGCATCCCTGTAACCACCAGGCCAAACTCCACAGGTTCAAATCTCATTTCCCTGTAGGAAGGAGGAGTCCAGACACCCCTCGGCAGCCTCTGCTCCTCCTGGTGGCACATTCCCACCCCACCTTGGCCAAGGGAAACCCCCAGGCCTTTAACACTGGCAAAGATCAAAGCAGTGGCAAACTGGTTCCTACGCTATCATGCAAGCTGCGTCCACGTTTCCCAAGTTCATCTGTGCCATCTTTGCCTTCCAATAGCTGTTGAGTTTCTGTCCCAGCACAGCAATCATCTGTCTGGAAGGAAGAACTCCGTAAGAAGCTGGGCAACTCCCACTGGCACAACAGGCAGCACAAGGAACAACCAGGGCAAACACAAACCCTTTCCCCAAGTTCCCCAAGAACTTGACTTAGACTTGTGATTGCAGGTTTTAGTTTGGCACCTTAGCAGCCTTTCTGTATCACCCACCCCACAGCTGCAAAAAATGGGCCAATATCATCATAAAAAAATTCAAGCTACAGGTCCCTTTCCCCAAGTGCAGCCTTTCCCGAAGTGTGGATTGCTGCACCCCCAGGAGAGCAGGGGCTAGTGCCTGGAGGGAGGATGTTGCCTGCTTCTGCTGCACCCCTTAACTGGAGGCTCCACATGAGCATCTGACTTTTTCTTTTGGCTTTATAGGTGTGTTCCCAGTTTGGGCGGCTCTGCTAAAGTGTACACGAACACAGGCTCCGTTTTATTTTGGAGGAGTATCCTCAGGGCTGGAGTCCTGAGGGAATGAGCTGGAGGAACACAGAGACTGTGTCCTTTCCTTAGCCCAAGGCTATATGTTTGCACCAGACTTTCAGGATAAAATTCTCCATGCTCTCTAGGGGCACTAGAGAAGGAAAAAATGGACCAGTCTGGAGCTACTTCACAATAAACAGACCTAAGAACAGGTGCAGTGCTCAGAACAAAGGGTGTATCACAGCGAAACCCTCTCCAAGCAGCAGCCTTGGGCACAGGTCTCTCTTACTGGTACTCTTTGCCTTCTTCAAAGTCCTCTGTTGTGTGCTCGATTCAGGAAGTTGCATTCAATTACACCAATCACACCTACACCTCCTCCCTGCACCAGGGGCCGGAAATGAAGCGAAAGAGATGCTTTAGCCAATTCTGCTCAGAACTAAAAAAAAGTAGTCCTTCAGGGAGCACTGACACCCCAAACCCCTGATACAAAAGTTGATGGCAACACCATTGCCTGTGCATTGCATGCCAACAGCACACATGAGGTACAAACACCTGGCAAACCCCCCTGCAAGGGTATTTTGGGCATATAATACTGAAGCTTTTTCTTCCAGAAAGCAGAGCACAGGCTGGCTTAACTAACAGACCAGAATTATCTGTGGCAAAGACGGTCACCTCCAAGGCATGCCATAGCTCTGAGATACTGCTGCAAGATAACACCTAGAAGCAAATGCTTCAGCGACCACTTCCTAACAGAGTCCAGGCTATCCTGCCAGAGCAGATCCCCTTCTGGAAATCACCCTGGAGGAGAGGCAGGCTGCCCATCCTCTGGTAGCACCTCCAGACACAGCAGTATTAAACAGTAGCTGGACATCTCTAGTTACCTAAAACCCGGACAGGCACCCATTGTGCAGATGCACACATTGATCTGATCCTAGGGACACACCAGGTCTCCTTGTTCAATGCTGGACACCATGCAATGTAGAAGCAAGGAGCTAAGACAAGGCTGCTTTTTGCAAAGCCCCATTCTCCCGTCTCCCAGATAAAAAGGAGTAGAAGACAAGTCCAACTACTCACCTTCCTTTGACAGCCCACCTTCTCATAGGATCTGATGAGCTGGTTGTTGTGGTACATCATGATCCTGTAGTGGCTTTTGTTCTTGCAGGTGAATCCAAAGGTGATCTTCACCCTTTTGCTCTGAGGGAAAATGCGTCAAGGATGAAATAAGGAGGAGGAGTGGGGGAGATGCCCAAGTTCCACAGGAAGGAGTGAAACACTCTGGAGAGGCCACAGCTTCAAGCAGCCCACACTTCCCTCAGCACACCACCTTCCCTCTTCAGCAGGGAAAAAGCGCTCAGCCTTGGCCTGCTAACAACAACTCCGTGCACGCAGCCAACAATCACAGATAAGAACAGGCATAACTGACTGGAGGGGAGTTGGATACAGCTGTACTGAGCAGAGCCAGTCTGTCACTGCCAAGTCAAAATACGCCTTGGTTATAGCTTTAATAAAAATGCTGATATGCATTTATATTACCCTGATAATAGAACAGGCAAGACCTGGCCAAAGGAAACTGCCTTGGAGTATACCACAAATGAGATAACTAATGACTAATAATTTTACTTGTGATTAAAAGATAAATGACCAACGTTTACAAAACCAAATCAAGCACATCCGGTCAGGGCTGAAGAAATCTTAACAACTAACAACACTAAGGTTCATCAAAGAAGAACGAGCTCTCCTTCAGCAGACTCCAGTTTCACAAATTCAGTTCTAAACAGGCCACTATTAGATGGGGAACTGTGGGTTTAGGATTAAAATATTTCATTAACCACTTTTTGTCTACATATATTTTAATTTGCTTACTTCTTAGAATCAAAGCTCATGTGTTTGTAGTGTACGTAGTCATCACGTGCTTTCCAATACAATGCTACTCTTTATCTGTACACAACAGGTGCTAAACTCCAAATATGGAGGATCTGTTATTTTATGCACACTGGCTATGCAAGGTCAAAGCACCTTTGAAAGCAAGTGGAAAACCACTACTGCTTGGGCACTACCACTACAGGTTTCTAACCTGCTGCATTTCTGCAAATCATCTCAAAACACAGTGGCTGTGCAATTCCTGGAGAGAGCATTAGCACACAGATGTGAACTACTGTGAAGCAACAAAAGCAGGAAAGTGGCTTTGTTGGTTCTCCAATTCCTGACTAAGTACATAGGTACAGACTTTCGGTAACGCCTTTTCATCTTTGGTCAATCTTTTCATATTAACATAAGCACAGAAATTCATGACACAAAATGACCTTTAAAGCACGTCAGAGGAAGGGGGATAAAAGATGCTCAGGTGCAGTTCAAAACAGCTTAAGCAAAGTTCTTTCCGGAAGAGGTTTGAAGGGTAGATTGTTCTTTGCACTTAGCTTTACTTGGGGATACTGGTTTCTGTTCTGTGGACACTGCTCTCCAAAAGCACATGTCAGCAGGTAAGCCGAAAAAGTCATCTTACTCCCAAAGAGCTGGGATGGACTAGGAGTGGGCATTGGGAATAAGAATCAACATGCTCCAAGAACTCAAATGACCAACTTCTAGTCAGCTGGGAAAAGTCAGCAACCAGCTGATGATGAACAGGACAGAGGGGAAGAAAGGCTTTTCTGATCTCATTATACATTTTGATAAAGTGTTTTTTCCACTGAACTGAGTAATACTGTCATTTAAAATACTTTTCAGCAGATATTTTCCCAAGCAAAACTGACCAGTCAGCAAAAACCTCAAGCCTTTCTCCACCTCATTCTCCCCTGACACAGCACATCAGCCTTGGGGTATGGCAGGAACTGGCTCACATACAAGGTGAGCCGTGAGCCCTATCACCCACTGCTCTGGCAGAAGCAGCTTTGAGGGCTCCCTTCTAAGCTTCACATCAGGATTTGGCTTTTCAAAGGTGACCAGAAGATAGGAAGGAGAAGATAATTCAGCCTCTCTATTCATTTAAAACCTGGGTTTTTCTATACATCAGACCAGACAGGCCTGAGCCCAGCTGTGAGGTTGGTCTGGAACCCCTCAGTGTGCTGAGGCTGCTGTGGGAGCAGAGTGCCAAGAGGTGGCAGGGAGGATACAATGAACCTTGGCTTGTAAAAATCATATTCAATGTTGGCCAGGCTCTTGGTGATCAGTTGAGTGTTCACCTTCTTGTCGCAGGACAATCTGCATGCGAGGCTTCAGGTACAAGATATTGCAGTATGCCTGGGAGAGGGGACAGCATAACAGAAGAGGCAGGAGAATTCTAGTCACATGTAGTCTTTTCCAGGTGAACCCAAAATCTAGTTTGGATTTAATGTCTTTCATCCCCTGTGAGTCATGCACAGAACAAAGCTGGGGAAGGGCCATCCTGCTCCCTTTTCAGCTCTCACCAACTTATTCCATCTCCGGACCAGGAAACTCAGGAACCATCTTCTGAGAGTGCAGAACCTTTCTGCTGGGAATCTCCCCATTGTCTGCAAGGAAGTCTGCTATCCAAATATCATGCTCATCCGTATCAAAATCCAGCTCCAGCTTCCCGTCTTTATTTCTGAAAAAAAACAAGCACAAAAATAAAGAAAGTCTCCTCCAATCATCAGCACCCTGGTCTGCTCTTCTGTATCAGGATTCCAAGGGGAAGTTCTGCTCTGAGGAGCAGATAAAACAGCGTATTTCACACGCTCCATGGATCTCATTAGTCACTCATTTAATTACACGTATTTCTGTGCAAAACACCAAAGTAACAGAACACTTCGGAACAGTCTTGATAACACAGAAATATGGAAGTTCCATTGCACAGATGGGAAAAGGAAGTAAATGTATTAATTGGTTTCCTCTGAAAAAAAGAGCATACCTGTAACAGACAGAACTAGACCCATCTCTCCTAACTCCCAGCATGGCACCCCAAGCACTCAGTCATACAGAGGGAGAAGGGAGAAATCCCTGCATTTGTTCCTCCAGTGGCCAGGGTGGATGACAGTGGGCTTATACCACCCAGGCCAGGCGCTGTCCTGAAGCTGTCTCTGCTTTTAGCTCTTGCCCATCCTCGGGGCACCGCTGCCTCACCGCACGCCCCAGCCCCATACCTGCGAATGTTCCAGATGAGGATGCGCATGCCCTTTTTACCTGGAACAGCATCGAACTGTGCCAGCAGCTCCTCCCTGGTGTTGAAGAGGGTATGCTCCAGAATGGCCTCCAGGCTAGGCACAGAGTCTTCAGTTACAATCACTTTCTCTAGAAGCCACAGAGTCAAGGAGAACAGGGTTGCCCTACCTCCCTTTTGCCACAGGGGCACAAAAAAATGCAGCTGCAAAGACCTGGCCACAGGCCTGACACTCCAGAGAAGTGTGACACAGGAGAGACTACAGGAGGATGGTCTCAGAGAAAGACTGAAGCAGGACAGACATGACAGTAGGATGCTTTGAAGAAAAACACTTAAAAGAATCAAGCTGAGTCGGGGGCAGCAACATCATGCCAGCTGATAATATACAAGTGGTGCCTGGCAGCTGTATATTCTCAACTCCCTTTGGCATGAAGGAAACACAGCCTGGAAGTATGCCAGCATGCCCAGGCAGCACCAAAGGCCATTACAGGTGCAGAAAAGCAGCAGAGAGCAGAGCTCCTGGGCCAGGGATGTGTACATGGGTCTGCATGGCAGGGGGAAAGGGACAGAAACAGGTAGCACATAGGTTGGTGGCATAACTGCAAAGGCTTTCCAGGAGCCAGGTTAGCAGAAGATACCCCCAAGCAGATGCACAACAAGTTCTAGCCCCAGGAAAAGGGAATAATGCTGTATGGCAGTGTGTTAACAGCAAGGCCTGCCACAAGGATTCTCCAGGTGCAGCACTGATGACAGTTATTCTCACCCTCTCCAAACATTGTGCTGTGCACACATGGGCAAGGGACAGCCACAGGCAGCCTGTGCCCTCAGCATCATGGCAGTGCCACTGGCCCCCCATGTCCCTTTGGAGGAGGGTAGCAGCTCAGCCACTCGGCCAAAGGAGGATACCATTTTGCTGGTTGAATGACACCAGTGGGATAATCACTGTCTCAGCATGGACACAGTCCATGTAGGTCTGGGAAAGCAGCCCCACGCTGAGAGCCCCTCCAGTCTTGGTGAAGATGATGGCATCCTTCCCCAGCCGCATGGAGCCAGACTTGAAGCCATACAATCCAATGGACGGGTGGTCTCTTTTCACAGCCTTCTCCATGAAACCGAAGCTGAAAGCAAGCAAAGCAGAAAGGGGCTGGAAATAGGGAGTGCCTGCCTCACTCCAGGCACAGGTCCACATTACCACTCTCAACTTTTGCAAAGGGAGCTTAGCTCCTGTTCAACAGAGAAGACTTGGGATGGCTGCAGTGCTGGTAAAGAAGCCAAATCCTGCCAGTCCTATACTGCCTTCACCACTGAAGAACCACATAAATGGTCAGGAAAAGTTACTCACAAGGAGGATTTCTTTAGCACCTAGGGAAGGACTCCAAACCCTAATTTACCCTAAGCACCTCCACAACATTTTTTACATTACAGACAGGGAAATGAAGAAGCAGAGGAGCAAGGCAATCTGTTTCCAGCACTGCATGCCCAGGCCAACAGCCGGCCCGGGAAACCCCCTGTGCCTGTTCTTCATAATTCTGCACCAAGCCCCACCTCTCACTGTCCCCTCTGGGATGGTTTGTACCAGCAAGGGGATAGCCCTCCTCCACTGCACACAATGACAGGGCAGGAAGGGGACAGGGCCTCTGTTTTTTATTTCCTGAACCCCACTCACTTTTCTGAAGTACTGTGTTTATGTGTCTTCTGCATTTAAAGAAACAATTTTCTCTGCTTTACTCCCCCGCATTTTGCTTATATCAAACAGAATGGTCGGACAGAAACAAAACCAAGCTCCAGCCCCTTCACCCCTGCAGATAAGCTATAGCAAAAGAGAAAGGACAGGAGTTTCATAGCAAAAGACTCCTTCCTCCAGCCTTAAAAACCTCTAGTCCAAGAGGCAACCAAAGGAGCATCAAGAAGGCAGAGCTGCTTTGGCAAAAAAGCCTCATCCTGGCAAAGCCTTTCTGTGTTTGGGCTCAAAATGCCCTGGTAAAGTTATACCCTCTCTGTAAGACTCGCATCACTGATTGTTCAAGTAAAAGCTTGAAACCCATTTTCATTGAAGTTAGTTGTGCAATTAAAAGACAAGTCCTACTGAACTGAAATTCCTTATCAGACAATATCACACTTTAAATCTCTTGCCATTAGCCTGCCTCATTCTCTCTCATTGCTATAGAAAAATACTTCACATAGAAAGATTAACATGATATAAACACGTCCTTTAAAGCCATGACTCATTTCAGCATCCATAGGGTAGGACAGACAAGAGGGGAAACTCCTCTGTAACATGAGTCTACAGAAAAGGACTCTTGGTTTGACTTCAGGCACGTATGTTCAGTTTTATGCGGACCTTCTCCATGTCCCAGCACAAAAGCACCTCCTCTGCTTGTTACACAATTTGCACACCAAGGAGCCAAATGGCTTATGTTAGGGTGGTTAATGACAAGCAAAAGTTTGCTAGACCACCCATTACACATTGAGGCAGATTGTGTACATGTATAAGAGCAGTTATTTTGCACTGCTGCATACTGGGAAAGTAAAGAAGCAGGGAGAGGTTTATACATTAATGCTGGATGCTTACAATAGGAAGCCAAAGGCCAGTGGCAATGCTCGCAGGAGAGAGGAGAATCCAGCCCAGCAGTTGGGTGTGGGAGGGATCACAGCTCATTACCTGAGCATGCGGTAGAGTTTGTGAGGAGTCATTCCTGCCCCGTTATCCGTAAAGTTAGACAAAGGTGACCCTTAAGCTCTGCAACATCACACTGCGACACAAAGCATCGTCTAAGGAAAGAAGAAATCTGGGCAGTAAGAAATAACGATATTTCACCCTCGTTCCCTCCCAAACCCTCTTTGCCCTCAGGTCAGTTCCAGGGAGCAAAAGCAGCTTCCCAAACCTCCTCTCTTCCAGAGGCCCATCCCGATCCGGCCCGCACTTACGGCGCGGAGGCAGATGCCCCCCTCGGTGCCGGCCATAGCCGCGCCCCGGCTCCCTCAGCCCGCTGCCTGCCACAGGACGGCAGCCCCTGCGCGGCACGCGCCCCACAGCACGGCAGCAGCTCCCACGCGGGTGGGCGGGCGGTTGAAAGCGTTAACGCCCCTCCCTCCCCCGCCGGGCGCGGCGACATGGCGGCGCCCGGTGCCGTGCAAGAAAATGGCGGCACCCGGTGCCGAGCCGCAGCTGGGGCGAGCTGGCAGCACCGGGGGAACAGCGTGGGGAGGCCCCAGCCTCTCCCCTCAGGGGGTGAAGGTGCCAGAAACCAGAGGCCGGCGGCGGTCCCGCTACTCAGGCCGGGCTTGCAGGGGTTGTGCCAGCAAACCCCAGCATGGGCAGGTGGCCGGCAGCAGCCTCAGCCCAGGGCACGGACCTCCAGGGGCGCATGGGTCCAGATAGGCCTGGGCAACTCTCCTGGGGATGGGGTTGAAAGCAGCTCCAGGGGCCTACCTCTGCCATGGCCCCGCTCTCCTGCAGGGACAGGGCAGGCAGAGTGTGGTCTGTTTACAGCTCTGGGGCACTGGGGCCCAGAACAACCGCGCAGTGACACTGGCTCCTCTGGAGCTTGGACAGGGCAAAGCCTGCCAGCACCAGGGCAAAGCTGGCGCTCAGCAACACCACAGCCCCTTTTCTCTTTCAATTTTTCAGTTTGCTCTGAACCAGAATTACTTCCTTGTAGATCCAGTGCAGCCTTGGCCAGATTGGTGTATCTGTGTGTTGTTGCAAGTGCATTTACCAGAAGGACAGTTGTAAGGGGAGTCATGCAGCCTGGAGGAGGAGATGGCAACAGGGAGAAAAACAACAGCTCTTGGGAACATTCCTCTTCTCCGCATGGCTGTATTTAGGTACACAGAGGAAGCCTGCAACTCGGCTCTGCTGGGAAAGCCTGGGTTCCCTCAGCCACCATCACCAAGAGCTTGGATATTGCTCTCCCAGGAGCACTGGGTTACTGTGAGAAGCATATGACATTAGCTTGCCTCATTCACAGAAAGCACTAAAACAGGTCAGCAGATAAACCACGGCGTCTGCCACAATGGTACCCCACCAGAGCAACCATCCTCCATGCCACAGGGTTTTATCGGGATCAATAGTGAGGAGTCAAGATGTATTTGCGATCATAAAGCACCTGTGTAATTAGATACCTGTGCAGCCAAAGTGTCTGGAGGAAGAGGGACAGCCTTTTTTCTCGTCCTAAAGCAACATATCTGCTGCCACCAGAGACAGGGCAGCAGCCCCACCAGTCCCCCCATCAGTCAGGTACTCCAGCTCCCAGCACAGAGGCCAGGACTGAACTCTGCTGACACAGTCCTGCATCAGCAGAGTGCAGCACACTTGGCTCTAGATTTGTGCAGCGCAAAGGTGAATAAACACACACTAAGGAAATACCATAATAAATATATTTATTTAC
Organism: Aptenodytes patagonicus; assembly: GCF_965638725.1. NCBI lineage: Eukaryota > Metazoa > Chordata > Aves > Sphenisciformes > Spheniscidae > Aptenodytes > Aptenodytes patagonicus. Next base: position 12,409,514 of record NC_134957.1, on the reverse strand, counting down.
ATGGTTTCCTCCCTCCCTCCTTGCCACAAAGGGCTGAGAAGGCAGACACGCATATAGAACAGGAGGAAAAAGCCAGTACACCCCAACAGTGTAAAGACAGTGCCCATCTCTCTCAAGGAAGAGCCTAGTCCCCCCAGTTCTCTTCCTTCCCCACTTTGAGATTTATGGAACTGCATGTTAACTCCCAACAGTCCTTCATTGTCCCAGTTACGACCAAGGAGTTCCCACGGCCCATGCAAATCCACAAGGTTCCCCATTATCCATCCCTTACTTGGCAGGGGGGTTCTCTCCAGCAGAGGAGCAGGGGATGGCAGAGTCAGCCTCTGGCAAATGCCCCTTGCTTTTCCCAAATTCAATCACCAGCGGCTTCCCCTGCAGATTGTACCCGTTCACCAACAGCATGGCGTCCTGGGCCAACTGAGTATCTGCAACAAGAGAGCAAAATGGGTACAGGTTACACGGCAAGTTCTGGCACAGACACATGTGGTGTTCACACAGATGTTCCTGGCTCATGGACCCTTAGCCTGCACCACGATCCAGTGTGGCGCTGGGATCCTCCAGCTAGTGATGTGCTGAATATAAATACGGCACGTAACACACTACATCCCTTCTGTTTCAGTGAATCTTCCTCCAGTCCAGGGAAAAGACTATGACATGATAGGAAGAAGAGGGAACGAACTTCCCTTCTTCTCCTTGGAGAGCAGCTTGGCACCAGCCCAGTGCCCTGCAGGAAGATGTGGCACCTTCATGGGTCAGGGAAGAACTGAGAGGCACAAGGCAGCGACTCACCAGGGAAGGTGATGAAAGCCTGACCCCTCATCCGGCCACTCAGGAGGCGGAACTGGATCGGTGGGCTGTCTTCCTTCTGGAACCGAGCAAACAAGGACACTAGGTCCTTCATCATCACTCGAGGGCCCAGGTTCTTCAAATACAACACCTGTTCCAGAGAGACAGAGGGTCAGCTGGCCTGTGCCATGCAAACAGACACCTTTCAACCTGGTCCCAAGTCCATACACCTCAAAGGTATGAATGAGTTCAGTCCCTCTGCCATCCCACAGTCCTTCTCCCACACGGTGGAGTTTGGAAGACAGGTGGGCATACAGAGAAAGGCAGCTCTGGACTCAAGGCATCATCATGCTTGCCTGTGCCAAGTGCTGATAGCTCCAGTTATTTATAAAACACAACAAGCTCCAGCTACCAGTTAAGCACAGTTGAGTAAAATCACAGCTAGTCTGTCAGGCTGAAACAGGGAGAGGGCATCTTGACTAGTGACCTGCCAGAGCCAGGAAGGGCTGGGGTCTGAAGTACAGCTCTTTGCCAGGTCGGGCGACTTCCCAATAGATCCAAAGGTCCCCTTCCCTCCCAGAGTGGAGGCTGCTCTCACTTGGCCACGGGGATCAACCAAGCACCCTCCAGGCAACAGCCAGTCCATAGCAAAGAGGAGCTTTTGCCTGCTGAAGCAGCTTCAGGGCATGCTAGTGAGGAAGAAGAATAAATCCTGGTTCATCTCAACATACCTTGTTGGGCTCCCCAGGATGGTAGGATGAGAACCTGGGTATATTCCGGAGTTCTTCCTCTGAGAGACGGTTCTTGCAGATCTCCTCTTCAGGGACAAACTCTACAGGCTCTTTGATAATCACAAGCCTTGGAGGGGACTGGTGGGGCATTGTTGCAGGAAGGCTGGGACTTCTTGCCTGTTCTGCCTGCTTTTCCTGGTCTGGAAGTGATGACTCCTCAGCCACAGGTCCCTGCAGGGCCAGGGAAGGGTACAAGCATGGGTCACTCTTGGTAGGTTGGACTTCTTCAGGCCACTTCTTGCTCAGCAGCTCTTGGTAAACACTCTCCAGATGAACCATGGGGTCCTTTTCATCTGTTACCCTCTTCTGAGTGTCATCTAATCCACAACGGAGAAACATGGTAATGTGACTACCACCAAGAACCTGGAAAATGCACAGATTGCAGGAAGAGACACAGACAGGAGAAACCCTGTTCTGACCCAGCCTCCACGCATCTGCCAGGCAGGCCCTGCAGGTTATTTAAAACAAGAAGAGTAGCCCCAGCAGCCAGCAAGTGCTGATGTCCCAGCTCAGGATGAACATGCACAGAGCAGCAGCTTCACCAGTGCTCTGTACAGAGCTCATTTCTTCCAGAGATGTCCTCACGAGCTTATCTGCAGCCACATTTCAGCACATTCTAGTGACTCCTTCAACACACCTTTCTCCTCCTGCGTGCATGGCCAGGATGTGCCATGCTGCCTTTCTACACTGCTACATGGAATATAAACTTTTTGCTTCCAGGGACATCAGATTAAGCTCCTGGGTTTAAAGACGGTCCTTGGCATGGACTGACCAATGATATCTCCTTTACTCTATTTAATGGAAATGAGGACAGAAGTGAGAGGGGCATCTCCCAGCTTACAAGCCTCAACCTTGCTGCCTCTTGGGTTTGCTAAAGGCCGTAACACTGACACCAAAGGAGGGAGCAGGGGCCAGAGGACGCTGGGTCAGCTGGACATCATAGCTTGAACAGCGTCAACACTGATCACAGTGGTGTTTTCAGAGTTAGGAGTTGGAGTTTAGAAGTTCCTCCTCATCTTCTATTTAATAGTCTTACATACAAAAATCAGTCTGGGCTAGAGCTTCATGCCCGCATGTTCTCCAGCTAAAGCAGATTGGAGCAGTTTTTGCCATCTCTGGACAACACTTGACTCTCCATCCAGAAAAGTCACATTAAGCCAGAGGCTTGGGGACTACACTGCTGGGGCGAGAAGTGCTGTCATTCCATGGACATGGTACTGGGAATCAGCAGCTGGGCTCCATTTCCACTTCAGCTACTTGGTGGGGCCTTTAACAAGTCACTCCTACTCTTTCCTGCTCTGTGCCTTTGCTTCCCTCCCACCCTTGTTAGACTGCAGTTAAATCAGAGAAGGGATGATCTCTAGCCCCACACAGGCACCTCATGTCACTCAGTGCAACTCAGTGGGGACCTCTGGGCTCTACCAAAGCATAACGCCGGCTGCTCTTCCAACATAACAAGCTGGGCTCTGCAGTACATGCAGCACGTCAATGAGATCCATGCTCTCCAAACAGAGATGGACTTTACAAGCCTATTAAAGCCTTACAAGACTCTACAAGCCTATTAAACCCTTCAGAGCCCACTCTCTATCTGCTCATGTAAGAGAGGAAAACATCTCCTCCCACACAGTGCCAAAACGGAATCATGTCTTCAGGGACAGAAGGCCAGACAGAAATGTGTTGGACTCCCACACACCCTAGCTCTCCGTGCTGGAGCAAAGGCAGGAACAGCCTTGAGCCCACAAACCTTGGTGGTAGAGCGCCCGGAGGAAGGAGTGGCGGTCTGTCCCCTGAAAGAGGGCGTTTTCAATCTCCATCTCCCGCCGGCTCAGCTGCTTGCTGCCAGCAAACCTCTGGGGCAGAGCAAGTATGCGCTGACGCTCTTCCATCTTCTCCTGGATGGCATGGAGTCGGTCCTGCGTGGCCTCTGGGGCTGCTCCCAGCCCAGAGCCCTGGAAGACAGGCACAGCTTTGCTCAGATATGGCACATGCCTCCCTTTCGGAGACTTGGCCAGCAGTCAAACTTCACATCCTCCAGCCCTGGAGTGGGTGCAACTAGGAACCATACCCCAAAGAGGAAGTCACCAAGATGTCCTGTTACTGCAAGGGCAGGACAGAAATACAACCACTCAGCAAGCCTCAGTTCTTGAGAGAAGTGGAGAAACAGCCCCTTTCTCCTGACCTTTCTGTGCTGCTTTCCTTCCCCTGGCCTCACTGTCTGATGGTGCCTGCGTCCCTCTGTCCCAGCAGTCCCTGCCTCTGCCAGCTATAGCCATTTTCTAAGGCCACCTACAGTAACTCCACAAACCCCCTTTGGCATTTCTTTTGCCACGCCTACAGCATCCCTGAGCTCAAGTTTCCACCAAGCTTTTCATCTATGTCCCTGGCATCACTGACAGAACCTTATTTGCTGAAAAGTGAACCCCAAGATGCTGTTTGGCACCCGAGGGTAGGTTTATGCTGAGGACTAAACCCCTGACCGGCTTCACATGAGCCAGCTCCCAGAAACCACCCAGCTACTGCAGCACAGACCTCGTAGCTAAACTGGCTACAAGCAAGCATTCCTGTATAAATAAGCCTCACTGCACAGGGCCAGGGCACTGCTAAGATTCACCAGACTCGTGCTGCCAAAGCACAGAGCCATACCCCAACTTCTGGAGGGGCATTTCTGTTCCCCCATCCACCTCTATCAGAATCCAGAGAACATGCTTTTATGGGGCTGTAGGTGGATTTTCTCTTCTCAAATTCAGTTCAAGAATTACTGTGGCAGATCCTTCTGCCTCAGGCAAGAAACCAGGCTTTCTCCCTGCACTGAGCCCAATCTAACAAAGACTTTCCCATGGGTACCTCTCCCTTCCTGCCTGACTGCATGGGCTTACATCTGCATGGCTTCCATTCACCGTTTCACAGCTTCCCTGGGGCACAAAAGGCTGTATATATATACACACATTTATATACATACATATATATACACACACATATACATATACATACATATACATATATATATACACATTCATATATATATATATAAAAATATATTCCATTCATAAATATATATGAAAAGCAATTCCGGGAAATCATTTGTAGAACTTTGTTTTCAAAAAAGATGCAACTTAGCAGCTGAAAATAACAGAAGCCTGCACTCAGTACTTTGCTGAGAGCTCCACAGGAAATGTGAACTCCTCTCTGTCTCAGCTGATTCCTCCTTGGTGGAATCTTTCCCTTGGGGCCTCTAGATACAAAGCTGCACATTGCTACCTGACCTGGGCTTTCTCTCTAAATATTCTTCTTCTCTCACAAGCCGGAGATGATGTACCCTAATGTCACTGGTTCCTTCTGTCAGAGTAGTGTTTTCCATGCTAATCTTTATTTCTAAACATCCCAGAACTGATTTCATACCAAATACAACAGCTGGTACTGTTGACATTCATTTTCGTTCTTAAATTAACACCACCCCTCTCTAACCCAAGCTTTAATGCAGGCCACACCAGGGCTGGGTTTGCATTTAAACACCAAAGCAAGTAATGACTTCAGCTGAAGAGAGGCAAACCCATGATTACCACAGACGGCTTCCTCCTGCACACAGCTATTGCTCAGGAAAAGGAGGAGAGACAGAGGGAAGCCAAGGGTCAGCCCACGTCCTGTTTTGCACCTTCTGGTTTACCAAATTAAGAGCAGGACACTCCAGTGCACCTGACGCAGGACAACCCCAAAAGCTCCTTGTCTCTGGAAAGTGAAAGAAAAGGGTGAAGGTAGGGGAAGGAGAGAAACCTGCTTTGGCACTGCTCTGCTGCAAACTGCACCCAAAGAAGAGCATGTCATTGCAATCACACACTTGGTCTAACAGCTCTGCACTGCTATTTTTACGTGACTGTTTCAAGTCCCTTGAAGCATCTGCAAGCCCCTGAGGAGAATGTAGAAAATCCTCCCTACAGACAGCTATCCCAAGCCAGCCATGGGATCCAGGGATGTGTCAGAATGCAGAAAGATGAGGTTGAGGCACTTTGAGATGTTTCCTCCTTTTTCTCCTCCAGCCTTTAAATCCTTCTTATACAGGTATAAACAGGTGAAATTATTTGCTTGAGACCATCAAGGCAGAAGCAGGAATATAATCAGGCCCTGGTATGTTCCAAAGGACCAACTCTTCTCTCCACCATAGCTTTTAGCACAGACCATTCCACCAAAGAAAACAGGCCGGAAGAAATGTGGGATCATGCTGCCCTAAAGGCAAGAGATACATGGAACAGCCATTCTTTACCAGAGGGCTTACAAAGGACTTGAATTTTCTACCAGGGTGCCACAGGCCATGGGTTTAGAGGGACTTGACCACGTTCACATCAGAGCACAGCATGCCTACCTTCCCTGTTGAAGCCTGGTTCTTCCAGAGCAGAATCTCTGAGTCGGAGAGCCCCAGTTCCCGGAGAGAGGCAGTTTCTTTGTTGCTCTCCTGCAGGGCCTGGAACTGTGACAAGGTCAAAGCCCCCGCAGCCTCTTCCCCAAAAGGCTTGTAAAAAGCTGCAGGGGCAAAGCATCTCCGCTTTGATTTGCACCTGTACCCAAAGCAACAGAACAGCAGAAACAACTTAGTACTGAGAAACTGGGGGAATAGGAAGGGGCTGGCCTCTCCCCCCAACCACACTTGGTCCTGCTGCACATAGGCAGAGATGCCATGTTTCCAAAACACAATTGAGCTACGCTCTCCTGACCCTTTTCCAAGCCCATGAGATCCCACAGGGCAGGATACTGCCCCAACACAGGCAGGAGGCAGCTCATGACACTGTAACACCAAGCACCCTGCACGTGCAAATGCTCGCCAGCCTAGAAACTCACTCCTGTGTCTGGCCCAGGCAAATCGATTCTTTTCACCTAACGGGTGAAAATAAGTTACCACCTGGAGCATTTGCTCCAGGAGACAAGAAGTGCTTATCTCCTGCTGGGGTGTCCAGGCAGGACAACAGCGTGCACCAAACATCTCCCCAGGGAAGAGGCCCCAGTGAGGCGACATTGCTGCTGCGCCTAACATGGCCAGACTCCACTCACCAGCCCCTCCAGCAGCCGCCCACAGGGGCCAGATCAGGACTTACTGCTCGATGGAGACAGTGGTATCAAGCTGGTGGTGAAGGAGGCTCTTCAGCTGCCTCTCTCCTTCTGTCTCCAAGTCTTCTAGGAGGAGCTCATCGCTGGACAGGCTGCTGTTGACCCTGGGGCACACAAGCACAGCATGGAGGTGGTCAGTAAGGCAACAGGGAAAACACTGCTTGAAACGCACCACTGCTACGGCCTCTCTACCTCCTTGACTGTTTTTACAGGATTTAAAGCACAACAAGGAACCAAAACTACTTGACCAAAGCTCCCATTAATGTTATACTAGAAAAGCCAACAGATTTGAGAGTACTTTGAGAACATTAGAAATGCCCCAGGGAGCTTTTATTTAAAAAAAATCACATGCAATCTTATTTTTAGTACTGGAAAGTTGTTTTGTATCACTATCTAAACAGACATTGCTAGTTTCAAATGACTCAAAAAAGAAAGAAAACTGTGAGGGAGAAACAGTGATTTGAGCAGCACTCTCTGGAAAGCTCCCTTTTCCCTTCCTGGAGTCACCTGCTTCCACGCAGAGGGACACTGCCTCCATCGTCACCCCACGGACAACACGCATTTTCACTTGGCAGTGGGGGCCCTGCTGACCCCTCTTTTGGAGGCAGCGCTCCTACACCGTGAGCTTCTGCCGAGCCGTTGGGTGCCCCAGAACCAGGCCATTAGCAGCAGCTTGGCTCAGCCTTTCTGTGGGCTGGAAGGAGAAGCCCACGCCTCTCCCGGGAAACTGTTTCGGGCCGACTCTGCACCGGCGAGGGGTGGGCACGCAGCCCAGTTTCAGGTGGAAGCTTTCACTGCCACTTTTGGGACCACGGCAGCTCCAGGAGGGTTTGATGCCCCCGGCGGACCGCCCAGAAAGCAGCTTCCCAAGGCACCGCCGTCTCCACAGGAACGTCGTGCCCAGTGAGGCACCAGATGAATCCCCGGGCCATGCTGTCACCCGGAGGAAAGGCTGACAGGAGCTCCACGCTGGCTGTTCTGAAACACGAGGAAACCTCGCCCCGAGCCAGCGGAGACCAGCCCGTGCCCGCTCGCAGCCCCGCACCCCCCGTCCGCCCCGCTCACCTCCGCATGGCCGCGGCCCTCCCAGCCTTCGCCGCCGCCCGCGACTCCAACTCCCAGCAGCGCCCGCGAGCGCCGCCCGGCCGCGGCGCAGGGGCCGCTGGGAGGCGTAGCGCTGAAGGGACGAGCGGGCCCGCCGCCGGGCAGCAGTCACGGGCTGCTCCGCGGGAAAACCGCGGCCGAACGCCGGGGTTAGCCTGACATTTCCGTCTTCCAGTTCATTGCAAGCCTCAAAGTTAAAATTCAGTTACTACTAGCAGCCGTTGAGGCAGCTGAACGGCTCCGCTCCCAGATGAAAACCCACCGTGAAGTGTCTGGAGCCCTCTGCAAGGGCCTCCCACATGTCCCTCAACAACAGTCTCATCTATAGCGTCTGTGGGACTCCCCTCGGTCTCCTTTAAAGAGTAAGATAATTTTTAACTGCACAGAAATTCTGCTTACAGGTACCAGCGCAAACACAGTTTATTGCCAAAAGTACAGAAAACAAGGCCCACTTTCACAAGTGGAAGCATACCTAATTTAAACACAAACTCCAGCTAGCAATGTGAAGAATTTGAGTCTTCTCAGACTGCTGCAGCTCCTTCTGAGGACAGCTCTTCATTAAACCATCTCTGTAAAGACCTGAATAAAAGCTTATGAAGTCCCGATTGAACACATTCAAGTTACGTTTAAGTACTGGGCAGCATTTACTGTATATCTCACCAGTCTGCATGCAGTTATAAAGAACAGAGACGAAGAGCACATACTTTCTGCACAAACTTCATGCAGTCTCTCAGACTGGAGTGGGTGAATTCCAGTCAGACACTGCAAAGACTGCCTTTGGAACAAACAACAAATTTTATTGCAAGAAAAGAAACAAACCCAGATCATAATTTGAGACCTACATCCCCAACAACCTCTGTTTTCTGTGGAGACTTCAGGTTAATCCTTTAAACTTTGAGTCATTCAATCAAACGTGATCCGAAAACTGCGCTCTTGCTCCTTGCGGCGGCTCTCGCAAACCTTTGTCACCTCTTCTACCTTCCTCTGCAACACGGCTGTGGGAGAAACAAGTGATTAATCTTACAATCCCCCTAAAACACAACCCTGCACAGTTTAGCCTGCAGAAGGAGAAAGAAAAACATGTTAATTTTGACAGTCACTCAGATTTGACAGTGCACAAAGAAGGAGGGAAACCCAACACAAAGCACTGCTAACCCTCTGAGGCAGAGAAGATTGTCTAAAAAGTACTCTGAGGCATTCAGGGACTGGCAGGCAGAATCGGAAGAGTCCTGGGACACGTTGTTGACACTTTTTGCCATGCCACTTCATTGCAGTGTCAGGGCACTGCATCAGAGAGCAGAGCAAACCCTCCCTGAACAGGAACTGCAAGCTGGTCTGCAGCTTGAGAAAAAGCAATTGCTCTATAAACCAGTTTCCCCTACCCGCCACCTGCTAAACCAGCTTTGAGTTATGCAAATTACAGGTGAACCACACAACCCGTTAGAAGTATACACCTATTTTCTTGCAGGATATCACACAGCCATAACAAGCTTTTAACTGTAAATACAGAAAAGAGAGTGCAATCGCACAGAAGAGCTGCAGAGCACTTGCAGCCACAACACAGATCATCTGTTATTTGCAGATCACCCATTTGGAAACACATAAGCCACTGATTGATCATCAACTTTAAATGCAGCAGGCATTGCAATATACAAAAAAATCTTGGCACAAGCTAAAGCCATTTCTGATTTCATTCCATGAAAGCTTATCAGAAGCTATTCAACAGGGCTACGGCATCACGTCAGCCTCCATATTCCAGGTTAGGTTTTATTTCGTACAGCATGCCAAACCCAGAATCTTCCGGTAACATATTAAGCAGCACACTTCAGTTTGTCACTTTTCAAAAATTCACCATGCAAAAAATGATTACGGCATAAAACGGCAGTCTGCTTCACTGCCTCACCGGTCTCTCTCGCTCAACTCGGAATTCAGTGGTAACTACGAAAGAGAAGACTCTGTGGTTCTCTCAGGAGGCGGCAGAAGGTCAGAACAAGGCTTTGTCCAAACACTCCTTTCACTTGGGGAAGCAGCACCGCCCTGCGTCCATGTTCAGCAAGTCCATTTAATGGTGGCAGTGTAGGTTAATAGTAATTCAAATAAAGTGCCACAGTTGCACATAATTGTTTAACAAGTCAGACAAGTTAATAGCCACTGTGTATGAGTATGCCTAGAAAAGATCACTGGCTGTTGTGAAACAGTCCTGGAGGTGTTCCACAGGAAGCAAAACTGATAACATTACCTACAGCACAGATGCCCTAGTTCTGGTTTGGGGGGGGGAGGTTTAGTACTTTTTTAATACAAAAAGAATGTTAAGGAATGTGTCCTTCCCAGGCCTACTCAATTACTAATTGCAAGGGCTGTGTGAAGGCTTACTTCAAAATTGCATCGTTTTTCCACCATACCACTTCAGTGCACACAGTAATTCTGTAACAGGAATTCTTCTCCTTGTTAAGGACCCCACAGAAACAAAGAAATACATTAACCTTTTTTAAAAACTGCAATTTCTTAGGCTTATTGCTTCTTTCTTGTTTGAAGGTGAACTGAAGATGAACTGTTTCTTTAGATGTACATTTCCCAGCAAAGAGAATTAATTGTTATTAACTGATAAGACAATTTCTTCGGTACTGAATCACAGAGGAAAAACTGGGTCTCCTTTCTAGGAAAATTTAAAGGTACCAGGTTGCTATTTTCACACACATTCTGTAAAGTCAGAATTCTGATGCCACAGGAGCTGCACCAGATTTCCCAATAAAGCCATGTTTGGAATGCAGAAGTTAGCATCTATGTTCTGGAAGAAAAAGCCAAATTAAATCCTGACCTAAGCCAATAATACTATTTAAACATGGACAGTAGTATGCCTGCTTTCACCCAAGAAGTACACCAGCTGTGAGCACTTTCACAGCACTGCAGCCAGACAGTGCAATTTGGTACTGGTGAGAGGAGCACTGCTTTATTCTGCCATGCCCTTGTGTGGCTGCTAACATCAGTTAAAATCAAAACCATGTCAAATTCTCAAATCCCTCACAAGGAGGCACTCCCTGTGAGAAAAGTTCCTTTCTTCTGTTTTAGTATGGCATCATGGTATACTAGTTCAGGGTGAATCCAAGACAAGAAACAACAGTAACTACACTATCAGGTTTTCACTATTGAGTGCATCTTCTGCTCTGCACTACATCTCAAGTTATTGCTACCGTGAAAGTTCCACACTATTACTCCAGAGTTACCACACCTGCAGATAAATGCATGCTGCTCAGTCTTACCTGGATTTGGCTTTCCCATTGCGGGGGAGAGGATGATAACATTAAACACACACACACACCCCTCACCAATTGTCCTATTCCAAAGGGAAACCCCATAACATTTTAGAAGTTGAAATATTTAACCTTAGTTTCACAGAACAATGCATAAGGTTTTCGAGTCCTCTGCTTTGCACTGATGCGTTGCACTGCTTGTGCTTTTTTGTAAAACACTAGCAGCTGCCAGGAATTACTTCTCAGCAGAGGCCTTTAATGCACATCAGGAGAATTCAAGCACAGAAGGGACTGTGTCATTGAAGGTGAGGAGCAGAAGATTCCTCAGGGATCTTCAGGAATTCATTTATGTTCAAGAAACACTTGCACACATGCTACATGCTTTCCCAAAAAGCTGCAAGATGACACTCACCTGAGTTCTGGTCAATCCACTGCAATGAATCCATGTGCGCATTCAAAATTTTACAGATCTGCTGAAGCTGAGCAGAAAGAGAAGGAGCAAGTCATTTGTTACACTACATAGACACTAAAGAGTAGTAAAAGACAGCCTGCCTGTCCCTGCCTTTGGAACATGATGCAATCAAATTTCTCATATGTACAGCTCCACTAACTTAGCACAGCCAGTTTCCCAGGGAAGTCTGTGCAGCAGCTGTGTTGCTTTGCTTCTCTTTACCATTAAGAAAACACTGGTTTAGAGTATATGCCTGTGGCTTAGGCTTATTCCAATTCAGACCTAGGAACCACCACAACATTAATCACCTTAGGCCCGAGGTGGCAAAAGTAAAAAGGAATGGGGAAAAAAGTCTGCAATACTGAAGGGAAATTTTACTGAAAAAAAAGCTTCTCGGAAAAGCCACAAGGAATATCAACATCATTTTAATACATATCAGAAAGAGCTGGTAATTCAGATCTTGTTTTCATGAGGATACAAAAGTAGTATAAGGAAAAAAATATCAGCAGTTACGGAGGGCATTCTGAACAAAATTTAGATTTGCCTCAAGAAAGATGCAAGCGGTGGAGCAGGTAGCTGGATCAACGTTAAGAAATACCTCTGAAACAAGTTGTAATCTAGGCAAAAATTAGACAACAAGTAAATAACCAGAGTTCCTACCAGAATGAGATACTTTGAAAACTATTATCAGAACTGCAGAGTAAGTATGTGAGTCAGGCTGGCTTGTGCTGTGTTATAATGCAAGTCTTACCAGAAGAGAACCAACCCAAGGACGAAACAAAAGACCCTTCCAAGGTTGAAACTACAAGCACCAGAGTATCCACGAGTGGAGAAATGAAGAGTTAGAACTGTTTAAATATCCTTTGCCTCTTTACCAACATACAAAAAAAAGTAAAGCTTGGATTTACCGGGTCACTCGTGTCTGCTGGGCCTCCTGATGTATTCAAATGCTCAATGATGTCCTTCAGATCTTGTGCCATATGCTTCAACTGAGCATCTATGTTTTCAGCCAGTTTATAGCTGCAAAATGCACGGGAACCAAGGTCAGAATATTTAAAGTGAACTTCTGACTGGGCAGAAGACCTGCTCCCAGTCACACCAACTTTGGGCAATCAGAATCAGCTTCTATGCCTTTCAACCAAGGCTGGCAGGTACGTGGGAACAGCACCATGAGAGGCATTCTATCACACAGATGAAGTAATCCCTAACCTCTCTCTCTCTCGATAGATACAGGGAGACAGACAAGCAATGGAGGGCTTTTGGAAGGTTTTGTCAGAACTGAAGGAACCAGCTAGTCCAAATTCTTCAAGATTCCTATCTCTTGAACCAGACAAACACTTCTTTTAATTACCCTGCTACGATTCAACACTTAAGGCTTACAAGGATGCTTGAGCCACACATAGTGCATTCTGCTCTCATCACTTCTGTCACTAAATAACCATTATTTTTCAGAGATTATGCCAAAATCAGTAACCTTTTCCCAGACAGCTGATTAGACCAACATCCAAAGAGCTTTTCATGCTGATTCAAGGGCTTCCAGTTGCAATTCCCCTGTTTCTAATGCGTAAAATCTAAGTTGCCATGCATAAAACAGGATTACATGTTTGACAAAGGCCGTTGATAGATCAATATTGTCATGCATCCCAACTCTACTTCTTGCTGATTGATCATCACCACATTAGTCTGCTCATCACATGTTCAAAGCAGATTTTTGTCTTACGTCCTCTCCCGTTCTTCATCTGCATGCTGCAAGTAGATAGTTCCGCTCTGCTCCTTCACAGACTCCTCCAGAGGGGTCAACAAGTCTTCAAGCTCTTTCTGCTGTGACAGAATGAAGTCCAGTTCCTGATCCAGTCTGAAAAGAGAAAGTGTTAACTACTCCACTTAGAAGTTATATGCATTCTAGATCTGCCATAGAACAACGCAAGAAGACGCAAAAAAAGAAACAAAATCATCTCAAGTGTTCATAGTTTCGTACCTCTTCTGATCAAGCTTCACTTTCTCTACTTCTCTGTGTAATGAAGTAATCTGGAAACAGAAGACACTTAATTATACTACGAAAATTCAAAACTCAACTTATGAAAGAAGAGTGGTGGAACTGAGAAAGCCCGCACCATACAAATGTCTACTAGAAACAAGAAGCAGTTACATAAAGATTTACAGACCAAAAATTGAATAATGGAGGTTTGGCTTTGAAAGCTCCACCCTAAGATAACTTGTTATCATAGTGTAAACTCACAGAACAGATTTCCAAGCTCCAATGCCTACAGACCAGACCAGACATACAGTGAGTCTTTCACAAGCATCCAGATGTAATTCACATCTCTCTTTTTTACAACTAGGAAGTCCCACTAGATGGCTTGCTGCCTCTGTAACACTTAAAGCCTTTAAGGATCTAAGCAAGCAAAAACAGGTTACATTGCACGTCACCTTACCTTCTCTCCATTCTCTATCAGCATCCGATCCCAGGCATTAACTTGCGTAGCTTGATGGAGAAAGTGTTTCTCTTGGTCTTCCAGTTCCAGACTCCACTTGTTTATCAAACTCTCCAGCTGGGCATACGTCATCACTGGAGGTGCACTGAGAGGAAGTGCGAGACAGTACAGAGCACAAGATCAAAAACCAAAATGTAAACATGACAACACTCATTTCCCCTTCCTCCACCAGATACCAGCATTAATACTGCCTCTTGCCCCAGTCGGGAAATAGTCGGTTATAACAAATTTCTCACCTGGTTGTGGTTGTTGTGGTTATGGCAGCTGTAGAAGTCCCAGCTCCAATGGCACCGGTCGTAGTTAATGGCTTAAGATTCAAAGCAAAGCCAGAAGCAGAAGTAGTGCCTGAAAGAAGAGGTTCAAGTCAAGCAACAGAAGAGGACACATCTGCTATCTAACAAACCGAGAACAGGTCCAATATACACTTCTAAGCACAGTGCTGTATGAGCTCAAATAGGTCCCTCTGAAGGAACAAAAAGCAAATCCCACGTCTGTCAAGAAGGGAACGAAGCACACCTTGACACAAAAGTAGTGGACTGTAAATGCCTGACTCGTAGTTCTAGTAAGAAGAGGAACTGTCAGCCTGCACTTAACCTGGGCATTATTCAAAGAAACACAGCATTAGCCCACACCCCTCTCAATCTCCTCATGTTTTAATATTAGGCCTAATAACTACCAGCACACCCAGTTCCTCTCCTGCGTCTTTGCAGAACATGAGATTTCTATGTTTTCACAAAGCTAAGAGCATCTATCAGATGGAACCGTCAGTCAGTCACGCGGCACTTCTAGGCACTGCGCTCAAATTCTTCACAGTCACTCCAGAAACAAGCTTTAGAAAGACCTTGAGAGCTGAGCAGCATCCATGTTATTACACTGAAAACTGACCAGTAACTGCATCCAGAAAAGGATGTTCAGTCCTGAATCCCAACACTGTGCAGCAGCAAATTCCACTGCAGGTTTTCACATGACGGTTGCCACTTAAACACAGCACTCATCTCTGCTTTTTTGTTTTGTTTTTGAAGAAAAGTTAATGAAATCCAACGCTTTGAACCTCACAATTAGGAAGAAACAGATTAACGGGGAAGAACTGAAACATAAAACATCTCTCCCTAACGCTCCCGGCAAGTCTTTGGCCTCTCCCTTCCCCCATCAGGACACCTCTCCCTCCCCTCTTAGAGCAATCTGCACCTACACAGGCAGGCTAGAGAAGGAGCAGCTCGTCTATTTACTTTACTTGCTCCAGACTAGAACATCAAAGCCTACGGGCCTTCCTTCACCCAAAGTCCCTTTGCTGTGGACAGGCTCTCAGAAGTCATAAGTAACTGTGCATTTGGGGAGATGGAAAAGGAGGATCAGAGAAAGAAATACTGTGTTATTCTCAGTTATGGGAGGGCATTAGAAATTAGAACTGCTGTGCTGCTACGCCAGCGTGGCCCTTTACGCTACTACAGAGCGCTGAAGTCAGGCTTCCTTCTCTGCAGTTACTTTCAGCATCTAGTTCTTACTAGTGGCAGTGCTTGTCGCAGCCGCTGTTGTTCCAGGAACTTTTAATCCAAACCCAAGCGTTCCAAGACTGGCTGTCCCAGTGGAAGGGGCACCAACTGCAAACAGAAGACAACATTAAGAGTTTGCGTAACCCATTAAATACAGTGCCCCTCTGAAAAGCTCTACCCTGCCTGCTCACCCATCTCCATCTGGTCTTTATTTGTATTAACCAGGATCACTGTTTAGGTGAAGGATCATCCAGACACAACGTGAAAAAAGGCAGGCTGAAGCCATAAAATAGCCAGAATGCTCTGCGATTCTTCCAGGAAACTTCATCAACCCAGGGTGCCAAGCTACTGTCACTTCCCTTTACCTATTTTCAATTATCTAACATTTAACTGCTATCAAATGCTAACATAAGCAAAGGGTGCTGGACACTGGCAGGCAGGAAATGTAATCTCTGCATGCGGCTACTTGCTAAAGCAATACAACTGCACATACTACAGGAAACACGCTGGTCACATCTCAGTTGCCTGTAAACAACCCACCTATTATCATCTAAGAACAAGGTTTCAGGCATCCTGAAAACAGAGAATGCCCATTAGCTTAAAAGCATTCTTAAACACCAAGATTAAGGTCAGCTTTGGAACTACAGTAGCAATGCAAGCATTGTAGAGCTACTAAAAATACAAGTTGTTAGGCTGGTATATACGGCGTCTACAAATTGCAGCTGATTAGTTAAAAGTAATCAGTGTGGCTTTAAAACTTGTGAAGGTCCTTGGGAGCAGCTGCCTAAATTTTCAGAAGTAGGTGTAAGACAGCACTACGTGTGGAATAGTTGTATTAAGTCTGGTAAACATTGGCATTTACTGTAGCTAGTCTCCATAATCAAAGGCAACTGAAGCATTAATGTCTCATTGCAGGCTGAGGAAGAAAGCTGTTAGGACTGTCTTCAAACCTGGGCTACTGCCTTAAAGCTATCAGAAAAGAGACACTATTTCCTGCCATAAAACTAACTTTGCAAGAGGAAACTTGCCAGTTATTACCAGAGGAACTTGCAAACATACAGCTGTGTGAATACTTGTTTTTAGCACGCTGCATCTCCACTGTCACAGGCCACTGTTCTTGAAGAAGCGTGAACACCTAATGCAAGAGTCAAAGGCAGACGTAACCAGACTCAAGGCACTGGGGTCTGGAAGACAGCAGCTAAAACATCACTAGAAAGCTCAGTTGTGGCGATACTACCCAGACAGAGAAACAAAAAATTCACATACAGCTACAACTGCCACGTGCTGCTTGCCCACTCTGAATCTAAAGCGTGCTTTGGTTTGAACAAAACCCTCCGTGCCTCACCACTGAAGAAAGTTTGCCAGAAATCACAAAGAGGGAGGGTGGCAAACAGCGAGAAGAGCTGGCCTTTTGAATGCTCCCGTATTACCCGAGCATCTGCAGCTCCACTACTGACAGGTAGCACCAACCATGCTGCTCATTTATTTCCCCAACAGATAAAATCTGTACATTGTGACTTACGTGAGAGGCCCGTGGTGGTAGACGACGTCGGTGCTGAAGAACTCGCTATAGATGCAAACAACGTAGGCCCCGCTGAACCAAGAATGGAGGTTGTGGTGGTAGCGGCAGTTGTAGCAGCTGTGGACATTACTACAAACAGAAAAAGCATAGATCTTGTACAGTCATGCTGAGAACGGGATACAAATTTGCCTATCTACACCAGTTTTTTATGGGTGTAAGAATTTTAAACTTTTTCCCTCTTATTCTACCTCAACTCTATCTCTCTACCAAAATACCCTTTAAACCTGTGGCTCCCTCCCACTATGCTCCAGCAAGAAGTACAGAACAGAATTTGGTATGTGGGACGCAATAAAAAGTACAAGATACCGAGTTCAATGGCTGCGTGAACTGCCACGGATTACTGATGCCATTGCAAATTCACAGCAACAAACACTTCTAGCCCATTTCCAGACTCCAGTTCAGAAAACTATTCCCAGAAGGACAGCAGATTCACAAAGTCTCGAGTAATTATTTCCTAAAATCACTTCCTACCTCCAAGTTTGGTTCCAAAGGACAGAGTGGGTCCCTGGCTGGTACTAGTGGTCAGCGTTGCCGCGGGTGCACTAGTGGCTGCTGTTGAAGGCAATGACCCAAAGTTTAGAACTGGAACAAGTAGCGTAAGTAAAAGGCGAACCTTTTACTACAGAGACATTGTGGTTTCTGCTGATCGCAGTAATAGTCAAGTTAGAAGCAGTAAGAGTGTAAGAAAAAACCTTAATATTCAGTGTAACAAATACTCTGTGTTATCCAGGAAATGAACGAGGGCTAACAAGCTCGTTACCTACAAAGACTTTCAAGAACGATTCTAACACAGATGAACATCACCCTCACCCCAGAGCTGATGACCTTCCCTCCGAGGCCTGCACTGTCACCAACAAGTAAATCAAAAGCTGCAAACTGAACTTTTACCAGACTCTGCAGGAGTGGGCAGGTTCCTGCTTCTGGGAAGGTGAACAGTGGTTTATCACAGAAATCAGCCAGACCAAGGTGCTGTCCTGAGAAAGTTCCCCAAATACATGCTTTGCTTGGCCAGACTGGCCTAGACAAGAGACAAACTCACTAGCTCATTTAAACACGTATTCAAACTCTGCCAGTTACTGTAAGGTGAAGAAACAAATGGATTCAGTACACCTGCAGGGATCCTAATGGATGGGGTTTTCTGTCTGTATTACCTGCCGGCCTCAGGAAAACAAGTGATCAATACAAGTTCAATAACGCTTGAGGTTGGAGACATCTACTTCCCATGAAAACAGTGTGCCGAAGGCTAAATAGCACTTGTTACTCATCGCTGAAGACCCCGGGCAAGCATATCAGAAAAACCACTGATTCCAGCCACTTGCTTCATTTCACACCAGCAGAAGCAGGAGGCTGCAGAACCTCCACACCATCCCCAGTTGCCCTCCCTGCTGACAGGCTACCTGACTACAGCTGCCATGTCAAGCCCAGGCGCTCACCGGCAGACTGCCCCCCAAGGCAGAAGGGGGTTGTCGACTGGGTTGCAGCTCCTAAGGTGGCAGCAGTGGTGGCAGCAGCTGCAGGTGCTGTTCCAAAGGTCAACCCGGTGGGCGCTGCCTGTGGAGCTGCAGTGCCAATGTTGAAGCTGGGCGTTCCGGCCTGAGTTGTGGTACCACTGGAGAAAGTAAACGTTCCAGTTGTCCCAGACTGAGCGGTGGTGGTGGTGGTGGTGCCAGCAGATCCAAACACAAAGCCAGAAGGGGCAGCTGCTTGACTTGAGGGCACGCTGGTCGGTACAGAGCTACCAAATCCAAAGCCCCCTGTGATTCCAGTAGCTTGAGTTGCAGCGCTGCCTCCAAAGTTTAATTTTGGTGCGTTTGTCCTGGAGAAGAAAAGAAAAGAAGCCCATCTGTTTGAGACGTGCAGCCAGTCAAGTACTGAGTCGGCCTTCTTACAGACCATTTGCTGACAGCAGAAGCCACCTTTCAAAAAGATGCGCACTTGTCCAGCTTTATGCTTCAATTTTGACAAAGACTGTATCGCAACTCCTGTCACCTGCAATCCTCTGTCAAGTCTCTTTATACTGACTCCCCCTTAATTACCTCCACCCATCCAGGCACCAGAAGACATTTATGGCAGCGTAAGCAAAGTTGCTTATTCTCTCAGCTCCCGAGCACCCTTTTCACTTCCTCTACATAAGACTATTTTTTTCAACTAACTTTTGCTGCTAGTCCCCATTTGAGCTCCCTTCCCACTGCTCCCATCTGGCAAGCTTCAACAAGAGCAGTTCTGAAGAACCACCTCAAAGCTTACAGCCTTTCCTAAGGACAAAACGGTCCCACTTGGCTGAAGAAACATTCTGAGCGCTCCAGTTTCGGATCAGAAAAAACAAGACGTTTCATGCTCGGACGCAAAGTTTTGTAATTTCTTCACGCAAGCATCAATACCCCAATTACAGACTGAAGCGTGGAACAGCTTATTTTTAATACCCATCTGAAAAAGCCAGCATTGACAAATAACAGGTCTCACCGAGCGCTTTCCCGAATGCGCCACAGTGCAGCGGGAATTCTAAGGCACAAGAGCAGCAGGTTTGCTCCCTCGAGAACTACTTGCAAAGCACTTCCAAAGCAACGAGGAGGACCTCATCCATTCACGCTCCCCAGTGGCCAGGGCCGCTCAGCAAAGCCAACAGCCCCACCCCGCGACCGGCCGACCCCCGGGCCTCTCACCCCAGCGGGAACACGTTTGCTGCCGGAGCCGCGGTGGCCGTGGCCGGCGTCCCGAAGCTGAAGCTGGCAGGCTGCGCGGCAGTGCCCGGCGTGCTGAAGGAGAAGAGCCCGGCGGGCTGGCTGCTGGCAGGCGTCTGGGCCGCGCTCCCGAAGCTGAAGCCCCCCGAGGCGGCAGGCGTGGAGAAGGAGAAGCCGGTCGTGGCCGTCGTGGCGGCCGTCTTCGGCGTGCCGAAAGTGAAGCCGCCTCCCGCCGCGCCCGACCCGAGGTTGAACTGGTTCATGGTGGCCGCGGCCTGCGGGAAGAGGGACCGCCACCGTCAGGAGGCCCGGGCCCGGCGCGGACGATGGCGGCGGCGGCCCAGCTCCCACAGCCCGCCCCCCAGCCGGCCGGCCGAGCCGCCCACCGCCCCGACCGCCACCAGGTGCCGCGCGGGCGCGCGCGCAGGGATGACGTACGTTACCGCCACTCCGCACCCGCCCCTCTCCCCCGCCTCCCAACCACCGGCCGGGTCTTCCCGCCTTCAAACAGCTATTGGCTAGTCCCGCCGCCGCTCGTGGGCGGCCCGGCCGGGTTGGCCCGCGGGGCTACGAGAGGCGAGGAGGGGCAGCGGCGCCCCGTTGCTGCGGTGACGGGGGACGCGGCCGGTGGCGGCGGGCGGCTGCAGGCCGTGCGGCGGCACCGGGGCGTTTGGGTGGGCCGCTGCTAGCCGGCTGCTCGCTGCCGCTGGAGAGCCGGCCGCCCCGGGGCGGGCCGCTGCGCCGAGCCGGGCCGCGCCCGCTGCGTCCGTGGGAAGGTGGGCTGCCCCGGTGCCCGTACCGCGGGGCCGGGAGCCGCCGTGCAGCCTGAAAGCAGGGCCGTGGTGAGGGCGGGTTTCCCTGGCACTGTGTTTCCGTTTGCCCTCAGCTTGGGCCTGGAGCTGGGGCTGTCCTAAGCCTGCCTGGAGCAAGGCGGGTGGGCAGAGAACCTGCGTGAAGACCTCTGCCTGCCCCCTCGGTGCCAGGCCTGAGCTGAGGCCTCCTGCTGCCCTCGCCCTGGCTGCAGTAGCTGCGAATCCATGTTGACATGGGGTCTGTTAGAGCTGATAGTCACTGTAAGGCTTGAGCTGTGATTGCAACTAATACCTGTGGGGCAAAAGAGTCTATAATCTCAGTACAGAGAGGAAAGGTTGATTATGTTCCATTATATATGTTTTGACATCACACATGTAAGAGTTTGGCTAAACTTTATCCTTCCAGAGCACACAGCAGGAAAATTGTGCTTTACAGACAGTATAGAACACATTTTGTTCTATCTTCATCTGTCCCTTTTTTTTTTTCTGCATAGGTGAGCAGGGGGTATTGATATGGACAGTGTTTCCTCAGGCTCTTCTCTGCAGTTCCTTGCCAAACTGCTTCATGATGCTCAAGAAGATGATGATGATGATGATGAACATGGGGTGAGTCTTTCATAAGAAATGCTGCTTCTTTTACATGTTGTACCATAGCCTAACCTTGTAATCTGAGGAGAAACAGATCTCTCTTTTACCAGAGTGAGTAAAAAGAGAAATGAGTATGAGGGCAGTTCTGCTAAATATGGCATCATTCACTTCCCTCTATCAGTACAGATACATTGGAACGTGCATTATAATCACACTTTATCAAAAAGCAGTGATACAAGTCTGTCTCCTTAAAAATCTTCGCAGTAGACTTGTTGACCATGTTCATTCCCACACCCTTGCGACTGAACAAGTTACACTGCACCAAATCACCACACAATTACCATTTTTCTACTGGCACATCTAATAATTTTTAATTGCATAGAAATTCTGCTTACAGGTACCAGCACAAAAGCAGTTTATTGCCAAAAGTACAGAAAACAAGGCCCACTTTCACAAGTGGAAGCATACCTAATTTAAACACAAACTCCAGCTAGCAATGTGAAGAATTTGAGTCTCTCAGACTGCTGCAGCTCCTTCTGAGGACAGCTCTTCATTAAACCATCTCTGTAAAGACCTGAATAAAAGCTTATGAAGTCCCGATTGAACACATTCAAGTTACGTTTAAGTACTGGGCAGCATTTACTGTATATCTCACCAGTCTGCATGCAGTTATAAAGAACAGAGACGAAGAGCACATACTTTCTGCACAAACTTCATGCAGTCTCTCAGACTGGAGTGGGTGAATTCCAGTCAGACACTGCAAAGACTGCCTTTGGAACAAACAACAAATTTTATTGCAAGAAAAGAAACAAACCCAGATCATAATTTGAGACCTACATCCCCAACAACCTCTGTTTTCTGTGGAGACTTCAGGTTAATCCTTTAAACTTTGAGTCATTCAATCAAACGTGATCCGAAAACTGCGCTCTTGCTCCTTGCGGCGGCTCTCGCAAACCTTTGTCACCTCTTCTACCTTCCTCTGCAACACGGCTGTGGGAGAAACAAGTGATTAATCTTACAATCCCCCTAAAACACAACCCTGCACAGTTTAGCCTGCAGAAGGAGAAAGAAAAACATGTTAATTTTGACAGTCACTCAGATTTGACAGTGCACAAAGAAGGAGGGAAACCCAACACAAAGCACTGCTAACCCTCTGAGGCAGAGAAGATTGTCTAAAAAGTACTCTGAGGCATTCAGGGACTGGCAGGCAGAATCGGAAGAGTCCTGGGACACGTTGTTGACACTTTTTGCCATGCCACTTCATTGCAGTGTCAGGGCACTGCATCAGAGAGCAGAGCAAACCCTCCCTGAACAGGAACTGCAAGCTGGTCTGCAGCTTGAGAAAAAGCAATTGCTCTATAAACCAGTTTCCCCTACCCGCCACCTGCTAAACCAGCTTTGAGTTATGCAAATTACAGGTGAACCACACAACCCGTTAGAAGTATACACCTATTTTCTTGCAGGATATCACACAGCCATAACAAGCTTTTAACTGTAAATACAGAAAAGAGAGTGCAATCGCACAGAAGAGCTGCAGAGCACTTGCAGCCACAACACAGATCATCTGTTATTTGCAGATCACCCATTTGGAAACACATAAGCCACTGATTGATCATCAACTTTAAATGCAGCAGGCATTGCAATATACAAAAAAATCTTGGCACAAGCTAAAGCCATTTCTGATTTCATTCCATGAAAGCTTATCAGAAGCTATTCAACAGGGCTACGGCATCACGTCAGCCTCCATATTCCAGGTTAGGTTTTATTTCGTACAGCATGCCAAACCCAGAATCTTCCGGTAACATATTAAGCAGCACACTTCAGTTTGTCACTTTTCAAAAATTCACCATGCAAAAAATGATTACGGCATAAAACGGCAGTCTGCTTCACTGCCTCACCGGTCTCTCTCGCTCAACTCGGAATTCAGTGGTAACTACGAAAGAGAAGACCCTGTGGTTCTCTCAGGAGGCGGCAGAAGGTCAGAACAAGGCTTTGTCCAAACACTCCTTTCACTTGGGGAAGCAGCACCGCCCTGCGTCCATGTTCAGCAAGTCCATTTAATGGTGGCAGTGTAGGTTAATAGTAATTCAAATAAAGTGCCACAGTTGCACATAATTGTTTAACAAGTCAGACAAGTTAATAGCCACTGTGTATGAGTATGCCTAGAAAAGATCACTGGCTGTTGTGAAACAGTCCTGGAGGTGTTCCACAGGAAGCAAAACTGATAACATTACCTACAGCACAGATGCCCTAGTTCTGGTTTGGGGGGGGGAGGTTTAGTACTTTTTTAATACAAAAAGAATGTTAAGGAATGTGTCCTTCCCAGGCCTACTCAATTACTAATTGCAAGGGCTGTGTGAAGGCTTACTTCAAAATTGCATCGTTTTTCCACCATACCACTTCAGTGCACACAGTAATTCTGTAACAGGAATTCTTCTCCTTGTTAAGGACCCCACAGAAACAAAGAAATACATTAACCTTTTTTAAAAACTGCAATTTCTTAGGCTTATTGCTTCTTTCTTGTTTGAAGGTGAACTGAAGATGAACTGTTTCTTTAGATGTACATTTCCCAGCAAAGAGAATTAATTGTTATTAACTGATAAGACAATTTCTTCGGTACTGAATCACAGAGGAAAAACTGGGTCTCCTTTCTAGGAAAATTTAAAGGTACCAGGTTGCTATTTTCACACACATTCTGTAAAGTCAGAATTCTGATGCCACAGGAGCTGCACCAGATTTCCCAATAAAGCCATGTTTGGAATGCAGAAGTTAGCATCTATGTTCTGGAAGAAAAAGCCAAATTAAATCCTGACCTAAGCCAATAATACTATTTAAACATGGACAGTAGTATGCCTGCTTTCACCCAAGAAGTACACCAGCTGTGAGCACTTTCACAGCACTGCAGCCAGACAGTGCAATTTGGTACTGGTGAGAGGAGCACTGCTTTATTCTGCCATGCCCTTGTGTGGCTGCTAACATCAGTTAAAATCAAAACCATGTCAAATTCTCAAATCCCTCACAAGGAGGCACTCCCTGTGAGAAAAGTTCCTTTCTTCTGTTTTAGTATGGCATCATGGTATACTAGTTCAGGGTGAATCCAAGACAAGAAACAACAGTAACTACACTATCAGGTTTTCACTATTGAGTGCATCTTCTGCTCTGCACTACATCTCAAGTTATTGCTACCGTGAAAGTTCCACACTATTACTCCAGAGTTACCACACCTGCAGATAAATGCATGCTGCTCAGTCTTACCTGGATTTGGCTTTCCCATTGCGGGGGAGAGGATGATAACATTAAACACACACACACACCCCTCACCAATTGTCCTATTCCAAAGGGAAACCCCATAACATTTTAGAAGTTGAAATATTTAACCTTAGTTTCACAGAACAATGCATAAGGTTTTCGAGTCCTCTGCTTTGCACTGATGCGTTGCACTGCTTGTGCTTTTTTGTAAAACACTAGCAGCTGCCAGGAATTACTTCTCAGCAGAGGCCTTTAATGCACATCAGGAGAATTCAAGCACAGAAGGGACTGTGTCATTGAAGGTGAGGAGCAGAAGATTCCTCAGGGATCTTCAGGAATTCATTTATGTTCAAGAAACACTTGCACACATGCTACATGCTTTCCCAAAAAGCTGCAAGATGACACTCACCTGAGTTCTGGTCAATCCACTGCAATGAATCCATGTGCGCATTCAAAATTTTACAGATCTGCTGAAGCTGAGCAGAAAGAGAAGGAGCAAGTCATTTGTTACACTACATAGACACTAAAGAGTAGTAAAAGACAGCCTGCCTGTCCCTGCCTTTGGAACATGATGCAATCAAATTTCTCATATGTACAGCTCCACTAACTTAGCACAGCCAGTTTCCCAGGGAAGTCTGTGCAGCAGCTGTGTTGCTTTGCTTCTCTTTACCATTAAGAAAACACTGGTTTAGAGTATATGCCTGTGGCTTAGGCTTATTCCAATTCAGACCTAGGAACCACCACAACATTAATCACCTTAGGCCCGAGGTGGCAAAAGTAAAAAGGAATGGGGAAAAAAGTCTGCAATACTGAAGGGAAATTTTACTGAAAAAAAAGCTTCTCGGAAAAGCCACAAGGAATATCAACATCATTTTAATACATATCAGAAAGAGCTGGTAATTCAGATCTTGTTTTCATGAGGATACAAAAGTAGTATAAGGAAAAAAATATCAGCAGTTACGGAGGGCATTCTGAACAAAATTTAGATTTGCCTCAAGAAAGATGCAAGCGGTGGAGCAGGTAGCTGGATCAACGTTAAGAAATACCTCTGAAACAAGTTGTAATCTAGGCAAAAATTAGACAACAAGTAAATAACCAGAGTTCCTACCAGAATGAGATACTTTGAAAACTATTATCAGAACTGCAGAGTAAGTATGTGAGTCAGGCTGGCTTGTGCTGTGTTATAATGCAAGTCTTACCAGAAGAGAACCAACCCAAGGACGAAACAAAAGACCCTTCCAAGGTTGAAACTACAAGCACCAGAGTATCCACGAGTGGAGAAATGAAGAGTTAGAACTGTTTAAATATCCTTTGCCTCTTTACCAACATACAAAAAAAAGTAAAGCTTGGATTTACCGGGTCACTCGTGTCTGCTGGGCCTCTCGATGTATTCAAATGCTCAGTGATGTCCTTCAGATCTTGTGCCATACGCTTCAACTGAGCATCTATGTTTTCAGCCAGTTTATAGCTGCAAAATGCACGGGAACCAAGGTCAGAATATTTAAAGTGAACTTCTGACTGGGCAGAAGACCTGCTCCCAGTCACACCAACTTTGGGCAATCAGAATCAGCTTCTATGCCTTTCAACCAAGGCTGGCAGGTACGTGGGAACAGCACCATGAGAGGCATTCTATCACACAGATGAAGTAATCCCTAACCTCTCTCTCTCTCGATAGATACAGGGAGACAGACAAGCAATGGAGGGCTTTTGGAAGGTTTTGTCAGAACTGAAGGAACCAGCTAGTCCAAATTCTTCAAGATTCCTATCTCTTGAACCAGACAAACACTTCTTTTAATTACCCTGCTACGATTCAACACTTAAGGCTTACAAGGATGCTTGAGCCACACATAGTGCATTCTGCTCTCATCACTTCTGTCACTAAATAACCATTATTTTTCAGAGATTATGCCAAAATCAGTAACCTTTTCCCAGACAGCTGATTAGACCAACATCCAAAGAGCTTTTCATGCTGATTCAAGGGCTTCCAGTTGCAATTCCCCTGTTTCTAATGCGTAAAATCTAAGTTGCCATGCATAAAACAGGATTACATGTTTGACAAAGGCCGTTGATAGATCAATATTGTCATGCATCCCAACTCTACTTCTTGCTGATTGATCATCACCACATTAGTCTGCTCATCACATGTTCAAAGCAGATTTTTGTCTTACGTCCTCTCCCGTTCTTCATCTGCATGCTGCAAGTAGATAGTTCCGCTCTGCTCCTTCACAGACTCCTCCAGAGGGGTCAACAAGTCTTCAAGCTCTTTCTGCTGTGACAGAATGAAGTCCAGTTCCTGATCCAGTCTGAAAAGAGAAAGTGTTAACTACTCCACTTAGAAGTTATATGCATTCTAGATCTGCCATAGAACAACGCAAGAAGACGCAAAAAAAGAAACAAAATCATCTCAAGTGTTCATAGTTTCGTACCTCTTCTGATCAAGCTTCACTTTCTCTACTTCTCTGTGTAATGAAGTAATCTGGAAACAGAAGACACTTAATTATACTACGAAAATTCAAAACTCAACTTATGAAAGAAGAGTGGTGGAACTGAGAAAGCCCGCACCATACAAATGTCTACTAGAAACAAGAAGCAGTTACATAAAGATTTACAGACCAAAAATTGAATAATGGAGGTTTGGCTTTGAAAGCTCCACCCTAAGATAACTTGTTATCATAGTGTAAACTCACAGAACAGATTTCCAAGCTCCAATGCCTACAGACCAGACCAGACATACAGTGAGTCTTTCACAAGCATCCAGATGTAATTCACATCTCTCTTTTTTACAACTAGGAAGTCCCACTAGATGGCTTGCTGCCTCTGTAACACTTAAAGCCTTTAAGGATCTAAGCAAGCAAAAACAGGTTACATTGCACGTCACCTTACCTTCTCTCCATTCTCTATCAGCGTCTGATCCCAGGCATTAACTTGCGTAGCTTGATGGAGAAAGTGTTTCTCTTGGTCTTCCAGTTCCAGACTCCACTTGTTTATCAAACTCTCCAGCTGGGCATACGTCATCACTGGAGGTGCACTGAGAGGAAGTGCGAGACAGTACAGAGCACAAGATCAAAAACCAAAATGTAAACATGACAACACTCATTTCCCCTTCCTCCACCAGATACCAGCATTAATACTGCCTCTTGCCCCAGTCGGGAAATAGTCGGTTATAACAAATTTCTCACCTGGTTGTGGTTGTTGTGGTTATGGCAGCTGTAGAAGTCCCAGCTCCAATGGCACCGGTCGTAGTTAATGGCTTAAGATTCAAAGCAAAGCCAGAAGCAGAAGTAGTGCCTGAAAGAAGAGGTTCAAGTCAAGCAACAGAAGAGGACACATCTGCTATCTAACTAACCGAGAACAGGTCCAATATACACTTCTAAGCACAGTGCTGTATGAGCTCAAATAGGTCCCTCTGAAGGAACAAAAAGCAAATCCCACGTCTGTCAAGAAGGGAACGAAGCACACCTTGACACAAAAGTAGTGGACTGTAAATGCCTGACTCGTAGTTCTAGTAAGAAGAGGAACTGTCAGCCTGCACTTAACCTGGGCATTATTCAAAGAAACACAGCATTAGCCCACACCCCTCTCAATCTCCTCATGTTTTAATATTAGGCCTAATAACTACCAGCACACCCAGTTCCTCTCCTGCGTCTTTGCAGAACATGAGATTTCTATGTTTTCACAAAGCTAAGAGCATCTATCAGATGGAACCGTCAGTCAGTCACGCGGCACTTCTAGGCACTGCGCTCAAATTCTTCACAGTCACTCCAGAAACAAGCTTTAGAAAGACCTTGAGAGCTGAGCAGCATCCATGTTATTACACTGAAAACTGACCAGTAACTGCATCCAGAAAAGGATGTTCAGTCCTGAATCCCAACACTGTGCAGCAGCAAATTCCACTGCAGGTTTTCACATGACGGTTGCCACTTAAACACAGCACTCATCTCTGCTTTTTTGTTTTGTTTTTGAAGAAAAGTTAATGAAATCCAACGCTTTGAACCTCACAATTAGGAAGAAACAGATTAACGGGGAAGAACTGAAACATAAAACATCTCTCCCTAACGCTCCCGGCAAGTCTTTGGCCTCTCCCTTCCCCCATCAGGACACCTCTCCCTCCCCTCTTAGAGCAATCTGCACCTACACAGGCAGGCTAGAGAAGGAGCAGCTCGTCTATTTACTTTACTTGCTCCAGACTAGAACATCAAAGCCTACGGGCCTTCCTTCACCCAAAGTCCCTTTGCTGTGGACAGGCTCTCAGAAGTCATAAGTAACTGTGCATTTGGGGAGATGGAAAAGGAGGATCAGAGAAAGAAATACTGTGTTATTCTCAGTTATGGGAGGGCATTAGAAATTAGAACTGCTGTGCTGCTACGCCAGCGTGGCCCTTTACGCTACTACAGAGCGCTGAAGTCAGGCTTCCTTCTCTGCAGTTACTTTCAGCATCTAGTTCTTACTAGTGGCAGTGCTTGTCGCAGCCGCTGTTGTTCCAGGAACTTTTAATCCAAACCCAAGCGTTCCAAGACTGGCTGTCCCAGTGGAAGGGGCACCAACTGCAAACAGAAGACAACATTAAGAGTTTGCGTAACCCATTAAATACAGTGCCCCTCTGAAAAGCTCTACCCTGCCTGCTCACCCATCTCCATCTGGTCTTTATTTGTATTAACCAGGATCACTGTTTAGGTGAAGGATCATCCAGACACAACGTGAAAAAAGGCAGGCTGAAGCCATAAAATAGCCAGAATGCTCTGCGATTCTTCCAGGAAACTTCATCAACCCAGGGTGCCAAGCTACTGTCACTTCCCTTTACCTATTTTCAATTATCTAACATTTAACTGCTATCAAATGCTAACATAAGCAAAGGGTGCTGGACACTGGCAGGCAGGAAATGTAATCTCTGCATGCGGCTACTTGCTAAAGCAATACAACTGCACATACTACAGGAAACACGCTGGTCACATCTCAGTTGCCTGTAAACAACCCACCTATTATCATCTAAGAACAAGGTTTCAGGCATCCTGAAAACAGAGAATGCCCATTAGCTTAAAAGCATTCTTAAACACCAAGATTAAGGTCAGCTTTGGAACTACAGTAGCAATGCAAGCATTGTAGAGCTAC
Organism: Aptenodytes patagonicus; assembly: GCF_965638725.1. Lineage (NCBI taxonomy): Eukaryota > Metazoa > Chordata > Aves > Sphenisciformes > Spheniscidae > Aptenodytes > Aptenodytes patagonicus. The sequence goes on along the minus strand of NC_134957.1, from coordinate 12,380,025 downwards.
TAAAAATACAAGTTGTTAGGCTGGTATATACGGCGTCTACAAATTGCAGCTGATTAGTTAAAAGTAATCAGTGTGGCTTTAAAACTTGTGAAGGTCCTTGGGAGCAGCTGCCTAAATTTTCAGAAGTAGGTGTAAGACAGCACTACGTGTGGAATAGTTGTATTAAGTCTGGTAAACATTGGCATTTACTGTAGCTAGTCTCCATAATCAAAGGCAACTGAAGCATTAATGTCTCATTGCAGGCTGAGGAAGAAAGCTGTTAGGACTGTCTTCAAACCTGGGCTACTGCCTTAAAGCTATCAGAAAAGAGACACTATTTCCTGCCATAAAACTAACTTTGCAAGAGGAAACTTGCCAGTTATTACCAGAGGAACTTGCAAACATACAGCTGTGTGAATACTTGTTTTTAGCACGCTGCATCTCCACTGTCACAGGCCACTGTTCTTGAAGAAGCGTGAACACCTAATGCAAGAGTCAAAGGCAGACGTAACCAGACTCAAGGCACTGGGGTCTGGAAGACAGCAGCTAAAACATCACTAGAAAGCTCAGTTGTGGCGATACTACCCAGACAGAGAAACAAAAAATTCACATACAGCTACAACTGCCACGTGCTGCTTGCCCACTCTGAATCTAAAGCGTGCTTTGGTTTGAACAAAACCCTCCGTGCCTCACCACTGAAGAAAGTTTGCCAGAAATCACAAAGAGGGAGGGTGGCAAACAGCGAGAAGAGCTGGCCTTTTGAATGCTCCCGTATTACCCGAGCATCTGCAGCTCCACTACTGACAGGTAGCACCAACCATGCTGCTCATTTATTTCCCCAACAGATAAAATCTGTACATTGTGACTTACGTGAGAGGCCCGTGGTGGTAGACGACGTCGGTGCTGAAGAACTCGCTATAGATGCAAACAACGTAGGCCCCGCTGAACCAAGAATGGAGGTTGTGGTGGTAGCGGCAGTTGTAGCAGCTGTGGACATTACTACAAACAGAAAAAGCATAGATCTTGTACAGTCATGCTGAGAACGGGATACAAATTTGCCTATCTACACCAGTTTTTTATGGGTGTAAGAATTTTAAACTTTTTCCCTCTTATTCTACCTCAACTCTATCTCTCTACCAAAATACCCTTTAAACCTGTGGCTCCCTCCCACTATGCTCCAGCAAGAAGTACAGAACAGAATTTGGTATGTGGGACGCAATAAAAAGTACAAGATACCGAGTTCAATGGCTGCGTGAACTGCCACGGATTACTGATGCCATTGCAAATTCACAGCAACAAACACTTCTAGCCCATTTCCAGACTCCAGTTCAGAAAACTATTCCCAGAAGGACAGCAGATTCACAAAGTCTCGAGTAATTATTTCCTAAAATCACTTCCTACCTCCAAGTTTGGTTCCAAAGGACAGAGTGGGTCCCTGGCTGGTACTAGTGGTCAGCGTTGCCGCGGGTGCACTAGTGGCTGCTGTTGAAGGCAATGACCCAAAGTTTAGAACTGGAACAAGTAGCGTAAGTAAAAGGCGAACCTTTTACTACAGAGACATTGTGGTTTCTGCTGATCGCAGTAATAGTCAAGTTAGAAGCAGTAAGAGTGTAAGAAAAAACCTTAATATTCAGTGTAACAAATACTCTGTGTTATCCAGGAAATGAACGAGGGCTAACAAGCTCGTTACCTACAAAGACTTTCAAGAACGATTCTAACACAGATGAACATCACCCTCACCCCAGAGCTGATGACCTTCCCTCCGAGGCCTGCACTGTCACCAACAAGTAAATCAAAAGCTGCAAACTGAACTTTTACCAGACTCTGCAGGAGTGGGCAGGTTCCTGCTTCTGGGAAGGTGAACAGTGGTTTATCACAGAAATCAGCCAGACCAAGGTGCTGTCCTGAGAAAGTTCCCCAAATACATGCTTTGCTTGGCCAGACTGGCCTAGACAAGAGACAAACTCACTAGCTCATTTAAACACGTATTCAAACTCTGCCAGTTACTGTAAGGTGAAGAAACAAATGGATTCAGTACACCTGCAGGGATCCTAATGGATGGGGTTTTCTGTCTGTATTACCTGCCGGCCTCAGGAAAACAAGTGATCAATACAAGTTCAATAACGCTTGAGGTTGGAGACATCTACTTCCCATGAAAACAGTGTGCCGAAGGCTAAATAGCACTTGTTACTCATCGCTGAAGACCCCGGGCAAGCATATCAGAAAAACCACTGATTCCAGCCACTTGCTTCATTTCACACCAGCAGAAGCAGGAGGCTGCAGAACCTCCACACCATCCCCAGTTGCCCTCCCTGCTGACAGGCTACCTGACTACAGCTGCCATGTCAAGCCCAGGCGCTCACCGGCAGACTGCCCCCCAAGGCAGAAGGGGGTTGTCGACTGGGTTGCAGCTCCTAAGGTGGCAGCAGTGGTGGCAGCAGCTGCAGGTGCTGTTCCAAAGGTCAACCCGGTGGGCGCTGCCTGTGGAGCTGCAGTGCCAATGTTGAAGCTGGGCGTTCCGGCCTGAGTTGTGGTACCACTGGAGAAAGTAAACGTTCCAGTTGTCCCAGACTGAGCGGTGGTGGTGGTGGTGGTGCCAGCAGATCCAAACACAAAGCCAGAAGGGGCAGCTGCTTGACTTGAGGGCACGCTGGTCGGTACAGAGCTACCAAATCCAAAGCCCCCTGTGATTCCAGTAGCTTGAGTTGCAGCGCTGCCTCCAAAGTTTAATTTTGGTGCGTTTGTCCTGGAGAAGAAAAGAAAAGAAGCCCATCTGTTTGAGACGTGCAGCCAGTCAAGTACTGAGTCGGCCTTCTTACAGACCATTTGCTGACAGCAGAAGCCACCTTTCAAAAAGATGCGCACTTGTCCAGCTTTATGCTTCAATTTTGACAAAGACTGTATCGCAACTCCTGTCACCTGCAATCCTCTGTCAAGTCTCTTTATACTGACTCCCCCTTAATTACCTCCACCCATCCAGGCACCAGAAGACATTTATGGCAGCGTAAGCAAAGTTGCTTATTCTCTCAGCTCCCGAGCACCCTTTTCACTTCCTCTACATAAGACTATTTTTTTCAACTAACTTTTGCTGCTAGTCCCCATTTGAGCTCCCTTCCCACTGCTCCCATCTGGCAAGCTTCAACAAGAGCAGTTCTGAAGAACCACCTCAAAGCTTACAGCCTTTCCTAAGGACAAAACGGTCCCACTTGGCTGAAGAAACATTCTGAGCGCTCCAGTTTCGGATCAGAAAAAACAAGACGTTTCATGCTCGGACGCAAAGTTTTGTAATTTCTTCACGCAAGCATCAATACCCCAATTACAGACTGAAGCGTGGAACAGCTTATTTTTAATACCCATCTGAAAAAGCCAGCATTGACAAATAACAGGTCTCACCGAGCGCTTTCCCGAATGCGCCACAGTGCAGCGGGAATTCTAAGGCACAAGAGCAGCAGGTTTGCTCCCTCGAGAACTACTTGCAAAGCACTTCCAAAGCAACGAGGAGGACCTCATCCATTCACGCTCCCCAGTGGCCAGGGCCGCTCAGCAAAGCCAACAGCCCCACCCCGCGACCGGCCGACCCCCGGGCCTCTCACCCCAGCGGGAACACGTTTGCTGCCGGAGCCGCGGTGGCCGTGGCCGGCGTCCCGAAGCTGAAGCTGGCAGGCTGCGCGGCAGTGCCCGGCGTGCTGAAGGAGAAGAGCCCGGCGGGCTGGCTGCTGGCAGGCGTCTGGGCCGCGCTCCCGAAGCTGAAGCCCCCCGAGGCGGCAGGCGTGGAGAAGGAGAAGCCGGTCGTGGCCGTCGTGGCGGCCGTCTTCGGCGTGCCGAAAGTGAAGCCGCCTCCCGCCGCGCCCGACCCGAGGTTGAACTGGTTCATGGTGGCCGCGGCCTGCGGGAAGAGGGACCGCCACCGTCAGGAGGCCCGGGCCCGGCGCGGACGATGGCGGCGGCGGCCCAGCTCCCACAGCCCGCCCCCCAGCCGGCCGGCCGAGCCGCCCACCGCCCCGACCGCCACCAGGTGCCGCGCGGGCGCGCGCGCAGGGATGACGTACGTTACCGCCACTCCGCACCCGCCCCTCTCCCCCGCCTCCCAACCACCGGCCGGGTCTTCCCGCCTTCAAACAGCTATTGGCTAGTCCCGCCGCCGCTCGTGGGCGGCCCGGCCGGGTTGGCCCGCGGGGCTACGAGAGGCGAGGAGGGGCAGCGGCGCCCCGTTGCTGCGGTGACGGGGGACGCGGCCGGTGGCGGCGGGCGGCTGCAGGCCGTGCGGCGGCACCGGGGCGTTTGGGTGGGCCGCTGCTAGCCGGCTGCTCGCTGCCGCTGGAGAGCCGGCCGCCCCGGGGCGGGCCGCTGCGCCGAGCCGGGCCGCGCCCGCTGCGTCCGTGGGAAGGTGGGCTGCCCCGGTGCCCGTACCGCGGGGCCGGGAGCCGCCGTGCAGCCTGAAAGCAGGGCCGTGGTGAGGGCGGGTTTCCCTGGCACTGTGTTTCCGTTTGCCCTCAGCTTGGGCCTGGAGCTGGGGCTGTCCTAAGCCTGCCTGGAGCAAGGCGGGTGGGCAGAGAACCTGCGTGAAGACCTCTGCCTGCCCCCTCGGTGCCAGGCCTGAGCTGAGGCCTCCTGCTGCCCTCGCCCTGGCTGCAGTAGCTGCGAATCCATGTTGACATGGGGTCTGTTAGAGCTGATAGTCACTGTAAGGCTTGAGCTGTGATTGCAACTAATACCTGTGGGGCAAAAGAGTCTATAATCTCAGTACAGAGAGGAAAGGTTGATTATGTTCCATTATATATGTTTTGACATCACACATGTAAGAGTTTGGCTAAACTTTATCCTTCCAGAGCACACAGCAGGAAAATTGTGCTTTACAGACAGTATAGAACACATTTTGTTCTATCTTCATCTGTCCCTTTTTTTTTTTCTGCATAGGTGAGCAGGGGGTATTGATATGGACAGTGTTTCCTCAGGCTCTTCTCTGCAGTTCCTTGCCAAACTGCTTCATGATGCTCAAGAAGATGATGATGATGATGATGAACATGGGGTGAGTCTTTCATAAGAAATGCTGCTTCTTTTACATGTTGTACCATAGCCTAACCTTGTAATCTGAGGAGAAACAGATCTCTCTTTTACCAGAGTGAGTAAAAAGAGAATGAAAACCTTAGAAGGTTTTGGACTGACTGAAACAGCTAGAAGTTATTTTTAGGGTAACAAGCTCTTGAAGGAGAGAATAAGGAAAATGCCGCAGGAAAACAAGGAGAGATTGTGACCACAAAATGGGAGGGAAATTTAAGTTTTCAGCCTGAAGGAAATAAGAACACATAGTTGAAAGAGCTTTAGATACTTTAGAGTTCCCCCTACTTTTCCCTGAAGTCTACCAGAGATGAAGGTAATTACAGCTAAATACTTCATATGAAGGGAAAAAAGTTGCTGCTCAACTTCTGAGTAAAGACTAAAATATCCAGAGGCGACTGAGTGTGCTAAATCTGTGTTAGGCATTGAAGAACTGTAGAGATAATTGACCCTTGAAGTACCATAGATATGTTGGTGATTGTAGAATAGGGAAGGTTGGGTAATCATTCTAAGGTGAATGATTTGAATGATTAATGAGAGAAATACCTTTCCGTTCTTCTATATAATTCATCTCGGGACTAGATGAAAATCACAGCTTTTGGAAAATATATGTTGTTCTTGCAATATGCAACTGCTTTTATCTAGGCACACGTGTGCTGAGGAGAAATATCCCCGGGGGCCACAGGTGGCAACAATCACAATGTAGAAGGCCTCTGTGAAGGCTCAAAACTTTGCCATGTCTCTTAGGATTTTCAACAAGTCATGTTATGACTTGGATGACAAAAATGGCAAATGCCTCAGTGCTCTTCCAAATCACTCCTCGACAAAGAGCCAGCTGGATGACCCAGCAGTTGTGCACTAGTAGTGGCAATGGTAGTAATATTTGGGATAAAAGGGATGTATATCCCTCGAAATTGCCTTTCAGTAGGTGGTAGATGTGGTCCTTCACACTAACTACCCTTCAGCTGTTTAATGCCTGCCTTTTAGAACTAGCATTATTGCTGTACATCTTTGCAGTAAACATCCTGATTTTAAAAGAATTTGTTTACATCTTATTAATAAAATGAATGACACTTCAGAGACAGAAATGGAAAATTGCCACAAGGGATGTCAATTAAATCTGAGTCAATCTGGTGAAATTGAAATCTTTAATTTGATTTAATTTAATGTTCTGTGCATATGAGGCACTTTTATCAAACCAAGGAATCTTCATATGTAGAGAAATGCCTCACATTTGCCTATCAGCACTAAATGGATTCATAATTAGAGGAAAATGTTGTTGCCTCATATGATCTCTACTGTCAAAAGGAATCCAAATGCTCTGATGGGGTTTTCATGTAGCACCCTTGGTTTCCTGCAATGTTTTCATGGCAGGCAATGCATGGAAATTTTGCCAAAATGCCGTGGAAACTAATATTCAAAAAGCACATCTGTCTGTAATACTGTGCTTCTGGGAGTCCTGCTTAAACCCAGTGTGTCAAGGTCGCTTTCTGCTGTGTGAGAGTGAAGAAGAGAGAATGTTCAGTGGTTCGGTCATGAAATTGTGGGATAATATTTTTTGGATTCTAGCAGGGATTTGTTTGACCTCAGATAACATTTTATATTTATTGACATTCTTGTTGTTGCTGAGCTGGGCTCTGTGAAAATTGATTGAAGTTCCATTTGCCTTTTTTGCAGCCACACTGTTCTGTTAGCGCCATGACTCCTGGTAGTATTGGGCCAGTAAAGAAAGAGACCACTGGTAAGGAGAAGTGTTTGTATGTTTTAGCATTCAGTCCCATGTTAGCAGACTATAACAGCTATAGTAAGTTACCACTGATCAGGTTTGCTTCAATAAGAGAGTGGTCACTGACCTTTGAGATGGAAATAGCATTACATTTTTACAATTACACTGTAAAATTCTTCTTTTCCTGAAAGCTTAACTGCAAAATATACAAAGAGAAGCAGAAAGGGTGACTCCAGAGCACAGCAGCCTCAAGTGGTGATGATAAACAGAGTACAGAGCACAGCCTGGTCACGGGCTGAGGGGAATCATAACTGAACAGCAAAAAGCTCCATATAAGTACTCTCATGGAATTGTTAATGCTTAACTTAGAGCAAACAAGGAAGATGGACTTCTAAGTACTCACCTGAAAGGATCTTCATGGAGTAAACTGTGTGGAACTGAGCCTATGCCTATGAGGAGGAAGAGCTATGAAGTGTATTGTGAAATGCAGTCATACCATATTCCCCCCAAAAGTTTCACAACCCTATTTAGACCACATGGGAAGAAAAAGAAGCTTTGTTCAGTGCTGTCCTCAACAGACCAAGAGATTTTTTCAGTTATTCTCCTTCCTGCACCTAGTTCTTTGCCTGGAAACCCCGGACAATTACATGCTTTAACTGACTCCAGGTGTTCTGGCATCATATAGAAAGGCAGACTCTCAAACAATGAGAACAAATATCTTGAGAGTTCCTAAATTTGTGTCAACATCTTGGATTGTACTCAGGAAAGAAAGGAAGACGAGTTTAGTCTTGGCAAAGTTAAAGTTCTTCCTGGAGCTAATGCTGTCACATTATTGGGCAGCTTAGTTACGAGCCATAAGAAAGGTCAACAAGGACCAGGATGAGTGTAGCAGGAAAGGAACTGGGGCGAATATAACAAATAGAGTATTTTTGCTTGGGATTCCAACAATAACCAGCGATTCTATTATAAAAACCTTCAAGTTGCAGATTTACCAGCTCATCAGAAAATATGTTTTTCCATGTAGGCCAGGCATAAACCATCATATTCTGCCTATGAACTTTCATGTGTCTTCAGTACTTTATCTGGGCTGTGCTCAGTAATTAATGGGAAGAACTGTTTTTTTATGTGAGGAGGTGGTCCTTTTGTATATGACTGTGCTCGCTTAAAAATCTCATGTCAGGGGGCTTGGGGAAGATTGATTTTTTATCCTTCTACACTTTACCCATTTTGAAGTGCTTGACATTTTATGCCTGAAAGGAGGATTTCCTTGACATAGAGGCTGGGTGAAGGAGATTTAAGGGAAAGGAAGAGAAAACATCCTCCCTCTGCAAATTCTCATTCATGAGATACTGAGGTGAAGGAGACTGTAATCATTAACTAGAATGCTTTTAATACAAAGATTTTTCTAAAGCCCAGAAAAATCTAAGTTTTCAGCAAACCTAGAGGAACAGAGACATTCCAAAATATGACAGTGTGATTTTTCTCATCACTTACAGGTACTTTTCAAGTGAAATCTGAAAACAGGAAAACTATTTGGAATACAGAGGAGGTCCCAGAAGGATCTGAATTTGATGATACCTGGGACCCTAGAGAACAGCCAGAGTAAGTGAGCTGCGACTGCCTGCATGGGATTTACATAGCATTAATGGAAATATGAGTTAAACAGCACCTACTGCATTTCAGTGAAACAGCCATTTGAAAAGCTTGTGTCATGGAAGGAGAAAGGAAGGATATTGGTGTTGCATCTAAAACAACACGTGAGGAGTGATGTTAACCTCTCCCTTGGAAACCTTCTGATCTCATAACAGAAATGTAGAGTTGGTTTTTCTCATCGTAAGATTACTTGCAGGTTGATACACTTGTATAAAGTGAGATTAGGAGGAGAAGTAGTCAAGCAAAATTATTTACTAGCTTTCAAATATGCCATTTGGGTGAAATACCTGTCTTTTCCCGCTGCAGCCGAGATGCATTCATTTTTCATACTCATAAATTCATAAAGTACTCCAACTTATATTTGCATTTCAAAGAATTAAGCTCTCTAGACACAAATAGTACTACAGGAAGGAAGGTTATATGCAGGCAGTTTTGAACTTTTAAATCTTGTCTTCAATCTTAATCTGTCAAGGGACAGCCCAAAATCAGTCTTTTCCCTTGCTTGTAGAAAAACAATAATAAAAACATTCTTGAAATAGCTACAGTCAGGCATGTTAGTTGTAGTTTGTAGAGGTCAGAAAGCCTTCAGGGTCAATCCACAAAGCAGCCTTTGCATTTCTAATCATTGTGTTCTGATACCATATCCTGGACTGCTAAATGCTGGAGCAGATGGACTGAAGCCTATGAAGCTGCATATTGTACGCTAGTTTGTAGTCCAGAATCCTCATTTTTCTCTGCACATAAGTCATGCCATTAGGTGTTCAATTTCCTGATCTAAACATGGAACTGAGACCCACTTGAACTTAGACTCAGCATTTCTGAAAATGATTTGGCATTCACCAATAGCCTCACATACAGTTGTTCTTGAAACCGTCACCTGTGAGGTATAGAACACGCTCTCTTTGTATTGTGGGCACAATGGAAGCTTTTCTCATGCCATCTTTTGACCCTTCCCCTCCATGCTCCATGCTGGGTAAAATGCAGTGTTCTCTAGCGTCAAGCAATTATGACCTGTGTTGCACAGATGAAGAGAGTATGAGTCTTTCTAAAAATTCATCAAATTGAATCAAGGAAAATGGCCCAAAAGGAAAACAGATGGCTAGAGAGGTGCATCCAGAGCTATTAGACAGAATTCTCATTGACTTAGGAATTATTACATACACATATGAACACTGGAGATGTGAAAAGACTTTCCATACACTCTTTCCAACAGCTTAGAGAAGTGACACACTCCACTTACTTTGCTCAATTTAGTAGGAGTAATGCATGTTCTAAATACAATCTTTAGTTTGTATTTCCTTATTCATTATCAAGAGCAAGGGAGTATGTGATTCTACATTTTGTAGATGTGGAGGGGTAGAAAATAAATGTTGGCCGAATGCAGAAGAATTAAAATTTGATAAAGGAGTGTTATGCTCAGGCTGCAAGAATATAGAATCATAGAATCATAGAATCATTGAGGTTGGAAAAGACCTCTAAGATCATCGAGTCCAACCAGCAACCCAACACCACCATGCCCACTAACCCATGTCCCTAAGCGCCTCATCTACACGTCTTTTAAATACCTCCAGGGATGGGGACTCCACCACTTCCCTGGGCAGCCTGTTCCAATGTTTCACCACTCTATGTTGAATGACAGAACAGAACACATGTAATTGTGACAGCATCCTTTTCAAATCTGTTTCCCAATAGTTTGCGGTGTTTGACTAGTTGATAAGTATCATATTCACTTAGGATGCATTTCCTGATCCTGCAAAGGCTGGTTAGTGAAGTGGAGGCAGCAAAGTGAGTGCCTTGGAAGGTGGTGATCTTCACCTGTTTTCTAGCTAACTCAGTCACAGCTCTGAACGGAAACCCAGTGCATATGGATTGAAGACTTGAAGGGAGACTGAAAAGGAGGAGAGACAATGCGATGAGGATGTTTATGGTCCTCTGAGAAATACAATCTCCTTTAGTCTCCTGCCCCTTCTGCAGTATTATGAGGCAACTACTTCTCTTTGTCAGGTATCAGATTTTATTCAAACAGTGTGTGGGAACAGAGGATGTCTTCTTTGGGATGAGCAGGAAAGACCCCTCCACAGCCTGCTGTGAAGAAATGGTGGTGAGCTGAACCTGTATCTCCCATCCCTTCTTTGTGCTCTTTCTCTGCCCTTTTTAATCTTGCCTCCTTCTTGAGGGACAGAATGTAAACACTAAACTGTATTGCTGCCTTTGGCCTCCTGGAGTATTTTCTTGTAGTTCTTCAAGCGTTTGTAGATGATATTTACACTTGCTAACCTAATGTGTATCTCCTCAAGGACCTAGTGTACTCAAGAGAATCTGTGCAAATGCATATGCCACATACAGACTTGAGGAAAATAAAAAGTAGCTCTAAGATGAAGTTTCATATTGGACACAATTTTGGAGGGGAGAGGGGCTGGGAAGGAGAAGGTTTTCATCTGCCTAAATTTATTACAAGCTATGTAAGTTAGCAGAATGCTACAATATTAACAGTCTTTAAAGTTACAGGTATCAGATCCTGTTCCATTATTATATGATCAAAGACCTCCCTGATTTCTGAACTTCAGGACAGGTAGAACTGCTGTGCAATTTTTCTAGTAGCAAGCTGTCCTTGGAATACACAAAGCCAGGGGGTTTTGCTGCATGTAGAATACCTGTCAAGTACATTATCAGCTCAGGATTTTGCAGAAAATAGGATATCAATACACATCACTAAGCTATTGAAAACAATGATTATCGCTGTCATATTTTCTCTGATACAAATTACCTACTCAGAATGTCGCTCTTTGACACTAGCATCAAAATATTGATGAAGATGAGATCTTTTATGGCTTGTAGGGCTACATATCTAATCACAGCTTTAACTCTGCTCATCATTTCAGATTAAAATCAAGCTGCCAGAGACAAACTACTCAGACATCGCATTAGATATCCAGGACAAGGTTCTTGACCTTCGAACTCCCAAAAAGTAAGTGAAACACAATTGATAGAAGTACAGTTAATATATTGTTTGAAAGGAGTTTTAACCAAGCCTTCAACTGAATGCTGTGTGGAAAGCAAAGCTAAAGATGAAGATCGGATTATTAATTGCACATGAGAAAGATAGAGACAAAAACAACCATAGTACATCCGTAGGTGTATAGTGTGCTAGCTTTGAATCTGTGCTACTGTTCTAGCAAAAATAGCTTTAAGACAGATTTTGGCTACTTAAACAGTAAGGCTTCAAAGGCCCAAAATGTCTGGCAAAAAACTGCCCACGGTCTTGAAGGACTTGTTGGGAGTTTGCTTTCTAAATACTAATTTGTACAAATATATAACAGGAGATGGTAAAAAATGTGCAGATACATTTTCAGAAGTTGAAAGCCAAATTGTGGACATATCCAGGCATGGATGCAGAGACAGAAATGTTACAAAGTTTCCCTAAAAAGATTTCCTTTGAGTTCTTTTTTTATAGGGCTATTTCAAACCTACAAAGATAATCAACTGACTGATATACTCTCAGACTTCTCAGTCTTCCTCCGTATTTCCCTCAGTGTGCAATTGCACTGCCTGAGATTTCCAGGTAATTCCCATGTCTGTTTTGCTTTAAGTCCTCCTTCACAGTAGAGCGCTTTCATAGGAAAGCTTAATCCTCTCTGGGCTGACTTGCTGCATTGAATGGGATGTGGGAAGATCCATATGTGAATAGCTTCCTGCAAATAAATTCAAGGTGCAGGCCATGGATTAAGGCCCAAATAAGTTCTGTCTCTAGTGGACTAACTACAGAAAAGCTGCCTTTCTCACAGACAAAACCAAGCTGAGTTGGTTACCCCCTGCTTGGATTTAACCCAAGATGCAACAGGAGTGGAAGAATGTTTGGAAGTGCTAGCTCTGAAACTGGAAAATCAGGAGGAGTAATTGCTAATAATCTGCTAATGACTTGCAGAACCTATAGGTAGTAAACAAAGTAGCTTAATGCAATAGTGCAGATGAAGGAAAACCTCAGCATCCTTTTTCTTTTGCAGTTCTATCTTTTTGGTGACTCAGATCTGCCATTATCTTCTTAGTATCCAGCTGTCTCTAGTCACAAGCCGAGAAAATAAAAAGTTTGCTGTAAATCTAATGGTTGCTTGGGTACAGCCTGAGCCAGTGCTACTTTCACAAATATAAGTGCAAGTCTTCTCAGTGTGAAAGAAACAAACAAGATTTCAAGTTCTACATACTGAAAAACACTGTACTCTCACAGATGCGTAGGAGGGCTCAAAGGAACTGTTTCCAACTCTGTAGTCCTGGGGCTGATTCTAAGCCAAGCTGATTTCAAGGACTTCTCCAAATTATAGCAGATGGCTGCCTTCAGTAGGTGTGGTGCAAAGGTGTTTTGACTGTACCTCTTTCAGTCATGGCTCCTACAAGACAGCTGAAAAGGTCTGAAAAAGAATCAGCATGACTTAAAACCCAAATTAAAGTAACCCCCATCAATGCTACCATGTTGTCTTGTTGGGCTTTATAGAGTTTGGCTGGGCAGATCTCTTGATTCTAAAGCGTCCTTGATTCTGTTTGCACTGTCAATAGAGTGGAGGTCCAAGACTGGCCCATCATTCATATTGTTAATATATAAGCCTGGGATAAGAGGGGAAAGAGTCCAGACTCTGCATGAGCAAGTAAGTTTGAACTGTTGTCAATGAGAAGAGTTGAATGGGTCCAGACTAGACATCCTCATGAGGAGATACACTGGAAGGCTTGTCAGCCATTCCAGGAAAAGCCATCTGTCTAACATAGCGAGGGACTAGCGGAATAGCTCCTGAGTCTGAGACCCAGCCTTTCGTTGTGTATTATGTGCCTGAGCCACAGGTAGGGAATCATTGAATTAATCTTCAATGTGGGTTAAAAGCTCAGCAACTTCATAACTGTAAGTCCGTTCTCATACCTGAACTGTGCTTTGCTGTGTAGACATATCCTTTGTGAAACTGGACTGGCCAGAATCTGATTAGGCTGTACCACTTATTTCTTTCTACTAGAGAAGACAAACTCCTGAAGACACATTCAGGCTTTAGGCATTATTCAGATTTTTATCACCAGGAGAGCATTACCAATGCAGCTCCTCCTTCCTCTGCATTTAAAATGCAGCACTGTGCAAAAGCAAGAACAGTGGGAAGAGCCTACAATCCATCATTGGAAACCCTTGTCATAGCCACAGCCAAAAGAAAGGAATAGTGTTGGAAATATGAGGGCCTGTATAGCTGTGCACCAGGTATTGCAGGAACGCCACAACCTGACATGAGAACGAGATATATGCAAAGAACATTCCTTGGTATACTGATTGGTCAATTGCAAGAGTAACTTGCAATGCCATCTCAATTGCTCACCTGGTCTGAGACATTGAAATTCACTGTGTCCTCTTTTACAGGAAGCTGCTGCTGCACCTCCCCTACCATGTAGACAGCAAGAATGGTAAAGCTTGTTTTCTCTCTGAAGAGGAGACCTTGGAAGTCACCTTGAGAGTATTGAGGAAGTTTGATTTCATAAATTTTGCCTGATGGATAGAGAAATAGAGAAAGTTTGCAAAAACTAGTATCTTAGTTTGAAGTCTTCTTGAAACCTAACTGGTCATGAAATAGTAGATTGTTTCCCTTGAACAGTCCGGGGGAATATCCCTGGAGAAATTGAATGAGTCAGGAGGAACATAGCACCCATAGGTTCTATAAGCTGAGGCTGTCCAGCTCTTGTGCTGCTCTGGTTAATGTTCTGCTTCCTTCAGTCTTATACAGGCTCTGTGAATCAGAAAATAGATTCCAATTCTGTAAGCCAGAGAAAGTCTTTTTGTGGTCATGGCTGATAAGTAGCGCAATGAGGCTCTGGCCAAGGTGTCTGGTGCTTAGTTACTGTTGCAAGACTTGCAAGTGGTAATATTCTTGCTTGGCCTCTAATGCTCTGACTGGGACCAGTTCAGAATCTCCTCTTAGCTACTTCTTGATGAGAAGATCAAAGCTCTTCAGGGATCCATATCCACATCTGAGGCTCCTTTACACTGGCAGAACAAGGTAACCAACTATAGTTGCATTGTTGAACAGCTCAGCTCTTTTGAACAATTTTTGACAATGTATCATTCAGTGTAATCTATTCACCAGCTGTCCCTCCAGCTATTTTTCTGATCTTTCTTGATTAATAAAAGAATGTGTTCTAATGAACAGTTCCAGTTACCTTTCACTCTGCCTTCTCTATATTATGTCCTGAGAGACTTCCTAAAAGTGAGATAAGAGGAATTTTGCATAACAAAGCATCACTTAAAGGGCTGAAATGTGGCAAAAGCTTTTCTTTGGCCTTCAGGTCCAATCTAGAGCTACAGAGATGGGTAACCACAATGTTTCTCTTACTAGCTGCTGGGCAAATATATTCATTTAACATTGTTAATCATGCAGGAAACAAAGTTATTTGCTCAATGATCAAAGTGGAGAGGACAAGCTGGGCCTTGCATGTTGATGGACTTTAGGTACACTTAACCAAAAGCTTGTAAGCACTTTAAAAACAAAATGGCTTGGGTTCTGCATTCTTCTGGTGTAGAAGTAGGGGAAAATAATTGACCAGCTAGGTTGCAGACAGTACCCATGCAGCTAAATTTGTGGCAGGCTGTAATGAGAAGATGAATTCTCCATGATGGATTGAAGACACTGACAATGAGTTTCCAAGTATATTTTTTGTTTTGTCAGGAATTTTCAGAATTCACAGTATGTTTGTCATATACTGCATTATAACTCTAGGACAAATTAAGCTAGTTTCTAGACATTTCAACCACTTCTCTTAAAAGTGGACCCATTGCTTGGGTCAGAATAATACTACCCGACCTCTGCTTTAGTGTTAATGCACTGGAAAGCAGATGCCTCGGTTATGATTCATCACAAGCTGTCTAATATACTGATAACTCTAAGGGGCCACTCCAATTTGTATTTGCTTAAGTTTCCATAAATTGCATTTGAATGTCTCTTATTCCTACTCTACAAAGCTGTGGTGGAGGGGAACAATGCAGATGTATGAAAAGGCTGAGATCATTCCTCCTGACTCAGTTTGTACGGCCTGTGGCTGCCAAGAAGTTACAGTAAGGCTGTTTCTTGGAAAAAGGTTGTCTTTGTGATCCCTAGACAATATGCTGCTTCATTTTTGCATTTCTTATACTGATTACAAGAAAAGTGGAAGATTGACCTGTATTTATATACATGTGAATATAACATTTGCCCAGATTCATTCAGTAAATCCACGGCAAAGCAGAGTATAACTCTGTTCTTCCTGAGCCCTATTACAGTGCTCTACCCACAAGGTAATGTTGCCTTTATAGTTGGCAGTAGTAATTTACTAAGCCTTGAATCATCAAATTCTGCTTAATTTAATGTCAATGTTTGATACTGAAAACAATTATGAGTTTGGCTCATCATGCACCTCTCCAGTGTTGTAGTTTCCTATGGAAATGAGCATATCCACACTGGTATCCATGTCCTATTTCCTCCCTAAATATTTTTTAACCTGGGGGCATTTTATCTGCATTCAAGAGACAAAAATCTGAGGTAAGTGTGTTTTATAAGAAGGTTGGCTGCTGAATAGAAAAGGGAAATAGAAATTAGTACTGCCTAAGGGGGCAGTTCTAGCGTGATTTCTTGCACCTGCTGGCCAGTCACTCTGTACACCCATACTCCAGGCTACAGTAGGGCATCCACACCACTCCGTGAAGGGAAGCTGGCAAGTTGGTGACATAGCAGGATAGGGAAGATATTGCAGGGAAAGGGAGATATCCTGGTGGGGGGGAGCAGAAATCACAGTGTTAGGGTATATGAACACAGGGGACAAACTCATAGGAAGCCAGGCTTTGTGTTTTCCACTGCTCAGAAGGACAAGCTCTACTGCTGTTTTCAATAGAGTAGAAACATTGGTCTGGGGGTGGGCAATTTGCTGTTCTGATCAGGTCCATTGCCTGAATGCACCATCATCACCTGGAGATCCTCTCACTTTCTTACTTTCTTCCTATCAAGGAGACAGAGGCTGCCCTAGGCAAAAGGTTGGAGTTTGGGGGTTTTTTTTTTCCATAGATCATCACAAGAGGAAACTGGTGAAAAGGACATGCAGGCTTGCTAAGCTTCCCAGAAACCTGGGGGCTACTGCCAGCTGCAAGAGAGTTAACTTTTCTGCAAGGGCTTGAAGGCAGTTTTTCTTTGCTGAACTAGCACTGGCAGAAATCCTTTTGAAGGGGATACGAAACCCCCTTTGCCTCTGAACATCAAAGCTGTTGCCTAAGTACCACTCCAACACCTGCAGGCATCTTAATTAATCAAAATTATGAGCCCAGTTAAACAACCCAGCCATTAAGCCCCAGCCATTAAACATCATCAAGCTTTATTTGGTTCCCTAAGAAACATCTTGATTAAATGTATTGCAGTTGAGGGTACTGTAGCTATGGAAATGAGATAGACGCTGTTTACAGTAGTATCCCAATAAACTGCAGGTTGTCATCTCACCTTGTTCATGCATTCTATCCTCCAGTTGTGGTGGTAGAGCCACCATTCCTATTTTGACTTGTTCCTGTCTTCTGTCAGAACTATGGTGGTCTGCTAAAGTACACAGCTCAGCTTGCTCTGTGTGTTTCACCTCTCTTCATATTCCCCTTTGTCCACGTACTGACCTTCTGAGGCAAAGATACTTTCCTCATTCTACAGCCTGAGAAAGAGAAAACCCAGAAGAGTTGCTCCATATAAACACCTGAAACACAGCAAGGACTTAAATTTAGATTTTCCCCTTAAACATCCAGTCTAGCTTCTGGGCTGCTCTCATTCCCATCTTCCTCCAGGTCTGCTGTTGGTATTATTGTATACCCCTTGTATTTGTTTTAAAAGGAAGACTACTTCATTTTTCTACTGTTCAGTTTAAAGTTTGTATCCAAAATTTCTATGTTCTTCTTTCATTGTGTGAAACTCCACTTTATTGGTATCTGTTTCCCTCCAGATAAAGTTTATCTAAAATAACTAAGCTGTATCTATGTGTACAGAAAGATCTCTCCCCTACAGCCTACAGAGTAAGTAAGGAGACAGGACTGATATTGCTTCTGTCTTTCTCATCTAACCTTGGGCCCTGATGCTCAGCGCATGAGACTGGACTTCTGTGGGCAAAATGGAGCTCTGCAGCATCCCTTGCAGGCTGCCGTGCACACTGACACTCAGAGGAGTGCAAATACACAAAGGAAACTCTCAGTGAAGTAACCTCTGTCCCCAAGGCCTCCCAGATTTTCTCATTCAGGTAGCAGGTGACTGCTTTTAGCAGTATCTACTCTGGATGTTTGGCAGCACGGGCTACTGGATATACTGCAAAACAGACCGATGGGCAAGGGCATGCACCAATGCCAAGCCATGCAGGCAGTGCCTCGAATGTGTTCATCAGGCTCACTGCACACTCACATATCCATTGCTCGTGCACCTCCTCATGCTGGAACGGGTGCCTTTGAACCTGCTGGTGTTGGCAGACCTTTACCCTCTTCTCTGCAGCGCCTGCAGCTTGGATTCATCCTTATTCTCTGAGATCCCCTTCAAGAGCTGCTGCCATGGACAGTCAATCACTGTTGTCTGCCTATGGTCTCGGCTCCAGGGAAGGTGCCTGGAATCTGCTGGGGGTTGGGTTATTTCTTTCCTGTAATCTTCACAAACAGGAGACAATTTCTCTCTTTCTGTCTCTCTTCGCTCTCTTTGTCTTCTCCTTCAGGTAGATTTTACTTTCAGATTGTGATGCAGAACAGCCAGTCCCTGTTTTTCCTTTTCCCTCCCGACTGTTTGTTCCATGCTTGTTTCGGGGGACTCTGATCTCTCCTTTCTTAAGTGCTTTATCTCACTTCCCTCAGTCACTCTCACATTAGGACCTTTCTCACCAGAGTGTCTTCACAGGTAGCTGTTGACATATCTGACCCTTGCTGGATGTGCCAAATGTTGGTGAAGTGTGTGATTCATCTCCCCTCACTCAGCTTAATGCTGGGTGAAGCACTTTGTTCTTCCTTGTTATGCGTCCAGTCTGTGTGCATGGGAAGGGGACACAAGCAGGAGCACCACGGGCAGAACCAGGATTGCATTAAGGCAGTTATATTGAAGGACCACGGCACAAAAGCAGCAGATGCTGCAGGTCAAGGCAGAGCTGTGTGAGGAGTGTTGACAGAATTGAGGAGGGACCTTTTGGCACGGGCACAACCTGCTTGAGTCTATGCTTCAAACATAGCCAGCCCCACAGCTGCCTGGTGCAAATAGGGCTGGTTATGAAGGAATGGGCCAATTCAGAAAAAGTCAGAAATGTTCAGAATTTCAGCCCTTCCCAAGGCCTGAAAAAATTTCTTTCTCCTTCCCAATGTCTCTGTGTCCCAGATGAGTACTTAAAGAAGTTTTTGAGATCCAGTCCAGGGCAACAGTGACACAGACAACAGAGGAGTGCCTTTGGTTTTGGAGTATTTCTCTCAATCCATTGAAATCTTTGACCACTTTGGGGTTACTCATCTCAAGGTCTCCTTTTCATCTCTTTTCTCTGTCTTCACACACTGATTTCTGGAGAGATCATCATGAGAAGATGCCAGCATGGCAGCAGATGCTGTACACCTACAATCCTTAGAGACCATCTCTTTTTAATTGTGAGCCTCCTTTGTGGATCCCAGCAGCCTGGCAGCTCACTTCTGATGCTGATCAGCACTTTTTTTAATCCATGCCATTTTTACTTGGTTAACTCGGTTTTAACTGAGTGGTATCACAACCCAGCAAAGACTGCCAAGGCAGCTAGGTTGTATTTGGCAACCTATCTCCTGCAGCTGCTCAGCAGAGAAGCAAAGAGCCATAGACGTCTTCTGGAAAATTCTTTTCCTGTTGGAAAGCTGCATAAAAAGGAAGAGGATAGGAATGGAGATGGTCACAACTGATTTTGTTAACTCATAAGGAGATGATGTGGGCAAGCCAGACATTTCCCAGACAGCAGCAGACTAGGAACTGTAACAGATGTAAGCATCAATGCTTGAGCTTAACAGTGCTGTGAGCTTTGGGTGGGTTCCACCCCTCACACATGCCCAAATAATGAGAGTCTACCACCCCGTGTTTTTTTCTGGCTGGGGACCCAGGTGATGGGATCTCCTGACCAATAACTTTCTTCCTGGAGGACTCAGACTCCTGTAGCCATATCCCTGAAGCACAGCCTTGGGTGGCACTGTGGCAAGCTGGCAACTATATAGAGGGGAGCGAGGGGTTGACTTCACCTGGGATAGTCAGCTCTACCTTGTCTCACCTGAGCTGATCCCAGACACCTGGGAGCCAGAGGGCTCCACTCAGGAGGAGTTAAATGGTTGCAGAACAGCACTGGGAAAAGCTAAATAAGCAGGGGAGCTAGCAGGGGCAGTATATGCTATGTTTGTGGTGTTCCTGGGGCAGGGAGGAGTGGAGGGAAAGTTGTACGACTATTATCCAAGAAACAGTAAGGTAGCTGGAAGATGCACGATTTGTCTTGGCTTACGGGACTATCCGTGCTGTGCCTGGGAGATTCAGGAGGCAATTGTCCAACGGCTGGATGTGGGAAGCTCTGACAAGGTGAGAAACGTTTCTGGTTTTGTTCTGGGTTGCAGGCATTGTATGAAGGCTGGAGTGTCAGTGTGACTTAGCTGGATATATGGCTCTTGGTCAGCAGCAGCTCTCAGAATTGTAACAAGCTTCTGGGGGGAACCTGAGGTGCTGAGAGGAGCTACAGGAGGTCACAGGAAAACACTGAAAATGCCACCCTGGCCTCAAGTACAACTTGCATTGTGATTTGCCTTTAACTTGCTGCCAGACCTGGATGATGGTGTATCTGTGGAGCTGCTTGGAGGCCAGTGACTAATGTGGGTGAAGGTGTTGCAGGCCGTTGCTGATGTGTGTGGTGGAGAGCTGGGCAAAGGGTCTGAGCCTTGGTACGGACAGCACCATGGGAATTCAGGGCTAGGGGTGTAGGGAGTCACATAGGACTGGAGCTGTGTTGTAAGGCAGTGAGCAACAGGCTAAATGGTATATGTGGTGATGGAGTGAGACAGTGAAAGTGGGGGAGTGATGTGCATTGGGCAAAAGCACAACTGGGAGGAGAAAGAGATTATCAATGTTTCTTTAAAACTACTGTGCTGAAGGGAAAGGTCAGAGCAGGCGGTTGATCACCCTGAGCTCAGGACAGATGAGATACCTTTGTTAGAATGTCACTAGTGCTGGAAATCCTGTGCCAAAAGAAGCTGTGGGAAGGGGACTGCTCCTGGAATAGCTATGAGGCCTCCAAGAGGACCTGAGTGCTAAGGTCACATAGATCTATCGAGCTGGGAACCCTGTCTCGCTCCAGGGGTCAGCCCAAGGTGGTACATGGCAATTACTTTTACCAACAGTGGATGAAAGGGGAATCAGTGTGGGAGGAGTGGGAAATGTGGCTGCAGTTCATGAACCCTCTCAAATGCTTACAGCAGCCTGACTCTCTGTGTTTTCCTTGCTGCACCTTGTTTCAGGGTAAGCAGAGTTAGTGTGTAAAGTGCCTGGGTGACAGACTGCTGTGCCCTGGCCTGGAATGGTGGATGTCACATCTAGTTTTAGGCCCACATGCATATGCCTTCTTGCCTCTATCCTTTTACCTATTTAGAGCAGGCCTTGTTTACTTTAAAAAAAAAAAAAAAAAAAGAAAACAAGCCTTTGCTCTAAGAACAGTAGGTGAATGAGGGGATTAGAATTGTTCTTATTCTGCAGCAGGTGCTACCTTCAGACCAGGGGCAGGGCATCTCTTGGATGAAGAGAAGGGTTTCATCATCTAGAAAGATCCCACAAGATTGTCCTGAACCAGCACTCAGATGAGAGAGAGGAAGGTGATCAACTGTTTACTGTGATATGGGTCCTGAATGAAGAGAATAGCTGAAGTAATACAAAATCCCATTCCTGTTGTTGTCTTTAACTATGAATTCCCCAGCTTATGCTCTGTGAGTTTATTTAAATTGGACCTCTGCTTCTATTTGGAAGTAATTTTTTTGTTTTCTTGAATAAAACATCTTTTCCAATGCTGTTGCCCCTCCCCAAGCCACAGTCAAGCAGCATCTCAGCCTAGTTCCTTAAATCAAGAGAATTGTTTATGCCCTTGGAGGCTGGAATAATAACAACTGAAGAAAGCCATGGGACACAGCAGGAATTCATTTGTAAGTTAATGAAGGCTGTGCAGTGCAGCGGAAGGATGATTGGGGCTGTTCCTGGGCAGCATTTACCAAGCTAGATTTCTTTCTGTTGGTATTGTTCTCCCTGGAAGCATCATGGACCAGCCTGAATCCCACTTGCATATGAGTTTATTATAGTATTTCTTGGTACAAAGAGGTATGCTGTGTAATAGAGCAGTGTACATGACAAAAATAGGAGAAAGTGTGATATGGATCAAAAGAGAGAATCTACTTGCTTATATGCCCTACCAAAAGGAAAAAAAAAAGACCATTGGGTAGTGGGGTTTTTTTTCATGTAATAATTTGTCACCCGGAAGCAGACTAATACTTTGGTACTCACTGGAGGGGTTAGGACTGAAGTGGAGATGGGGCTGACCTGTGCACTGTGTTTCAGGCATTAGCCTGCTACATGAAGTCCAGAACCACTTGGAGGAAACTGTCAGTGATCTGCATGGGACTGAAATCGGAGCACCTGTGGGGTGAACTGCTGAGCAAGATGGGGTGGTGGACTGCAGGAAGCAATCTGTTGAGCAGCTCTTTCCACTTGGTGCTTGATTTGGAGGAGTCCTGGTGGGCATTCTTCTATTGGAGACACTCTAACTTGCAGGACTCTCTACTGCCCAGTTACTCATTGTACCTACAGGCATAGAAGTGGTGAGGGCCATGTCTTCCCTCAGAGGGATGCTGCCAAGAGATTCATGGAGAAGGCTGCTTCTGTGATAGGCATTACATGCTGTGGACACTTGAGCTGGTGGGACTTGAGGCCTCTGTACAGAGAATATCTACTGAGAACAAGTTAACTCGTAGGCCTACTGTGCACCATGCTGTTCAGCCCCTGCAGATCAACAGCCCTGCAGTGGTGTTTTGATCTTTATAAAATAAATGCTGTCAGTCAAACTGGAGGGGGAGAAAGGGTGTACTGTCAACCTTTAACACAATACAACATTGGAACGTATGGTGGGGAGACAGTTGTCCCCTGCATGTGAGCCTTGATGCAGCCTGTGTGATCAGCTTGCTTAGTGCTAGAAGGTAGAGAAACTTAATTCCAGATTTGCGGGCACAGAGGCAGGAGATATCACTGCAGAGGACAGGGAAGAGGGTGTGCCATATTCAACCCATCTTCAGGAAAGCGAGTTCCCTGACTTAGAGGTGGCAGAGCATTCAAGTGCTGCTGGGTGACAGCTTTGCCTTCTCTAGGTAGAGCATGCAATGCCCGGTGAAATGAGGGCTGGCGTACTGCATCATGCCACCAGAGAGAGCCAGGCTGCTTGTTCTCTCCCAAACCGTTCCTGCTAGACATGCAGGTATCGCTTTCATCTGTGCAGTGGAGATTCTGCTATTGGAAGCTGCAGAATAACTGAGTCCTCTCTTTGGGCTGGGGAGGACAACTTCCCCAAGGCTGCAGAACGGGTCTGCAGCAAAGCCAAAATCAGTGGCCCACTGATCTAGAGGGGTTCCCAAAAGGATGGAGAGCAGCTTATTCCTCATCATGCAGCCGGCTTCTGGCACTTGCTGTTGACTCTGATAGATGATAGTGGTTGTGGCTTTCAGGACCTGGATATCTTTCCAAGTACGAATGGGCTATTCACTGGCTGATATGAAACAAGTCATCAGACAGTAAATTGGGCTTTGCAAATAATTATTTCCCGCCCCCCACACCCTTCAAGACCAGCAGCACAACTGAAAAATTCAACTTAGATCAAAGCTGGGTGGAGGAAGACTATGAGTTCCTCTTTCCTTGCCAAAAGAAGTTTTCTGTTGTTTCCCACAACTTGAAATCCTTCTTTTGGTCTGAAGGAAAATCAGCTGGTTTGGGGTTTCTTCAAGGAAAGCAAGGGAGTTTGGAGACTAGACTCTTGAGACTGGTAGCAACTGCTTTTCCACCAGCTAGTGTGCAACTGGGTAGTCAGAGAGATGGGAGATGTATGTGTGCTGTCGCCCGCTAATGTTGAGCTGTACATTTCACGTGTACGTACACACACAGACAACAGCACTCTTTTCACTCATTCTTTTATTCAAAAAATAAATTCCAGTACCTACCTACCCACTTTCTGAGCAAGCGTATTAACTACAGACTACTGGAAGAAACAGGGGCTAATGGCAACTGCATTCCCACCTAGCGAAGCCAGAATGCAGCTTTGAAACCCCAAAACGTATACTTTTCCAGCAAACATGCAATATACTGGAACAGCCCAACTCCGGTTTGCGTTTAGTGAGTTTAGGAATCAGCCATCGCAGTACACAGCTTGCGATGAGAATCTGCTCGGGACCTTCCTGAGGCAGTGAGACCTTGCTACCGCCCAAGTCTAGGGTGGGGTTCATCAAACCTGTACAGATTTTTCCAATGTTTATTGGAAGTATCAGTCAGCTCAGGTGACCTGCCTCAGTGTAAAACAGTGCCACTGCATGGATTTTGCTGCTTTTGTTGTTAATGCAGTCCCCGCTTTCAAAGGGAGTGTGCAGAGAGAGCTACTAGGGTTGCTCCTGTGACGATGCCACTGTGCTTGTGTCTGGGCTTATTGGAGTTGGACATTGGAATTTTCTGGAGCATGCTAATGCTAGTTATTCTTACTCAAACACCTGATAAAACCAAAGCACACAGAAAGCCCAAGCACAACTGAAGAAACACTGGCAATATTTCCCTGAGAGAGATGGGAATGAGTTTGTGTGCGAGATCTTAATCAGAAATCAAGCTGCTACAGTAAGCAAGGATAAGTCTTCCCCCCCTTAGATTTGAGATTGCTCTTGTGGTGGGAAAATGGGGTTCTACAGTAAATATAGACATGAATGCTAAAGCTCTGCCTCAGTGCTTGGGTGGATGGAGCAGGCCAGTGGTGGTATATTACAGCATCCCTTGGGCTATGAGTCAGATCCAGACTCGTCAACATCATGTGGCTTTCTAGTCACAAGGACATGTTTGTCCCCTCTCATACTTGCATTGCTGTGTGCCTTGAAGGAAAAGGAAACCGAACTCAGTTCTGTGACTTACTCTGCCACGGGTCTGCAGCAAGACATTCAGCACCCAAAGGAACAGATCTGCTTCCATTTTCTCTTTCTGCAAACCCAAGTGGCCAGTGTGTGGACTGAGATGCAGGCAGCCCGTGGCCAGCTGCCCTCCTGAGTCACAGGCTGGAAGACACCCTGGGGTTGTTAGCAGTGCTTTCTCACCCGGAGAGGGTCCTGTGCTCCTTCCTGGCTATGGGTGCCTGGGAAAAGACCTTCAAAACATATTTCAGGTACAGTTAAATTGAGTCAACTTTGCATGTGCGGACAACTTGCCTCAAATGAGAGCAATGAGCTGAGTTAACAAGGCCTAGTTTCTATGGATTTGTCTTGCAGGGGACATAGGAGAACCTACTACGGACCTTGGTGATCAGAGCTCTCTTGCAGAGCAGGATGTGCCTGTCGTCCACGCGGATTCAGATGCCTGATAGAGCCTGAATCAGCATGCTGGTTTCCCCAACAGTGGGAGCATCAGTAGATTTATTTTCCATCTAGTTGCTTATTGATATGCAAGGTGTAAAAACATCATTCCAGCTAACACTGATAGAGGCATAGAGGTCTCATAGTAATTAACCACCAGGCTCAGAAATTGCTGAGAGTGGGAGGGGAGAGGAGCTGTAAACAGCACAATGGTATCAGCTGCCTCTTTCTTGGGCGGGGGGGGGGGGGGGGGGGGGGGAGGGGGGGCGGGGAAGAAACAAAACAACAAAAGAAACCCAAAAACCTGTCAAACAAATTTAAATTGCTTAGAGAGCTCTGCATGTGGGGAAACAAAACTGAAATTGCTTGGGGAGAGGAAGAGAGAGGTAGATTTGTGTAACAGCTGCGAAGAACGCAGATCAGAGTAGTTAGAGGTGATGTACATCATGCTTGCAGTGACTTCACAGACTTGAAGGGGTTAACCATTCTGTTAACCTTTCCATTCCCAGCACCTTAGGCTACATGATAAAGTTGGTTTCCCAGGAAACACCCATATCTCCAAATACAGGTAAGGAAGCTGTAGGCTGCAGCTCTTGTTTGGTTAGAGGCTAATCCTTGAAAACCCAAGTGCCTGTACTCCCAAGGCTGATCATGAGTTTGAGCCTCAAGGGAAAGACAAACATCCAGCACCTGAAGCCCCTGTACTAACAGGTAAACAGGAGATACCGGCTTTTACATTCACTGCAATACCACTTTTTTTTTTTTCTTTTTTAGGGAAAGAAGAGTTAGTGGATTTGCTTGGGTCAAACTTGACAGATAGTGGGGTGGCCAGTTTGGACACTCTTCCCCAGAACTGGGTTGCAATGCAAGTGGGAGTGGCATGGTGGTAATTTAACTGCCATCTTCACTGATCCAGAGCATCCTCACTGGTCTCAGTCCTGCAGACTCTCAAGATGCAGCTACACCTAGCACAACAAGTTAGGCATCCTAAAACTTGAATGTTTTAGTTTTCCATCTCTGTTTATCTTGCTGAGATCTGGTCTCCTGACTTCTGGCCTGACACTTGCTGCAGGCTCATTCAGGTTGCTAAGGGAGGCAGAAATTCCTCCTGAAGTCTTAGCTCCCCGTTTGCTGCTGATGTCTGAACTCTGAAACAGCATTCGATTAAGATAACGGACTAGCTGAGCAAGGACCACGGCTGCCCTCTTGTTGATGCAACGCCAAGCAGGCTGTGAGCTTTCAATAAAAAGTAATTAATGGTAAAGCAGACTCCTGCAATCCTGCAGAGTCTCTTCTATTTCTGTTACTTAGGCTTTTAAAGGCAACAGGATCACAGTGACTTGACTTTCTTCTCTAGCCAAAAAAGGAAAAGCACTTAATCTAGTGACCTCGCATTTATCTTCTGCCCTTCATTAGCGCCATCTGTCTCCCTCTGCCTGTTGAAAGGCCACTGTGCCTATCCTCATTGCTGGGACAATACAAATATTGCTCAATTACAGCAATGCTCTAAATGCAATTACTCAATTGCGATGTTAATTGAATTATTTGAGTTTAATTATTCCATTAGGAATTCTGTCAGTACAGCCTAAGCTGCTTGCTTTCTCTCTGGGCTAGCGGCACAATGCAGCATCTGGCCACACAGGGAAGGACTGGTTTTACTCAGACTCAGACAGCCCTAATTAGGCTGAGGAAAGTCTGGCACTGTTCAGAAATAGTGCTCTCAAGCTCAGGGACAGGTGTCGAGGCTGCAGGGACCTTCTTTCCTTCAGTCAACAAGTTTCCAGGCACAAAAATACTTGCAAGCAGAGAACAGTGACTATTTACACAGAAATAATTTTGCGGGAGATCTAGTGTCAGAACTACTTGTGAGTGAAGGAATCTGTCCTAAGAGATACTTGGCAGAAACTAAAAGGACCAGTTGCACAACATGAGCCTGTAGTTAAGACTACATGTAGTCAGTGAGACAGTTGCTAAGGGCTGCTCCCAGGCCACGTAGGGGCTGAGACAAGACTGCAGAGCAAAGCTTGACAGCTCTTGTGGTAAATTCACCTGGGCAAACAGAAGAGCTATTTGGGGTTTGTTCCTGATTCATTCCTAGGAGAATTAGGATGAAAACAGTTAGGATTAGGAAGACGTGGACCTGTATGTCCTTAACCCCCTTTGAAATTCCCAAGCCATATGCATGCAATACTGGAAGCTGCTTTCCTGCCTCCCTGAGGCAAGGACAGCTGCTGCCTCTGTCCAGGGAAGCCTGGATCTCCTATCCCAATATCCTGCCACTATCATTGGTTTTTCCTCAATCTCAACATCATCAGGAGCCCTTGTCTTTTGACTCGTGGGGCACACTATGATTAAGAAGGGTACTTAAATCTTTCCCTCCTTTCAACCATGTGAAGGTTGAAGACCTGCAGCACCAGTTTACAGCTGTGACAGTCAGACTGGAAATAAGCCTGCCTATCCCGGCAGGAGCTCTTCATCCACAGCCTCTTCTCCTGTTAGCAGAGCTCAAGCTGTAACACATCTGTTCTGCAGCAGCCTAGAACTCTGACTGCCATAGACAGCCCTGGGCTTTGTACTTAATGTCTACGCTGCGCTTTGTAGATGTCTTCACTTAATATCTACATTGTGCTAAAGCCCCTGTCCTTGCAGCTCTGAGAGCAGTAGCTCCTGAGATTTGCAGGTTGAGATATCGCCCTTCCAAGAGACAGCAGTATGCAAGGCAGAGATCTCTGAAGCAGGGCGGTGGGTTTCTTGGTGTCATGCATCAGATGGACCTTTCCTGCTGGCATAGCATCCCTGGCACTGTGGAACCCTGTGGGGTCCAAGCTGCTGAGACAGCACTTGCTCAATCCTTGGTGACTGGTGATCCCAGGAACTCCTTTTGTCTGCTTGGCCCCCTGCACCCCTCCCTGTGCCTGCCCCCTCCCACTCGCCTGTCTGCTACAGTGCGAGTGCTGCATGGTAAGTTTTATGGACCCATCAGGGCATAGGAGAGGAAATCAGGGTTTGGGTGTGAAATGGCAATTTTGTGGTGACTTCAGGTAAAATGCTCTGACCTAGAGACTAGGAGTACCAAGGGATCTTGGTTCAACACAGATCTAGGGGGATTAAGTGGTAAAATAGTTGTGCTTTAAATATTTTTTGCAAACATGGTCTTCATCTGCCATGTTCATCATTAACAGAGTAGAGATGTTGGCACTTTCACCCTGGCTGGTATGTTGGGAGCAGTTGGAGTTTGAAGGTGGCAGGATCTCCTGTTGTTGTCACTTCAGTCCCACTTTGCAAACATCCCTCCCTCCCCTTCTGAAGGAGAGGCTGTTTCCTTTACAACATATCAGATCTTACCCAGCTTTGGTGAGCACTGACTCCACCAGACCCTCCCGGTGAGGTTCAAGCCCTTTGAGGCTGGGGTGCTTGGCTGCCGGCATGGATGTGCCTTCATGTGCCTCAGCACAGGACTTCCCTGGCCCTACCAGACTGCTGATGGAGCTGGCCCCAACACAAAGCTGGGGCTGAGCAGCTGTGCTGGCCCGGGAAGCTGCCATACCAGGGGAGGCAGCTTCACATGGCACTCAAGGGCATGACAAACATCGTACCTAGCCAAAGCACCCGAGAGACTTCACAGAGCAGACTGTAATTACAGCTCCCAGCTCTCTGCCATCATCTCTCTCCATCATCCATGCTGATGGATAATGGCTCTATGCTCCCACCATAACAACCTGGCAGTGGGGTTGTGAATAACAGCATTGTAGGATGGGACTGGTGGGGCAGTGCTGGAGCAGCAGCTGCAGGGCTGGTGCAGCTGGTGTACAGAGGATCCTGCCCTTATCCTCTGGGATGAGATTGGAGACGTGCTTCTAGGTCTCCTTGGGCTCTGCTGCTGTGAGGAGCTGGCTGAAGATCTGAGGCCAGGAAACCTGCCCTCCTGATGGCTGTGTGATCCAGGCCTCCATCTTCCACCTCAAACAAATGGAGAGGTTATGCCAAGAGAAAAGGATAAGCCTCTCTGGGGAAGGGTCGGGGCTGAACATCCTGCAAGAATAACTGCATAGAATTGCAAAAATAGCTCCTAAAAAGCCTCAGAAACTGAGTGATCCTAACGGCTGCTCCCGATGTCTTGGGTGTCACATCTCCCTCATGTAGCTGCAGAGCACTTGGCAGCTTGCCGCTCAAGATGCATTCAGCCCATCGCGTGGCACTGGTTATTTGAATTTCCCAGGCTGTTTTCTGTGTTAATTTCCATATTCTCCAGTATTACACTTATGGGATCTCTCCATCATCTTCCTCTACGTGCCCATGTGTACACACAAGTGCCTTTCTGTATCTCCAACCTGCAGCCTCATCTCTGTTTGAGAGATGTTACCCTATCAGCATTATCTTCAAAGCCCTGACTTTTTCCAATTTAACAAGGAATTGGATTTCCATGCCTGCAGTATCTCAGCATCTCTCCCCTCTGTACCTGGTCTGTTTTCCTGCCTGCTCTCCAGGATGTCTCTGCCATTCTGGCAGAGCCTCCTTATTTCATTTCTGTCAGATCAGGTCTGTGAAGCTCAATCTTGCAAAGCTGCTTCGGTGCCAGTGGATGTACCAAGGCACTGACTAGGGCTTTTTACAACCACCTACAGCAGCCTCCTGCTGAGGCTTGCTGGCTATTCCTGAGGCAAAATGGAATGGACTTATGGGGAAAGCAATAGCCTGGCACTGGGGAGCCTTCATCCATCACCCTCCTCTGCCTCAGACTCCTTGGGGAACTCTGAGCCTTGAAAGCCCCACCTCCTGTTTGAAACAGGAAGGAGCTAGGGGGGCTTTGAGCATCACCGGGGACCTGGCATTAGCAAGGGGCAGTGCAGCAGGATACCTAACATGGGGCTGGAGTTTGTGGATGTGCACTGGCTTCCGGCAGGTGTTAGATGCGGGCTTTCAGGGACCAAGCAGGAGCCACCTCCTGTTCCTTGCCAGCACTGGCGCCCATGCTGGGGCAGGTTTGCTATAAATCCATACCCGTTTTACATCACAGGCACAGAGCCAAACCCTGAGGGTATTGTAAAGTGGCCTTCAGATGCGTAATTTTGTTCTCTTGACTCTAACGCCTCATTTAATATTTCACAATCTTGGCAATGCATTACTGTGCCAGAGATGCCCACAAAGGCCAGCTGGAGGTTCAGCAACTGACACGTTATTAGGCTGGGGCTCCAGAGGTTGTGCTCAGCGAGGTGAACAGGGCTCTTCCTTCACTCCTAGCTGGAAATACGGGGTTTGCAAAAGCTTTCGGCACTGGCTTTTAGCGCTGATCCAGCTGATGGTTATGGAGGGCAGAGAGGAGTCAGGACAATGCTGCTTTTGGAAATCTTGCCCAAGGTTTTCTTTAAATGGAAAGTCTGGACTAGGGTGAAACCATCAAGAAACATGTTGGGCCCTCGATAAACACGATCCTGAGTCAGAAGCTGTTCCCCAGCGCTCCTGTTCTGAACTGCTTCCAGATCCTCTAAAGACACCGGTTTAAATAATTGCCCTTCAGTTTGGAAATATTGGCTCTTCTCTTGTATCAAATAACACCTAATGTCACTGTTGCTGAAAGTGAGTAGGATAAAATTGCCTGCCTTATTTTTCCCAGTGTGTTGGCTTTATGCATTTGGCAGCATTTGGAGTCAAATCAATCTTACTTTCTTCTCCTGGATAGGTACTTAGTTTTGCTGATGTCAGGGTACAGCTTTCATGAGGGGAGAGGAGGTAAACCATGGCTGATAACACAGGGAAGAGGGCTGCAAAGCCCCACAGGCTGAGAGGGAAGCTTGAGGCTAGTGTATGCATCTGGCATTCGCTATATCTGCCTCCAGCTCTTGCCTTGGCTGTGAGCTTCCCCTGGGCAAGCTGCCCTGTTCAAGCTGCTTATATGCTCTAAGACCCCAATCCCACTCACAAGTCACTTTCAAATTTTCAAGGGGATCTAGATGCCTACAGAGGTATCTGCCTGCTATCCAGGCTTCATGGTATCTGGCCCGGCTTTCAAATTGTTTCAGCTTCTTTATGTACCTTGGGATGGGAGGGACTGAGGTGACACTTGTGTTTGAAAATCCCTGGGCCAGGGGTGAGCAGTCATTCCTGCTCTCCAAGGTAGCAACACAACACCCTGTGTGGCCAGAGCACCAAGGCAATGCCCCCTCCCCTGGAGATCCCAGGGAGGGGAGCAGGGCTGGGGCGAGAAAATGCTGGTGGTTGGGGGTTGCTGCTTCCCTGTGGTGGGTGGGGTTGGAGCTAGGCATGCTGCCGCAGCACCGCCTCCTCATCAGCAGGTCCCAGCCACTGCTGGATGTGTAACGCAGACCTCCAGCAGTATGCTCAGACCCCTTGCATGTCACAGCCGCTCTGGAGCTGCGGGCTTTTCGTGCCCACCGGGAGCATCCCTGCTGCTGTAACTGCCTTTATGTGTTTTGTCTCTTTGCTGCTCTAGACTCCTTTGATCTCGCTTTTGAGGTTTTCTTTTTTTTTTTTTTTTTTAAATCCTGGAGCTGTTCTGTGCCTCAGTTTCCCCAGCTGTGAAGCAGGGACAACACTGCTACCTTCTGCAGAAGAGGGCTAGCAGAGGTTGAGAGACCTCAGTTTTGTGAGTACTGAGGTCCTGTCATGCTTGGGGATGTGTACCCACTGCAACCAATAAGGTGTTTCTCACCCCACGTGAAGAAGCCATCCCTATGTCAAAGCTGACTGGTTTTCAAGTAAAGGGCACCAGATGTCCTGAAAAGGAGTTGCAGGGGACCTTAGGACCTGTGTGGACTCTTGACCTGCAGATGGGGTTGGAAGATCATCTTTGAAGGAGGCTAACTTCTCAGGCAGATGTGCTCCATTTGTGTCAAGCTGCAGGACTCCTACTGCTGCCAGCGCAACTCTGGCACGTGAAACAGGTGCACAGCATCCCCTGTGCTGCAAGTGTCTAACTAGCACTGTGGCTCGCAGCTTGTCAGAGCTTTCCTTTCCTTACCCATTCAGGCACTGTCTCTTCTCTCCGTCGCTGTAAATGATTCTTTTCATTCTCTTTTAAGAGGCAGCAGGAGGCCTCTTAAATGTTTTCAGTTCACCTCATTTAAATACTGCAGCCCACTCCAAAACCTGATAAGGCTGAGTGAGCACAGTGAAGATTACATCTTCAAGAAATGCTTTCCCTCTTGGCTGGGAGGCTGGGGATTGCTCTCCATGTGGGGGTGCTGGGACTGGTGAAGGACAGGTGGGTGGAAGCTGGATGGTGCCGCTGCCCATTGGCTGGGGCCCTGCCATGGGTGCTTGGGGTGGCTGGTGAATGACCTCCCAGGGCACGCAGATCCTTAGGAGGCTGCTGTGTTGTTCAGCTGGCACTGATGTGAGCCTTTTTCACCCTTTTGGACAAAATCGGCTTTTTCTAGGTGGCACTTGGGTCCCCCTCTGGGGGACCCACGCCTGTGGGTGAGGCTGCCAGCACTGGATTCCTGGTCTCCTTCCAGCTGCAGCATCTGTATTTCTCCCCTTCTCCTGCGTGGCTGCTCCTTGGGCTGGCTCACTGTCCCGTGAGCAACGATGGAGAGAAATCTTCCTCTCCAATTAGTGCTTTCAGTGCAATTGCAGCCGGGTACTCCCTCCGATGCCCAGCTGCCGAAGAGTGCTGGTTTTAGAGTCACAGCAGGGGGAGTGTAATCTCCATTCATCGCTTTATTAGTGCTGTAACTGCTTTGGGCTACAGTTACCTTTAATTACTGGCTCTGCTGGAGCTGGTTGTGCCTCTTCCAGTGAACAGTTTGGAGGTCCTTGCTCCCAAACAATGAAACTACTTACCACACTTATCTTTTAAATCAGAGTTTATATTTAGCTGGTGCCTTCCATTCAGTCTGCTTCTCAACACCTGCATGGAGAAAAGCTGTGCAATCATGCTGTTCACAGAAGCCCTGCCACTGCAGCTGAGTTGGGACACAGTGTCTAGAACGTCATGTCCCATAGCATTTGTCTTGCTGTTGAGCTTGGTTATGATACTTCCTTCGCTTTGTGCATCGTTATAGAGTGGAAAAAGTCTTCCAAGCACATACAAAGTCATTAAGGCACACATAACCACTGAGCAGAGGAGGGAGCAGCTGAGAGTCCCCCTTACTATGTGAGAGTGAGATGAGCTCTGCATCTCTCGTTCATGGGGAGTGAAAGGCAGAGCTCAGTGAGGGGAGAAAGCGTCTGCTCAAGATCCCAAAGAGCTGGAGATGACTTCTGAAAATGAGTGCTGTAAACCAGGAAATGGGATTGTTTGCCCTGAAATCATTATTCCTTGGATTTAACACCAGCTGAAGGGAACTGGGAGCAGCCCCGGCATGTCCTGGCCTGTTGTTTCTCTTTACACGCAGCCTCTCAGGAACAGAAACTGCTGCAACAAGTTGTCTTCAGTGAATGGTGGCTCTGCCACCAAGAGCTGTGCTCTCACTAGCACTGCAGAGACTGAGGCAGTGGGCAGGGAAATTGTCCTTCCTGCTCATCCTCTCCCAATGACCATGGCTTTGGGATGGCCGTCTAGAGGGTCAGTGTTTGGAGGACACAATGCCTTAAAACAAGACACAGCACCATCGCCCCCGGTCGCTCTTTTGACCCTGAGTGACCTGCATCTAGCAGAGAGGATGCTTTTCCCCCTTGGCCAGCCCAGCCATGCTGCATCTTGTTGGAGCTGGCGGGTGACTGAAGCCATTTTACACCATTTCCCACATGGGAGGAGTGTTTTGAGCTGCAGCAGGAGAACATGTGCCCAGAAGATGCTCTACAGCTGACTGCCTGGCATGGCCGGCTGAGTCTACAGAGGACCACATGCTGTGCCGTCTGCCTGAGCGTGCTCTGTGCAGAATGAGACGCTGGTGAGAGGGCAAAGAGCCCTCATCTAATTATTGCTGCTATATTTATACATGAGACAGGGGAAGTGAGCAAGAGACACACACTGGTGCTGGGAGCTTGATGGCCTTAGGTGGGTGAATTGAGAGACAGGGCACTCCAGTTAAGTTTTTTCCTTTTGCACATAATTACTATCCTTTCACTTGCCTGCCTGGAAGGCTGGACTACCTGCAGTGCTCCCCGTGGCAGGAGGCGGCTGTAGGGAGCAGGGATGTGCATCCCTGGACAGGGAGAAGGAGGGACCCAGTGCGATATGGGAGGGGTGCAGGGACCAGCAGGCAGGGCCAGAGGGCAGCGGGGACAGCCCGTCCCACCATGGGGGTTTACAATAACAACCTTTTGGCGCTTGCCATGCATGGAGCGAAATGAAATGCACCATTCTCTTGACCGGGGTTTCAAAATGCCATTAAGGGATCAGAGTGTGCTCCAGCCCTGCGTGCCTGGGTGCTGGCAGCAGGCAGGGGAATGAAATAATTGATTGCTTTCTCCCTGCGATCCAAAATGGTTTCGATGTCAGGCCATTCATTGCGGTAGCTGGAATACTAACACAATTCATTTGGGCTGCAGCCCTGCAATAGATGGCTTTACTAATCGCTAATTCGGGATGATGGATGAGCTCAGGGGGGATGCTACTGCTGAGTAAGCAGAAGGCAGTGAGAGGGAGGCAGCAACAGGCTGGGACCCAGCAGGCACTGTCCCAACTGCCCCCCAGCCAGCATGGGAGCTTGAGGGGGAGGCAGTGGGCAAGCAGGTTGGGCAAGTATCCGTGTCCCGGTTCCCTCTGCTCAGGGCGGTCACGTGAGAGGTAACATCAGAATTTAGCCACCTGATTTTTGCCAGGTCTGGACTACAGATTAACAAAGACATGACAAGTCTTCTCTCCATCCTTCCTGCAGCCCTTCTTAAAAATTAGATTTATTTATTTGTTTTTAATTAAAAGTGCCCTGGGGTTGCCAACATCCTCAGGTAAATGAAAGGCAAACCTGAATGCGAAAGAGAGGGCAGCAAGAAACAATAAGATTAGTGATCCCAGGGGAGAGCAGTTGTGCTAATTAGCAGCAGGCAGGGGCTGGAGTGTTCCCCAGCACGCCAACCCAAGCTTCCCATGGATCCAGTGACTGGTCCCCCCTCCCCAAGCAGAAGCACATCACCGTGTTTCAGAAGTGTTGCTCCTGATTTACGCTGGGCTGAGTGGGAGGAGAGGTGGTGACCATGGTCTCCCTGTCCTGCTTCAAGGCAGGGGAAGGGGATGCCCACTGGGGAAGGTTTGACTGCATCCCACCCCCAAACCATGGCTCGTGCTGAGGATTCAGTTCATGGCTCAGGGAGGATGACTCCTGGGAAGAGGACTGAGGCTTGTCAGACCCCTGGTTTGATCTGCATGGAGGGGACCGTGCTGGGCTCTCATGACAGCACCTTTCCACCCAAAAAGCAGCTTCCATGCCTGCATGCACGTGAACAGATTGACTTTAAATGGTTGCAGATCAAGAAGGAGCCTCTCTCAGTTATTGATCACCTACTGATTACTCCAGCATTTGGTATTCAGCTTGTAAATAAGATTACAGGGTAAATCCAAAAAGGAAGCAGGCGGATGATAAGATTCTGCTCATTTACAATAAGCTCAAAGAACTTTTCCCCCTCTGCCCCCCCCTCCAGCTTTATTACGAAGTCCAATAAAATACCCTGGGGACGAGAAGGAAGAGAGAGGAGCAACTCAAAGGGAACATCAAAAGGCACCTCTATCCATTTTAGCGTGTCAAGTAACAGGCACAGAGAGATGCTCCCAGCCAAACATGGCGCTGCTCCAAGCGCAGCAACACGGTGCCCTCCCTGCCACCCCCGGGTCAGCTCTGCTCGGCCCAGGGCTTCACCTCCTCCGTGCTGGAAAGATAGACCCAACCTCATGCATTTTTGGAAGATCTCAGATAAGTTTCTATTTTGATGGCAAGCATTTGAAGTGTTAGATGGAGAGTTCAATGCAATAGGCTGTTCTCACTGTTTTCAGCCCATCTCTGCAAAAGAGGAAAAAAACAAATGCTTTGCAGCTAAAAATAATATATTCCTCTTCTTTCTCCGTGCTGCTGCAGTGCTCTGCTTTGGGCTCCTAGCAGTGCCAAGTGCCCTGGATCTACCAGGACAAGCTGAAGGAGACTGTGATTTAATGGCAGGACATTTAAGAGCTATGCACACCTTTGCCAGCCCTGGAAGCATCAGTCTTGTGATATCAAGTGGCTGAAGTAAGACCCAGCTCCTAGAGTCATGGAAATTACTGGGAATTTTTAAATCTGGAAGAAACATAGTCTCTTCCACTAGTCAGCCATGGGAGGTTTCTCCCAGCTCCATCCTCCGAGGACAGGGAAAGTATCTCCCTCTTCTGAGCAGCAGCCAGGACATCGCCACAAGGAGTTGTGGAGGCACTGTCCAAAAAGCAAGGATCCTCTGGACCTTCTTTATGGCTGCCACTGCCTTAAGGAAGGGAACAATCTCCTTGTTTTGAGTTAATTTAGGATCTGGCACCATCCAGCTCCAGGTGCCCCAGCAACATGGTTCAGGAGTCCTTCGCAAAAGGATGGGTTGCTCTGGCTTTCCCGTGTAGGGTCTCGAGAATTGAGAACATTTGGTCTAAATTTTGCTTTTCCCCACAAACCTTTGCAGTGATCTGCCCTTGGCAGGAATTATGCCAAGTTATTATCCTTAAGTGCCGTGTCAGGGAAAGCTGTAACCTCCACCCCAGCCCTCCCCTGGAAAGATTTGGACCCCCCAGCATTTACAGCAGCTCATGTCCTCACTGCTGGCAGTGGGGCATCTGTTTCACACCACGTGCCAGCACCGACACCAAGCATGGAGTGCTTTTGCAGCAAGCAGTGGTCCTTCAAGAATCAGGCTTTTAAATATAGCAGGATTGACTTGAAAACCCTGATTCATTCATTTTTAAATACCAGCTCTTGGATTCTTATCCTCTGCTTCTAGGTGTGTATCCCCAAGCCTCTCTGGGTGTTTATGAGATCTTGAAATTTAATCCTTAAAGAATACATTAAAAATTCAGTTCCTCATGCAGTCCTGTGGTTTTGGAGGCTGATGTCTGAAGGAAAAAACAAACATCATGAGATGTGTGGTTTGACAGTGAAAACTGGCAGCGTTTCATGCCGGTGGGATTGGGGTGTGGGGAGCCCCGTGCTGATCACTCTGAGGCAGCAATGGCCTGTGCCAGCCTGGGGCATTTATAATGTTGATTGAAAGCGCACACTGCCGAGTGGTTTTGCTGCAGGAGGAGCTGGGGTGGGCACAAGGTCAGTGCTGTGTGGGAGCTGGACTGGGTGGCAGGGTTGGCACCCTGCTGCCCACCCTGGCAGGGCAAAGCCAGCCTCCACAGCATCTGCGCTCCAGCGACGCACACTCTGGTCTTGACCTCTATGCATGTCGTGGTTTAACCCCAGTCAGCAACTCAGCACCACCCAGCCACTCGCTTACCCTCCCCCCCACCCCAGTGGGATGGGGGAGAGAATTGGAAGAACAAAAGTAAGAAAACTCGTAGGTTGAGATAAGAACAGTTTAATACTTGAAATAATAGAATAATAGTAGTAGTAGTGATGATAATAATAATAAATTGTAATGGAAAGTAAAACAACGAGAGAGAGAAACAAAAACCCAAGGAGAAAAAAAAAACCACAAGTGATGCAACAGCTCACCACCCGCTGACCGATGCCCAGTCAGTCCCCGAGCAGCGATTGCTGCCCCCCGGCCAACTCCCCCCAGTTTATGTACTGAGCATGATGTCATATGGTATGGAATATCCCTTTGGCCAGTTTGGGTCAGCTGTCCTGGCTGTGCCCCCTCCCAGCTTCTTGTGCACCTCCTCGCTGGCAGAGTATGGGAAGCTGAAGAGTCCTTGACTTAGTATAAACACTGCTTAGCAACAACTAAAACATTGGTGTGTTATCACATTATTCGCATACTAAATCCAAAACATAGCACTGTACCAGCTACTAGGAAGAAAATTAACTCTATCCCAGCCAAAACCAGGACAATGCATTAGAGACTGCCACAAGCCCTGAAGCACGAGTTGTGGGATCCCCTCGATTTTTGGGACCTGTTATCAGTGACATTAGTGCACATGTATGCCCCTGCTTGGGACCCGCAGTAGTGCCAGCCACGTGCTTCCCACAGACCTCACACTTTCCACTGCATGAACTGATGGACCTTGTGCTTTCATGGCCTTTGAGTAGCTACTGACGTTCACCTTTTTCCCATGTTAAGAGGAGGCAAGCGCCTCCACTTTCTTCAGGGCAAGGACTTCTGCTTGTGATCCACAGACCCAGGGCATCCATGGATTACTGCTTGGGGTAAGGAAAAAGATTAAGTGTCTGAAGTCTGTACATGTGTGAGGTGAACTTCAGGAGGGGATTGTGCCTCCTGGGGAAAATTCAAAGGCATCTACAAAGCCTCTTGTGTGCAGTTTCTGGCTGCCAAGGGATGGGGCAGCCCCTGAGCCATGGAATCATTGGCATGAAGCTTCCAGGTATTTGCAAGACCAGCTGAATGTCCCTTCCCCCTTCGTACGTTTTCAAGCCCACAGCCTCATCCAGCTGCTGGGAAATCTGTGGGTTTTCAGCAGACCACCCAAAAGCCCACCCGCCACCCAAGTAATACCTGTCACACTCCACAGTCCCGCTGTTTGCTGCTGCTGGGCTGGAGCTGTTGGGGAGGAAAGCCTGCAGTCACATTTCCCCAGCAAGAGAAGTCCTCTCCAGTCTTCCAAAAGGCACGAACTGCCCACAAGAATTCACACCCATGCTGAGGAAAAAATGCCACCTCCTATCCAAAAAGGTGAAAAGACAGGAAAAAAGTTATAAACAATTCCAAAAATGACTGCTGAGAATAGAAATACGTGTGTAACCATGGCTTCCTCTCTGGAGTGCATGCCTGAAATGCAGATGCCTACTGCTGGCCCCACTGTGCTGGAGCCAGAGCCTGGGAAATGGCCCAGAAAAATGCTCTGCTCCTGGGGCTGGGGACGATGTTGGGGATGGCAGCATCCTGAGCCCAGGGTGGGAGTCCCTGTGCCAAAAGTGGGGAGTGCTTGAGCGAGGGACAGAGAGGCAAAAGCCCAGGAACACTAATGACCCCCTGTCCCAGAGCTGCTTGCATGAGCGCAAGCCTCTCCTGGGGTCTGCCAGAGCCAGCCCCCTTCCCTGTCCTCAGTGAAGGGGGCTTCCTGCGTGATGTTACTCCTACCAGCCCCCTGAGAACACAGCTATAGTCCTCCTGAGACAGGCAAAGGCCACTTCTGACCCCAGATACATCCTTCCTTTCAGCCTGCTGCCCGTCGGGTGCCCTTCAACTCATGTTGGCAGAGAGCGCCCAGGACTAGAGGCTCATTGCACATACCAGACCCACGCATCCCGCTGCCACCAGTGCTCCCACCCCTGCAGGGTCCACACCATAGAGGGATTTATAATGTAGGCAGGGAACTGGGGCACGGACGCACGCCAAGACTAAGAATGCCAATAGCTGAATGCCTTCAGTTCCTTCCTCCAAATAAATCCCCGCACGACTCTAATTATTGCGCTTGCCCTGGGTACACACCGGCTTAATACGGAAAATGAGTGTGGAAGATTTATTACTGCTGATCCTTGATCTTTCATTTTTTATATTAAAACATGTTTAATTCATTGCAACATAGATTAAAATAAGGAAGGCCACAGGCAGCCTCTGGTTTCGCTTGGGGAGAATTTGGTTGCCGGGGCTCCGGCGGCACTGCCCGTGTCAGGAGCTGGACTGTGCTGGTTCCTGCGCCCTTCCATGCCAACTGCAAGTCCAGGTCTGGCTAAATCATATTCGATTTCACCATCACGCTTTCTCTGGCTGTGGATTTGTGGTTGTTTAGACACCAACACTAGAGAGACGGTGTTGTAAATGTGTTATTTTCCCTGGACAGACAGGTTACAGCAGAGCTTACAACCCTGTTAGATGCAACAGGAGTGAGAGGTTTCTGAAGTTTTAAGCTTTCCTAAATAAATGGCCGTCTCTGTCAGTGTGAATCAGCTCTTGCTTTCAGAAAATGTCTTTTTTATGCTACAAGAGCCTTTGGCCTTCAGTACCCAGTTTACATTGAATCTTCAGCTATCATGAAAGCATTTCTTGCACAGCCTGGGAGCATGCTGCAGAGCCGAAACATTTTTTGCCTGTTTTACTTTTAAAGACAGCAGCACGGTATGGCTTCTGCAGGGTGATGGCACCCTGGCCATTTATGCAGGGCCTTGGCA
Source organism: Aptenodytes patagonicus (assembly GCF_965638725.1). NCBI lineage: Eukaryota > Metazoa > Chordata > Aves > Sphenisciformes > Spheniscidae > Aptenodytes > Aptenodytes patagonicus. The sequence continues at coordinate 12,339,851 of NC_134957.1, read as the reverse complement.
GCTGCTCTGGTGTGAGCAGGATGCTCAACAGGCACAGGAGCCAAGCTAACAGCCCCCGCCACCCATGGCTATGTCAGAGACACACAGGAGCATCAGTATCTGCCGTGAAGGCAAAGACACATCCAAAGGGGGGGAAGCGCACACACATATCTGAACACCTGGACTGGCAATGCATGTGCATCCTGGCAGAGCATCTCCCAGGACCGCTGCAGCCCTCGGCTGTGGGGTCCCAAAGGTATGTGTGGGGCAGTGGAGGGAGCAGAGAGGGTCCAGGGATGAGAAGACATGGGGCAGGCACGTGTCCACTGCGATTATCGTTCCCCCCCAGCCAGGGTAGCACAGGCCAGATGGGGAAAAGGCTGAGCATAGGAGAAGGCAAAACCAAGGCAAGGAAGCCCCAGGCAGGAGGGCTCCCTGGCTGCACCAGTGCCGTTCCACGCAGCACTGCCCCAGGCCGGGCAGCCTGGCTTCTTGCACACACACCTTCCATGACCACACCAAGCTGGGCACCGGGGGTGAACCAGGCATACGCTGGCAGCATCTGCTCCTCTGGTGTTACAGGAGGGATCCACATCAGCTCCATCCATCCATCCAAGTGCTTTTCCCATTTCGTCTGATGTGAAGGTGCTGAATACATCCCTGGCTGCAGCTCGGGCATACGTGAAGTGCGGCTCATGTGGAGCAAGTCAACCGGGAGGCAGCGGCTACGCTGAATAATTCATCACCGCCAGGAACCCAGTGTCCCCCTCCCACGAGCAGGTGGTGCACCATGTCACTACAGCCCAGGGCCAAGGAGGGGGATGTCACCTCGGGCTGCGTGTTGCCCCTGCCTCTGGCTGGGGGAGGAAGGAGGGTCTGCATTCCCCGCTTCACCAGGGCATGTCCAGCCCTGTGGCATTGGGCCACCCCTCCTGAGGCAGCTGCGTGCAGCTCTGCAGGTCAGATGCCCTCTAAACCACCCATGAAATACAGAGGATGGGATCCATTCCTCTGATCGCATCTGGCCAGGACGTGTCTGCGTTTTGGGGCACACAAGGAGGGGGGACTCCTGGAGGAAACCCTCCTTGTTAACCAGCTGGAGGGAGAAAGCATGGGTAGCATGAGCAGCAGCCCAGCTGCTCTCTCTTCCAGCCAATGGCTTGCCTCTCGCTTCCTCCCATCTCAGCTCAAACAGAAATTGCTTCCTGGTGCATGAGAGCATTTTGTCTTCCTGGGCCTCATCCATGGCTCTGCAAAGCCCGCTCTCCTCCTGGTGACGCTGATGCACATCTGATGGGAGCAGAGATGGTCCAGCCTCTGGGCTGGGAAGGGCAAGAAAGGGGAAGAGAAAAGCATGGAAAGGAAAGGAAGGGAAATGGAGAGAAACCACTTGGCTCACCCTAGCACCTCCTTCCCCCACCTCTCCAGTTCCAGTGGCTCCCTGAACTGGGAGCGAGGCCAGCCAGCGCTGAGCCCTCGCTTGCGGCTGTGCTGGCGGGACGGAGGACGTGGGATGCGCCCCAGAGCTGTGTGACGGGAGGCACGCCGAGCCCCAAACCTGCCCCAACCTGTGCTGTCCTGCGGCGGGGACAGGGATAGGGAGGTGGCAGTGCTTCACATCACCATAGCAACCTGTGGAGGACGGCTCCACCGTGTGCATCCTGTACCTCAAGGATGAGCCTTGGCAAATCAATAACCCCGGCAGGGACAGTGACTGGCTGAGACAGGGTTGGGCTGAGGATCTCCTCCTGCAGGGTTGGGGACAGGGGTGTCTCTGCCCTCTGAGCACCAGTTTGCTAATCTGCTCAGGAACAGTTTTGCCCCAAATGGCTGAGCCAGAGGTGCTGTTTCTGTGGCCACAGCAGCCCAGCTCCGATGGGGGCACCAGTGTTTCTCTGTACCCGTATTTCTTCCCCGACTCTATTGGGAAGTTTCTCTCCTGATGAGGCTCTCAGTGGAGCCTTGGTTAATGCATGGGAATTGAGAGATGTGTCATACCAAACTGATGGGGAGCTGGCATCCCCCACGCTGATGAAGCTGGCTGATTAGGAAAATGCTCTTGCATTTCTAACACTGTAGAGGTTTGGGCCAAGAAGCTCCTCAGAGGAAATCAGCAGCCTTGAGATGCTCTTGCAAAATGCAGCATTTTTGCCCCGGCGGGCAGCTCTGGTGGGATGCGCTCCCATCCTCACGCCATGGTGTGACACGCGTGTGCCTGCCTCACAGTGCCTGCCGGTGATTCAGTGCCTCTTTGCACCTCCACTTTCCTGTCTCATCATCATGGCCCCGTGTGGGACCAGAGCATGGGTGGGAGAGTGGGGCTGCCCAGCTTTACCCCTGCCTTTTCTGAAGCTGCAGATCCATTCTCACCTCCTGGAAAAGGAGGTTTCAATGAGACCCATTTTGGGAAAAAGCCCTGAGGGCTGGGTACAGGTAGCATTGCCTGTCAAGTTTTCCACCATCCTGGCATCTGCCTGGGGGTGAGGTCCTGCCTGGTCAGCCTTGCCTGGCCCCTGGGAGCCACTCTGCCGCGACATGTCCCTGGGACATAGTGCATATCCCAGGGCTTCCCAGCTACCTGGCATGGACACAGTGCTGTGGCTGAGGCTTCCCCAAAGCAACAGCCAGCAGTGAGCCCATGTGTGATGCATCTGTCTGTGCTCAGCATGGAGCAGCAGCCCCCATCCCTGCTGGTGTCTGCCGGTGGTTGCCTTTCAGTCCCAGCTGAACCATGGGACCATTTAAAACATAGATGAATGTGCCATCACTCGCCAGCAGCAGCTGAAGCCTGTGGCCACCCTGCCGAGCTCACTGTCCCTTGCTCAGGGCCAGACCTTTGCCTGTGGGTGCCAGCCAGACCCCTGGCCACCCCTGCCCTCCCCTTCCCTGTCTCTGCCCCAGCCACCACTTACAGCCTCCCCCCAGCGCCCATGTTTATTTGGCGTTGATTTGTGCTGTGGCAGAAAAGCCATTAAGGCGCTCTTGTTAGTACAGAAAGAAAGAGGTCTGCTGTATGCCCATGGCCACTTTAGAAAGCTGGGATGAGGGCAGTAAATAAGGTTTCACTCTATTACGATGATTGGAAGGTCTTGAACGAGAGCAGAGGGCCGGCAGAGCTGCAGAGAAGGTGTCCTCCAAGGGGCAATTGCCGAGCAGCAATCTGCCAGTGCGGCGCTTTGCTCTCCATTTATCTTTCTGCCAAGCCACAAGAAGGTTTCAAGCTCCTTGTGCTGCCCGGGGTGTCTGAGATGGCTGCGGGTGGCCCTGGGGTCCTCCTGTGGGACAGGGCAGGGTGGAGGTCTCCTCTAGCAGCAGAGGTCTGGCATTTGGCTGGGTTATGGGCAGCAAATCTGCTTCCCAGGGATCATGAAGCAATGTAAAACATGGGAAGGGTCTGTCCTGCCACAGGTGGCATGGAGCCAGAGCAGTGCTGTCCCCATCTGGGATGCAAAGGGTGGTGGAGGTCTCTGCTCCTGCTATCTCCCTTCCTGACCTCACTACCTCTGTGTGCCAGCTTCATCCCCGGCACAACAGCAGCTCAGCTTTCCTCTTCTCACTGGGTGTTGGGAGACTTAATTCATTAGCATTAATGAAGCGTGCCTGGCTCTGCTGCAGGGGCATGGTGGTATGGCTCAGCTGAAGGTGCCTCCAGCCCCAGGGAGCTGCTCAATGGAGGGGATGTGCTGTCAGTGCTGGGTGGTTATAGCCCTCGGTTTCCCCTGCTGCTGAGTCACAGCCAGGCTCAGTCGCAAAACAGGCTGTAAAGTTGCTGTTTAGGGTTTATGGAGTCCCCGGTCCGTTACAGCATGTCTGAGCAGCTCCAGTGCCCCTGCAATGGGCCAGGCTGGCAGCAAGGGCTGATCTCCAAGGGTGCTGCCCCAACTCCAGAGACACAGGCTCTCTCCCACAGCATTAGGAAAGGAGCAATGCACACCCAAACCCTTGCAGTGCTTAATTCATCACTCTGAAGGGCAATGCCAGGTGCCTAAAATTAGACTCCCACCTCCTAATTTAGGTACTTCAATAAATAGACTGATTTGCTTCTTCCTTTCTCCTCCCTGGCGCTGCTCAGCACCCAGAGGCTTCCAGGGAGGTGCTCTGTTTTTAGGCATGTTGGACCAATCCAACACCACCAGGTTTAAGAAGCCCAAATCCTCCTGTATCCCTGATTTACCCTAGTAGAAGTCAGGGCCTGGAAAAGGAGGAGCTGCAGCAGTTCCCCCATCCCTGGAGGGGAGAGCCCTCCTGGTGCTGCAGGAGCCTGGTGGCTGGCAAGTGGCTGCTCCAGAAGCTATTAATTAACATTATAAATAAGCAGCCTGATACCCAGCCTCAGCATCCCCAGGATGGGCTGGGGGATGCACCTCAGCCTGGTTATGCCTCAGAGGGTTTCTGATATCCCAACGTAGTGCCCCTGTAGCACCTTCCTGCTGCATCTGGCCTCCCCAGCCTCCAGGAGGGATCGAGGCGGTTTGACCCCTCTCGATCCCATGACAGGTAACCGATGCAGCAGGAATGTGTTGGACACAGCCAGCAGTGTGAAGACCTAGCTGGGGCCATAGCCCTGCATAAAGGGAGCCACAGGGGCAAAGCGATGCCATCCTGGTCCCTGCCCAGGGGTGCTCACTGCGGTGGGAGCCACTGCTCCCTCCCGTGCCTGGAGAGACAGGCAACCGCCCGGCAGCTCCCCACGCGAGGCTGCGGCTGGAGCGATCTGCCTGTGCACATTTCATAGCACACGTGTCCCATTAAGAAAAAGATCAGAGTTCCCAGGAGCTAAAAATAACACCAGGCAGCGGAGTTTGGCCAGGAGACGGTAAGGGAATGCGGAGGTGTGGAGCAGAAGGCGTAATTTCACTGCTGGCTCCTCCAGTAACAGGGCACAGGGAGAAGGGTAATGAATCAAGCCTATCCATCGCGGAGGTAAATCGCTGCTGAATGAGCAGCGTGCATGCTGTGGTAATTCAGCTCCGTGCTGCATCGCTCCTTGTCTGACCCGTGGTGGGTGCAGAGTGCTGGGGGAGGAGCACAGCTGGGTCTCAGGCGTGTCCTGGGGCTGTGCCGGGGTGCAGCGAGGAAGAGGCAGAGCTGCCTGGCCGCTGGAGGCTGTGTGCTGCCAGGATGCCTCCCAGCAGACAGCGGTGTTAAGATGCTGTGGCAGCAGCATCTCGGCAAGACAGGGTGTGAGCTGTAGGACCCTGTAATCTAGTAGTGACAGGGCTGCTTTCGAGTATGGCAACCTCTGGTGCTAAGTGAAAGAGTGAGTGCAAACACAGACTCTAATTACCACAGTTCCTCCAGAGCCAGCTCTGCCTGCTCTTCCCAAGCTGTCAGATGCTCTCTAGCAAATGCCTCCATCTCCTTTCTGTGGCCAAATCAAAGCTATTTATTCTCTCCTCAAGATCCAGCCACTTCTGTTTTACCACTAGTTGAACAGCAGGGAGAAAGAGCAGGAGGAGCGAGGAGGGGAGAAGCCCCTGTAGCTCCTTGTAGCAGGATCAGTAGCGCCATGAGGTCCAAGCCCCATGTGACACGGAAGGGACAGAGGCCACTGACCCTCCCTGCCAAGGGAGCACCTGGCCTGCAGCGAGCCTTGCTGGGGGAATGATCTGCATTCCACATCAGTGGCATGGGGAAAGGGTTGGGCAAAGAAATTTGCTCTTCAAGATAATTTAACACCTTGCCCTCCAGGTCTTGCACCCCAGCATGGGTGAGAGCAGCTGGCAGGTCCCCGATAACCCCAGCAGGCTCCTACCACAGCCTGGAAGGAAAACAACAAAAAAAAAAGCCATGGTAACAGGTCTAATTAGCAAAGGCATTTAGCTTGCCAGCACCACTCCCCATCATCCCTGGCTTTTGGAGAGGGCTGGGCGAGATGACTGGCAGCCCCAGCAGCTCTGTGCAGATGGACCAATTTAGTCAGGTGAGGAGCTGGAGAGCTGCCATCTCCCTGGCCAGCTCTGGTGTTTCTCTGCTCTTTAATTGCTACTGCAGGTGGGAGCAGACGGCTCCGTCACCTCTCCTGCACCCAGCCTGATCCTGCCGTGGCCTCCCAGTGGGTCAGCATCCATGGCAGCACCACAGAGGTGGTGGGTGGGTGGGTGCTGCATCCCTGCAGGGGCTGGGTTTGGAGCCCCAGCTGAGCAGCTTGCTCTGCCCCGGGGCTTTGGGCTGTGAGTGCTCCTGGTTTTGGTGGTTCATGCTCTCTCAGCCTGGCTTCCCCAGCTGGGTGTGTTGCCTGCGCATGCTTGGCCCCCTGGCCTGCCCTCAGTGTTGGGGTGAAACAGATACCAGGTTAAATCTGAGATGCCAAAGATGAAATCTGACAGGTTTCTTGAAAATCAGCAACTGAGTGGAAGTCAGAAACTCCTTTTCCTGCCCTCCATGGTGGGGAAAAAATCTGCTGTGTAAGATTCATGACTCCTTAATAATACCAGGTGGGAGACTTTGAGTGTCCTGTCCCAAATGAGCTTCACTTCAGGCTGACATCTTCAAGGGAGGTGGATTTCAGGTCTGAGAGAGAAATCTACAGGGTACCGCCTTCCTTGGTACCTGCCAAACCTGTCTTCCTACTCTCTACTTCCTACTCTGTTCATTTGGCCCAGACGTGAGCGACTCCAGCACCCTGGTACAGAGCATCCCCGTCCTGGGAGGAGCATGAGATGTGAATCCAGGGCTGTCCCAGTCTGTCTGGACCAGAAAGGCTCCCTAGCACACCTATAGCAATAGCACCGAGCTGACAACTACTGTATAGACCCAGCCAAAAACATCCACCTTGCTGTGATGGCCAGAAGTGAGTGTCCATTGCCTTGCACCCAAAGCTGTGCCACAGTCGCATGTAAAAGCAGCCTTGTGGCACCTGTGTGGCAGTGTCTGGGCTGCTGTAGATGCTCCCCCACAAGGAGCAATGTGAGGCCAGGTACAGCTCCCGGGGCAGGAGTCAGCCCCCAGCTGGGCTGTAGTCCTGCCAAACAGGAAAATAACTCTTTACAGACAAAATCACCCATCTTCTGCTGAAAACATTGGGCTTTGCCTCCGCTGAGCTCCTGTGGGCATGCAAACTTGCACTCATCTAGCTAAACTGCTGTGTGAAGAACACTCTTTTTTTCCAGTTTGAAGAGTTCTTTTGCTGTAATTGGAATGCATTTCTAATTGCATGTTTAATTGAGACCTTTGGGGACTGAAAAGGAAAAGGCTGGACTGAGGAATGTGTTGTGGAAGACGGGCTTTGGGCACATGGAGAGACAAATCTGGGAGAGGCAGGAAAACGATGACCTGGAGGCTGGCGGTCCTTATGCCGTGGCCACTGTTGGACTTTCCTCCCCAGGCCTGGACTGGGCACCTCACTCCTGTGAGTGGGGCAGATGCTGCTACCAAACATCCCCGTGACTCTTCAGGAGTTACTATGTCACCCTGGGGACTCCCAGTCCCCAGCTTGTGTAGGGTGCCTGTGCCCACCCTGCGGGTCCCTTCAGCCTGGCTCTGTGCATGCCCCAGGTTCCCTGGCTGTGAAAGCTGTGGAGTGGGTGTCTTGAAAGCTTCATGCCCTCGCTGCCTGTCAGTGACCCTGAGCAGAGGGAAGGAGAGGGGAGAAGCCTCCTCACAGCTGCAGCTTTGAAATTGCCAGTTCTGGGCTGCCTGGGGCTTGCTGCTCTCCTTGGCATTCTGTGCAAAGGAGCATCTCCACAGTCCCATGAAATAATTGCAGGTGCTGGTGTGCCCTGCCCGCTGATGACAAACCCTCTGGAAAAGGCAATGGCCTCCCCCTGCTCCTAGCTCTGCTCCCTTGTGCTGCTGCTCTCCTCTCAGCTGGTGAGCCTGTTGCTTATTTAAACTGCTTATTCTCAGGCACTGATAGAGCTGTTTGCTTCCCACCCCACTGGGCTCTGCAAGCTCATTTTATTTTTTTCTTGGCTTAATGGGATGTTTACTCCACAACAGCCTTCCCTCAACACCCGGCAGGAGGGACTCTGAACCATCACCCCAACAACACTCTGACTTTCCCACTGAGCCAGGAGCAGACATGAGCTCCCTCCTGCTGTAGCTCCCAGTGCTGCCGGGGTTGAGTGCTGGTCCCCACATCCCACCGAGAGGGCTTGTGCTCACCTGAGCTCATTTCTGCCCAGGGAAGAAGCTCCTCATTTGGTTTGGAGTCTGAGGACTCTTCAGTCTTGAGCAGGTAGGGCTGAGGCTGGGACATGCGCCAGGCTGGGACATCCTGCCATGTCATGACAGTGCAGCTATAACCAGGCGACAAGGATCTGGCTTGACAACTGTCAGGCTTGTTTCACGACAACTGCCAAACAGCCATCAGGTAGTCGTGATTTCTCCTACTCGCTCTGGCTTGGAGCGAGGGACAGAGTAGGAGGGGGCTGCTCTGCTTTTCTTGTAGAAGAGAGAAAACCCAGGTATGCATAGATCCCTTTTTCATCTGTCCCCCTTACACAAGTGTGACACTTGCTGTGCTCCCCACCTTCTGTCCTCATCTGATCCCCCGCTGTGTGGTGCTCCCGGCGCAGTGAGGGTTGTACCAGGGCAGGTGTTCTTACAACAGCAATTGGTACCACCAGCATCACTGGTTTGATCAGTGGCTGTGCACTGATTTGCTCCATGATACCTCTGCCACATGCTGGTGTGATCTTCTTTTGCCTGAGCCTCCACTGCTGGGGTAGCCGTGCCTGCCGGTATGCAGTTTCTTTGGAGAACAAGAGCCCCCTTGAAGTTTGCTTCTTGCTTTCCATGAGCTCTGTGGTGTACATTTGTTGTCTTGGTCTCACCTCCATTCTGCTGTTCTTTCTGACCATCAAAAGCCCCAACAGAGTCTCATCTGAGGTTCCTCCAGTATTGTGCTCCATGGTGAAACCCCTCATCTTGTTATCACGGACAGCGAGAGTCCCTGGGGGGAGAGCAATAAAGCAGCTAATTAATGAGAGGCTAATCCAGCACTAAGCAGAAGCGTGGAAGAACAGCAAGTGTTGCAGTGCGGACCCAGTGGTCTTTGTCTCATCCTGCAGCAGGGAGCTGGGGACATGCGGCACAGGGCGCTATACCAGCACTGCCAGCGAGACCACAGCATCCATGGGAAGCATGGGCTAAGAAATGGATAACGTGTGTGGTGGTCACATTGTGAGGTTAGGAGATGCCAGAGGAGGGTGTCTGAATTAACTGTACCTGGCAATGAGCCTTAAAACCTTTGAAGAGGGCAGAGAATACTCCCGGAGCAATTATTCAGGCACCCAAGGAAGAGAAATAACTTTGTTTCACTCGCAGGCAGTGCACAGGACAGGGAGCAAGTTGCATGTGTTATAGTTTCCCACTGCTTCCCAACTCTCACCTAACACCAACTGCAGAACAGCCTTCTGGAAAATAAGCTGTGCAAAAATAAGGAAGCTTGGCCAAAGCAGCAGCTGAAAGAGTAAAATTCTCACAGATGATACTGCTGCTCTGAGGCACTTAGCTCCTGCTTTTAAGCAGGCATCCAAACTGAAAGAAGAAAAAGTGACAGGTGTATATAAGCAGGTGGGTGCAAACAAACAAATCCTAATACTCTGCAATGAACAGCTTATGTTTTGTGAGGGATGTCTTCATGTACAGGCAGGCAGAGAGAGGGCATGGTTTTTTATGGAAGAAATTCTGATATTAAATCTAGAAAACCATCTGAGCTTTGTTATATCTTCTTCTCAATCTTCATTGAGAAATGGAAATATTTTTTCATAGCTGTAAAGGGCCAAAAAATGACAACAGGTTTAAAATAGCCGTGTAAAGGAGACAATCAGATGTCAACAGAGAGCCTTCAGAAGGTGCATGTTGTGTTCAAATAAGGAAAATAGGAGAGGACATAAATTTGGGTGAGGTAAATGTAAACCTCTAGGACAAGATAAGTTTTAAGGTGGGACATGCCAAAAGCATAAAAACGTGTGATGAAGACTGTGCCAACATCATTAGAAGGAAGGCAGTCAGTGCTGTGCTGGCTTGTTGGGTTTCTGTGGCTGCAAAAAGCTCTGAGATAAGGGCATTGCATAAAACCAAAATTCATTTCTTTACATCGGTATCTGCCATGTAGGATGTTGGAAAATTCACATAGTGTGCCTTTTCCTATGGCAGATACATCTGAAGAATTCAAACCAAAATGTCAAAAGACATTTTTTGAAAATACCAATGAAATGGAGAGCAAGGGATTGCCAGGATCAGGCAGGATTTCCCTAAGGGCTCTGGAAGAAGAGCAGCATGGAGCTACTGAGCTACCAACGGGGCCGAGTACCCTGCTGCTGAGATGAGCACTGGTATCATACAAATGGGAGGCAGCAAGCATGACTGCAATTTTTGTAAAAATTTAGAGCCAGGAAACTATAGACAAGTCCAACTTCTGCACAGAGAAAATGAGTTGCTTGAAGCTCTGATAAAGAATAGAACAGGGAGATTTGGAAAATGATATGATGGAAGTCAGTCAGATATTCAAAGGAGGAATTTGTGGCTTGCGAATCTGTTAACATTCTTTCTTGAGGATGTTAGCCAGCTAATGGTGTACTTGAATTCCCCAAATCCACGGTAACCTCTCTCCCAGCCCTCGTTTCCCAATCTTCTAATAAGAAATGCACACAAACATCCTTCTATGCGTTGATAACGTAGTTTCCTTAAGAGCTTTTGTTGATATTTTTTTTTCCAGATTGGGAGGGAGGTTACCATGGAGTTACCTATGGATGGGTGAGCAGACAATCCCATGCATTTGGAAAAGAGGATGAAGAGTAAGGTGTCAACGTTTGCACATCATACATAATGTCTAAAGGTAACAAAAGAAAAAGCTAATGGAGCACTGCAGAAGGGTCTAATGATGTTGAGTGAGAGGATAACAAGATGGCAAGTGGCATTCAAGGAAGAGTGCCACGGGCAGAGGGGCTTGCAGGGGGAGCACAGCAGGCACAGCAGTGGCCCTGGAGCGGGCTGGTGCTCAGGGAAGGAGCCTCCGCTGGTGCAGACAGGTGCCTGGGCAGGCTGGCTCAGCACCCAGCAGTGCTGGGAAAGGCACCCAGGCTGCTTGGAAGGGGAAAGGGAGCAGAGTGGAGGTTTGTGGTGACTGCCTGCCGCTCTGCCTGCAGGACTGCCTGGGCTGTCTCCAGCGGTGCGGGGCTGGAGCGGGGAGACCCAGCAGGAGGGATCGGAGAGATGCTTCGGCTGGGGATGGAGCTGGCGGCGGGCAGGAGCGCACGCCGCGGAGGGCGTGAGGAGGTGGGCGAGGGGCTCCTTCGGTGACCGCTGATGGAGTCCCTGTCCTTCGGTACCCACCGAAGGCGACCGTCCAGGTGCGTCCGGAAGGGAAAGGGGGGCAATGCCCGCCGGCATCCCCCAAAAGGGGGGCTGCGGGGTCCGCCCGCCTCCGCCCGCCCCGTGCCCCGCCCCGCGCCGCCGCCCGCCCTCGCCCCGCAGAGCCGCGCACAGCGCCCGCCGCCGCCGGCCGGCCGGGGGGAACGGGGAGCGCGGGGCCGGGCCGGCATGGCGGGGGCGGGCGCGGGCGCTGCGGGGCGGAGGCAGCAGAGGCAGCGGGCCCTGGCTGAGCGCTGAGGGCGGCGGCAGCGGCGGGCCATGGGGGCGGCGGCGGCGGGGGGCTGCGGATGCCCTGCCCTGCCCGCCCGCCACGCCGCACCGCCCGCCGCGCCGCCCGCCTGAGGCTCCGGGGGGTTACGGAGGGAGCAGCGGCGGCGGAACCCAGGTGAGCCCTTCTCCCGGCGGGCGAGGGGTGCCTGCTGGGATGCTGCGGGGCACGGCGGCAGGGAGACCCGTCGGTCTTGCGCTCCGTCTGGGGTGCTGCCAGTTCGCGGGAGTTAGCTGGCTTCCCCCTCCGGGGATGCGCTGGCTGGAGCAAGGTGATTGCGAGGAGGCAGGAGGCCTGCCGTCTCCTCCCCGGCACTTTCTAACACCCTAATGCCAGGCGGCTCCGTGTTTCCCATGGCATGTCGGGGGGGATGCCCAGCTCCCCGGACTCTGGGTGCCCAGAAGCCGCCGGTAGCGTGGAGGTGCTGGAGCAGGGCTCTGCCTCATCCTTCTGCAAGAGTCCAGGCCGCAGGGTCAGCTGAAGATGTGCATGTGGCCATCTGCAGGCGCCAGGGTGGTGATGGGGTATCCCCTTCCCGGCCATCCCACTGCCTCATCTCCCTGTTGCAGCCTCGGTGGCCCCCGAACGGTGTATCTGCAGGAGGTGCGCGCCATGATGCATGGGAGGAGGAATCTGGTTTGAGGGGCTCGCATGGTCTGAATCGGATCAGTGCTGCTGAGCACCGCTCTCACCTGAGATGGCTTTCCCCATCCTGGGGGGGCCTGGGCAGGGCAAGGCTGAGCAGAGAAAGTGGGGCGCAGGGCAGGGAGCTCCACCGCTGCCCCCCAGGTCACCTTGGCACTCTCCCGGGTGGCGACATTCTCGGTGTTAGTCCAGTATCATGGCAGTCGCCGTCATGGATCATGGCTGACTGAGCTGAAAGAACAGAGGCGAATGCACTTGGATCCTGCCTTGGGGCTTGTTTGGGTTTTTTTCCCTCATTTCCCTGTTCTAGAGCAATTTGGATGGGATGAGTTTTCCTCCTTGTCAGCAGCAGGACTGGTAGAGAGACGTGGCTTGCTTTTGGGGAAGAGCGATTTGAAAACATTCGCGTCTTTCTCTTCTCATGACTAGTGAGCTGTGTGCCGCCTTTCACCTTCCTGTGCCCCAGTTTCCCCATGTCTACAAGGGAACAGTGGAGAAGAGAAAAGCTGATTTGCACCAGGGCGGGCTGGGATGTGTGTTCTCGTGCGTGACACGAGACTGCCTCGAGGGCAAGACCGGTTCTGGGTCAGGCCCAAGGGAGGCTGAGCCTGTGGCCTGTGCTAAGGGCAGAGGAGGGCTGGTACTGCCTCCGTTCTGGGCAGAGACCCAGGCAGGGTGCTTCTTTATGCTTAGCAGCCCTCCATACTCATACATGCCCCTGTGTGAGCAGCAGCTCTCTGGCTGCTTGTTGAGGACCTGCTGCTGTGCTCACCCCCCTGATGCTGAACTTTCCCTTGCATTTGCTGACACGCTGTCTGCCTCCTTCCAGCGCAGCTATCGCCACGCAGCCGCCGGAGCGGTGGGGACGAGCTGGCGCTCGTGTCTATAAACAGTTACTGGCTGGAGCCGGGGTGCAACAGTGCAGGGTTGCAGTGAGGCGGGGAGTGGGCTCCAGGGGCTGCGGTGGGATGAGGAGCGGGCTCCAGGGGCTGTGTGCACCTAGGAGTGCCTGGCACTTGGTGAGGGCATCGGCCAAGAGCAGCTGAGCTCCTTGGGCTGTGCGATGCTGCTGCAGGAGCCCTCGAGGAAACGCAGCCCCCCAGGGCACCCTGGCGTGGGTCCATCTCCAGTAGTGTGGCTGCTTTCCTGGTTTGGCAGTTCAATGTGCCACTTGATTGGCATGTCAACAGCCACCATTGTGCTGCAGCACCGCTTCAAAGCCCCAACTTCAGCATTGTTGCAGGCAATCACCGCAGGACCCACCCATGAAGGGGGCATGGGGTGCTGCTGGCTGGGTGCTCCCACGTGGTTAGCACCAAGCTGCTGGCGCCCCATGGTCGGAGCATGTCTGCCTCTTCCCGGGGCTTTGGCACTGCTGGCACCAAGGGCTGTCCCTGCAGCAGCCCCGGCTGTTGCAGCTTGTCCCAGTGTGAACTCCCCAATCCCATCCTGGGGGCCAATGCCACTGGCTGCCAACAGCTGACTTGGCTTCCTGGGAGGCTTTCCCAGCACAGGGGAACTGGCATCGCTTGTTAAGGAAGGGGCTGTGGAGCAGATGCAAAACCATATTCTCTTTGTACAGTGGCGGGTGGGGGGAGCACATTGGGGATGCAACTGAAACGGGCTCAGGCTTCGTCTCTCTCTCTGTAAGCCGGGGAGCAGGGTGCTGGAGATAAGGCCGGGGAAGGGAAGAGGTGCCTCCCGACAAGTTAAGGTGGCCAGGGACCCATTGGCCTCAAGCTTCCTGAGGCAGGAGGGTGGCCTGATGCTTGCAGTGAACAACAGTGTGCTTGTAGCGAGCTCTTGGAGCTCATTTCTGTCTTGAAGTAAGCTAGTTCGAGCTTTGAGCTGAAGCCTAAAAGCATAAAGCCCAGTCTAGCACAGGAGAAGTCCCCGAGCAGGAAGCAGTTGGGAGATAAGGCACTGTTTGCACCAGCCGCCTTCATGTTTTGCTTGACCGCCTGAGCTCGTGGGAGCTAACCTGTGCACTGGGAGTGAGCAGGAAGCTGGGCTCTGGGACTTGCCCGCAGGTCTGCAGAGCTGGGATTTTGCCTCCGATCGCAGCCCTGTGATACCAGGAAGATGCTTTTATCGTTTGCTTGGCGGCTGCTCCCTGGCACTGAAGGACAAAGCCTCAAGTCCCCAGCTCTGCTTTAGCGCTGGTCCTTCCCCGCCTCCTGCTGAAATCAGCAGCAAGCCTCTCTCCTGATACATACCCATGAGTTCAGTATCATTTGCCAGGGCAGCTCCAACCCACAAGCACCATGTTTCTGTAGTGCAAAAGGTGTTTATATAACAACCAAGTCGGCTGCTGCCTTGAAGAGCCTCCAGCCTGGCTGGAACAAGGCTCAGATCATCTGGGGGTCTTCCACCGAATGAGCCCCCCACCATTGCTGAGGCCTGGGGCAGCAGGACAGCTCCCATCTCTCCTGCCGTGGGGCAGAAAGCAGCCCAAATATCCCCAGGCTGAGATGCTTTTCAATGCTGCCTTCCCCTCCCAGGGCTCAGCTGTGACATCGCCGGGTGATGTCTCAGAGCCTGCGATGGGAGGGGGGAGATGAGCTGATGTAATGGGGCCTTTTGCTCCCTGGCAGAAGCAAGGCTTGTTTGGACGTGCTCCTTCCCATCCGGCAGCCATCTGCCACACCAGTGCTGTTGGTTTGCTCTGGCTTTGAAATTAGGGGACAGAGACACGGATCCACATCAGCCAGGGAGAAACGCTTGGGAACATGGAAGGGAACCATCCATCCTCAAGTCATGCAGCTCAGGGAAGTGGTGGCCTCAGGCACTGCGGGCTGGAAGATGCTCCTGTGTTGCTGAAGGACACATCTTTTTCCAATTGATCCAGCCTACCTAAAACAGTCTTTCTTCTTCTGTGGCTCCTGCTGGGAGTCTGTTCAGGTCCTTGCTGCTTGGAGGGCTGTAAATCTCTGATCTGGCTAAATACTATCTCTGGGCAGTGCAGTGGCAGTCTATTGGCATGGCAGATCCTTTGGGTTCAGCGGTGCTTCCCCTTCTGTCGTTCTCCCTCAAATGCTTGTAAGGGATGGCTGTCCTCCACAGGGAGGAGAGGGGTGGCTCCTTCACAGCCTTCCCCTGCGAGACTGGGTGAGCTCTGTTGTTCATTCCCTGCTCTGACCTGTTCTGGTGGGAATTGTCCTTTCCTGAAAATGGAGGGCTGGAGGTGTGTTGCGGGAGGCCCTACATGCACCACAGCAGAGACTTCTGCAGCCAGGACAGAGACATGGTGGCCAGGAGCCGCCTTTGAGGACTTGGCAGCCAACAAGCCCCTTCAACCCACTCGAAGTTATGATCAAAACACCAAGGCTGGGTGTGGGATGGCAGAGGAGCCTCAAATCCGGCACAGCCACAGCTGGACTCAGGGAACGCAATGTCCGGTTTTAATTTGTGCATGGCACAGCTAGTGCTTGCACGCATTCACAGATGGGCCTTTTCTTTCCCAAGGGTGCACGGATCCTCAACTGTGTAAAAATCAGCATGTCTCTGCCTAGCTGTACGTTGTGGTCCCTGCTGGGTTTAAAGAGACCTGAGGCTCTGGTCTCAGGTCACGGAGGTGTTTGGCATGGAGTTGCATCCCCCTTAGAAGATGGGTCCCTGCACGGCCCTGTCCTGTTGTAACCCAGAGATAGGTGGCCTAATCCATCCCTGGCCCAATCCATCCCCACCTGCACAGACTGAGCATGCAGGACTGATGCCCAGTGATGTTGAGAACACTTCTGAGCTCCCTTGCCATTCTCTCTCTCTCTCTCTTTTAAATTAATCAGGAGCTGGCCTCTGCAGCCAGTCAATAGTGAGATTTATCTCTTAAATAGCATTATTGATTGCCTAGGAAGCCTGGTTTTGTATTGATAGATACGTACACATGCAGACAAGCCCCGTGCCAGGTCCCGGTGGTGAAAGGCACAGTGTAATGTGTGGAAATGGCTTGTCGCAGGTGGGGACATGTGTGTGTGTCCGCGTGAGGAAGATGCAGCTCCCCATCGGAGAGCAAGGTGAGGCACCCCAGGGTCTTTGGGTATGAACCCTTTCACGTCTATCCAGCACTATTGTGCTGCCTTGACCACTCTTGAGCTTCTGCCGCTTTCTTCCTAATACGTGACGTTGCGATGCGAACACCTCTGTCAACTTGCATTGCCTCTTGGTTTGCAGGTAGGATGCTGTATCCTTCCTTAGGAGAAGATGTGCAGATGTCTGCCCACAAATTTGGTGTCTCCTCAAAGGTCACTGACCCTGCAGGGATTCTTCACATGGGAGACTTGGGATAGATGGGCAAAACGAAGTCTGCTGTAGCATTGCCCGGAGGGGCCAGCTGGAGAGGAGGATGGATGAGATGGGCTGGACCTGTCCTGCCAGGGAGGATTTTGCTTTGTGTCGCTCCCCGGGCTGGCGGTACAGGCTGTGAGCTGACACGTGCGGGAAGCGCGGTGGGACTAGGCTCAGCTCCAAGCAGGTGGAGCTGTGGGAGTGTGACAGGGGAGATCACTCACTGCCGTGTCTGCTCGGGAAAAGACAAAGTGTGCTGCTGCTCTCGAGCTGTCTCCCTCCAGGTAATGGGGAGCAGGTGGAAGAGGGCTCCCGTGGGCTGTGGGGGCTTCGCTGGCTTCGTCTCCTCAGGGCTCAGAGTGGCTCTTGTCCCTCAAAGGTGGCAGAGTGCTTGCAGCAGCCGGAGTCATGGCACTCTGCTCAAGGTCCCCATTGCCTAGCTGCCTGCACTGCACGCACCTTTGTAGTGCAGGCAGCACAGCGTGGAGGCAGGCCCTAATGTGGGGGGGAGTGGGTGTTGGTAGCACTGTAGGAGAGGGGCTGGGGACTGGAGCTGAATGTGAACCAAGTTGTTGTCCTTTTAGTTTTGGGCCGTGCCACTAGACTCTCCCTGAAGCAGCACCGTGTGCTGGGAGCCTGGCTGCTCTGTCCTCCAGGGTCATGGAGCACAGCCAAGGTGCAGTGGTGCTCGTGAGAGGAATTGCAAAACCTCTTGCCAGGTTTGTGGTAGCAAAGTTCAGGCTGTGGCCATTTTGCATTGCTGCTGCAGAGCCCCACTCCCCAGCCTTGCCTGGGGCTGGGAGCCCTGTGGCTGCCACAGCAGCAAGACTTGCTTGTCTCGCCATGTGTGTTAACTCACGCTTGCTCCATGTGGCATGACAGAGCATGGCCCCATGTCCCATACTTTGCATCCAGCCTTGCTTCGGACCACGGTGCCTGATGCTCTGCTCTCTCCTGGCATTAGCTAAGGCTGAGGAAAGCATCAGCTGCATTGGCACAGGCAGCTGAAATGGCACAGATGATCTGTAGGGTCAGATCACCGAAGCCCAGCGGACAGGGGCTTGGAAGGTCTGTGTGTGTGTGTCACTGTTTAGTTAATCAATGGGCATGGGAAGTTCTTGGGTGCTGTCATGCCCATGTGTATGTGCACATATATGTGTGTGTGTGTATATGTATATATATATATATGTAGCACTATAGCATCTTGCTACTGTTTGGACCCCGTAAGTGTTTTTCTAGACAATGCTTGCCCGCAGCGAGCGCCCAGTCACCTGATCTCAGCAAGCCAATCTATGCAGGGATCTCAGGAAAGAACAGTTGGGGTTTTATGAAGCTGGCATAATTTACAGCTAAAATAGCACACCAGAAATATGTCCAATCCAATCTCCTTTGTAATCTTGTTTTCATTTAAGCCTCCACGGTGGCGATGGGGGGAGTAAGGAAAGCAAACTGTGAAGGGAGTTTATTACCCATGCCAGGGAGATTTGCGTGATACTCTGTACAGAATGACCTCAATTTGCAGAGGTAAAACTGGCTGTGGTGCTCCCCAGCTTGAAAGGGTGTCTCTTGCCTGTGCTGGGGGCCTTGGCTGCAAATCCTTTTTCAGGTGGCTGTGTGATGTGCTCGGGACCATCCATGCCGTGGAGCCATCCCAATGCCTGCTCCCGTGACTGGGCAGAAAGAGCAATGGCGATGCATCAGTGACCATTGTGTTTGTGTTAGCCTGGCCTGCTCACCAGGAAAAGGAATGAAATTATCTCACTGCTGCTGCCATTGCGGGTTGCATTTCTCTTTAGTTTTCAAACCACATATTGTCCCAGATCTCCTGCCAATAGCAGGGAGCGAACTGATAATGCAGCTGCTATTAATAAAGCAGCGTTGTTACATATTCATATCAATCAGACTTCTAATTCCACAATATTTTTTTTAAAAAAAAAGGCAGTGCTTCACCGGAGCGATGGAGGAAGGTATCACGGTGGGATGGTGTTGGGAGATGCATTTTACCAGCATTGGCAGAACCTGCTCCCCTCACATTTCTTCTCCTGGGGATTCCCGCGCTGAGCTGGCCCTGGGGTCCTTGCCCATGTCCCCCTCGGCCTTCCGAGCGGCCAGCAGCGCTGAGCTAAAAGGTGGGATCCCAAAGGTGGTTGCGGGATTCCCGGAGCACTGTCACCGCGGGGAAACGGAAGCGGTGCGAGACGGGGGAGCACTGAATTCAGGCGGGTGGGTTGGCAGGAACAGCTCAGTGCTCTTCTCCATTTTATGTAGAAAATTTCACATATTATGTAAATTAAAAAGCAAAGTATGGAAAATCTGGATATAAATCTGGGATGTATATATGTTTGTACAGCCATTAGAGAGGAAAGTATACTACAGAATCCTGGCCAATGGATAAATATACTTATGCTGCCATTCCGGCAATAAAATATGCTTTTTGTCATTGCTACAGTATAAAAAAAAGCAGTCTCCAAAACTGTAGCAGCATTTTATGGTAAACCATAAATTGGAAAAGATACCTAATTATTCACAGAGTATTACAGAGGTGTCGGTAAATGACTTCACCATTAAGGCCGCACCGACACTTGCCCGTAAAGCAAAACCCTCTCTCTCACTTCTTAATGATTGAATTCTATGTCCAGATTTGGCCAAATAAATCTTGCGAGGCCAAGCATGTTTTCTGTGAACACTGGTCTGGAAACTCGCCCTTACCTTCTGGCCAGGAACATTTTGAAACGCAGCCGTGGGATCTCTGAGTCCTCTGACAAGCTCTGCAGTCCCCGAGCCTTTCCTGGCTCTCTCATCCCCGGTGCGTGTCAGAGCTGCTCCCATCTTATCTCTGCTTCCTCTGGCTCCCAGTGCATATCAGGAAAGGGAGCATGGTTGTTCTGCCAGGTTCCCAGCGCTGGCAGCCCCGGGAAGCGGGCTGGCATTGAGCCCTCCCGACAGTGGCTTTCGGTCACTGCAGCAAACAGTTTCCAAGCAACTCAGAGACTGCTGGTCTAAAAGGACTCTTGGTAGAGGCATGTAATATTAACTGCAGTTATTAAAAGGAGCAACGCTAAAAAGGATGCGGGAAGGGCAGCCAATGGTGTAGCCAATATCCTTCTGCCATCACTCATATCATAAGTGCTTTAACAAATCTGGAGGCATGTCTTAGCTGAAATGCCTATAGATGCCCAGCAAGGCTGCAGGCAGCTCTGGTTCCAAGCCTGCTCCTATGAGTGCTGCAGGCAGGCTGGGTACAGGGCACTGCTGTCCTGCCAGCTTTTCAGCTGGGCACTGGGACAGATGCAGAGGATGCAAAGGACGTGGTCCCTGCCCCAAAGAACTCGCATCTTGGGACTCCATCCAGCTCTGAGACCTTTTTTGAGCAGATCTGTTCCCTGGCATTGCCCAGCTGTGGCATAGCCTACAGCAAGTGCTCCTCTTATCTGGGAACAGGTGGGTCCATCTCCCTGTGTGGATATCTAGCCTCAGTCCATGCCCTGCCATACGTTTCATAGAATCATAGAATCATAGAATCATTGAGGTTGGAAAAGACCTCTAAGATCATCGAGTCCAACCATCAACCCCACACCACCATGCCCACTAAACCATGTCCCTAAGTGCCGCATCTACACATCTTTTAAATACTTCCAGGGATGGGGACTCAACCACTTCCCTGGGAAGCCTGGTCCAATGTTTAACCACTCTTTCAGTAAAGAAATTTTTCCTCACGTCCAATCTAAACCTCCCCTGGCACAACTTGAGGCCATTTCCTCTTGTCCTATCGCTTGTTACTTGGGAGAAGAGACCGACACCCACCTCGCTACAACCTCCTTTCAGGTAGTTGTAGAGCGCGATGAGGTCTCCCCTCAGCCTCCTTTTCTCCAGGCTAAACAACCCCAGTTCCCTCAGCCGCTCCTCAGAAGACTTGTTCTCCAGACCCTTCACCAGCCTCGTTGCCCTTCTCTGGACACGCTCCAGCACCTCAACGTCCTTCTTGTAGTGAGGGGCCCAAAACTGAACACAGTATTGGAGGTGCGGCCTCACCAGTGCCGAGTACAGGGGCACAATCACTTCCCTACTCCTGCTGGCCACACTATTGCTGATACAGGCCAGGATGCCATTGGCCTTCTTGGCCGCCTGGGCACACTGCCGGCTCATGTTCAGCCGGCTGTCGACCAACACCCCCAGGTCCTTCTCTGCTGGGCAGCTTTCCAGCCACTCTTCCCCAAGCCTGTAGCGCTGCATGGGGTTGTTGTGGCTGAAGTGCAGGACCCGGCACTTGGCCTTGTTGAACCTCATACAATTGGCCTAGGCCCATCGATCCAGCCTGTCCAGGTCCCTCTGCAGAGCCTTCCTACCCTCCAGCAGATCAACACTCCCGCCCAACTTGGTGTTGTCTGCAAACTTACTGAGGGTGCACTCGATCCCCTCATCCAGATCATTGATAAAGATATTGTACAAGACCGGCCCCAAAACTGAGCCCTGGGGAACACCGCTCGTGACCGGCCGCCAACTGGATTGAACTCCATTCACCACAACTCTCTGGGCCCGGCCATCCAGCCAGTTTTTGACCCAGCGCAGAGTACACCTGTCTAAGCCATGAGCCGCCAGCTTCTCTAGGAGAATGCTGTGGGAGATGGTGTCAAAGGCCTTACTGAAGTCCAGGCAGACCACATCCTCCAGAGTTTCCTCTCTGGAGGCTTAACTGCTTCTTTCAGGTCATATTTCCTTGCTCTGCCTCTCTTTATTTCCAGTGTTTTGATGCTCCCTTGCATCCTGCACCTGCTTCCGTCACTGTCTGCAGCCACCTTTGAGAATCCATCCCCCTCTCTTCATCTTGGTTGTTGCTTGCTCCTGTTGACTTTGGGCTGCAATGGTGGGGCATGCCCATGCAAAGACCATGGACTGGTCAGTACTGAGAATTACCCCATAGCGCTGCGTTCGGGTGGAGAAAGCAGCGGGAAGGCACTGCCCGCAGGCACTTGAAGCAATCTGTCCCTCCATGGGGAGTGGTTTGGAGGTTGCTCCCTCCATTCCTTTACAAGCACGAGCTGGAAATGCTCCTGCTGCTGCCCACGGTCCCAGGAGGCTGACGCGGTGCTGGTGGGAGGTGGGCCAGGAGGTTGGCAGGAGCGTGCTGCCATCAGCGTGTACAACCAGCCCACCTTGGCTGTCACATCCCTCCTCCCAGCTGCTGGGGTTGGACCCAGGTCTCTCTGGGAAAGACTTGAGATGGTGTCTGGGTGGTATCTACCAGGGCTGGCTGCTCTCCAGCCCCTTGCAAGCCTCTCCCATCCCAAGGGCAAACAGAGATCCCAGCGCTGTGCTCTGGCCAGGGACTGGGAGTGATCTAGTGGCTCTTTGTCATATGAGTGATGGGTGTCTCTAAGTGGGCTGGCAGCAAAAATCCCAAAACATCTCCAGAGGACCACGATGGTGCCTGGAAAAGTTCAGATACAACTCAGGGGAATATTACTGCCTGGATGCCTGAGCTGTTTTTCCTGAGGGCAGTGAAAATACAGGCTGCAGCTTGTTGGCCTGGGGAGATGGGTGGTATGTGGGCAGCTGAGGGGTTTGGCTGTCTGCAGAAAGCCCCTGTAGCATTGCTGTATGTTCATAGGAGGCACAGCAGGATCTCTGCCTTCATCCCCGTCAGCAAAAGCATGGGGAGGAGTGCCGGGACGCTTCCCTGTGGCCAGCTGGCGTCAGTGGGAGAGGCCAGCAGCATCAGCAGGGCTCCTTCCAGGTCTTCTGAGCTCCCAGGAGCCTGAGCCCAAGGGAGGAAAGACCCCATGGCAGGGCTCACCAGGATGTGACCTCTGATCCCCAAAGCTAAGCCCTTTCTTTGGCGGAGTGAGTGAGTGTGGCTGGGAGGTGACAGGCAGCTGGGAACAAGTCCACCTTGTTCACACCGGACACTGGAGCTTCGATCCCACCAGACAGACCTGCACACTCCTCCATAAGCCATCTCTGGTGTGAAGCCACACAGTGCCAGTGTGCCGGAGCAGTGTCCTGCTCTCACAGCACCAGCAATGCTGTGAGCGGATCTGCCACCCTCCCTGCCTCCAGCCACCCACAGTTGTTGTTAAGACTCCGTGTTAAGATAAAAGGCTCGGCAACTCCTCAAACCAATCCCTTGGTTTGGATGCAGGGATGCCACAGCAGCGGGGCTGGGGTGCTGGGGGTGGCCTAGCGGGGTTGCTGGGGGGAAGGAAGGTGGTGGAGCAGCTTGCGGGATGCTGAAGCAGGCAGGAGTGGGGTGCTGAATGGGAGGGAGGACCAGGCGCTGCCATCTGGTCACTTGGTCCCCAGCATCGTGTAGCAGTCAAAGCCAGGCTTGTTCCACCTGAAGTGGGTAGAAACTGAGGTTAGTCCTGCTGGGTGGACTGGCACCTCCAGCAAGCCCCTTGCTCCCCCCGCAGAGCACAGGATGCTCGATTTTGGGAAAGAGTAAGAGAGTTAGAGCTAATTGAGAGAAGTAAGGAGCTGTATTGGTAGCAGGTGGGATTACTGGTGTCACAGGGGATCTGCAAAGTGCCTGTGCTGTTTGCTGTGGTTATACGTAGCAGGAGGCATCTGGCTTTTCTCACCTTGTCCACGAATTTAACTTTCTGTCTCTCCTGAGGTAGTGTGAGCTCAGAATGGAGGGGAGATAAGGAGGAGGTGTTTTTTGCTGATCAAAAGCAAATCCAACGCATATGTTATTGTGAGCAAACACTGGCACTGCAGGAGTGCCAAGAGGCCAAACATGGCTTTCTGTGCTGGAGGAGACCTGCCTGAGGGCAAGGCAGGGTTGGGAAGGGGCTGGGCAGCCAGGTAGAGGCTTGCAGAGCAGGTGGACATGAGATCCATCTCTCCCTGGGCGTGGGAAGAAACTCCTTGATTCTGGAAATATCACTGAGGCACTCAAATCCAGAGATGGATTTGAAGAGGCAGCTGCTGTCATGGTCCAAGTGGGCAAAGTCCTGGTCCTCAGGCAGGCATTTCACCCTGGAAATGGAAAAGGCTCAGCTGACTTTGCAGCTCTTCCCGATGCTGGTTTGGGTGGGGCTCTGTCCTGCCCTGCTGCCTCAGACCCCAGGGCAGCAACCTGCACCAGGGCAGCAGCCGGAGGAGCCACGTACCTCCTGGGCAAGCGATGCCACCGGTCTACATGTGGCACCACCTACGTGTGCGATAGCTGCACCAGGCTGTTTACAAACAGGCTGTGCTGGAAAGGTGCCCAAAGAGAGGCTGTGACAAGAGGAGGGAGGGCAGGGTCTTCCCGCAGGACTGGGAGCACGAAGGGCTGCCTTGCAGCGTGGGGTCCCACGTGCCGGGACAGCTGGGCCATCGGGAACAGCCAAGCGGGGTGCTGTCTACTGCAGTCCAGCATCTCCTCCGGTGCTCTAGGGCGGGTGGGGACCCATGAAGTGGACTGTGCAAAATCTGGGTCCCCACCCGCCCTGGAGCACCAGAGGAGATGCTTCACCATCTCTGGCCTGACAGTGCTGGCAGTGGGAGGGGGTCACCATTGCTGCCCACGGAGACACTCGCACTGGGGACATGCTCATGCCGCTGGCTGCAGGAGGGGATGTTGGGCTGCTGGACCGGCGCGGCAGCGCCTGCGCTGCTACCATAAATCTGCCTGGCATCAGTGGTGGGGACGATGCAAAAAGCATTCCCGCTAACTTATGGCTTCTCTGCTTTATAGGGATAGGAAATAGCATCACGCGGCTGGCTCTGCTGGCATTTACTGCGTCATGAGTTGTCCTTCCTCCCTGTGCAACATCAGTGGGACTCAGCGAGTGACTACTGCCAGTCAGGCGAGCATGCGTAGAGCAGGGACTGGTGTGCCAGGAGCTCAGACCTGTATGAGGGTCTGGTGGCTCCAGCGACATTGTGAGAAGTGGTTGTTCCCACTCAGGGATGCTGCATGGTTATGGCACAGCAGTATCTTATCAGCTGTCCCAGTTAGACCCACCTTGCACTGGGGGAAATGTGGTGGACAGGCGTGAAACAGTGCCACCACTGCTGCCCTTGTCTCAAATGTGTCACCCTCCATCCTTCCAAATCAGCACTTGATCCTTCCAAAGCTGCCTAGCTGAAATGGCTGTCAGGGTCCTCCACCGCCACCGAGGATGGCACCACGCTTGTGGCCCGTGCTGCCCTCAGCAGCAGGGTAGCCATGCTCACCATTGTGGCTCTGGCACCAGCTACGCAGCCCATTCAAGGGCTTGGGGTTGCAAAACTGACCCACCGTGGCGGCAGATGAGGGTAGAAGAAACCCAGAGCAGAGGAGCATGGCCAGGGCTGTGCAGCAGTAGGTGGCACCCTAAGCCCCGCTCCTCTCAAGCCCGTAACATCAGGCTTTGGGAACACCATCGCCTCCATGTCAGGGAGCATGTGCTGAGGCAGGGCAGTCCCTGCCTGTTGAATCAAGACTCACAGGTCCCCCCTTAGCCCTCCCCTAACCAGCCTCCTGCCTGCCGTGATGGCTGCTGCCACCATCCCAGCCCATCCCAAGTAGCCCACATAGTTTTTTTTTCCCCAGCCCTGTGCTCTTGTTGCCTCTCTCAACACCTCTGCTCCACGCGAAGCCGACTGCGGCAAGTCCAACCCATCATGCCACAGCAGCAAACGCCAGCTGCCCAGGAGCGCTCACAGAGGAATGTGAAGCAGCAGTGTGCCCCACTCTGTGCCCGGCTTGAGGCATCCTGGCAGCAGCACCTTAACCTCTTCTCTGTCTCCACACGCTGGGTCTTGATGGCCAAGTGCCTTCTCCTTATGTGCCTCGGTTTCCTCATTCTTCCAAGGGGAGCAATAGTAATGGCTCTGAAGTGCTTTGGGAGGAAAGGGAAACACTGAGCGCTGTCTCTGTCCCTGCTGTGACAGTCAGTGGGATGTGGTGGCCTCCTAAAGGCCCTCTGCCCAAGGAGGCCCCTCTCCACCTCTCGGTGCTTTGAAGAGATGTGATGCAGCTCTTGGCTAAGCGAATTTTCGTTCTCCATGGCTCTTTTCTTTCCTACTCAGCATTCAGGGAGCATCACTTTGGTAACCAAGGTATTTGCATAATCTGTATTTTGTGGTAATTGCTCCCTTTCAGAAGAGGTGCTTATCATCCCATCGGTTTTTGGGGAGCTTGTGCTATCTTTGAGGCCAGGTGAGGAGGTAGTCCCCAAAGTGGGGTGGCTGGGCTGCTACCCTGTGGCTCAGGGGATCCCTCCCCCAGGGCAAGGAGGCTCAGGGGAGCCTTTTGCCCACAGGCTTCTGCACCATCAGTGATCTCCTGCTGCAAGTCTCTTCCTCACCCCGTGCCTTCCCCTTAGCCCCAGAGCCTCCAAGCTGGGAGGGAGGATTTTCTCATGCCACGTGCCTCCATGCAGCGGGACACAGGGTGTCCGTCTCTGCAGGAGCTGCCTTCCCAGGGCTGCTCTCTCTCTCTCCCTGATGCCGTGGCATGGAAAAGCAGCCACTGGGAAATGCTTCGCAGCACTTTAGCAGCTAGCGGAGCAGTGGAGTGGGGCAGGAGGCGTGGGGCTGTCACCCAGCTGCAGGAGATGCTCCATGGGGACACCATGGCTTTCTGCCCTGTGCCACCGCAGCACAGCACCTGGGGGAGCGGGGGGTCTCAGGGGGCAAGCAGTGGCCGGTGCCTGGTGTGTCCACCTGCCGCCCTCGCCGGCCCAGCAGCGTGACTCACTCCCCGAGCGGCAGCTCCCACGTGGCAGTGTTTCCAAGAGACTGAGGAGATGTCTCCAAATGGCAACAGCTGAAGAGGGAGCCTGGGTCCTTGTCCCCGGGGCCTGGATAGGGCATGTGCGCTCCCTGCCCTCCAAGGAGAGCTGGGAAGCGGCTGGCTGGGGGGCAGGACCCCCGCACCTGGGGTGGCAAACCGGGCAGCCTGCGTTGGAGTGGAAAGCAGCAAAGCCTGGTCTTGCCCAGTGTTGGCAAAGGTTGGAAAGGCTGTGAGGAGGCGGCTGCTTGACGGCTGGGATGTGGCAGCAAGCAAGGGAAATGCCCAGCTCCGAGGGCTCAGCCATCCACAGCCCTGGAGAAGGAGAGGCAGGCAGCCAGCTTTCCGCAGGCTTGCAAGCTGGCTCTCGGGTTTGCTGTCCATTAAGCGTGGGGAAGCAGAGCCTGTTCTGGTCTTGAATTATTTCTGTGTCTTGCTCTTGCGAAGCCCACATGTGTTGTCCGCAGGTCCTGGGATGCCTCTGGGTCTGGGACAGGCAGCAATGCAGAAACCAGCCTGGCCCATGGTGCAGAGGTTAAACCATCCCTGTGCTCTCTGACTACAAGAGAAAAAAAACAGCACGTCCTCTTCCAGGTGCCCAGGCGGTGTTGGTGCTGCCTGACCTGACTACTAAGCAAGGGCTGAGGTTTCTCGCAGTACCAATCCCAGTGCATGCCGAGCCGTGCCGTCCCCCATCCTTCTCTGGGCAGGAGCAGGGCGCTGCGTCTGTCCCTGTTCCCCTGCGCCGGCATCGCTCCCAGCGTGGCTCTGCCATGCAAACACAGCTCATCTTTATTGCCTGCTCTAGCCTCCAGGCCTTGCTTCTGTGCTGCCATCAGCCAGATAGTGGAGGCTGCTCCTGCCCTGGCACCAATCGTCTCCCCGGCTGTATTAAGTCTTGGTTTATCTGTATAAAATTTCATGTCATTTATCTTCCTAAAGGCTGGCAGGTAATTCTGTAATTGCCATTCCTCCTATGGTGCTGGCCTCTCCTCTCTCCCTGCTAGTTTGATGACCTCTTCAGGTTTAATCTCCCAGGAGTTTACATCGTCTTTGCAATCCCCAAGGAGTGATGCTGCTAAATCCGGATCCCAGTGCCGGTCTCTCTGGGAAGCCCTTAATTCCCTTTCCCATTAGCGGGATGCCTGGTTAACAACCCCTTGTGGCTCCTCTTCTGGTCCTTCTCCCCACGGAAGTGCTCTGGCCTCAGGGGCTGGCTGCGTGGAGCGCAAGGGTTTGGCTGTGGTGGAGTCCATGCCCTCTCCTCCTGGCAGCTCTCACCTGGCCCCAGCGCTCAGCTTTGGCGGAGGGTCCCCCCCATCCCCAGGCAGCCAAACCCGGGGCTGGATGAGCCTGGGGCACTGTGATGCTGTGGCAGTGTTTGCCCCACACCCTGCAGACCCCCTCTTTGATTCCTTCCAGAGGGAGGCGGGTGATACCTCCCACACGAGGTAGGGCTTCAAAGCACTTTGCACCCAACGCCTTGCCTCAGAGACCCCATGGACCCCACAGACCCCATGGAAGTTTCTCTCTGCAGCCCCCCTGGGAGGCAGCTCGTTACCATCTCACAAGCAGGGTAGGTGGTGGGATGTGGGGCAGGGGAAGGCTGCACTGGGAGCATCTCCCAGGCTGTGGGCTCTCGCTGGCAGAGGATCCTTTCTTCAGGTTAGACAGAGGATGCTTTGAAGTGGTTCAGTGCTCGGTTGGTTTTTGTTCTTTGCTTTTTTTTTTCCCCCCTCCCTTTAACGGGAATTGTATTCCGTGTGTGGAGCAGCTGGTAATTCTCCTCCTGGCTGCTGCTGTGTCACCTCCGAGCAGCTCTCATGAGACTCCTCTTTTCAATGGCTGTACAGAGAACTTGAGCAGAAGAGCCTTGGGTCTGCTCCTGCTGTAACCCTACTGATTAGAGAGACGTTTCTGAGAAGGCATTAGAAACCTCGTCCTGCCTGGGGTGGGGACACAGAGAAGAGACCTTGCGAGCAACATCCCCACCCCATTTGCTGCGGTTGTCAACCTGGGGGTCTGTACAATCGCAGCCAACACAGCACAGTGTGTGCCTCACTGATGCTTAACAGCAATAAACCGCTGATTTCATTTTTTTTTAAAAAAGTGCTTTCCTCAGTCAAAATCCTCTAGTCCCAGAGGGGACCCAGGCCTGAGCTCGGTGAGGGAAGGGAGTGTTCCCCGGAGAGTTGGGGCTGTCTCAGAGCTATGGGTTCCTCTGGGGAGGGAGAAAGACCTTGTGGCTGTGGGAGAGAAGCTGGATGCTCCCGTCTCAGTTCCCATCCCTTGGCTCTGTAAGAGGAGGATGCTGGGGTTTGCTTGTCTCAGCTCTTCAGAAGATGATCTCTTTATAGCAATGCCTTCCCTTGCTACCTGTTCACGCAGGATGAGATCCAAGTTAGATAGTCCCCGCTAATGCTGATACTAATAACTTGCCTGTGTTTACCCGCCCCCAGCAATATTCCTGCAAATGAGGTGTCAGCAGGGATGCTGGCACGTGCGAGCCTCTGCATGTGGCTTTTACAGGACCAATAAAGCGAGGCTGGGGCATGTGGTCAGGAATCACGCTGGCATCCAGCTGGAGAGCTGGTGGCACATGGGGAAGGTCTGTCTCCCAGGCCGGTTTGAGATGACAGCGTCTCATCATGTGCTCCTTCACCTGGCGCTTGTTCAACAGAGGGTCCTTGTGGAAATGGTTTGAACTTCATGTGTGCTAACCACAGCTCCTGCAGTCTCCTCTGCTGAGAAGATGGCAGTTTGTTACCCCAGCTTCAGCGCAGACTGCTTCCCCAGGAATCACTCTGCTTGGCATGAAAAGCAAAGGCCAGGTATAACACCTGTGGGTCTCCCAATCCCTGAGCAGTTTGGCTGCAGAGCCCTGCTCCTGCCTGTCCATGAAGGAACTGGGCCAGATAAGTCTCCGATCTCCCAGTCCCACACAGGACGTAAGCGATGCCCCCAGCCACAGCTCCGAAAAGACTGGGAAGCATCTCTCAGTCATTAACGCTGCATCTCTGCCTCAGTGGCCCTAGACATTATTTGGAAACTGCCCCTAGACCCTGAGCCTTTTATTGCCTGTAGCCTGTAGCATCCGATATACCTCGACCACTACGTGCAGCAGGACTGGTGAGCCTGTGTGACCAAGGACTTGGGAGCATCTCATCTCTGTCCTGCAAATTTGTGGTACCACCTGTCGTTACCAAAAGCGCTGCTGCATAATCCATCCCCAATGTGCAAATGGGCTGGCAGGGAGCCATGCCTCCGGGAGATCTGCTCCTCCTTCCTCTGCCATGGATGCTGGCTCCAGGATTTGCAGATGCTCTGGGTCAGAGGGTTTTGTCTCTCCTCCTTTTTAATTGCAAAGAGGATAATAGGTTTTGTGGTTGAGCACAAGCGCGGGAAGCCCGCGAGCTCTCCTTCCTCCCCAGCACCCTTGCAGCTCCCTGCCAGCAATCAGGCTCCTTTCCCCCCCGCAGCTCGGAGGAGCTGGCTAGCTGAGTGCCGAGAGGGTGCCAGAGCACCCCAGTGTGTTCAGTGAGGAGAGAGGTCTGTGCTAGCCACCTTCCCCTGGAGCCAGGCAGGCTGCCTGCTCCCCTCCAACCTCATTGCGACCGCTTCCCATGCTTGCAGAGAGCCCGTTACCATGCCTAGTTAACAGGCTGGGGTAGAGGCTGGTTTGTATGGATTTAGCATGAAAAGTGTGGGCCTGGAGCCCACCTCCTCTTTCCTGAGGTCTTGCTTGCACCTCCCAGCCTCTGCCTGGGGGGGTGGCTTTCTGAGTCAGAAGAGTTTGGGCAGCTGTGACTGACCTTCTCCCAGGGTGCCCTTTGAGTTAGTGGCCTTCCTTCCACCCGTCCTGGTGGCCTTCCATCCTTCGTGCTTCACTGTGTAGGGCTATTACGAAAAACATTCCCCTCCCATGAGGGCTTGGCCAACGCTGCAGTCATCACTGAACCCTGGGGCTGGAGCTGAACCCCCAACCTCTCTCTTACCACTCCTTGCCCCGGGAGCCCCCCAGCTTTCCCATATGGATGTCCATCCTAGCCCCAGGACAGAGTTTGTAGCTCCCATCTCCCCATGATAATGAGCTGCTGGCAGCCAGGAGGTATTAAGAACCAACTGGCTCATCTGCTGAGAATGTTTGATTGTTGTTGTTATCATTTTGATTACCTTTTTTATAGGCTAGCAGAAGGATTTTAATCTGGACAGTGAAGTAGGAAATGGGAGAAGCTGTGCCCGGAGCTCGCCGAGGAGGCAGCGGGGGCTGGTGGCTCCTTATCCACGTCTCAGAGAGGTGATTCTGATGCTCTCGGCCAAACTAGGAGTGTCAGGGAGAGGCATTCCTGGCCTGGCCTCGTGGGACTGCAGTTGCCCCTTGTGTTATTCACAGCCCAGCTGGTGCCCAAACAGCCAGTGATGCTTAACCCTGATCTCACAGCTGCCTGGAGCCGGTCGCTGCCTCAAAGCATTGATCTGAGCAGGCAGAGGAAAGGGCGGCAAGCTCCCAAGGCCAAGTTTCAGCTCTCCCTCCTGCTTCTTGTGACTCAGGACAGACAAAGTCATCTGATGTGTTCCCGCCAGCGGCTACGAATTGTCATTCACTAAAAGTGCCAAGGTGACAGCTGTGGAGACCACGGGCAGTGGTTTCGCTTGCAGATGAGGAGCAGCACAGATCTTGGCCTTGCGATGCTCTCCGGATGCTAACGTGGCTGGTGTGAACGGGCATGGTGGTTTAGGGAGCCGCCGCTGCTGTGCTGCGCTGTGCTGCCTTTCCTCCGAGGCTCGGCTACTGCCCGGCAGCTGGTTCAAACTGCCGCAAAATGGGTTTGTTTCAATCCCCCTTGGTGAAAGCAAAGTAGCGGTGCTGTAGGCAGATCTGTTTCACACTGCAGCGGCTCAGGGGCACAGACAGTGGCAAGGGAGGGGATGAGGATGGGAAGCAGGGCTGCATCCCAGGGGACTCAGCCAGCCCCACTGGGGCTGGTGTGGGGAGGTATCTTGCCCCATCCTGAGATCTCTATGCCACCACCAGCTTCTTCACTGGGGATGTGTTTCTGAAGGGCTGTTGCAGTGTGGGTGTGAGGTGGCCCAGGACTGTCACACGGGACCTCCATCACTCCTCCTGCTGTACCCACAACCCCAGCCACCTGCTGCCCGCATCAGCCCCAGCCTCAGGTGCTCGAGTGGCAGCCAGTTGGTTGTTTCAGCCATCATGGTTTGCAAAGCCCGTGGGCAGCAGACCATGGGCGTCCTGCTGCAGGAGAAGAGATGCAAGGGGCCAGGTGACAAAAGCAGTGGCCAGCACCCCTTGGATAGGCGGCTGCCCAGAGAGGTAATGGAGGGGAGGCAATGCTCCCACATGCTGGGGGCTCTGGGTGCTGTGGCATAGCAGGGGTACCGCAGCCCCATGGCGGTGTGGGTTGCAGGGCATCGTGCAATAATGTGTTGCAGCTAATGCTGTGTGACAGTTTGACAGGTCCTCCCAGGACAGCCGGAGCTGACATGCCATCTTCAGAGCTGTCACTCTTTGGCTTCCACACTAAGGCATTTATCATCAACAGGTGGCATGGGTAACTCTTTCCCCCAGTGTAACTCTTCCATTGGGTAACTATTTCCCAATGAAGCCGGCTGAGGGGAGGGCGGAGAGGAGGGGAGTCTAACATCCACCTGGTCCAAAGAGGTGATGCCGAGCACCTCCCTTAGAAGATTCAGGGCTCTGGCAGGAGCCAAGCATTGCCATGCCCTGCTCCAGGGCTCACCCCTGCCCAGCCCCAGCAAGGGGTTTTGCACCCACAAGCCAAGTGGCTGCGAGCCACAGTTGCCGCAGCATACAGTGCTCACGGTGCCCTGGCTGGGGAGC
The DNA here is from genome assembly GCF_965638725.1 of Aptenodytes patagonicus. Taxonomy (NCBI): domain Eukaryota; kingdom Metazoa; phylum Chordata; class Aves; order Sphenisciformes; family Spheniscidae; genus Aptenodytes; species Aptenodytes patagonicus. Next base: position 12,307,787 of record NC_134957.1, on the reverse strand, counting down.
GGGTGGGGATGGCATCGGCTCCTTGGGGCTGGGGTAGCCAGTGACCCCTGCCAGGCTCAGGGAGCCACTTTAGGAAGGAAGGGGCTAGAGGTGCTCACATGGGGCTCACCCAGAGAAGGTCTTTGAGGCAGCTCCTGCCCAGCCCCACAGGATGATGGGCTGGATGTGGAGCTTCACACGTAAAACACAGGAGCAGAAGGACATATTGCTGCCTTCCCCAGCCCCCTGAACTTGACCCAGGATGTGAGCAGCATCCTGTATGGACCACTGTCCCCCTGGCAGGAGCTCTGGGGCATGAGGTGCCATCATGGACCAGCCTGGGGGGATGCTTGCGGTCCTGTGCCTTCCATTTCTCTGCTCTGCTGGGTGCTCTTGATGCTCTTTAAGAGCAGTGAGGCTCCCGGTACTCAAACCATTTCACTCTCAGAGAGAAACAAACCGGGAACACGCACAGTGAAGCAGAATTATCAGCGTGTCTGGAAAGGCAGGGAGCTGGAACAAGACAGGCTCTGACAGCTGCTTTCAGGAGGTCTGCGAGAGACCGAGCAATGTGTCAGCCATGCACAGCTCGTCCTGCAGAGCATCAACCCCCATTTTGCCCGGCTGCCTTTCGGCACACACAGCCTGTCCATGTCTCAGGAGCTGCCTGGCTCTACCTGTCCTGGCCGTGAAATGCATTTGGGGTGGGCGCTGGGGCAGCAGCTGTGGGCTGCTCCCTCATGGGATGGTGGCTGAGCGATGGGGACGCGCTGGTCCCAGTGGTGGGGATGGGAAGCAGCATGTGTTTCCAGGCTGAGTCATGCTGAGGATTGTGTCTTGTTCCTTGTTAAGAGTCCAGATACAGTATTTGCTTGGCAGAAGTCAGCTCATCACCCACCTCTCCCCACCTGTCTGTCCGTCCATCCCTCCCAGCTCCCTCACGTAGCAGCAGAGTAGCATCTGTAGGGAAAAAAAAAATCTCTGACTGGAAGATTTGGGTTGCTCTGCAGGGCTGTAAGGTCAGGAACGCAAAAGCTGGTGCTTGCTATGCAGAGCACGGAGCCAGCATGCCGGGCAAGCAGGTACTTACTCAGCTGCAGCTGTGAGGGCCAGCTTTGCACTGGGATGAGGGTTTGCATCTATGAGAGGGGGGAAACGATGCTACCAGGGCCAGAAGGGGATGGTAGGTGAGCAGGGGAGATCGAGACACACTGAGCTCCTGGGTGGGCCTCGCTGTCCCCCATGCCGGCCAGCCAGGTGGTCGGAGCCGTGGAGGCGGACAGGGCACATGCGCTGCTCTGTCCCCCCTCACCGAGTTGTCTTTGCTCAGCTGCTCTGTGCCTAGGTTATTTTAGCTTTGATTCAGCTCCAAAATTGCCTTGGCTGAAACTCTGTCTCTATTGTTTTCAGTCTGCAGGAGCATCATTGAATGTGTCAAAAAGATAAATTGGAGAAAAGGAGAGGAAAAAAAAAAAAGAGGAGAGCAGTGCGGTTGGTGGGGAGAGCCATGCCGGTTGTGGTCTCCCAGGGCAGCTGGCTGCTTCAAGCACACACTCCCTTCCCAGAGGCAGATTCTTGCCCTGCTGCCCAGCTCCCTCCCTGCAGCCCTGTCCCCTTCTCTGCAGGGCTGAGACACCCTTCCAGATATCCCCCTTCCCTTCTGCCAAAGGGGTTTTTCCCTTCAGCAAAGCTCATTTAGGCTTAGCATCTGCCCTGCGCGAGCCTGGTCTGGGAGCACCAGGAGCGCCGGGAGCACAGCCTCCAACACCTGCTCTCTGTACCTGCCCTGGCTGGGGCTGAGACGGCAAGTCCAGCCCAGTGGATGATGAGCTAAAGCCCCTGTAGATCAGCCAGGAGCACTGTAGCAGGGCTCTGGAGACGAACAGAAAAGAGGTAGGAGGGAACGAGACAAACCCAAGCAGGACAGACAGTGAGAGGGGTCCTGGGCCCTGGGCGGGGGCTCAGAGCAGACCTGTGTGCATCCCCAGGGGTTTCACTCGCTGGTGGGCTTGTGCACATCTCAGGGTACAGCATGCCAAAACACCTGGTCCAGGGTCCATGGAGCTGGGGAAGGTCTGTGCAGCACAGACCCAGTCTGCATGGGTTGGCTTGGGCTCCAGCCCAGGCTTTCTGAGGAGTTCAGGGGGCCCCTGTCCCAACAGTTCGAAGAGGGTTCAGGCTTCTGCATCCCTGGAAGGATCAGGCCTGAGGGATAAGGTTGGGGGGGTTATCTGTCCATCTGGGATTATCAGTCGGTGCTGGAAGACATGGTGCCATCCAAGGGGTCCTGGAGCCAGCACTGGGGATGCGGCACTGAACAGCTCGGGCAGGTTGCTGTCGTAATGCCTTCACCACTGCTAATGTAATCAGCCTCCTCCAGGACATAGCTATCAGGGGAACCCCTGTCTCGAGGGCTCATTAACTGCCAGGCAGAGAACAAGCGTGCTCCCAGGGGGATCAGGAGGGTTAAATCCCACCGAGGTGCCGGGACCCCTGGTTTGGCTCCTGGGAAAGGTGCTCGCGGTGAGTTATGGGAGGTTGAAGAGGCAGTTGTTACTGCTGTTGGGGACACCAGGGCAAATGAATAGTCTATTAAATAAAATGTCAGCCAGAAATGGATGAGAACTGGCATTGCTTTTTCAGCTTGCACTTTACAAAATGAATCTCCTTGTGCGCAGTTCATTTGCATATTCAAAATAGGCTACAGCGGAGGGGCTCCCCTTCTGAACCCGCTGACACCAAGGGCTAAATTGTGTAAATTCAGTTATCCAAATGCTCCTCTAAATTACTGGAACGATCTAACGACATAATCCATTGCCAGAGGAGATGGGTTTTCAGAGCCTAAGCCCCTTTGTTTCTGGAAACTACATCAACTCACGCATAAGAAATTAAGCTGAGAAATTGCCTGTGAGCAGCGAGCTGGGTCCCATGCCAGGGCAGGTGAAACCATTCCCTGCCCCAGTTGCCTTTCACACCTGAAAAGGGAAAGATTGATCTATGTGAAAACTTCAGGAGGCAAATACTGAGCGGATCCCATTAAATAAGGCTGGTTTCAAATAGTAACTGATTTGCATGGGCTGATCAAGCTAATTACTACACCAAAAACTCAGAAAATCATCAGATTCTTATGCAGCAGGAGTGCTGAGGTCTGCTGCTATGAAGCTGGGTGCATAGATGCCTGCCAGCATTACCATGCCTTCAGCAGCAGCCACACCGGCATCTCCGTTGGGAGCTGTGCATGGGATGTGGCCGGCATGCCGGCTCCATTTGAGGCAGTTGCTGCTCACCTGCCAGCAGCAGCCTGAGCTGTCACTCCCCCTTATCTGACGGCAGGCAAACTCATGACATCAATAGTTTATAAATCATTTAGTCTGGTTTAGAAACCTGTTGGGGTGTTTCTCTGCACTACCAATGCTTTCCAAATGCCACGGTGTGCGTGGAGCGCGATGGCCCTGCAGAGCAGCGCCTGCTGGCACCGGCAGAACCAAGCCACCAGCAGCAGGGGCCACCCACACAGCACGTGGGTAGTGAGCATCTCGGTCTTGCTGGTAATTTGGTCCCATCTGGTACGCCGGGGACCGAAAGGCTGGGCTGGCATCTGCGCTCCTTCTGACACAGCTGGGCGAGTGCAATCTTGGGTGCTGCCTGGGAGCCCTGGCAGAGCGTGGGGGTCGTGTGCCAGTGGGCAGGCAGCCTGGTGGGTGACCGGCAGGGATTTGTGCCATGGGCAGGCGGTAGCTCTTGGGTGGCATTTGGCCTGGTGGAAGGGAGGTCCCTTGGGCATTCCCAGCACCCCTGCCTGTGTCCCACGGGAGACCGTGTGTGCATGCATCCCATGAGGGCCCCAGGTGTCTTCATCCCACAGGGGACCATGTGTGCCTGCATACCACAGGGACCCCAGGTGCCTGCATCCCACGGGGAAGTGTGCTTGCATGCATTCCACGGGGACGCTGGGGCACACGTGTCAGGTTGTGCCACCACAGAAGCAGCTCCACATCTCTGTGCTCGTGCTGTTTCCCCAGGCGAGTGCCTTCAGGTGACTTGTGGGCGAGGAGGCGTGCGGCTGGTGAGACGTGTATGTCTCCTGTCGACAGAGAGACACTGTCTCCCGAGGCTGCTGATTCGGTGCAACATTTGTACACACACGTGTAGAAAACAGAGTACATGTGGGTGGGTGTGCCTCTAAATATAGGCCTGGCTACCTGGGAAGTGCACTGCACTCACAAGCCTGCTCACTGCAGCTTGCAGAGTCTCCTCCTCGCCCTGCGCCTGCAGGAGCGTACTGGCACAGGCAGCAGAACTCAGAGCAGGTTATAAAGAGATTATAAAGTATAAATTAAGCCTTTCTGATAGAAATGCCGGCAGCCCCAGGCTGAAAGCATCGCGCTCAAAGGCTCCCCCTACTCCTTTGCTTTTTTTCTTTTTTTAATGGTTTTGCCTTTATCTGGCATCAGCTCAAGAGCTTTACTGAGCCTTGGAGCATGGAAAGGGCTCCCAGAAAAGGCAGGGGTGGAGGGGGACCCAAAGATGCTGTGTTTGTCACCTCCCATAAGTGGGTTCCTGTGTAGCTGTGGTCAAGGCGGGTGACAGTATTGGGGGCTTGGTGGGACAGTCCCCGCTGCCACGCAGGCAAGCTCATGGGCCAGCTCCATCATGGCTTGGGGGACCTTCTCACCAACGTTGTACTGCCAGAAATGCTCCAGGGTTTGCCACCTCTATGTCAAGGCGAGCTCTCACCCTGGACGGGCTGGAAGGGCTGAGCAATGGGTCACTGGACTGCACTGGGAGGTGCTGGGTGAGTTCACTGGGTCTGACTCACGCTCCCTCTGCACCTGGGGCCCGTCACGCAGCGTCTGGGCTGGGAATGTTGCTGTTGCTTCTGCAGTCCTGCTTCCTCCGTTGGCATCCCTTCCCTCAGGCCTCTTCCCTGCTCTGCTCTGCGCTGGGTGGAGATAGCAGTCCCAAAAACCTCCAGCAAGTCATCAGCTGAGCAAATTGCTCTCTATAAATCCAGAGTGGAAGTCCTGGGATTCATGAGAGCCCAAAGGAAAGTGCTTGATTGGATTTTCAAGCCTCTTTCTGCAGTACTGAGAGAGAGGGGCTGACAGCCTCCCTGAATCTTCCTCACTGCTGCCTGGGAGGGGATGCAGACTGTGCCCTCTTGCTAATGGGATGTAAAGGATCCATAACTCTCTCCCCCCTTTAACTTCCCTCTGGACTTTGTATGCAGCAATAAATTTCTCCTCCTGCAAATCCTTTGGAGCAAGGCGGGCAGCTACGGGGTCCCTCAGGCAGGCATGTGCTCCTGCTGCCTCGCTGCCAGAGGGGAGCCACCGCACCACGCAGCAGACAGAGCCTGTCCCCGAGGAGTGTGAGGCTCTGGGCACACGCTGTGTGCATTTGGGGTCTCTTACAGAAAAGGCTTGGTTTGGGTTCCAGCTGCCTGTGCCAGCATGAGAGGGGCAGGAGCACCTGGGGCTGGCACCCATCACCTGGTGTAAGCCCCCTCCTCCCCACAGGGCCGAAAGTGTTTGTCTCCAGTACCACTAGAAAGCAAAGTTAATACAACACGAAGGTCTCCCGGGTTAAAATCGGGGAACGCAGGAACTGAGTGGTTCAATCAGCAGCAGCAAGTGAGCAGTGGAGAGCGGCCAGGCTGTGGTGGGGAACTGGTGTCACTCCAAGCCCCCATCACGCAGCTGAAGTGTCACGCAAATAAGGGAGAAAAGTGCTGTGAATTTTATTCCATCGCTCCTTATCTCTGATTAATCCTCTTATGTGTTCATCTCATTTTAGCCCAGTGATGACTGTCTGTTTACTGTATTCCTATAGTCCTCACAGAGATAAAAACCCCTCTGAGCCTGTAACATCTTCCCCAGCCCTGCCCTGGCTGGGCGAGGGGGCCTCCTGCCCGCTGACACCAGTGGAGCACCGCGGAGGAGAGGACCAAGGTAACGTGCTCGTGGTCACCATGGTGGACTGTAGCAGAGGCGGGGCTGGAAACTAGTTTCTCCCAGGCCCTAGATTAGTGCCCAGCCACCTGGGCATCCCTGAAGGGAGAGGAAAAATACCCTAAAAAAATTGTCCCATGGTGTGGCTTTGCAGCCCATGCTCAAGGCACGTGCTCAATGCACTAGAGAGAAGACGGGCTTTCCTCTCACCATCCCTGTCTCATTGCAGGCAGATTTGTTAGAGCCCTGCAAGGGAAGCCCTGCCTGTCCCATGTCCCTCTCCTCCAGCCCAGGCTGTCCAGCTCAGCTCAGTTTTGCTGGCAGCCCCGGGGTAGCGGCTCCCCTGCCTGCTGCTGGGTGAGGCAGGAGCACGAGCCTTCTGGGCCTGACCCTGTTGCTAAAGAATTTTGCTTTGATCCTTTTCTCGGCAAGGTGCTTCTCCAGCTGGGGAGAACAAAAATCCCTTAAACAGCCAAAAATCCTAGGGAAAATTGGAGGAGAAAATGGTGGGAGCCCCAGGTAAAAACAATTCACATTTATAGGAGAATGGCGTCTGTAACAGCGTGGGAACCTGCACAAATGAGGCAACCCACTGTCTTTGCAAGGCATTCAGACAGGTTGCACAGCATCCCAGCCTGTCCCCAATTTGCGCGGGCACAGCCAGACTGTGTGTGCAGACACCCTGGAGGTCTTCATCATCTCTCACGCTCAGCATCCTTCGCTCCCACAGGTACCCAATGCCCCGTGGCACTGCTACCAAGCACCTGCCCTGGAGCCCTGCTGCCTCCTGAAGGCACCCAGCGGCACACTCAGGCGTGTGCGAGCGGGGTCCCATCTCTGCCACACTCACATGTGCCTCGGGGAGCCCATGCCAGTGGCCTGACACGTGCAGGTGAGTACGCGCCCCATCAGTGTGCCGGAGAGGTGGGCTCAGTTCCTCTCTCCCACTGTGTATTGAGGGAGAGGGCTCATCTCAATCAGGCTTTTCTTGGTGTAAATTCTTCCAGGTTTTGGCAAGCTATAGCATGGGAATTTTGGAGGCCTCTGGCCTCCAAATAGCCGGAAATTGCTTTTCAAACCCAGTTGAATTTACAGCCTCCCCAGCATCCTGTGGCACTGAGCTCCAGGGATTAATTGGCTCTTGGCTGGCAAAGTCCTGCCTTCTCCATGTGTTAAACCTCCTTCCACAGGTGCCCTCCAGTTCTCATGCGGTGCCGGCTCCCTGCCCCATGTCATGCTGGTTTTAAAGGCCCCATCACAGTCCCTCTTCCTCTTCTCCTTTCCAGGCTGGAGACCCCAAGTCTTAGGTGGGAAAGATGGTGTTTGTGAGTGTTTGCCTGTGGAAGGTGCAATCCAGGCTGGGCTTCAGGTTCTCGGTGGTGCTTCTGGCCATGTCTCACAAGGCTTGTTTCAGGACAGTCTCTCCTTGCGCAGAAGCTGTTTCTTCTGTTGACCTGAGCATGTCTGGAGGTTGGGGTCAGGGTCTTTGTTAGCCATGCTTACACTGTATTTTCTGTTAATAAGCAGCATTACTTTGGGAATGGCCCCTCTCACCCTCCAAGATGCAGCTCTGAGCACCAGGTTGGGCCAGTCCAACTCCCTGCCGGGGCGGCTGAGCCCCTCTCCATCCCTCTCTGTCACCCCCGGGGTATCACAGGTCCTGCGATTTCCACCTGGCCCCCATTCCCTCCCTGCCCCTCTGCCTGTGTTTATCTCTAGCTGAGATGCCAGGACCGTTTAAAAAGCTGTAGGCTGAGCAGCAGAGAGCTGCGGCTGCTGCCCAGAGCCAGGCTGCGGCTGCTGCTTCATTATTTACAGCTGCCTTTGGCCGCTTGCTGGCTTCTCCAGCAGCTCAGCTCTGGCTGTGCTGGGGGACGCTGCTCGCTGTCTGCTTGTTCCTGCGCTGAAATCCCAGAGTATTTTTGCCCTCAAACTGTTGCCATCTGGCACCTGACCTCTGTACCAGCAGCGTACCTGGTGTACCTGCCAGCTCAGGACAGACCAAGTGCCAACGGTAAAGCTAACCCTTGCTAACCCTTTTGAAGAGCTCTACTGATTTTAAATTGCTTCCTAATATGGACAGCAAATCCGAGCTGGAGCACAGGGGTTAAAGGCCTGGGCCATATGGCAGAGCCATACGCAGACTGCAGTTCTCCAGGCTGGGTCCATGAAGGACTTTAGCCATGAAGGCCTGGGTCATTCTGCTGCCTTTAACATCGGTCTCAGCCAGGCTGGCACCCCTCGGTCCACCCCTCCTCACTTAAGCCAGCCATTAACTGCTGCCAAAGCAAGGGCAGCTGTTACCAGGCCATCAAACACCACCTCTCTGTGCATTGCATGTCTGAGGAGCTTCACAGTGGTCTGGAAGTATAGCATCTGTTTGCCCTTGCTGGGGATGTCTGACATGTTGACGTGGTCCAAATGGCATCTTCCAAGGTGACCAGATGCTTGCTGGGTGCAGATGTGCAGGGCTGATGGAGCAGAGATGCATGTCATGGTGGATCCTGTGCAGGTCACCTCTGCCCACTCTGCTCTTGTCCCCGCCATTGGTCCCCACACACCCTGACAGCCCTGTGGGCTCCGTCTGAGATGGAGACCAGCATGTGAGGCTGGAGCTGCCATATGCTCCCCATAAAAACACTTCTTGGCCCATTCCCCGGCGTTTCCTGCCGCTGCCACACGTGCTCAGGATCCCACATGCCTCGCAAGCCGTTCACCAACTGCAGCCTGGCAGATGGAGGAGTCGGGCACGATTTTGCAGCAGGAGAGACAGGAATCCACAGGCTCTGTTTGTTCTCAGGGTGTTCATGGCAGCAGAGGAAGGGGGAGGAGAGCTGGCACCCCCCCCCACAGTGCCATCTGTGCAAAGTGCCCCTCCGCAAAAGGCTCAAGACCTTTCCGTACCCACTCCCCATCCTGGGGCTCAGCCGTAAGCCCTTCTTCAGCTGCAGAAAGTGTTTCCACCTGGTGCTGTCCTGTTTAAAGGTGGCTGGAAATGGTGCGAGTGTCCTGAGTAGATGGAGACCATCGCTCCTCCCAGGCAGGTGGTACTGGTTTGTTCTGGTGGCTTTTCCCACTAGCAGAGACGGTCAGTCAGCACTAAAAGCAAAGGGAGAAAGTCCCCAGTCCTCAGAGGGAGCAGAAATTTATTGCAGTAGGAAATTAAAAATGTACACATCAGCTTTTGGAGTAATTCTTGCTCTGCCTTTATCTGTCGGGGGCGGGGGGTGTGTGGAATGAGGGCTCTGGATTCAGCCCTGCTTTGTAGCATGGAGGTCTGAAGGTGCTCAGGAAGCTGAAGGCACATCCCTTGGCGGCGTATCACGGTGGGGAGTGACCGGACAGAGCTGATGTCTCTCTTACCTTGGGTGGCAGAGCGTGACCGGATCGGTGACTGAGCTCTGAGAACAGAAGATAAGTGTCCAAGCCCCAGGAGAGAGGATATCTTCATGCCATGTTGGTTGAGACACCGTGAAGAGCCGGGTGAGGAACAGACATCCTCCCACAGGGGCACGTCCGTAGTGAGCTCCTGCTACTGATGGGCACAGGGGGGTTTCTCCTGCCAAGTCCTTTTACCTTGTGCTGAGCTGTTTTGCGATGACCTTGTGGCTTTGTGCCACGGTGGTCCCCGGGGACACAAGGGAACACGGTGCAGCCTCTTGGGCTGGGGGCAGGCAGCAAGCAGGGAGGAACATAGGCAGGGTGGGGACATGGACATGAATGGCCATCTGCTCCCTGCGGTGGGATGGGGTCAGTGCTGGTCTGTGCCCACCGAGGGGGGTGGTGGGTGTTCTCCAAGCAGCATGACCCAGATCACCAGCCGCTGAGCCCGGGATTGGACTGGGTTTGGGTGCTGTCAACAGGGCAGAGCTGCTGAGCTCCAGGGATTGTTTTATAGCCCCAGTTCCGTGCTGCGAGAGTGAGGCCGAGAGATTTGCAGCCCAGTGCACTTCTCTGCCCAGGAATTAGGAGAAGAAACAAAAAACAGGCTTCAGGGGAGCGATGGCTCCTGCGGTCCTGGGGTACAGCCAAGCTGTAATTACCAGTGAGTTACCAGCTGCTGCTGTTGGTTTTCTCCGACCTCTTGCTCTGGTCCAGGGTGAGCACATGTTGTGCCCCAAGCCCAGTGTGAGAGAGCTGCCACAGAAAGGATGTTCAGAGCCACAGCCCGGAGAAGGCGTGTCGTACCTGCTGCTGAGCACATTACTGCTTCTCCGGGAGTGGATAAGTCCTGCTTACAAGGACACTGGTCCTCTTTTATTTAATTCCCTGGTAATGCTTCTGCAGCATCAAAGTCTTATCAGGAGAGGAGCAGCTTAAGAGCCTGGTAAAGGAGTTTTATTGCCAGTATCCAGCTCTTTATTCCCCTCTTCCCATTAACGCTGGCAGACTGGTTGTGGCTGAAATGAGATGTGCTTTCTTTTCCTTTTGTCCGTTCAAGCTGCAAAGATTTCCCCGCTAACCTTTTCTGATGGTAATTCAGCTGCGTGAGAGGCTGCTGTTCCTGGGTGGTCATCGGAGTGTTGTGGCTCAGCTGCGGGCTCTGTGGGGAGGAGCCGGGTGAGACCCACTCCCAAACTGCACACAAAAGGACAGATCTGGAGACATAACAGCTTTAACTGGGCAGCTGTAGTCTGAGACTTGTCATCCACTTGGCTGTGACTTGGTGAGCAAACCCCTGCCTCAGCTTCCCCAGAGCAATCACACTGAGCTCAGCCACATCTCTGAAGCATCCCAGTGCTTTGAGCCCCTGTTGTGGTTTAACCTCAGTTGGCAACTGAGTACCAAACAGCCGCTCGCTCACTCCTCCCCCCCGCCCCCCCGGTGGGATGGGGCAGAGAATTGGTAAGAGTAGAAGTGAGAAAAACTCATGAGTTGAGATAAAAACAGTTTAATAATTGAAATAAAATGATAATAACAACAATAATAATGTAATAATAATAATAATAATAATAATAATAATAATAATAATAATACACAAAGTAGTGATGCACAGTGCAATTGCTCACCACCCACCGACCGATGCCCGCCCCGGCCAGCTTTCCCCAGTTTATGTACTGAGCATGACGTCCCATGGTATGGAATGTCCCTTTGGCCAGTTTGGCTGTGCCCCCTCCCAGCTTCTTGTGCACCTCCAGCCTTCTCAGTCGGTAGAGCATGGAAAACTAAAAAGTCCTTGACTAGTGTAAGCACTGCTTAGCAACAACTAAAACATCTGTGTGTTATCAACATTGTTCTCCTCCTAAATCCAAAACACAGCACTGTACCAGCTACTAGGAAGAAAATTAACTCTATCCCTGCCGAAACCAGGACAGCCCCACAGTTCATCCTCACATTCATGTGCTGCAGGGGCTTGTTGAGGGGGGGGCTGGAGTTATTGTGGGCAGTTTGTGGGGGGAGGTCTCCCCTGGGAAGTGAGCAGCTTCGGCGGCTTTGCTGTCTCTTGGCAGCCGGCTCCATCTCTGCAAGCAGCAAGCATTCTCCCCAGCCATGCCAGGCGTGCAGAGATGCAGTGCTTCGTTCAGTCCCCTTTTCAGCTGCAGACAATGGCTTTGGATAACGTTCACTTGAGAAAATTGTTTGAATCATGATATTTTTGTTGTTGTTGCTGTTGTTCTTTTAAATGCTCATGGGAGTAGCAGAGCAGCTAATGAGGCAGTGCGTAGCCAGTCGCAGGGGAGACAGTCTTGCCTGCGCTTCCCCGCAGCTGCACTCTCCTGGCAATGGAGCTGGCCCTGCACCCCATGCCTGCGGGTGCTGCACCCCTGCTGGGACAGCTGACAGGTGTGGGACTTCCCCCACCCCGGGAGATGCCCACACCCTTCTGCTCCTCAGCAGTTCCCTTCCTTGGGTCTCACTGTTTTGCTTCTCCAGCCATGTGCCGCTCCATGAGGGAGGGGAAAGCCACAGGTACCCATCCAGCTGAGCACCAGGGACGGGTCAGGGTGGACCTGGCAGTGGTGGCATCACATCACCACAGAGTGCAGCTCATCCACAGCCAGCGATGTATCCCTGACACTGGGTGGAGGTGCCCAGTGCTCAGAGCCCTCCTGGCTCCCATGGAAGACAAGGCAGCAGGGACAGGGAAAGATCCTGCTCCCTTAAAGGATGTCAGGACAGGTCACCTGGGGATCAGGGTTGGTACAAGGCTGTCTTTCCTGGCAGTGACGTGCTCAAGCCCGAAGCTGTGCATGTGCTGGCACGGAGCTGCAAGAAGCTCCCGTCCTCTTTCGGCCCCACGTGCCGTCCCTCTTCACTCTGCAGCGGGTGCCAACATGCGGCGCTGGGAGCGGGTGGGGGGTGTCGGAAATGCAGACAGATTGCATTAGATGGATGATGCGTCAAATCCTAAACTGATAAGAGACAGAACAATTGATGTGTTGCCAAAAGGCCTGGAAGGATCTTTTTTAAGCAGGCTAAATAGTCTGGACAGGAACAAGCAATGAGCAGCACAGAAACAACGGCGCATTCTTCACTTTGTTTTTCTGGTTGCGGCCGTGCACGTTGCCATCTCTCTGTGCTGCACTCCACCGCCATCCTGATGATCCATCCCAGGATTGCTCCCCAGTAGCAGGCTCGCAGCCCTGCTGAACAGCCCGGAGCCATGGCTGGCATTGCTCTGGGATGCCAAGGGCAGGTTTGGCATGACCTTGCCCTGGGCTGGGTCTTCCCGGCTTCTGGCTGTCAGTGCTTCAAGGAGTCCCAGGGCTGGCAGCAGAGTCTTGGTCATAGTGCCAGCAGCCGTGGCTGATCCTGCCTTAATCCCAGTTTTTAGACTGGCTGAACTTGTTTCCACTTATCTCTGATACTGTGCAGCTGTGTTACAGAGCATGAAAAAGCCAGCCCTTGAGTTTGCTCGTAAACCTCTGCAAAACAGGCAGTGAGACGGCACTCTGGCCGTGCCAGGGCTGCTGTCTCCTCTGAACCTCATGACAGTGGCATCCCTCAGGTAACGGCCAGAGTCACACCACCAGGAGTTTATCCTGCACAGGTCTCCCATCTAATGAAGTGAGATGCTGGGACAGGGTTGGGACAGTGAGATGCTGGGAGAGGATGGCATGATTTACCCTTAGGGGGTATCTCTATGAATGTCACCCTGCCCGAGCTGCTGGTGCTGCGGCAAGGATGGGCACTGAGCAGCACCACTCTGCAAGGGAGGATGTGGGGGTCTGTGGATGTCCCGGCAAGCTGCTGGGACCTGCAGTGCCAGCGGTGATGCGGGAGGCAGGTGGAGTGGGGCTGCCCTCCAGGTCACAGAGGGCTTGAGGCGAGCAGGGAGGGCTGTCATGATGGGGTGCATTACAACCTGCCCCTCCGCTCTGCAGCGCAGCCATGTGATGCCGGAGGAGCGTGGTGGCGATGATATGGAATGTGGGCAGCTGCCTTCGGACACGCTCCGACAGGTGACGGTCCAACGCCACCCCCGCTACGGATTCGGCTTTGTGGCCGGCAGTGAGAGGCCGGTGGTGGTGCGCTCGGTGGCAGCAGGTAGGGTGTGCGGTGGGGGGCTCCCTGGACACAGCTGCAGGGTGCCAGGAAGCACAGCGGCACCTTCCCCTGGTGGGACCCCTCCCTGGGCTCCTGTCCTCTCCTGTCCCCCTCCGGTGTGCCTGCGGGGTGCCCTCCACAGCCACATACATGGGCAAATGCTTTGGTGGTGCTTGGGACCCTCCTGCTTCCCCCCAGCCCCGCAGCCCTGGGATGCCTGGGCTGGCCCTGACCCTCTCTCCCGGCAGGTGGCCCCTCTGAGGATAAACTCCTGCCAGGAGACCACATCTTGGCCATCAACGATGAGGACGTGAGTGAAGCCCCCAGAGAGAGATTCATCGAGCTCGTCAGGTGAAGACAACACTCATCCCTCATCGCCTCCGGGGAGGGGGCTCGTGCCGGGCTGCTGTGCCCTGACCGGAGCCTTGGGGTGTCGTTGCATACCCCCAGGCTCCACTGTCACTCGCGGTCACTCTGGCATGGGGAAGCCTCAACCTGAGCAGGGGGAGTGTCTTGGAGCAAGTGCCGTACCCATTTCCAGCTGGCCAAGGGGTGGGCAGCACTGGGAGAGCACCCACAGCTGTATTACCAAGCACCCCAAGGAGCCCACAAATGTCCCAGCCACCATCAGGCTGGGTAGGGTGGGATGTGCTCTCTCGATAGCCAAATGCATGTGTTGAGGTCCACCACCATGAGGTCCTGTCCACCTTCATTTCTCCTTTCTGTCACAGGAAGGCCAAGGACTTCATCATCCTCACAGTCCTGCACACCCACCAGGTGAGACCAGCAGGTCCATGGCCAGCCCCGGGGGAGCCAGGACGGGGGTTAAGAGCCCTTTGGGAGACTGAGGTGGGGTCCATGGAGGCCCCGGGGGACCACTCAGGCAGCTCAACTGAGGTGGTGTACTGGTGTCCCACCAACCCAAGGCTCTTCCAAGCTGTCAGGTCTGAGAGCTGCCGCAGCCTCACAGGGTCAGTGGGGGCATGCAGCCATCTCCCTGTCCTCATCACTATCTCCTCGCAGGAGGGAGGGAGGAAAAATATCCCCAAACCCGTACAGTTTGCTGAGGGCATCAGGCGTGTCTGATGAAGTGACCCATCATGCCAGAGGCGGCAGGGGGGGACTTGCCATTGCCGTTGCTGGCAGGCTCAGCCGGGGAATCCCTGGGGAGATGGGAGTGCCAGGCTGCGGGCCCCGAGCAGTGCAGGTGGCGGTGGTGCTGGCACCGGGTGGTGATGGTGCACTGGGGCTCGGCACCCGTGGTGCTGAAGCAGATTGAACTGTCATGCCGGCAATGGTGGTGGCAGGGCATCATTTCTGCTTTACTGAGCCTTTCGATGTTGGTGAAGGAGATAAGTGTGAGAGCTCCCCTGTGCTCCCCTCCTCTCTGGGAGGGAGATGCCACCACCCAGCACAGCTCCATCAGGAACGGGGCATGTGCCGGGCTCCAAAAAAGCTTTTTTTGTCCTGGCCCTGGATGGCCACCAGCCAGGACAGGCTGCTCAGCTGATGCTGGTGCCCTCAGACTCACACAGTTCTGCAGCACAACTGCCTCTGTGCTGGAGCATGTGCAGGCAGAGGCTCCCCAGCACCCAACACTGCCACCAGAATGTCCCACAGGGCTGCCGGGGGTCCTGCCATCCCCCATCTCCCAGCCACCCAGCTCCTCCCCGCGGCAGTAGACCCACATCCGAGGGGCTTGTCCCTCCCATCCAAACCAGTGCCGGTGCCTCCAAGCAAGTCCTGGATCGTGTCTGCTGGAGCTCAACCTGCACAGGGGGTGCCAGGCACATGTGCCGCTGGGGATGCAGCCTCCCCCGTCACACTGAGCATGCTGGTGTGACCTCAGGGGCTGCTGCTCACCATTCTGGCCCTGCCTGTAGCACTGTATAACCACAGCGAAGGGGACTTGCTTTCCACCCCCACATTTCATGGTTTGCTGCCTGCTCCCCATCGTCATGCTGGCTTCAGAGAGGCTTTCTCTGGGCCCCGTGTCTGGCTTTCCCCATGCCATGGCTCCAAGGGCAGGCAGGTGATTTACCCGGTCCTCTCTTTCCAGTCTCCCAAATCTGCTTTCATCAGCGCAGCCAAGAAGGCGAAGCTAAGGTCCAACCCGGCGAAGGTCCGATTTTCAGAGCAGGTGACAGTCGGCGAGACGGACCCAGTAAGTCCTGCCCTGCCTTCCTCCGTGAGTCACCCCCTTGAGGCGTCCCTGGGGCTGTGGGGCATGAGGTAGGCAGGGGCTGCAGGGCTCCTCTCCCCTGATTTGGGCTCTGTGGGTGAGAGCAGCCCTCTGGCCCGGGGAGCCCTGCAGGGCAGATGCCCTTGGGCGCACTCAAGGCATTGGGTCAGTGCTGGGGGGAACATGCTGTGGTCCTCCCCTGTCCCTCTGTCTGTACGGAGCCCCAGAAACTGTCCTTGGAAACCTGGTCCCACCTGAGTCCCCCTAATCACCCAAGGGTGACATCTGGGCAGTGCCAGCATCTGCCCTAAGGAAGGTCTGTGGCTTCCAACCCAGTGCCAAAGGCTTCGCAGGAGTGCCTGTGCGTGGGGCAGTGTGACCAGAGCATTGCTGCGTGGCAATGGAGGCTGTTATGCTGCAGTAGCATTCCAGCCCAGTGCCATTCTCTCTTAATTGCAGAAAGGTTTTATTAAGCAGCATACAAAAAAAAAAAAAAAAACCAAAACCAAAAAAAACCTGTAAAGCGCTTCTAGCAAATTCTATTTTTAAGCAAAATCAATTAAGTAATTATCTGATCGAAACACTTCTCACTAAATAAAATCAGCCTTCACCCAACTTACTGCACAGGGCATGTGCAAGGTTAAGGTGGGCTAGGCTTGGGCTATGGGTCAGGAAAGGGGGATCAGCTCTGAGCCACCCTGGCCATTGCCTCCCCTCTGGGACACCAGCTGGGGAGTGGAACAGGCTGCCAGGCATGGGCACAGGTCTGGGACATGCCGGACGGAGTGGGATGCTCCGTTCCCACTGCAGCTGCTGGGAGTTGGGGAGGTGAATCTATCAGGCAGCTCTGAATTGCTCCAGCTCTGCACTTCTCCGTGGCTCAGCAGAGATGCTGGATTTTCAAGGGGAATGTGCCTCTTAGCACATAAGCCCAGAGAAGCGGAGGATGCCATAACTGCTCTATCACTGAAACTCATTCTCTCTCCCCACCCTCCCTCCGTCTCTCTGTGCCCCCCATCCTCCTCGGCTCCCCTGTTGCTGGCCCTGCGTGCCAGGACATGTTGAAGAAAGAAGCTCTCCTCCTCATTCCCAATGTGCTGAAGGTTTTCCTGGAGAACGGGCAGATCAAATCCTTCACGTTCGATGGCCGAACCACCGTGAAGGTGGGCCCCTCTGCTTCCCCCATGGCACCATGACGATTCTCTCCTCCCGCCTGCACGATCCATTTTTCCTTGTCTCCTGCTTCCTTGCACAAACACCGCAGCGGCGCTTGGCTGGCTGCGAACTGCCACCGCATGATAGATAGACCCTCCACCTCCTCGGGCGACACGCTTTGCAGCTGGCAGGGATGGGGTTTTGCTGTCTTTCTCCCACTCCTAACTTTTCTCCTTGCTGTGAGCCTGTCCTCCAGCCAGGATGGATGCTCCTGTGAGTCCCCCTACCAGAGGCCAGCTCCCTGCAGCCCCCCCTCCAAAACACCACAGTGTTACCCGAGGTGATGGGGGTCTGGCTGCTGGTCACCTCCTGCTGCAAGGTCACTTTGCCTGGCAGTGGCTGGGTACCATCCCACGGCCCCTCTCAGCACTGCAGGGCCTCATCCTTCACTGGCGCAGCCCCAGGTGCCAGGGAGAAGGGGGCTTTCAGTGGGAATGCCGGTTCCCACCCTGGGAGGGAGCCAGTGCCTCGCACCCAAACCTGTCTGTGGCATTTGCAGGACGTGATGGTGACGTTGCAGGACCGCCTGTCCCTGAGGCACATCGAGCACTTTGCCCTGGTCCTGGAGTATTCCAGCCCAGAGCAGAGCCACCGGTTCCTGCTGCTCCAGGACAAGCAGCCACTGGCCCACGTAAGCTGCTGGGTGCAGGAGGGCATTGGGACAGCCATGGCCGGTGGCTGGGGCACAGGGAGGCTCTTCTCCCACCAGTGTGGGGCTTGGCCAGGGTTGTGCCATGGGGTGGCGTAGCCTCTCCTTGCCTCTGGCATGGTCCTGCGGGCTCAGGGGTGCAAAGGGTGGCCAAAGAGGGAGACGATCAGGGTTTTACCCATCCCACCCTGACAGCACCATGGAGATGCTCCATGCTCCAGCCTGGGCAGCTGCAGACAGCATTCATGAACATCCCTGGCCTGCCCGGGAAAGCCAGCAAGCTGGCACTGTACAGGACCAGGGGTAAAATGGGGATCGTGGAGGAAGCGTTAGCCTTGGTGGCATAAACCCCTGCAGCACCAGGCAAAGGTGTCACACCAAGGAAGGCTGGACTGTTCCCAGGATGAAAGGATCAGGTGGTGCATGGAGGAGAGAAATCAAATCCTCCCCCAGGGGAGAGGAGAGGGGGTCTCCTGCCCTGCAGGCAAATATACGTGGCTCCTGGGCTCACCGCTCCCCTCTGCTCCTGCCACAGGTTGTGCAGAGGACACACTACCATGGCATGAGATGCCTCTTCCGTGTGAGCTTCTTCCCCAAGGACCCGGTGGATCTGCTGCGCCAGGATCCTGCAGCGTTCGAGTACCTGTACATCCAGGTAGGGGACTCACCCCTAGGAACTGGGAGGTGATAGTGCTCGTGGCCCACGTGTCTGCCCAGGCTGGGGCCTGTGGAGGCATCCCTCACGTGGAGGGTGCCCTGTCCCCGTGGCTGTCTGAGAACACCTCTCCTCCCCCCTGCAGAGCCGCAACGATGTGATCAGAGAGCGCTTTGGCACAGATCCCAAGCCAGAGATGCTGCTGGGGCTGGCTGCCCTCCACATCTACATCACCGTCTCAGCCACCCACCCCAGCCAGAAGGTCTCCCTCAAGAATGTGGAGTGAGTCCTTCTCCCTCTCCCCACGCCGCCGCGCAGCCCTCCTCTGTGTTCCCTCCCTGTGCTCCTGCTCATAGCCCCTGCGTAACTGGGGTGCTCCCAGCAACATTTCGGGGTGCTGAGCATGAGATGCCCTGGGAGCCCTCCTGGAGCTGGCCGGTGGCTCACGGGCTTGGCAGCAGTGACACACAGCCCCTGGTCCCACCACAGGGCTGTGTAAGACCCCTGCATGCTGACATCCAGCTGCGCAGAGCAGCCTTGCTAGGGCTGGCAGGGATATTTGCTGTGAGCCCAGGATCATTTCCATGGGAACCAGGGCTGATTTTCCACCTGGCATCCAAGGGAAGGAGAAGGCACTGTGGCTGTGTAATCTCAGCCTATCACCAAGCCGTGCATCCCTGGCTTCAGCCCTCCTGCGGCTCCCAGTGTCTTAAATCCATGCAGAGTCCATCTGTGTAGGCTGGCCTTGCCCAGTGTGCACAGGGAGGAAGGAGGGAGATGGCACCTTGGGAGGATCCCAAAAGAGGTTTGGGGATTTGCCCTGCATCCCTTAACCTTACACGAAGGTGAGTGGGAGCTGGGCTCGGCTGCAGAGCCTGGCACCACTGTGTTCCCCAGCCCGGTGCTGGTGGCTGTGACACCAGCTGGGGATCCCATCCCCTTGGGGGCCCAGGCTGGGGGCTGCTGCTGCTCCGGCTGTGACACCAAGGAAGTGCTGGTGCAACTCCGGCTCCCTCTGATGGCAAGAGGATGCTCTCAGGCAGCATCCCTGGTTTCTGGCCCTCCCTGCCCATCGGTGGGGTCTCTGGCCTGGTGGCTCAGGCAGGCTTCCCTCCCCACAGGAAGGAGTGGGGCCTGGAGCCCTTCCTGCCTCCCTCGCTCCTGCAGCTCATCAAAGAGAAGAGCCTCCGGAAATCCCTCTCACAGCAGCTCAAAGCCCACCAGAACCACCCTGGCGGCACCAAGGTGAGCCCAACCCACACGGCCACGGCTTAGGGCTGGTGGAGTGGCAGCGTGCCTTCCGCTCCAGCCATCCTGTTGTCCCCGGCTGCTCAGGGACTCCTGTTATTGCTGCTTAAGTCCCCTTGGATGGGCGATAAATCCCGTGGTGACAGCCAGGCAGCCAGGCATCTCTCTCTCCTGAATCCAATTCCGAGAGCTGATCTGGATTTCGGGGACTGCAGTGAGGATCAGTGGGGTGAGATCAGCCAAGAGCTGGCTCTCAGCTTGGCTGAAGCGGCACACATCAGTTAAGCCTGTGTTTATCGTTATCTCTGCTTCTGGGCTTGGAAAGCTCTGGAGGAGGCTGCTGAGCCACTGCCTCGGTCCCTGCAGGTGTGAGAGCTCCCCGGGGGGGTTATAGATCCCCCAGGAGGGTTATACATCTCTGGGAGGATTATACATCCCCCAGGGGGGTTATACATCAAGTGTCTGGGCTCCTCCCTGGCTGTGCCTCTGCTCTGAGTTACCTCCCAGCATCTGCCCAGGACGGCAGGGGAGCGGAGCCCCTCTCCACCCCATGTCAAGCCCCCAGCGCACTGCCCACCCCTGCTTAGGAGCTCCCGAGTTTGCACGAGCATCTTGCATTTCTTCCACCTTGTGCTGGTGGTGATCACCCATGTGATGTGTTTTGTCAGGTCTCCACGGCCCAGGCGAAGCTGCAGTACCTGAGGATCCTGAACGAGCTGCCCACCTTTGCTGGGGTCCTCTTCAACACAGTGGGACTGGTACGGTAATTCAGGATGGGCTGGGAGGTGCTTGGCACTGGTCCTGAGTGTGCGCTGGAGGAGAGAGCCAGGGGAGATGTGGCTCCCACAGAAATTACTTCCCTCGTTCTCTTGCTCCGCCCCACTGGGGTCCAAGCCCATCCAGAAAAGCCTTCAGAGCCTCTGCTGACAGTAGGTCAGATCGTCAGCTCCGCAGGGTCAGGGTCAGCTCTGTTCTTGCCAGCCTTTTGTGCAACGAGATGACCGGCTCAATGAAGTTGGAGTAATTTCAGACAAATGCTTATAGCTCGGTCCTGCCCTGGCAGCATCCTGCCATCCTTCTCGGAGAAGGGCCACCCTTGGCAAAGGTCACCACATTCTCTGCTTGTCCATGCAGGGAATAGCCTGGCTAGCCTTACCATCTCCGTCAGCAGTGGTCCAGCCCAACCACTGCTTGGCAGCTCTCAGGAAGCTGCCACCACCATGGCCCACTCCTCCCTCATCTCCATCAGAGGCATCACCACCCCTCACCCAAGCCACCTCACTTTCTCCACGGCAGGAGGAAAGCCACCAAGACAAACAGGAGAACAGTGGACCCGCTAAGGCTCCCTGCTGCCTGGCTCACCTCTCCATCCCTCTCGCTCCACCTACCATCCAGGGGTCTCCATGTAAGTGTCACCTCTCTGCCATCCTTGCCTTTACCCCCACCCAAGATCTCAGCACTTCCCTGGCTTCCCTTGCTTTGCCTCCTGGGTTCCATCTCTTGCAGCCTTTGATCTGCTCTGCTTCCACCATGTCTCAGAGCTCCTCACCTTGCAGCTCAAAGGGCTGCCTGTAGGAAATCAGTGAAAGCAGAACCACATGGTGTCTGGTCAGTGCCATGGCTGAGTGGTCAGAGCCTGCCTCCGACACTGCCTGGGTGTGCAGCGTTGGGCAACTCACCTCTGGTGTGGGTGCCCTGCCTTTTTTTTCATCTCTGTCACCAAAGCAATGACTCTGAGCCAGCCTAGGAGTGGAACCACATGTAAGTGGTAAAAAGTATTCCTTTATTCTCTTCTGCACTGGTCTGCCCAGCTCCTCTTCACCTCCAGGTCTGGCTTGAAGCATCCTTCCTGGGCAGACCAGAGCAAGAAAGATCTCTATTTTCAGTCAAAGCTCTAGTCTTTCTTTTCTAAAACGCATTCACTCTGTCCTCTGCTTCCTTCTCTCAGAGGCAATGTCAGATCAGGCAGATTTGTAACATGCTCTTACTTTTCTGTAGTGACACCAGCAGGCCTGAATATTTCATGTGGACAGTCAGTTCAGTGCTTTATTTTTAAATAGCCTTGGCATCCCGCACACCGTTCCCAGCCCTGCAGAGAAGCTCAGGGAAGGGTGTTCACAGCACCAGCTTCACCTGCTGCTCTGCAAAAGCCATCCAGGACCTGGCTGAGTTGCCAACATCAAGGCTTGGCTCCAGAGAAAGAGACAGGTGTAGCCAGTGTAGCCCCAGGATGCGTTTATTCACCCCTATCTGTCTGTCTCTCTTTCTCCATGTGCTCGTGCTACCAGGATGAGAAGCAGCCAGCCACCACGCTTCTGGTGGGACCCCGGCATGGCATCAGCCATGTCATTGACCTGAAGACCAACCTTACCACAGTGCTGTCGGAGTTCAGCAAGGTCAGCAAGATCCAGCTGTTCAGGGAGAACCAGGGGGTGGCTCGGGTGGAGACGAGCATCCTGGATGCCAAGGTAGGCATGGGTGCCACAGAGGCAGGCACCGGGGAGAGGGGCTAGTGCGGAGGCTGTGGTTGGGGGTTCGGTGCTCGCCTTTGAGGGGGTTCAGGACACAAGTGCATGTTGGAGCATCTGCTTGGAGATTTCTAGGGACTCAAAAGCCCCTTTCACATTGTGGTCACAGGGTGCACGGTCCGCGGCATCTCCCCTGCTTGTCTGGCTCCTTGCACCATAGGACTGATGCCAAGGGTGCGCAGTGCAGACATGGTGGCATTCTGGCCATGACCGAAACACCTACCCAACAGTTCGAGCAGGGTCCTTGGGGCAGATAGGGGTGACACAGGCCAGGCAGGTCACAGGGCCCTTTGGAGGCAGGACAGCGCCTCACCTCTGCTCAGGGCTGGAGAGGAGCGATCCATGGCCATACCTGGGCTGGATGCAGGTACTGGAGGGGACTGGTGGGGCTTCGTCCATTAGCAGCGCTTCTGGAACTTGTCAAGCTACGCAGGATCGTTGAATGAACTGGAAATGATAGGATGGGGGGTGTCAGGCTCAGAGTGCAAGAAGAGATCGCTGGGCATCCCTGGGCATGGGTGTCCCTGGCTCCAGTAAGTCACCCCCCAGGTATCTTACCAGCTGCCTCTGTTATCCTCCCCTTCAGCCCATGGAGCAGTCTTTCCACTTCTCAGTGTACATGCCCTCCTGGGCCCTGTGCATTATCATCCTGCCATCCCCTGCTAGTTGTTGCGTGGTGCAGTGCTGGTTCTGGTAGTCGATCCCCATGGTCAGGCCCCACCACCCCTCCACACCCCTTGCAGTCTCCTGTCTCTCCTGGGTCCCAAACCCTTCAGAAGGACTGTCAGCAACACAGGAAGAGCTTTACTGACTTCTTTGGTGTCTGGTCCAGCAGCCACAAGATCCTAAAGAGATCTTCCATTGGCCTTTGCTCAGGTTTTTAATAAGCTAGGACACGTCTCCGGCAGACTCGCAGGCAGGTGGCCATGTGCCTGCTCCAGGGTATCCTCGGTTTCACTGCCTCCCCGCACCCAGCTCTTCCCTGCCCCATGGGGAAGGACAGAGCTGAGAGGCAGCTACCTGACAGATAAATGCCAAGCCTCATCCTCTCCTCTCCTCCCACCTTGAATTCAACAGGACAGAGTTAGGATTGAGTTTGGGCTAAATTAGACAGGAGCAGTGCTTGGCAGAGGCTGTCTCATGCCATGACATCTGGCACAGTGGAGCTGTGACCGCTGTGGGGCATGGAGATGCTGCTGCACAGCAGACAGGGTGTATCTGCACAAGCCCTCCGAGCCTTTGGCTGTAGGTCAGTTTTGCTGCCCCCACATTCATGCCTTTTCCCCCCGAGGCTGATGAAGCTGAGCTGCTTTGCTGGCTGCCTCTGTGTTTCCTCATCTCCTGCGAGCTCTCTAAACCTCAGCCCTCTCTGCAGCCCTTTCCTTGCGCTCTCTATTTCAGCCATAGCCTCGCAGATGTAATCATGGTGGATTTGTTTAGGATTCTCCTGCTGCCTCCTCTCCTAGTGGATTTTAGCAGTTCCTCCTACCAGGCTCATTAATTCCTCCAAGTCTGTTTTCCTGCTGCCACTGTGCCTGGTCCAGTAACTCTGCTGAAATGCAGTAACACTTCGGTAGCCTCTGCCAGAGCCGCGGTCATCCTCATCCCCTCTGGTTCAGCTGTCCCCTCCAACAGCCTCATCGGTGAAGCCCTTTTTTTGCATTTGTAATTCAGTGGGTATTTAGTCAACTGTAATATCTGTAATATTCCCTCTTCTGCATCCCACTGAGGTCAGTTGTTGCCCAGGTGAAGTCCTGGTGTCCTGCTGTGCCTGTCCTTACCCTTCAAAACCCTCAAACCTCCCCCCCTGCAGCCTGGGCAGGTGGAACCCCTCCCTGCACGGCCCCTCTGGCTGCCTGGGCTGTGCAGGAGCCCACCGGGTCTCCTCCTTACTGCTTATGGAGCAGGTATAACCAAGGGATATAGTCTGCACCATGAGTAACCCTTCTGGTTCCTCCTGGTGCCCACGCCCCTTGGATATGTGTGTATAAATCGCAATATTAATACATTAATAATAGGCTGGTCACAACCCCGTGACTGACTGCTCATGGCTCACTGCAAGCGCTCGGAGCACAGCATGTTCTCACTGTCATGTAGCTCCATGGCCGTCTCGCCAGCTGCAAGTACTGTGCGGCGAGACGTGCAGCGTTAGCTCTGCTCCATGCAGCGCTGCTCAGTCCCAGGAGCGCATTGAGCTCATGGTCGGGTGCACGGGCCCCTCTGGTGCTACTGTCCCCTCCCTGGCATGGGAGAGGGCAGTCGTCGTCCCCGGCGCAGTCCGGTGCGCAGCTGAGACTGGCCACAGGAGCGGCAGATGTGCTGGAGGCTGAGGTGGTGCTGACATCCATCTGCTATAAATTAGGTGGCAATTCCCACAAGGCTTCTCCACAGATCCTGCAGTGCCACTCCCCTCAGCCGTGCTCTGCAGCAGTAATTAACTCCGTAACACCACCAGCCCTTTCCCGCTGTAGGAGTAGACTTTCTCCCGTGTCCCCTCTATCCAGCCTCCCAATTGCTGGAGAAAAGGCAGCTCACATACAACTTCCCGCAAGCACGTACGCATGCATGGTGGCCTTACCTTCCTGAGAAATTCCAGGCAGCTGCCTACAGCCACTGAAAGCCCCTCTGCCCACCCAGAGCGGAGTGAGCATCTCATTCGTGAATCTCAGCAGGCTCAACAGCACCCCACCAGTGCAGAGGCTGTTATCCATCTTCATTTAACTGTTATCCAAAGGGCTGGGTTTTAAAGCCAGAATGTCTGCTCCAAAATGAGGCATATGCTAATCCTACGCAGGACAGTGATAGATGAGGCAGGCTAAGAAAAGCAGGCATTACCTCGCAGAGCTAATCTGCTTTCTGCAATTATTCTGTTGCACTGAACGTGTTGCTGGCTAAAGCCCTGGGTTGCAAATAAATCTGTTTCCAGCATGAGTCGTAAACCATTGGAGGGTTGTGCTTGAAGTAGTGTCCTGACTGCTCTGGGGACCTGCGCTGAAATCCGTATCACCCCTGAAAGCCTGTCGGAGCCCTGTGGATTGCAGAGCAGGTGGGGGTGTCCCCCTGGGGCCGTTGCACTGTGATGCCTGGTGCTGCATTGTGGGATGCTGGTGCTGGGGCAGCTCTGGTGTGTTCCCCAGGTAACTGCAGGGATGCAGGCAAGCCAGCCTGAATCAGTGGGGTGGCGGCAGCCCGTCACAGCTGCTCTCTGGGTTACTGTGGAAACAGCAGATGTTCAGTGACGGTTAAGGGATTTGTGCAGAAAGGCCATTTTGAATTTCTAAGCACCAGGTTTATTGATGTTGTGTAGTTGATCCTAAGGGTTAAAAAAAGGGGTCAGGTCACAGAGCAGCCATCAGCCGGGAGGTCTGCACACCCCGACCGCACCAGCCAGCGCCACCCAAACGTCCTTATCCACTGCTTGCCTGCAACCGCAGCCCAGACGTACCTGCCGGGAAGGAGCTGGGGAAGATTTTCAGGTAACGAGCAGGCTTGAGGAGATCATAAACCATTTGCATTTAATTCAGGAGCAAAAGAAATTATGTTTGTCTTATAAATTATAGTAGTGGGTAGTTAACTGGTTTGTTTTGGAGCTTTTCAATCCTGGGCTTCAGTTTCTGTTTACAACAGCCCCTTTGGGATACACACCCAGGGCTGGCACCTCTGCTTTGCTTTCTTTAGCTGTTTGCCACTGCGAGGGTGGCAAGGGGGGGGAAAATGCTGGCAGGACCCCTTGTAGAGGAGCTGCACAACCTCAGGGCAGAGGAACAAAAGCCTTCAGGCCTCTGCTACTGGGTCCAAGAAGGATTTTTATTCCCTGCAATGTCTGAGGGAGCTGCTGGGAGGAGAGGAGCAGGTTTCACTTTGACAGAGGGAGTGGGGCAGGTTTGCTTGGAAATGCTGAGAAAGTTCACAGCACGCAGCTGGGGCAGGACAGTGCTTCCCCAGCTGCACTGCAACGGTGTAGGCATTTTGCAGGGTCGTGTGGTCATTCCCACCTGGCAAAGTCCCCTCTCTGCTGGGGCTGTCACTTCTCTGCTCTTCCTCCTGCGCTCTGGACTTGCCGGTGTTTGAGCATTGATTCTGGAGCTCATAGAGTTGCTGGGGACAGGGTGGTGGCACGTGGTGTCTCGTGTGATCTTTATGCATTAAATGCAGCTTGTCTCAGTGGTCTGGGGGCCCCACAGGCCTGCATCTCCCAGGGGCTTCCCCCTCCAGCTGCCCAGCAGTGCTGGGACCAGCATTTCAGAGCAGCCAATGCTTCTGAGCCAGCTCAGATTTGGGCTTCCAGGCATACATCTCCCCTCCTCCCCAGCGCAGAACTGCAAAGTTCTCTTCTACCTCCCAGCATCTCGGGAAGGGCAGTCTCAGCATCTCCTGTCCGGCATCTGGGCAAGCCCGGCAGCACTGATGGGGTGCAGAGGAGGCAGAGGGGCTGCTGCTCGCCGTGCTCACCCAAGCTCCCCCGTGCAGGAGGCATGGGGAGAGCTGCTCAGCTCCATGGGCATATCGGAGCCAGCTCCTGATGTCCAGCTGGGTGGCTCCACCAGGTCGCACCCCTGACTGTGCAGCTCCGCAGCTCCTGCAGAAGCAAAGGTTTTGTTCTTACTGAAATGCCTTTTCAAATGGACCATTTCTCCTTTCTGATTTACACAGCTACATGCCGTTGGGCTTTTTATTATTAACAGTCTTGACATTGGCAAAAAAGCTGCTGAAGACCTCTGAATGGGAATGAAAGAGGAACGCTCAGGGGGTAGCCGGATTGCCTGAGCCCAGACAAGCGTCTGCAATTTAACGGAGGAGCTGTCCCAGGCTGCACCTCGTCCCTGCACCAGGCTGCGGGGCAGGAGCCCACAGCGGCTGGCCACTCACCAAGCACAATTCAGTCAAAGGCACTGGGGTAATTGATTTCATGTCTCCCAGCAGGGCCTGAGCCAGCCGGCGCTTTAGCGGAGATCAAGACTCAACAGAGGAAAAAAAAGGAAAAATTAATTCAGAAAGGTCCCCGGCTGCTGCTGTGCCTGGAATCTGGCTATTGATGTCGGTGTCCCAGGGGCCCTGGTGTGCTTCCAGCCTGCCATGGAAAAAAAAGCCACCATGCACGGCCAGGGTGCAGCCTTCTCCTCTCCCCCTGGAAGGAGCAAAGTCCTGCCTGCCGGCCACCCCTCCCTCTCACTAGTGATGGGATGTGATGGCGGCAGATGGCGACCCCTCTGCCTCCGAGCTTTCCCCACCAGAGACGACCACAGCGGGTGCCAGCGGGGCCGCAGCCGGCCCTGAGCCCAGTGGTGCTTCCCCCAGCCAAGCATGGCAGGGATGCGCTGTGGGTGCCGAAGCCAGTGCCGTAAGTGCATTTGCCAAATTGTAGTCTGAAAATGGTGGGGAGCCCCATCAAACTGATGCGGGCAGGTGAGGCCAGCATTACTCCCACTCATGCAAGCAATGACTGAAGCCCATCGGATTTCTCCTACATGAAGAGCGAGGCTTCAGAGTGATGATGGACCTAAAGGCTCTGGTTCCCTAAGCTGAATTCATCTTTATTTGCATTAAGCCATTCTGAAACACTGTCATCTCGTGGGAGAGAGGGAGGGATTGAGATTTCCTTTGGCTCAGGTGAGTGGGAAGCACAGATGCAGTTTCTCCCCTCGCAGAGCCTTTCTAGTGGGCTGTAAAGCAAATCACATACCAGCATGTGGTGCCAGCCCCGGCACCACCTATAGCGCTGCCCACCAGGACCTGGGATGGGAGCCAGCCAGAAACACAGGAGCCAGCCAGAAACACAAGAGTCAGACAACATGTAGAGAGGATGAGTTTCCAAGCCTGCAAAGCCAAATTTGGTTTGTTTATTTTAAAAAACGAAAAAATAAACAAGCAGACCTCAGGCATCCAGTGCTGTGGGAGTGAGAGCAGCCCGATGGTGCTGCAACCTTGGGAGTCCTGAGAACTTGCTTCAACAAATAGGAAACGTGGAGGATGCCGAAAGTGCTGGCAGGCTCTGGTTATTAGAAATCCCACAGGGAAGAGCACGAGCCCTTTGAGTAGCCAGGGGGGAGATGAAAGCCGGCCAGGGTGGCAGTGGCAGCATGATGGGAAGGTGTAGGCTGGACGTGCACCTTCCCTGGGACACAGCAGCACCGCAAGGGGACACAGCACCACCATCGAAGTGGAGAGAAGGAGACGCCTACAAGTTTGCAGTCTATAGAGGTACCTCTCCATCCGCTGTGACAATTTGTGGGACCATGCAGGAAACAAGGAGGGCATTCACCTGGCGGAGGTGGTGGCTGCTCAAACCCTAAGGAAGGAGACGCTACTGCAGAAACCTGAAGGTCTGCTGCTAACAAAGGCAGGAGGTTTATTGATCAACAAATGGGAAATAATGGTCTAATCGCAAGCAGCCTGGTATTGATAGACTTGAGTTAATAATGCTTAAAGGGAGGAAAGGAAAGGTCAATGTACAAGTGAAAAATTGACTGCTGTCTCATTAGGCCTGGATGCCTATATTATTAAATATAAACTTGGCAGTGCACCTCAAATAAACCAGGGAATATAAATTATGTAAATTCATATCCCACCTTTCTACTGCACTGCATTAAAGGAAGCAGGGTAAGACCCGAAGTACATGATAAAGGGGGGAGATTAAAAGGAAATGCACATAAGCTTAAGGGTTATAGCACACATAGATCAGGTCATAAATTAATTTAAATATGAGGACTGTTAAGATCCTCTAGCATAACCCTGGCCATAAAATTTCCTCCAGACATTATTCTATGAAACCTTCACCTTTGTCTGAACAAGAGAATATCCTCCAGAAGGACATCAAGGTTTGATTTAAAGGCAGGGCATAATAGCAAAAGCACTCTATCCTTAATAAGCTAATGGGAAACTCATCTCTCATATCCAGTATAAATGTATTTTGTTTTACTTTCCAGAGAGACTGGTTGCCAACTTTAAGTGAAGAAATGTCCTTTTCTCATTAGGACTAGAAAATCTAGAAAACCAGTATGAGTGAAAGATCAAAACATCAATAATTTCAGACTGGTATTATGCCTTTAGAGGTAGAAAGAGCATTCTCTTTAAAATTTGCTTCTTTTCATGTTGGCATATTACAGGTCAGAGATGAACCTTTACCTGCGCATCCCACTGGGAATCTGATGTTTGGCATTTTTAGAGCAGTAGGATTATCCCAGTAAGTTTGCTTCTGTGTAAAACCAGCTTTCATCCTAAAGGTGCTGCTGCCCTGACAAAAATCAGACAGGCATTTCTGCTCTGGCATCCCAGGGAAGCAGAGCCCTCAGGGCCACCGAGGTATGAGACCCCGCTGCTGTCACAGCAAGAACATGCCAGTGAGGAGGAGGAAGAGGATGGGCTGGTTGGCATGAGACACGCCATCAGTGCGTGGCAGGAGGATAACTGGAGGGTTATGCTAGTTAATAACTTGTTCCCCGTCAGTGATTAACACCATCTCCTGATTACAGCTGGGAAAGAGGCACTGCATTTTGTGACCACTTCCGAAACAATCAGTGCCAATGGGGCAAGGAGCAAGTCTTAGAGGAATGACACCGGTTTTGCTCCTGCTGCATCCTTCCCTGCCTTCCGGCTGCTCACGGAAGTCTCTCTGCTCTACCACACCACCAGGTTTAGAAAACTTATGAAGATTTACGCTCTTTCAGGTTGCTGCCTTTTTGTCAGGTCTGGTTGAGATTGAGCAGCGAGTTAAAAAAATTGCAGGGGGAGGCAAGGATGTTGCATGAGCCCCAGCCCCTTGGGGACTAGGCCAATACTGACCACAGGCACAAGCCCTCACTGCTCCTTGCAGGATGTTTCCAAAGGAAAGGAGGTC
Source organism: Aptenodytes patagonicus (assembly GCF_965638725.1). Lineage (NCBI taxonomy): Eukaryota > Metazoa > Chordata > Aves > Sphenisciformes > Spheniscidae > Aptenodytes > Aptenodytes patagonicus. Next base: position 12,278,055 of record NC_134957.1, on the reverse strand, counting down.
AATCTCATTCGCCACAAGACATGGGTATCACAAGGAAGCCCAAAGCACAGACTACAGTCCTGCGTTGTTGTTACTTAGAGCAGCTCCCTGCAAAGCTGCCCTGAATTTACCATCTAAAACCCTTAGCAACATTAGTTGGAAATTTTTCATGCAACTGTTCAGAAAGTCAATGTTTGCTCAGCTCGCCTGTGCCTGGCTGTCTCCATGAGATCTCGTTTGCCTTGCCTGCGTGGAACAGGGTGACCAAGATTGCCAATGTCTAAAAATAACATCTCCATTAGCTGCCATCCCCTGACACCTCCTCTTTGTAACCTGATTTCCCAAGGAAACAAGGCTGCTGCGATCATGTTGCCTCTTTGCCTCTTGACCCCACAACTCACTTTCAGATCTGTTGGCCACTTTCAGGGAGATGTGGCAGCAGGGTGGAAGTCTCAAAGGCAGCTGAGCTGCTGCAATCTCGGCAAAATTACCTAGGTGGGTGGAAGAGAGAGATTCAGTCTTGTAACCCCACATGGGAAAGGGTTACAGCCAGACCTCTGTTAGTGAGCAGCAGAGAAGCCACCGAGGCCAGGAGAGATGCACAGCCTGACTGCAGCAGCTTTGCTCACATTCAATATCTTTTTAAACAACCAATAATCCATCAGCAGGACACAGAGCCCCTGCAGCATGGGCTCCCGGGCCATGGGGATCTCGCTGGAGTGCTGCCAGCAGCGTGGGTGGATGGCTTCAAGCTTCCCCTGAAGTGATTTAATCCCTAATAACAATATTTGAATGCTTGACAATTAGAGAAGAGTTCTCACGCTGCTTGCTTGCCAAGATGTGAGAGTAATCGTTTCTAAGACCCCTCACTAAGCTGTAATGCTAATCAGTATTAAGAGTCCTCTTTCAGAGCAGAGTGCTACAGCTAACCCCAGCATGTCACACACCAATTGCTGGAAGCTGGTCTGGAGGCTGGGCTTGCTTGGACACCTGGCAGGGAGCTCACGGCATCTTGGTGCATTGCATGTGTTTTATTTGTAGGCAAGAAACACCAGTCGGGGTGGTTGTGTCTCAGTCCTGTCTTCCTTCAGGAGGACTGATCCAGGGACTGCTTCTTGCCAGCAAGAACCTACAGTCCCATCTCTGGATGGGTGGGAGCGTCCTGAAGCAGAGGTATCTGAGCAAAGATGGAAATAGGGCTGGGTCCCAGAGGTACTGGTAACCAGCTGGGGTACCAGGACTGCACTGCGGGCTGAACGGCAAGCGCTGACAGGGAGGCAGTGAAGGTCCATGATTCTTGCCACTCAGCCTTGGTGTCCCCAAGAGCTAGCTGTGAATCTCTGGCGTGACTCGCGTGTGGTGGAAACTACCCGCCTAGCTTTCCCTTTGAAAGGGAATTCTCAACCCACCTTGGCCTCTTCATTTAATCTCCCAGTAGTGGATACTCATCAGCCATTGCCTCCCTCCCCTTGGCATTTGCTTCCTTTCTTGTTGCTAGCACTCAAACCCTCACTGTGCAAATATTGCTTTATTCAACAAGTGGCTTGAAAAACCCAAGAAGGCTTAGCCCTATGTAGAAGGCACTTGTTTTAAGGATGCTTCATGTGGCAGAACTGGAACACATGGTTTCCCTTCATCACTTATGTCAAGACTGGAGCTGAGCTAAGAGGTGTCACACACACACCCCCCGCACCGCTGCATGCCTGCCTCCTTCAAGCTTCTCTCCATTCTCTCTATCTTGATACTTTCCCTTTGATCTGTGTCATCTCAGGTTTTTTTTCCTTGGTGCAGAAAGAGCCTCATCAAGCAGGCAGGGGCAGAGCCTCTCAGCAGAGCACGTTCGCTCGTTGGGTTATTACTCTTCCACGTCGGGTTATTTCTTTTCCTTTCCCTTCCTGCACAGCAGACAAGGAGGGAACTTCTTTACCCTGGCCCTAGGAGGAATCAGCCCCTGCCAGGGGCTGGCGTGGCTTGGGGATCACATGCAGCTCTGCCCAGGGCTGATGGCTTCACACCCAGGTTTATTGCGTTGTATGGTCTAGAGCATGATGTGCTGTAAGGCCAGGTCTTCCTTTGCCAGAGTTGGCTTGGTGGCTTAAAAAAGCAAGTGTTGAGCAGAGCACAGAACTGACCAGTGGGTACCAGGAACCTCCTGTGGTTATAAAACAAGAAAACCAAAATAGCTTTAAAGCTTTTCACACTGCATAGGCTTAAGTGTTTTTTAAAATGGGCTTGGTTTGCCCTGGATGTGGTAAACGAGTTCTTCTGAGTCCTGGAGGGCTGTCAGTATGCAAGAGACCGAGCATGGCAGGACAGGCAGCCCAAGTCACAGCAGTAGCTAAACATCCCCCAGTTGCCTCAGATAAGCCCTGTACCTGGGTACAAAGGCCCTTTAGATAGGGTTGCTTTGTGCAAGGGGTAGATGAGGGCTAGAGCTGCCATGCAATAACTTTATTGAAGGCACTGTCAATTTTTTTTCCATCTCATGGGTCCACCTTGAGCGGTGCTCAGGGCTCAGACCAAGTGTGGACTGCTCGACCAAGCTGTGCTGGCGCAGGCTGCTCTGCCCAGCTGGGTCCCAGCAGTGCATGGGACCTCTCTGAGCAGGTAGGAGTGGATCCCAACCCAACAGCTTCCCCGGGCTAGCTAGCCTTCTCCTTGGGACAAGCCGGGAGCCAGGGAGTCGTGGTGTCTCCCACTAGATTGTGCAGTGAGGTTATATGTGGCACACAGATCATGTCTGATTTTTTCTTCTCTTTAAAGCAAAGACCTTTTTTAGCGTGCAAATAAATGCTCTCCTAAAAGAGAATACACCATCTGCTCCTAAGCACAAATTTAATTTTCCAAAGGGTTAAATTGAAATAAGATCCACAGGCTCAGAGTGGTGACTGGGGGAGCCTGTAATGGGTTTTTGCCCCTTCTGCATCTTGCTGGAAGCAGATGTCATAGTTTATGGGAGGGCGATGTGGTGCCTGCAATGAAACAGGGGTTCTGGCAGCTGGAGACTCCACAAGCTCCCTTGAGCTCCCCAGGGCCTGATGGTTAATCTGGTGCTTGCAGGTAGGCTTAGAGCATTGACATGCAGACAAACGATCAGGAGCCAGTTGCATGGGGGCCCTGCCATGCACAGCCTGTGCCCTGCAGGGCTCCACCTCTTTCATCATCCTTAGGGGAGTTAGCAAGTGGGAATACAGCTGCAGCAAGGCACTTTCTTGTGCACAGCGATTTGTTGGGTGATCTGGAGCAAGGACGTGCACCTGGCTGCTTTTTTCTGTGTGGGTGCTAAAAGTGCCAGCCAGCTCACCAGTTACACCAGTGCAGGGCCCCAGCACAACCCCTTTGGAGCACTGGTCCCGTGCCAGCTGAGCCACGTGGGCCTCATGCACTTTGCCTCTCTTGCCTTCCAGCCGCTGGTGTTGCTGATGGAGTGGCCTGAAGCCACCAACTTCGCCTGCCTGATTACAGGTTACTGCCGTCTCCTGGTGGACTCCAAGAAGATGATATTCTCCAGGGCCCCCAGCCAGCCACCCCCGCCTCAGATAATCAAGGCAGGTACGTTTCAGCCTCTGCTTTCTGTGCAAGCCCCTTCCTCAACCTCCCTCTCCTCCTCCTCCCTGCTCCCAGGGCTCTGCAGCATTAGAAAGGAGAACAGTTTATCTGGCATCTCACCTCTGCTCCCATTTCCCCTGCAGAACCAGCAGACCCCCTTTTAACCAGAAAACAAGGAGCAGGGAGACAAGTCCTCATTTTGGATAAGCTCTGACTTGTGGTGTCAGCTTGGGCCCTAAACACTCACTGCAAGTGTCGTTCTGGCAGCTCCTAGAGCAGATCCAGGAGGTGCCGTTTGAAAAGACCTGTAATGCTGCCAGCTAAATGCTGGGTCCTCGCAGAACAGCCTGTGCGTTGCCGCAGGGATGCAGCACATGCTCCTTGGCCAGCATCCTGGCTCCAGAGACCAACGTGAGTGTATGCACTCGGCCAGGGACTGTACTCCTGCTGCCTTTGGACACTGCTGCCTTCATCCGTGGGGGATCTGGGCTGCACGAGCAGCTCTGCAAGCACGGCTGCTCTGCTGATTTCCTAAATCAGGAAGAAAACTTTGGTGTCCCAGCTTTTCAGGTGCCCAGCCTGATGCAGGGAGCAGAGGGCTGGTCTGGGCATAGCAGGAGACCAGAACAGCTAAAGACAGGTTGTGTCCCACCAGGCACCGATGCTCTATTCATTGAGGATGGATTGCTTGATTTCAAACAAGAGCCACCTATGAGCTACGTGCTATTGTTCCATGCAGGTGTTCACATCGAATATGTTTTGTACAGGGAAATATAAAATACAGGATCAGTGGCTGGAGATGGGCAAAATACCAACCCAGCTGACTCTGGAAGGTTGCCCCCAGAGCTCCCAAGTGACACTGCAGCTCCAGAGAGCTGTGACAAGTCTTCAGTTTAGCTGGTAGAGTGTCAAAACTGCCTCCTCAAGATGGGACTAGCTGGGGGAGGTCGGAGGAGTGCCGAGAGCTATCAGGGTCCTTGGGAAAGGACTCAATGCCTCTGAGGTCTAAGGAAGGCACCCAGACACAGACTTAGCACATGTGGGAGGACACACTCACAAGAGGCATCAGGAAAGCATCTGCAGCAACCTCAGTGAATCCAGGGAAAGACCTGGCAAGTGATGTTGATGTAAGTATACGCGCATGGTTTCCTTTTGTTTCTTCACCTGCGCATCTTATTGACAGCTGTCACTGTGCTCGCTGCTCTGGGTGCCCTACAGAAACACATTGAGTCACATTTTTCTATGAGTGGAGGGTGTTTCCAACTTAACTGGCTATCATCAGAGTGGTCCTTCCCCGGGTCATGTCACCCTGAGATGGGCTACAGGGACACATGGGGCACATGGCTGTGGGGAGTCAGAGGAATGTGGTAGGAAGCGGAGAGCATCCCAGAACATCCCCAAGGGCTCAGAGGGAGGCTGGTGGCGCCCCCAGTTACTGGTCACTCAGGAGATGTCTCAGCATGTGCGAGTGGTGCTTTTCCACACTCTAGCAGCAGTGATAATCAGGATTTTTCCTCGGGGAGATTTTGCTTCATGGGCATGGTCCAAACCTATGCCAAAAAGGGTAGTAGATCTTGCCCTTTTCTTGACAGTCTCAGGAAACCAATGTCATTCTGCAGGGGGCTGGCGTGAGTGTGAGGGGAAGTCACAGTGTGGGTAGGACAGCGATGGAGCAATGGATCCATGGTCTTCATACCAAAGAGCTAGCCCCTCTCTGGATGGCCTGGTCTGTCCTCAGAGGTGCAGTGAAAACCTCTCTGACCAGTGGAGTGCAACAGTTTCCCTGCAGACCTAGTACACTCAGCCCAGCCGCTCAGGCATCCTTCAGAAGGAGTGAATTTAATGTGTATTGAGAAAACAAGGTCTGTTCACAGTTTTGGTCTCGCTACGGCTGCAGGCTGAGCTGTCAGGAGCTAGGCAGATCACAGGGAGCAGGGGCTGCTGATCATTAGCACACCTCTGCAGGAACGATAAGAAAGCCCCACTGGGATGAATCAAGTTAGCCCAGGCTTTGACTTTCCAGGCTGCAGGCAGGCTGTGCCAGAATCTTAAATGTAAAATCAAGCCCTGGCCCATGCTTTTTGCCTAGAAGACGAGCACATGCATCTTCCCTGAGGCCCATTAAAACCTCCTGCTGAACTGCAGACATTTTTAGAAATGCACGCTCTGTCTGGATGCTGTCAGTTAGATCCATCTCTCTGCATTTCCCTGTGGAGCCGTATGCCAGATTCTTGCCCTCCGCAGGAAGGGTTGTGCCGTGCTGGAGCTGCGCAGGCGGTTCGCCTCCCTGCCCCTTCATAGAATCATAGAATCATAGAATCATTGAGGTTGGAAAAGACCTCTAAGATCATCGAGTCCAACCGTCGACCCAACACCACCACCCACTAAACCATGTCCCTAAGTGCCTCATCTACTCCTCTTTTAAATACCACCAGGGATGGGGACTCAACCACTTCCCGGGGCAGCCTGGTCCAATGTTTAACCACTCTTTCAGTAAAGAAATTTTTCCTTGCATCCAATCTAAACCTCCCCTGGTGCAACTTGAGGCCATTTCCTCTCGTCCTATCGCTTGTTACTTGGGAGAAGAGACCGACACCCACCTCGCTACAACCTCCTGTCAGGTAGTTGTAGAGAGCGATGAGGTCTCCCCTCAGCCTCCTTTTCTCCAGGCTGAACAACCCCAGTTCCCTCAGCCGCTCCTCAGAAGACTTGTTCTCCAGACCCTTCACCAGCCTCGTTGCCCTTCTCTGGACACGCTCCAGCACCTCAACGTCCTTCTTGGAGTGAGGGGCCCAAAACTGAACACAGTATTGGAGGTGCGGCCTCACCAGTGCCGAGTACAGGGGCACGATCACTTCCCTGCTCCTGCTGGCCACACTATTGCTGATACAGGCCAGGATGCCATTGGCCTTCTTGGCCGCCTGGGCACACTGCCGGCTCATGTTCAGCCGGCTGTCGACCAACACCCCCAGGTCCTTTTCTGCCAGGCAGCTTTCCAGCCACTCTTCCCCAAGCCTGTAGCGCTGCATGGGGTTGTTGTGGCCGAAATGCAGGACCTGGCACTTGGCCTTGTTGAACCTCATACAATTGGTCTGGGCCCATCGATCCAGCCTGTCCAGGTCCCTCTGCAGAGCCTTCCTACCCTCGAGCAGATCAACACTCCCGCCCAACTTGGTGTCATCCGCAAACTTACTGAGGGTGCACTCGATCCCCTCATCCAGATCATTGATAAAGATATTGTACAAGACCGGCCCCAAAACTGAGCCCTGGGGAACACCGCTCGTGACCGGCCGCCAACTGGATTGAACTCCATTCACCACAACTCTCTGGGCCCGGCCATCCAGCCAGTTTTTGACCCAGCGCAGAGTACACCTGTCTAAGCCATGAGCCGCCAGCTTCCCTAGGAGAATGCTGTGGGAGACGGTGTCAAAGGCCTTACTGAAGTCCAGGTAGACCACATCCACAGCCTTTCCCTCATCCACTAGGCGGGTCACCTGGTCATAGAAGGAGATCAGGTTGGTCAAGCAGGACCTGCCTCTCATGTCATCCGTGCTGGCTGGGCCTGATCCCCTGATTGTCCCACACATGCCTTGTGAGCGCCCTCAAGATGAACCGCTCCATCATCTTCCCCAGCACTGAGGTCAGGCTGACAGGCCTGTAGTTCCCCGGATCCTCCTTCCGGCCCTTCTTGTAGATGGGCGTCACATTGGCAAGCCTCCAGTCATCCGGGACCTCCCCCGTTAACCAGGACTGCTGATAAATGATGGAGAGCAGCTTGGCGAGCACCTCCGCCAGCTCCCTCAGCACCCTCGGGTGGATCCCATCCGGCCCCATAGACTTGTGAGTGTCCAGGTGGCATAGCAGGTCATTGACTGCTTCCTCTTGGATTATGGGGGGTTCATCCTGCTCGCCGTCCCTGTCTTCCAGCTCGGGGGGCCGAGTACCCTGAGGATAACTGGTCTGCCTGTTAAAGACTGAGGCAAAGAAGGCATTGAGTATCTCAGCCTTTTCCTCATCCTCGGTGACAATGTTCCCCCCCGCATCCAATAAGGGATGGAGATTCTCCTTGGCTCTCTTCTTGTCATTAATATATTTGTAAAAACTTTTTTTGTTGTCTTTAACGACAGCGGCCTCTCCCTGCTCCCACCAGCAACCGTCGTCAGCCAAGCAGCTCTGTGCCCTTGGTTGCTCTCTCATCTCTTCATCAGGACCTTCTCCCCCAGAGCATCCAGCAGCTGGATTATGGATTTTAGGGTTTCGGTCCCATTCAGCAACAGGCCCTGGCTCAGTATGGGCAGCCAGCGAGGCTGTGCAAGCAGGGCAGGCTGCTAGCATGACCCATCAGAGGTGTCTGGCTTTGGGAAAGCCTCTGCTTTGGTCCATGCCGCCCCACCACAGCCCAGAGCTGAACACACATCCCCAGCTGCAGCAGCCTTGTGTTCACTCACACAGCTGTCATTTCTGAGTATCAGTATGTCCATAAATGAGAGAGATATTGTTTTGATTGGGATTTTAGCATTGCAGGTGATGAACAGTACAATACAAATGTGTGTTTGGGGAAACAAATTGTCCAATTTGTTGAGCTAATGAATTTAATTAAAATTTATTCGATTTAATTTATACTTGGTAAGACAGAGCCTGCATCACCCTGGCAGCCATTCTCAGCACAGCTGCATAATTCAACCTGTAATGCAGACAGATGCCCCTCCTGAGGGCTGGACCACTGGCCAGAAGTTCAAGCAATATTTCAGCCGCTTGCCTCAAACAAGGGAGCAAGGGGAGGTTGTCACAGGGAAATGCTTAACACCAGGAGCAGAGGCTCTTTCAGAGCTAGCCTGAACCGATAGCTGTCAGCCAGACAGAAACAGCACATGGATTGTGGGCAGTGAGGGACAAGGGACTGGGGGGGTGTCTGTCACTTAAAGTCAGCCAAGCTACGTTGATTGTCTCCCCAAAAGGCAATATTGCACCACATTTAGCAGTCTCCTGAGGAAAACTGCTTGGTCTGGCCAACATTATGAAAAAATGGTGACAACAATTCCTTCTTGCTGTATAACGCATGAACTGGCAGACTGAGGCTGAAGGTCCTCATTCGTGTGTGCAGCCAGGCTGCTCCCATTGCCCTCTGAATATGGCTGGTGGCTCGGTGATGTGGCACCCACATTCCTGTGTCTCAGTGCCTGCTGTGCTGGCCAGCCCTCCTCTGGTTCTGCCCAGCTCTGCCTCCCAGCAAGCTACTGGGATCTTGCTTCCTCTCCCTGCTGCTCTCATGCAGCACAGAAACAAGACATTTTCCCAGGTAGCCGACGTGGATGGAGTCCAGCCCAGAGCAGTAAGAAAGCTGAGACATTTAGGAAACAGACCTGTCAGGAAATACTAAAGGAATTTGCTGTGGCTAGTCTAGAAAAGAGACAGGTGGGAGATGGAGAGGGAGGAACAGGACAATATTTCTGATGTCTAAAGATTGTTTGTAAAAGGGCACTGATCAGTTGTGCTGCTGATCCATGGTGTCATTGATCTAATTCCTCGCAAAAAACAGCTTTAGGGTCAATACTTTCTTATCATAAATGTCATAATATTTAACTTTATAAAATTTATGTGATTAACCTCTATAGCACGTAATCATTTTGGAGACAATGGACAAAACCACACGAGGAGGTGGCCTGCTCCGTCAGTGTGTCACAGGGTTTTTGCTGGCTGGGGCATAACTGCTTCTAAATCCTGTCCAGCCACTCTCTAGGCTCTTCTAGCCTCCATCATTGCTATACCCCAGCCACACCTAAGGGCCTCACTAAAACACTTTCAACAGCTATTTGCTAATGGGAATCCAGATTTTATTGGTTTAGGAAAAAAAGGCATGTCAGCTTCTTTGATACCACACGGGCTTTTTTTGAGCTGGCCATCTTCCAAGTCTACCATGTAAATCTCTGTACATCCGTCTCCTTTCTGCCTCCTCCAGGTCTTCTCTCCTTATTGCAGGGAGGGATTGATGTCTCAGAGCCGGAAGGTCCCTTGTCTTCAGTGTCAGCAGTCCCCTCCTGCTCTTGGTGGCAGCACACATGGTATCCCTCAGGGCTTAACCTTTTCCTCTAGAGAGACCCACACACTCAGGTGGGGAGGCCAAGGCAAGGGTGGTGCACACAAAGCCACCCATGGGAATGTGCTCCCCTCCATCACACACGCATTTATGAAGGTTGCTTTAGTTACAGTTTTCCTGCCTCAGAGGTGGGGTACTGACAAACTGATCACCCGAAATCCCTTCCAGCCCATGATCTGTTTGAGGAGTTAGTCAATAGGACCCCCTGGGAAACTGCCCTCAGGGGCAAGGGAGCAGAACAGAGCTGGCAGATCTTTAAGGTCACTTTCCAAAGAGCGCAAGAGCTCTCGATCCCCAGGTGTAAGAAATCAGGAAAGGAAGGCAAGAGACTGGCATGAACGAGTCAAGACCTGCTGGTCAAACTAAAGAGCAAGAAGGAAATGCACAGGCAGTGGGAGCAGGGACAGGTATCCTGGGAGGATGCTGCCCGGTTGTGTAGGGATGGGGTCAGGAAGGCCAAGGTGCAGATGGAGCTGAACTTGGCAAAGGACGCAAAGAATAATAAGAAGGGCTTCTACAGGTATGTCAGCCAGAAAAGGAAGGTCAAAGAAAGAGTACCCCCCAGATGAACACAACTGGCAAACTGGTAACAACAGATGAGGAGAAGGCTGAGGTACTCAACAGCTTTTTTGGCTCAGTCTTCACTGGCAACCTCTCTTCCCACACCCCTCGAGTGGATGGACTGCAAGACAGGGACTGGGGGAGCAAAGTCCCTCTCACTGTAAGAGAAGATCAGGTTCGTGACCACCTGAGGAACCTGAACATACATAAGTCTATGGGACCTGACCAGATGCATCCCAGAGTCCTGAGGCAATTGGCTGATGCAATTGCCAAGCCACTCTCCATGATATTTGAAAAGTCATGGCAGTCAGGTGAAGTCCCCGGTGACTGGAAAAAGGGACATATTGCACCCATTTTTAAAAAGGGTAGAAAGAAGGACCCTGGGAACTACCGACCTGTCAGCCTCACCTCTGTGCCTGGGAAGATCATGGAACAGATCCTCCTGGAAGCTACGCTAAGGCACATGGAGGACAGGGAGGCGATTCAAGACAGCCAGCATGGCTTCACCAAGGGCAAGTCTTGCCTGACCAACCTAGTGGCCTTCTGTGATGGAGTGACTACATCAGTGGACAAGGGAAGTGCTACTGATGTCATCTATCTGGACCTTGTAAGGCCTTTGACACGATGCCCCACAACATCCTTCTCTCTAAATTGGAGAGAGAGGGATTTGATGGATGGACTATTCAGTGGATATGGAATTGGCTGGATGGTCACATCCAGAGGGTAGTAAACAGCTCAATGTCCAGATGGAGACTGGTGACAAGTGGTGTCCCACAGGGGTCTGTATTGGGACCAGTACTGTTTAATATCTTCATCAACGACATACATAGACAGTGGGATCAAGTGCACCCTCAGCAAGTTTGCAGATGACACCAAGCTGAGTGGTGTGGTTGACACGCCTGAGGGACGGGATGCCATCCAGAGGGACCTGGACAAGCTTGAGAAGTGAGTCCATGTGAACCTCATGAGGTTCAACAAGGCCAAGTGCAAGGTCCTGCACCTGGATCAGGGCAAGCCCTGGTATCAATACATGCTGGGGGATGAAGAGATTGAGAGCAGCCCTGCTGGGAAGGACTTGGGGGTACTGGCGGATGAAAAGCTGGACATGAGGCAGCAATGTGCGCTTGCAGCCCATAAAGCCAATCGTATCCCGGGCTGCATCAAAAGAAGCGTGGCCAGCAGGTCAAGGGAGGTGATTCTGCCCTTTTACTCCCCTCTGGTGAGACTCCACCTGGAGTACTGCACCCAGCTCTGGAGCCCTCTACAAGAAAGACATGGACCTAGTGGAGCGGGTCCAGAGGAGGGCCACAAAAATGATCAGAGGGATGGAACACCTCTCCTAGGAGGACAGGCTGAGAGAGTTGGGGGTTTTAGCCTGGAGAAGAGAAGGCTCCAGGGAGACCTTATTGCAGCATTTCAATACTTAAAGGGGGCTTATAAGAAAGACGGGGACAGACTTTTAACCCTTTTAACCCTTTTAACCGTAGGGCCTGCAGCAATAGGACAAGGGGTAATGGTTTTAAACTAGAAGAGTGTAGATTCAGACTAGATACAAGGAATAATTTTTTTATGCTGAGGGTGGTGAAACACTGGAACAGGTTGCCCAGAGAGGTGGTAGATGCCCCGTCCCTGGAAACATTCAAGGTCAGGTTGGATGGGACTCTGACCAACCTGGTCTAGTTGAAGATGTCCCTGCTCACTGCAGGAGGGTTGGACTAGATGACCTCTAAAGGTCCCTTCCAACCCAAACCATTCTATGATTCTATGATCTGCATGTGCAGGACATTTCTTCCTGCACTCATTATTGGCAGATAGGCCCAGCGGGTTGCAGAAGATGTTTTTTCAAAAGACCAGCCAGGTGGCCTGGCTGTGCCGCAGGGAACATGTGTCTCACTGCAGTCCAGCATGCCAAGGGCTGGAGGGCAGAGAGCACATGGATGCTTCTTCAGGGTGAGCAGGAGCTTCCCCATGCTGTTTTCCCTTCTCCCGAGTGCTGCTGCTAATGTGCCTATTATGGTTTTGGTTTAGATTACATCAACGCACACAACCTCCACCGGCCTGCCACAGCGGGGCACACGGGAAAGAAAGAGAGCGGGTTGGTGGGTGGCTCTGCCACCAGTGCTGGAGCAGCTGGGGCTCCAGCCGCCAGGACTTCAGACTCAGAGCTCATCAGCTTTTGCTACCTGCACATGCGAGAGCAGAGGAAGGAAAGAGAGAGCAGGACGGATATCAATGAAAACCTGATTTTTTTTGAGGAATCTCGTCCCAGGACCAAATCTGACCCCACTTCCAAAAGCTCTGGCCAAGGCTACAATGGGGCAGCTAACGAGTACGACCCGGATGGCCTTGACCAAGATAGGCATCCAAGTAGGGCCAGGGCGCACACCATAGACACCCACCTGCGGAGCGATGCCTCACACTTCTACTGCGAGTCCTGCCAAGCCAAAATCAAGAGCCGGCTGGCCTCATGCAAGGGGGGCAAGCCCGGCAGTGTCCGAGACAATATGGTGGACTTGATGTCGCTTCCCCCTCCCGGGAGCGATGAGGAAGAAGACGAGACGACATCCCTGCTCCCTGCCATCGCCGCCCCCCCTCCTGGCTTCCGAGACAACAGCTCAGACGAGGACGACCCCAAGCGCCGGGCAGCTGCCCAGAGCCAGGAGCAGGGCCGGCACCTCTGTGGCATCCTCTATGACGAGATCCCCGTCACACTGATAGACAACGTGCAACCACGGACAGTCCGAGACCATGCCCAAGAGCTGGATGATGCCCTGGTCTCCACCCTGCAGGCGCTGGAAGCCCTGGCTGCTTCAGAGGATTGTCCGCATCCCCCACCACAGCAGACAGCAGGTATTTCAGTGGCTGTGACTTTCTTTTTTCCCTATAGCCTTTCTTTCCTATGGTACCTCCTTCCCTTTAGTCTCCTTCTCCCATCCTATATGTGATTGTGGAGCAGCTTCTAGTAAAAACTAAGTTGTGGCAACAGGCTCTAGCAGGAGCAGCCAAGCTGCTGCTCAGAAGATTTCTAAGAAGCTGAGGTGGGACTCCTCTCCCTGACAGTGGCTGAAGGAGTCTCTTGGTTATCCCGTATCTGCCATGGTCCATGTGCCATGATGTTGGGGTGAGGCACTAACAAACCCATATTGTGAGCATGAGTTCCTCCCTGTGACCCTACTCAGCTGGTACCTTCGGCCCTCGGTCTTCGCAGGTTCCCACCCAGGTTTTGCAGTGTGTGAGCCCTTCACAGGTCAAACCTGCTGTCACATGGGTGTCGCTGGGACGAGCCTGCTGGCAGCACAGTCCTTCATCCCTCTCCCTGCCTTGGTTGCCCTACTCACTATGGCAGAGTAGCTATTGCCTGATTTTCCTTCTTGCTCCAGACAAGTCCCTGTAGCTCTGCTATCACTGGCACTGGAAAGCTTCCCAGGACCTTTTCCTGGACCATTAAGCCCAGGCCATCTTAAAAGCATTAACTCTTAGTTGCGGGAAGTCACTAAAGTTTCTCCGATGGGACACTGTGTCCTGCATTCCTGGGACCCTCCTGCCGCATGTAGTTCCCCTCTTCTCTGCATAGCAGTGTGGTGTGAGTGTTGTCGTGCGGTTTTTTTTCTGTTCCTCCACAGGTCTTATTGTCCTGGCTGCCATCACTCCTGAGTCATCCTTGGATTCTGGCCATGAAACCAACTCTTCAGAGCTAACTGATGTCTCAGAGATGGTCTCTGCTATGAAGCAGCATCAGAATGCAGCCTACTTCCTCACTCAACACATCAACAAAGAAAACATCCTGGCCAGAAAGGACTTGCCTTTCCGAATCCAGAGCTGTGCTGCCCAGGCTGTTCTCACCTCACCGTACCCCCTCAGCCGCCAGGAGCCAAGCCCTTCATTGAAGCCAGCTTTCTCTCACCAAAGCCCCAACCTTACCAATTGCAAGAGCAAACAGGAGCAGCAGCATGCTGAGCGGAGCTACACCTTGGCTGTCCAGCCAGTGCTGACCCCCCAACTTAATGAGCAGAACAGGGGCGCTCCAGTGCCAGGCTCTGAATGCAAAGGTGCAGGCCACACAAAAGCTGCCTTTGAGGTATCTCTGCATGCCACAGCAGCCCCGACCAGGGAGCAGGCACAGGATCTACAAGAGAAGGTGCCCAAAGAGGTCCAGCTGAGCTCCAAGCTTCTCCTGGATCAAAAAAGTGGTGTAACTCCAGCCATCATTTCAGCTGCTCTGCAGCAAGTGGCAAATGCAAAAGGCTCAGCTCCCCAGGTGGTAGCAGCCTCAAAAGAAGACAAGAACATGAATGGTACCAGCAGCTGTGCATCAGCCAGCAGCAAGCCTCTGAAACTTAAAGGAGGTCCACAACCTGCAGAAACATGCAACTGTCAGCAGCAGCAGCAACTCTCTCCACAGCAGCACTGTGAAGTTTCTCCAAGTCCTAAAGAAGCTCATGGCAGTAAGGCTGAAGCTTTCCACCTCGCCTCAGCAGGTGAGGAAATGATGCCCAGTAAGACTTTTGCCTCTAAAAGCTACCAGCAAACAGTGAGTAGAGATGCTCCAGGAAAAGCCGCAAGTGGAGAGATAGGTCAGAAGGCAGGTGGGGAAGCCACGAGCATCATCTTTCAGAAACACACAGCTCCTTCAAACCAAGGACAGAAAATGCAACAGGAAAGTTCAGCCAAAAGCTTAAAAGCTGAGAGTAGTAATCTGCACTCTCCATCATCTGGTAGCACTTTCAGGAGCACCAGTGAGGAACCCAAAGGGCCAATCCAGCTGGTGCCCAGATCCGAGAGCCTGCAGATCAGCACTGTGCCTTCCAAAACAGTAGAAAAAGTCCTGGAGGCGACCCAACAAGATGCTGATGTCCCAGCTAAACCCAAAGCTCCAAAAGCTCCTTTCAGATTGAGGAACCTCTTCTCTGCAACATTTCCGACCCGGCTGAAGAAGGAAACGGACGAGCGGCAGGCCCAGCTGCAGAAGGTGAAGCAGTATGAGCTGGAATTCCTTGAAGAGCTGCTCAAGCCAAAGAGTAAAGGTGACCTCCCACCACAGGAGTATCTGCACCCTCCTGCCCCTGGGCGCTGCAGCTGCCAGCTAAGGAGCAGTCCTGTGCAAAAAGTCCCAGGGATGTCTAGGGAGCAAAGGCGCAGCTGTGACTGCAAGCGGATTTGCAGGGGGGTGAGGCCACCTGCTAACCAGTTGGTGATGCCAGAACTGGAGAGGAGAGGGAGGGATAAACTTACCGATGACCAGAAGCAGGCAGAAGCCATTAGGTTGACAAGTGTGAGCAGCCCTTCCAAAGGCAAGCGGATACGATCCACAAGTTTAGAGTCCAGAGACTACCGGTCAGATCCAGAGAACAGCATGTCCTGTTTGACAACTTGCACTTCCCGGGGGGAGTGCATGGGTGCTCCACACTACAGGAAGCTCTTGCGTCGCTACAGTGTCAGTGAAATAGATAAGACTGATAGGACATCCCTGTCCTCTGACATCTACCAGAACATCTATACAACCAAGCTGAAAGGCCCCCAGAAAGAGCCTGAGCCCAGCATACTTTGTCCTGTTCTGAAGAGCAAAATCCAGGAAGCCTCTGGAGTGGCTGGCCCCTCCTATGTCCAGATAGCACAGGAGAAAAAGAACCAGAAGGGTTCAGCAGTGTTCTCTGTCCAAGAAGAGATGTATCCAAGTCCTGCTGACCTGCGGGATGAAGATATGGAGGATGAGAAGTGCTGCTCCATCCGGTACTGCTTCTACTACAGGAAATGCGATGTTGCAGATGATGGGAGCGAGAAGGATGAGCTGTCCTATTCCATCCCCATGCAGATACTCCCAGGAATGAAGCTGGACAATCAGATGGTCCCAGTCATGAGCAGGACTCTTCAGGTACTAGATGCAACAGCCTGCAGCAGTCCCAATGACAGTCAGACCCAGGAAATAGATTTAAGGACCTCCAGTTTTGAGGGGAGCTTGGCAAAGATCAACACCCTTCGAGGCCATGCCTACAGCTTTCCCAACGGGTTTCTGCAAGTGCAGCTGGACACCAATGAGCTCCTGACTATCCTGAGGCAGTGTGTGGTGAGCCCTGACGTCCGGGACTGCAAACCCTACATCTCCCAGCTGGCTGAGTACAAGCAAGAGCTTGCCCTCAAGTTCAAGGAGTTTCGGGCATCCTGCCGCCGTGTGGCAGCCGTTGACAAGAGTCCTACCCACATGCTCTCTGCCATCACGAGCAGCTTCCAGGTGCTAAGCAGCCTCATTGAGACGTTTGTGAGGCTGGTGTACATCGTGCGCTCGGGGTCCCAGCGCCAAGAGCTGCTGACGAAGGTGGAGGAAGTGGTGAGAAACTACACCTTCCTCCTGAAGGCTGCGGAGGAGTCCACAGCCAGAACGCTGAGCCACCAGCAGACGGTGGAGCAGCTCGCCCACCAGTCAGCCACGGTTGCCACTGTCATGAGCACGCTCACACGCTCCCTAAAGACGTTGATCAATAAGTAAGCCAGCTACAAAAACCAACAAGCCAATGTGTGCCGGGCCATGTGCTAGTGGTTCTCAAATCGCATCGGTCTGGTGAGGATGCGTGTCTCCAGGCCCACATCTACTGGGGTTTGCGATAGCCAAGACGCTCTTTTATCTCTGCAGAATGGATGGTTGTGTTGGTGGTGTTTTTGAAGGGTAAATTCATGCCCTGTCACAAGTTGCGCAACCAGCTCATCAGGGGTCTCAAGCAGCTGCTCTGCTTGCTCTCCCATGCTGGCTTGTCAGTGACGGTACTTGGGGGGCACAGTCACGCTGTCTCCATGCTAGTTTGGTTTCATGTGGTTCTGGGCCTCACTTGTGCAAAGACCTTTGTCACGGTGTATGGTGGGCCAGTGAGTTAGCAGGAACTGAGCTGAGATCTCCTGGCTTCACTTGGGCAGTTTGGAGCCAAACCAATGTCTTGCCACGTAAACAGCTCTTCTGCCTCCAGGGTCTTCCTGGCCCACAAATGCAACGTAATTAGCAGCAGAAGGGATCTCTGGGTTGCAAGTCCCTGCTGCTATGCTAGGGCTTGGGAAGTAGTCCTAGCATGGGCAGGATGCCATAATCCTGGGGCAGAGCTAGGTCACCCTAGCAGGCTCTACTCTCACAGCTTAGGCACCAATGCCCTAGTCCTGAGCACAGGTACTGCCTGTGCAAAAGGCGAGGGCTTAATGTGTGCGAGTAGGGAGGATCCAGGGAACAACAGGCCTGTCAGTCTGGCCTCAGTGCCAGGGAAGGTTATGGAGCAAATCATTTTGAGTGCCATCACATGGCACATGCAGGACAACCAGGGGATCAGGCCTAGTCAGCATGGGTTTATGAAAGGCAGGTCCTGCTTGACTAGCTTGATCTCCTTCTACCACAAGTTGACCCACTTAATGGATGAGGGAGAGGCTGTGGATGTTGTCTTTAGTAAAGCCTTTGACACCATTTCCCGCAGCATTCTCCTGGAGAAACTGCTCATGGCTTGGACAGGCGTACTCTTCGCTAGGTAAAAAACTGGCTAGATGGCCGGGCCCAAAGAGTTGCGGTGAATGGAGTTAAATCCAGTTGGCAACCGGTCACAAGTGGTGTTCCCCAGGGCTCAGTTTTGGGGCCGGTCTCTCATCAATGACCTGGATGAGGAGATCGAGTGCACCCTCAGCAAGTTTGCAGACGACACCAAGTTGGGCGGGAGTGTTGATCTGCTCGAGGGTAGGAAGGCTCCGCAGAGGGACCTGGACAGGCTGGATCGATGGGCCCAGGCCAACTGTATGAGGTTCAACAAGGCCAAGTGCCAGGTCCTGCATTTCGGCCACAACAACCCCATGCAGCGCTACAGGCTTGGGGAAGAGTGGCTGGAAAGCTGCCTGGCGGAAAAGGACCTGGGGGTGTTGGTCGACAGCCGGCTGAACATGAGCCGGCAGTGTGCCCAGGTGGCCAAGAAGGCCAATGGCATCCTGGCCTGTATCAGAAATAGTGTGGCCAGCAGGAGCAGGGAAGTGATCGTGCCCCTGTACTCGGCACTGGTGAGGCCGCACCTCCAATACTGTGTTCAGTTTTGGGCCCCTCACTACAAGAAGGACATCGAGGTGCTGGAGCGTGTCCAGAGAAGGGCAACGAAGCTGGTCTGGAGAACAAGTCTTCTGAGGAGCGGCTGAGGGAACTGGGGTTGTTTAGCCTGGAGAAAAGGAGGCTGAGGGGAGACCTCATCGCTCTCTACAACTACCTGAAAGGAGGTTGTAGCGAGGTGGGTGTCAGTCTCTTCTCCCAAGTAACAAGTGATAGGACGAGAGGAAATGGCCTCAAGTTGTGCCAGGGGAGGTTTAGACTGCATATTAGGAAAAATTTCTTCACTGAAAGGGTTATCAAGCATTGGACCAGGCTGTCCAGGGAAGTGGTTGAGTCACCATCCCTGGAGGTACTTAAAAGGCATGTAGACATGGCGCTTAGGGCCATGGTTTAGTGGTGGACTTGGCAGTGTTAGGTTAACGGTTGGACTCGATGTTCTTAAAGGTCTTTTCCAACCTAAATGATTCTTTGATTCTATTATTCTATGTTCCCCTTCCTCTGCTGGATGGCTGTGTCCATGCTAGAGACCCTGCAAGGAACCCAGATTGATCTTTGACCATTGCAAGCCAGAAGCTGGGCTAGCAGCTGAAAGGAGATCTCTTTCACACCATTCTCCAGAGGTCAGTTCCATGCCTCCAAGGCTCAGCCCAAGCCCTCTCCTATTTCCTTTCACCATGCCCCTTAGAGAGGAATGCCAGATCAGCTTTGTCTGTGAGACACAGCTTGCCCCCAAGCCAGGCAGTACTACTGCCATCGGCCAAAGGAGCTGCCCTCCTTGCCAGGGCATTGGGGTCCTTTTCTTGTCTCCACCGGACTGACTGCCATAAGAAGCATTATTTAGTACTGTGTGATGGTTATTTATTTGGAGTTGGGGCTTTTGGATTATTTGTTTTTCACTTCCAGGTGAATGGTAAAATGATTCCCAGTTACTTCCCGTCGCACCCCAAGGTTCCCCTTCTCCTCCCAGTCTAGCTTCTAGACCTAATCAATCAGACTGCCTTAATTGGTGCTTCACTGCAGTCACCCACCCTCCAAAACAGAGCGAGGAGAAAAATGCAAGGTTACACATTGCATTGCCCTTACCCTGCCACCCACTGCACTTCACGCATGCATGGGGAGAGCGGGTCCTGACGGGGTCCCTGTGCCTCTCCCCATCGCACCCACCTCCAGCTGGAAAGGGAGATCATGGTGTCAGCCTCACAGCGCCAGGAGTGAGACCGGTTGTCAAATCCAGCCAGCTTGCCCCAGCGCTTGGGGATGATCAGGGATCTCCGTATGATCAATCGCTTCCCATCTTTATTATTTTTTATAAATACGCACATTCAAAATCTCTCGTTCTTCCATATGAGTTATGGAAATGCACAATGTGCTTTTAACATGCGCATCCTCTAGAGTGCAATAACCTCCCCTGGCCCATGGCTGTCCCGGACTTTGGCCATTGCTGTCAGCAAGGCAGAGAGGATCCTGCTGTGGGGACAGCCTCCTGCTTTTAATAACCATGTAGCAAATATACAGTGGAAGAGCCAATTCAGATTTCAGTCCATGGTGGGCAAAGCCTGTTATAATGCTGAAGGCCGACAGGGAGCTGTGTTTTTCTTTTCCCCATGAATTATCTATTACGAAACTGAGTTTCTTCAAGCTCCCTGTTATG
The DNA here is from genome assembly GCF_965638725.1 of Aptenodytes patagonicus. Classification (NCBI taxonomy): domain Eukaryota; kingdom Metazoa; phylum Chordata; class Aves; order Sphenisciformes; family Spheniscidae; genus Aptenodytes; species Aptenodytes patagonicus. The sequence goes on along the minus strand of NC_134957.1, from coordinate 12,258,159 downwards.
CCTATATCATTCCTCCATAAATCTCTCAGTCTAATACAGAGGAAAATTTTTTTATTGTCTGTATATAGTATATATAAATAAAAAATATATAAATTATATATATACACAAATTTATGTCTTGTTTTACAAACAAGAAAGATTAAATATATTAATCTTAGTATCCAAACTAGCACTTGTGTCTTTTTTTAAGAACTTTGTGGAAATGTGGCTATTCTTAGCTGTACAAAACACTGTTTGCAAGCAAAACCCCCTATTTTTGTTGCTATAGAAATGCATGTATCTCAATACTGGAAGGGCACAGCTTAAGGACTCCACAAAGTCGCTGGACTCCACATCAGTTAAGTACCAGGCTATGAAGGAAGCCATGAAGCAGCAAATATGCAGGTTTGAAATGAACTGTTTGACTTGGCAGTTTTGTGTTGTTAATGGGCATTTTGGCTTAATTCCCCTCCCGGAGGGGAACACCTCCAGCGGCTATCACCCCTTCACTGCTGGCACTGGGCACTGCGGCCGTGCTGGGGAAAGTGGGGTCCTCCTGGTGCCCGCAGGACACCCTCCTGCCCCTAAAGCAGGGGAGAGCCGGGACATCCTTTAATCCCCCTCTGTTAGCAAACTCCTGGCCCTTTCAGATGAGCCAAGCTGAGTACCCACTGACCAGCTCCAGTGCATGTTTTCAGCCAAGTCACAGCCTCTGCCTGGCATTTGCTCTTCTGCCTGGGAAGAGGTGACGGTGTGCGACCTGCCATCGGTGGCCTGATGGTTCTGCTGCCCTGTGGGACTGCTCAGGTGTGTCTGCAGGGGAAAGCCCAGCAAAAGCATAATGCCAGACCCCGGGAGAAATCTGAGCAAGGCAAACAGTTTCCTAGCTACAGATGACAGTTCCAATATCCCATTCCCTCTGGGGACACGTTTTGCCTGGCACAAAGAACTGCTATTTATCAGGGAGGAAGGCATTGATGTGTGCCCTCTATGTGCCCCGAAGCCTCCAGGAACTATAAAAGCCAAGTCTGATAAGGTTCCAACACAAAAAAACTTAGGAACTGGGTCATTCTCTGTATGGGGGTTGAGTGTGTTCTCTAAAGCAAAGCCAGCAGCAGTTGAGACTCACATGTTCTCTGTGCCTCCAGGCTCGTTATTTTAATCTGCATCAAAGCATTTCCCATGCTGAACTAACTAACAATGACACTGAATGGGACAAAACCCACCTATTTATAAAGTTGGGTATGGATCAAAAAAATGGAAAAGCCAAGAGGTTTTCTAACAACCCCCAAAGCCTGAAAATATTATTGACAGGAGGCAGTTTAATCAGCAGTTTCAGAGTCGATGCTTAGTACCATCTAGTGGGCAATCAGCACCCCATCAAAAAGGAATTATTTCTTCACAGCACACTGTTATTATTTGCACAGCGATAGGTGCTCCAGGATCAGTCAAATGTCCTTGTGTGAAGGGAGGAGCTATACTGGTACATACCCAAGAAGGACGATGAAGCCCTGCCTTCATTATTGCTGTACTCGTCTTTTAGGAGCTGTCCCTGCGGCCTCACTCTGTTGGGCACTTGTAAATACTATTAAAGGAAATGATCCAAGTAAAATGGTCTAGTTAATGTTTTTGAATCGCAGATTTTTCAAAAAACTGGATCTCAGTTACACAGCACAGAGAATTAAAAGTAAATATTTTTTTCCCAATCTAGTTCCCATTTCACTGTCCATCTAGTTTATCTACCTGCAGACTGCCTTGTTCTCATTTAGCATCAGCATCTCTTCAGATCGAAGCCACTGTCACCCAGCAAGTTAAAACAAAGTATACGGTTCTCGGAAAAGGACAATATTGTTTTGCAGGTGTGTGTGCATAAAGATAAATCAATTTTTCTCCATCCCCTCCCACCAGAGCAATCTGCCTGAGTGTGGCAGGTTGTGTTCGCCTGCCCTTTAGCACCCTCTCAGAGGAGCACCAGCGGTAACTGCCCTTCTCATACTGCCTTCGCCCTGAGTTTTTTTATGTAGCATTACAGCTGGCAGAGATTTCCTCCAGGGCCTTCACGGCTCCCATGAGCATTGCTCAGCCACAACATGCATTCATGACCATCTGATGTCATTTCACTCCCACAGTCTGCTCCCTCCCTTAATCTTCTCTAAATTATGTCCACTACCAAGACGTCCTCACCAGGGCTCTATCAGTGACAATGGATAGAAAAGGAACAAAAATTGGGCCATTGCTGGTCCCTCTAATACACATGAGAAAAACAGAAGACCTGGCTTTCAGGGGTTAAAGTGTCAAAAGCAGGAGCTGGAAAATTAGCAGACCTCAAGCAGTAGTCCCAAGATAGGTTTGGATAAAATTGCTTGTGTCTCTGTGGACTTTGCTGGTCATTGTCAGCTGGAGACAACAACTGGGCACCATGGTTTAAAGCACTTTGAACTCTAATCCCCACAGCATAGTGTCCGTATTCTCCTGCCGGGATTTCCATCCTCCCCAAGGTCCTGGCAACACTACACAGGAATCGCAGCAGCCCCAGATACAACAGCAGGGCAAGCTGAGCAGCTGGGACCCACTGCTTGTTTTCATCACGTCCAAGGGAGCTGACAGTCAAATAGAAATGAGTAATATCTAAATTTTACCCTCATTTAAAGCACAGTGTCTGGATTCCTGTGTAAAACATCCTAACAAATTCCTCGTGTAGGCAGACACGGTGGAGTTGGCTGGGACACCCATGGCTTTAATTGGACATGGGAGAAGTCTGCCAGGGAAAACAGGTATCTCAGCTTATTTACATCGCCCAACCTTATTTAGTATATATGAAAACAGTCCGTACACTTGATAGGAAACTTTTCCAAAGGTTTTTGTGTCAGGCTATGTAATTTCATGTCAGGGCATGAAGCAGACCAGGAACCTGCCCATGCCTCATCCTGCTGCAGCCGCTGCACAACCTTCCAGCCCAGCTGAAATGGTGCCCCTTACTGTCACCCGCCCCACAGACACAGAGTGAACAGGGAGGGTGTTTTCTGCCGCTGGACTATAAAGTCATTAAAAACCAAACACACTGTGTTCAAAGTGGCAGAAATCCCAGTGCAGCCTCTCTGAGGTTTCTTGCACATGCCAAGGGCTGGGGACAGAGATGAAAGGGCTGGGGACATGCACCAGGTCTACACACACGGTCCAGGACACTTTATAACGTTCCACTAAATTCCACTTTTGAAAAGCACCTTGGAAATACTCCTGAATGTAATGAATACCCACCTCTTGCTAGAGCAACAGGACTCCATCCTCATACTTTTGACTGGGCTCCTTAGAAAGGCACAGTAAAAATGCTGAGTAGAAAGATCAGGAACACAAAGGGACCAGTCAGGATCCTTTAAAGAGCTTTTCATCCCTAAGTCCATATTGTTTCTAGTGGAGACTTGAAAATAACATTTATTTCCCAAAGTTTTCTCTTTTTCCTGACAAATGGTGTGCTTTTCCTGGTGGATGTGCTCTGGTTCAGCTACATCCCGTGTAACTGGTAGTGTTTACAGTGCTACAGGCGAGCTTCATTCCTAAATACAACCCATCGGACCCAGTGGGATAGCTATGATAGTGATCTTCTTTACAAAGGAAAGAATAGGGGGTTCTTGTAGAGTCAGTAAAAATTCAAACCGAGAGGGTTCTTATTGCAGCCGAGTGGCTTTGAGTAGCAGCGAGAGGATTTATCTAAAAATAATCCCTGCAAAACAAATGTTACAGGCAGAGGAGCGGGCAGAAAGTGAGCAGCCAGTAGAACTGCTCCCAGAAGTGGTGGTCAGTTTTTCTGCTCCCACACAGAAAAGCCTCAGGTCTCTGAAGTGTTCAGTGAGAGTCAGGGGAGGGGAGTGAAATCCAGACGGGCCTAACACCGGAGATGCAGCCCTTCTCAGCCTCCCACCCCTTCTCGGCCTCTCACACCTCTTATGCCCTAAATTTTTCTCAGCCTCTACTTTCATCTCAGCCTCCCACCCCTCTCCAGCCTCTCACCCCTTTCCGGCCTCTACTTTCCTTCTGGCCTCCCGGGCCACGTGGGACAGGGCCGCTGGCCAGCTCGGCCCGCGACCGCCCTGACCAATCGCAGGCCAGGCGACCAGGCGACGTCCAATCGCAGGCCTCCTCCTGCCCTGCGCCCCACCCCCTGGAGGGGCTAGCGAGCAGCCGCGCACGCCTCCCCCCGCGGGGCCGTTGTCCAGGCGGTCGGCGGGGCAGGAGGCAGACCTCGGAGCCAGGCCCACCACCCTTTCGCGCCATTGCGGGGGCGGGCAGGGCCCCGCCCCTGGCCGCCACGGAGCCAATGGAAAGCGCGCCGAGGCGTGTCCGTGGGGGCGAGGAGCCTATAAAGGGCCCGCGCGGCTGGCGGGAAGGGGTAAGATGGCGGCGTAGGCGCGAGTCGGCGTGGCCCGCGCTCACTGTGCCGCGTCCCCGCGCAGGAGGCGGGTGGGTCCCCGTGCGGCAGCCGGTTGCGGTGCGAGGCGGAGCGTGGAGGAGGACGCCGCAGCCGCCATCATGCCCAACATCAAGATCTTCAGCGGGAGCTCGCACCAGGACCTGTCCCAGAAGATCGCCGACCGCCTCGGCCTGGAGCTGGGCAAGGTGGTTACGAAGAAGTTCAGCAACCGGGAGACATGGTGAGGCGGGGGCGGGGCCGCACTACAGCTCCCGACGCAACAGCCTGCAGCAGTCCCAATGACAGTCAGACCCAGGAAATAGATTTAAGGACCTCCAGTTTTGAGGGGAGCTTGGCAAAGATCAACACCCTTCGAGGCCATGCCTACAGCTTTCCCAACGGGTTTCTGCAAGTGCAGCTGGACACCAATGAGCTCCTGACTATCCTGAGGCAGTGTGTGGTGAGCCCTGACGTCCGGGACTGCAAACCCTACATCTCCCAGCTGGCTGAGTACAAGCAAGAGCTTGCCCTCAAGTTCAAGGAGTTTCGGGCATCCTGCCGCCGTGTGGCAGCCGTTGACAAGAGTCCTACCCACATGCTCTCTGCCATCACGAGCAGCTTCCAGGTGCTAAGCAGCCTCATTGAGACGTTTGTGAGGCTGGTGTACATCGTGCGCTCGGGGTCCCAGCGCCAAGAGCTGCTGACTCCATTTTTGGCCTCCCACCCCTTTTCAGCCCTAACTTTTTCTCAACCTCTACATCCCTTTTCAGCCTCCCAGTGTTGGCGTCACACTGCTTTTTGGCCTCCCACCTCTTTTTGGCCTCTACTTCCCTTTCGGCCTCCCACCTCTTTCTAGCATCCACTTTTCTTTCGGCCTCCCCTTTTCAGCCTCCCAGTGCTTTTTGGCCTTAATTTTTTCCCAGCTTCTACTTTCCTATTCAGCCTCTACTTTTCTTTCTGCCTCCCACCCCTCTTTGGCCTCCACTTTTTTCCTGGCTTCTACTTTTCTTTCAGCCACCATGGCAAGGGGCAGATTCTTGTGTAATTCCTATCAAGTGCCATTCATTAACAGAACCAGCTGTGAGTTAGTGCAGTTACATGGCAACAGAAAGAAAAAACAACCCTCAGCCACAGGCTTTCTGCATGAAAATGTGTCGTTGATTAAGTGGCTGGTGGTAATTGAGTGGCAATTGTATGCAGGAATGTGCCAAGAGAGACACAAGAGCTACTTGTCTTGATTGACATCACCATGAAATTTGATGGTGTTAATGCACTGCTTAAAACTTCCTGGAAAATATATTCTCAGGCCGTGAAACACAAAGGTATTTCTGATTAAATGCACCTCCATAGAATCGCGTAAATAAAAAGGAGGTTTTGTCATTCGTGTGCTTTCAGGTTCTCCTTAGTTGGACAGTAATTTACTTCACAGTTTCCAAAACATGAGGGAACACAGCAGCTCAGGCTATGAGCTTGTTCTTTCTGCTACCAAAATCAACTCGTGTTTGTCCGCATTGTAAACCACAGGAAAATTAAATAAAATTCTTTGAAGTAGATAATTAAATTTATTATATTTTGCTTTCAGAATGAAGTAAGCCAACTGGAATTAGGTGAATAATTCTGAATAAGGGTGTCAACACAAGAGTTGAGATACTCCAATGCACTTTCACATCCAAACTTCACTTAGGCTGTCAATCGGCCTAAATCATTTTCCTGAGTGTCCTTTGACAGACAATTTGACTCACAGGCCACACTGTTTTCACAACAACAGATTGTTTTCACAATCTCACCCTTCATCCCATTTAGGACAAGAACCAGATAAACATCTCCCTCTTCAAAGTGGTTCTCCTTATCCCTCCTCCTTCAGTTAATGGCAATGCAAGCTGCTAATAGACAAGCTATGGCTGAGGGACCTTGTAAGCAAGCTCTTTAGCTTTGTTTAACTAAGACTTTGGTGCATTAAGAGCTTCTCCTCAATCAAATCTCTGAGATTATCCTGTTCTAAGAGCTTTGCTAGCAATAGTAATAAATCGTTAAGGCAGGTGGACTTTTGTCCTCATAACCAAAGTGCTGTCTAACCTATAAAGACACTGTGGTAGCTGAAACACTGAAGGGTAGCAGGGACTTTCTTAGATGGCACTCATGGCCATTTAACGCTGCTATGAGCAGCGCAAGGCAGCTGGAGAGACTGAGCGACTGCAGCACCCAGCCCCTGGCTCTGTTTGCCTTGGAGGAGAAGAAGGTGTCATCCACCAGCAGCTCCGCAAAATCTTCCCTCCTGGGGGGCAGCTTCTGCCAGCTCACTGGGGCTCCTGAAAGCACGCTTGGCCTCTAGCCCAGAAAGGCAAAAAAAAAGTCTTTGATTTTACACATGAAAGGTTGCCAGTCCCTGGTTTACAGGATTAAGGATCTAATTTCATCTTTTGTCAGATTTTTCACTCCTGCAAATCCCATCTCCGTGATCCCAGAAGGAAGCTGAAAGACATGCTGCTTCAAAATTCCTGTGTAGGGGAAACTGGGACAGAGTTTGTCAATGAAAGGCATAATTTTCATGTTTTAGTATACCTTCTGCTGCCTTCAGCCTCAGGTTCCCAGTGCCTGGTTCACGAATAAACTGGGAGGGGACAGGGATGTTGGGGCACAGAAGACACTCATTCTGCATTCAAGAGCGGGGGGGGGGGGGGAAATGGAATTTAAACCAAGACTGAAGCAAATGGTTCAAAACCAGAAACAAATATTTTGGGGACTGGAAAGAAGTTATCCATCTTCCAAATTCTTCAAAGTGCAATAGCAGCAACAAACCTTCTGTAGTCCATGTTTTGCAGGGAGGAGAGGCCTTGAAGTTATTTTTTGACTACATAGCTTTATCACTGAAAAAAATGTACAGAACAGCCATTGCAAACTTGCAATTATCCCAAACTATCATTTGAAAAAAATGTTGTGAACTGTGAAAGGCCCATATAAGAATCCCAACAAAATTGCCGGATTTTTTTAGGTGTCCTCCAGTCAAAAGTACAGGAGTCATTTGTAGGGAATATTTCCAGTGATGCGGATTTTGTGCAAGAATCTAGCTGCTAGAAATTTGGGAGGTATCCACAAATCCTGTCACTTGAACCACCAGGTAGCCATCTGACAGTGAAGTTTTCTTCTGTGTTATTAAGATGAGCAATGTTTAGCAACAAATTAGGAGCAAAGGGCTGTATTCTTCCTTTCCCATTCCTTGGATTTGCTGTATGTCACAGTATTTCACAAGCTGCTACAGTTACACCAAAAAAATCTAAATTACCATATATTGATATTCCAGTTCCCATCAACGGGATGGGAAGTATGGGAATATCTATTTTAATCCAGATGAATTCCAAGTTTAGTGACACCCTACAAAGGGTTATAGAAAACTTCCTCAAAGTACAACTTTGTAATCATTAGTTTACTGGCCTTTGGGGATAGTCACAGCAGCATTTTGGGCCAGAATACTTGCAAGAATAAATAAAGAAAATGTGGCCAGTGTCTGTGAATTGCGGACTATTTCTTCCAGTTGAATTCTCGAGGACTCAAAGCAATAACTTATCAATGCCAAATTCATTGCATAAGTTTGTTATCTATGAGACAGTCAAGTAAAACGAGGAATTACATGACTGCATGCAAATTTTGAAGAGCTGTTTGTGGCTTATTTTGTATATTTAAAAACCTTTAAACACTTTATTTTTGCAAAAGCTAAATTAATCTGTATAATGTAATCACATACAGGCTGAAAGTTCACAGGAGGCTAATAACAGAATTAGGTACAAAACCGCGATTACAAATGTAAAAAAAACCTCAAATTAAATTAAACGGCCTCTAAAAATAGTACCCACAGGGGTTTTAACGATCCAGAAGACAGAAAAAAACACCTCTGTATTTGCAATTCAGAGTATCCACCACAATTATGATTTTTTTAATCTCAAAACGTGGGCAAAGGCTATTTCCAACAGAAAAATAAGTAGCAGAAAGTGTTGCTGCAAATTCTGAGGACAAGTGCAGAAAACTTTGATTACAGCTATCATGGTATTTTTTCTCATTGAGTTTGCAGTGAGACCAGTCGTACTGGCTATATATGCAAGAAGTCAATGCCTCTTCACGCATAAAGCCCACTATCATCATTTCACTTTTGAAATGGGATCAATTCGCGATTCAGCCAAAGGAAAAGAGACTGAGCACAGCATGCTTGAAGGAAAGGGCAAAGAAAATCAATTATTAGTATTTTTGTAGACTAGAAGTTTGCAAGACAAAAAAAGCAAAAGGTTTATCATCAAGTGAAGAAGATAAGCGCTATCCTTCAAAAATTAAAAACCTGCTTCGACTTGATAACGTTGACACATCGTCCCGCCCAACCTTTGAAGCTAATAGCTGGGGACTGGTCCCAACCGCTGGGCTCAGTGCGGCTGGTCTGGGCACGGCTGATTAGGCAGCAGAGCTCCCGTTTCCCCTGCTGCCCTTGACTCTCCGCAGCCTCCAGCTGAGGCACCTGGGCTTCTGTTTGTGCTGGAAAAGCTACAATTTCTCTTGACGAGAACCTATTCGCTGTGAAAATCACAGAGAAACATGAAATGGTGGGTGCCCAGCCCATGCTGCTGCTGCTGCAGGGCATTGCCGTGCCTGGGGCTCCGCAGGCTGTCATCCCACAACTCGGGGCTTTGCCTGGAGGTAGCTACAGCACAGCGGGAGCCCGGGGGAGCCGCACAGCATGTGGCTGCGATGCTACAGCACCCCGAGTCACCTGCGGCAGTGCAACAGGCAGCGTCCAGCGGCATGGCGAGGTGACGGCCGTGCAGCGCTGCCCGAGATGCAGCAGAGTGACCCCTGTGCAGCGCTACACAGGGTGCAGCAGCCTGGCGAGGTGGTGCCTGCACAGCCTGTCTCAGGGGTACAGCGCCTGGCGAGGTGACGCCTATACAATGTGATACGGCGGTATCACAGCCGGACAAGGTGACGCCAGTACAGCATGCCACTGGGGTACTGCATTACGCCGCGGTACTGCGGCCCGGCGAGGTGACGCCTGCTTAGCGCAAGGCAGGCCCTGGCAGCCCGCGGCGGCGGAGGAAGGAGGCGGCGGGCGCAGGCACACCGGCATGCTGAGGTAACCCCTCGCCCCGCCGCCGCGGGGCTCCTCACCCGCCGGGGCCGGAGGCCGGAGGGGGACGTGGACACGGCGCCCTACGGCGGGAGTGGGACCATTTTCTCTCCCCCCCCCCCCGCCTCTCCCCGGGGCCTCCCCTGAGGGAGGGGAGCCATCATGGACGCCGGGGGGGTCGACTGCCAATCACGCGACTAAAGAACCCTGTCCCCGTCCCGTGTCCCCCCCCCCCGGGCCACGTGGGACAGGGCCGCTGGCCAGCTCGGCCCGCGACCGCCCTGACCAATCGCAGGCCAGGCGACCAGGCGACGTCCAATCGCAGGCCTCCTCCTGCCCTGCGCCCCACCCCCTGGAGGGGCTAGCGAGCAGCCGCGCACGCCTCCCCCCGCGGGGCCGTTGTCCAGGCGGTCGGCGGGGCAGGAGGCAGACCTCGGAGCCAGGCCCACCACCCTTTCGCGCCATTGCGGGGGCGGGCAGGGCCCCGCCCCTGGCCGCCACGGAGCCAATGGAAAGCGCGCCGAGGCGTGTCCGTGGGGGCGAGGAGCCTATAAAGGGCCCGCGCGGCTGGCGGGAAGGGGTAAGATGGCGGCGTAGGCGCGAGTCGGCGTGGCCCGCGCTCACTGTGCCGCGTCCCCGCGCAGGAGGCGGGTGGGTCCCCGTGCGGCAGCCGGTTGCGGTGCGAGGCGGAGCGTGGAGGAGGACGCCGCAGCCGCCATCATGCCCAACATCAAGATCTTCAGCGGGAGCTCGCACCAGGACCTGTCCCAGAAGATCGCCGACCGCCTCGGCCTGGAGCTGGGCAAGGTGGTTACGAAGAAGTTCAGCAACCAGGAGACATGGTGAGGCGGGGGCGGGGCCGCACTACAGCTCCCGGCGGGCTGCGGGGCACTGCTGCGCTGGGGTCCGCACAGCCGCCGCGCAGGGGCTGCTGGGATTTGTAGTGCGGGGCGCGGGGTGGGCGCTGGGGCCGCGGCCTGGCGCAGGGGCTCGGGCGGCTGGGCCCGGCCCCGCGGGAGCGGCGGCTCGACGGGCGCCGCGCTCGGAGACCTCTACTGAGCGCGGAGCACTCCTGCCTGGGCCCTGCCGGGCCGGAGACCTCCAGCGCATCCCGCTCTTCCCTTGCGGGCAGCCGCTGCGCAGCCCCCGGGCAGGGCCGCGGCCGGCGCCGAGTCTCCCGTGGTCGTCCTTCAGCCAGGGGGCCGCCGTGCAGCGCCGCTGTCTCCCGCTTGAGCAGCTCCCCGCCCGGAGCCCTCTTCTGTGGAGCAACGCGTGGGGCAGCATGGTGATCGTGCCGCCGAGCCGGGGTTTACCGAGTGCTGGGCGAGAGGGAGCGGAAACAACGGGCCCGGTAAAGCGTGACATCCCGGGGAGTGGTGGAGCCCCGGGGGGGTGGGCTTTCGTATAGGGAGAGGCCGGGGCTGTGGTGCTCACTAGAGAGCTCCCGGCGGCGGTGAGCCATGTGCTGGGCGGCTGCGCGGCCCCGGCAATGCCTCTAGCGGCCTCCGCTGAGAAGCGTCTGTCTCCCATGCGGGCTGTGCCGTGTGTGCTGGGCTTCCCACAGGCGGTTTTAATGTTTTCACTGCACCTTGGGGCGTGCGGTGCTCCTACATGTGGAGGAAAGGCTTTGTGTCACCTGGCCGCTATGACAGGTTGGAGCGGCAGAATTCGCCAGCCGGACCCTGCCCCCACCACCCCAAAAGCTAGGAGCTGATGGGAATGCACCCTCTGGGGTTTCATCCACATTGATTAGCCTCTTCCATGCTTAGTCTAGACTGTGATTACTTGAGGCTTGACAGTTTTGTGCTTAGGGTGTAGCCGATGCCTTTAAACTACTCTGAAGAGCATCAGAGTCTTAAAAAGGTATTGATAAAATTATTCAGGAAGGATCAGAGGCTGACACCGCCTTGCAGTGCAGTGCAGCCCATCATGCAGTTGCAGTCATGCAGTCTGTGTTCCCCCCCAAGCTCTGAAACCTAAGATTCATCTTGTTTTCTGTGTCTATGCTTTATAAGTCTTGCTGCCATTCTACGTGAAGACACTAAAAGAAAGGAGAGGCTAAAAACTATTTGGAGCTCTTAAAGATTGCTTTAGAGAAGTACACTAAGCATGTATACACCACACAGTATAATACAAAGACCCTTGAATGATTGCTCCAACCCACTCCTTTCTTCTGGAGACAGTAATTTTTTCCAGGAGAATCCAGGATGTACACATGGTGTAGAATATTATGTTTCTATTGCATGAGTATTGATTGTAACTGAAAACTTCAGAGGTGGTACAAAGAGTTGTAGAGGAGAGTTGTAAAGAGAGTCTGATTTACAGCCATTGCACTGTTCTCATTGCTCTTTATTAACTGCTCTTATCCATCCAGTTGGCCAGCCAGCAGGTTCTTATGTCAACAGGTAATGTGACTTTAAGACCTAATAGACATCTTATTTACCCTAATAAACTGACAGCAGATGCTTCCCAGAAAAAGTAAGATTGTTTTAACAGAGTAGTTCATTGATACTTTTGTACAATAAATGTCATGAATCAGCTTAATACTAGACTGTTAGTAAGTACAGTTGGAGATGACACTTCTGTGCTAACTACTGTTAATTCAGGCACTTGCTTAGCAGAAAGTTCTCATGCTGGCTGAAATTCTTCATGAGAGATTGGTATATGCTGTAAGTCAGCGTGCAATAAAGATGACAGCAGTTTGCTGATGAATATTGAGCAGTAGGACTATAAATACCTAGTGGTCATCAAAAACATGTTGAAGAGGGGAGGGAGATCAGAGAATGAAATATTAAAATTGGAAATCTACCCTAAGGTGCTCTATAAGTGAAGCCATTAGGAGTAGGTTGGGTGATTGGCTGTCTACTTGTTCCTAGAGTTTGATGTGGCAGCAGTCTGCAGAGTGGGTGAGCATCTCCAGTGCAAGAAGAAAGAAACCATGGAAGAGCTTTGTCCTCAGTAGAGTGACTTCTGATTACTTCCAAATCTGTGGCAGGCTTCTCTAAACTGAAATGTTGGAAGTACTTAGTAGTTAATCTGTTCCTACAAAAGGTCTTATGCAGCACTGCCTGTATGAAACCTCAAACCTAAGACTACTACTGCCTTCTTTCCAACTCTGCCTCTGGTGCAGGTGTCTTGATACACGTGCTGAAGCTGGCAGTTTGCTGCTGGCAAACAGGACCTTTGGCTTGTATTCAGTCCCTTCATCAGCAGGGATTAGTGTGCATTACATCCAGGAGGAAATTAACCCCAAAAGCCTTTCCAAAGTGAAATGCTGGAGGGCTTCTCTGTTCAAGCCAGTGAATAGCTGTTATGACTCTAAATCTCATAATAGGCTGCAGCATAGCTTCTGGTAGAAGTTTGGCTCGGCTTTCTTTGCTGACTGGCCATCATCCTTGCTTCCTTTGTACACTTACGGCTTTTAGCTGAGGTGGTTGTACTTCTGATTCAGGGGGAACAAGGTCTATTCTTGTGGTGTTTACATGCTCAGCTTGTGTTGAGATCGAGCATATGGGCTGAGTGCTTTTAGCCTTACTGACTGAACCATTAAATTTGATTAGTGAGCGATGTGAAATCGTTACTGAGCAAATAAGCAACACTGTTCCTGCTCAACACCCTTGGTTATATGACACTGTCACCCACAGACCCTTGGGAATGCAATCCATTGGTTGCTCTGCAGGCATATGTAATGGCTGTGTTTTAATTTGTATTTGGATACAACTCTCCTTTCCTCATCTGTTCCCAGTGTGGAAATAGGTGAGAGTGTACGCGGGGAGGATGTCTACATTGTGCAGAGTGGCTGTGGTGAAATCAATGACAATCTGATGGAGCTCCTTATCATGATAAATGCCTGTAAGATTGCCTCAGCCAGCAGAGTCACAGCTGTCATACCCTGCTTCCCTTATGCTCGGCAGGACAAAAAGGACAAGGTAAGGGATGTGGTAAAGGTTTCTGCTGGGAAGATGAATGCGCACCTTGAAAGTCCTGACTGGATAGGGATTAGATGAAGTTGAATATGTAGAGGAGAAGATAAAACTTAGTTTAATTTCTTTAAACCTCAGGGCATCAGACTGCAAATTCATCTTTTTGTAAAGATCTAGTTCTTGAAAATACACCAAGCTGTAATCACCAGTTGATGAAAAGATGCAATGTTAATGAGTACTCCCTTTAGTAACTGCTTGTGAATCATTGCCTAGAAGTGGAAGACTGACATCTTGATGGAGTTGAACTTGTCTTAAATACTGTTTTTTCCTGTACTAGAGTCGAGCTCCAATCTCTGCCAAGCTGGTTGCAAACATGCTGTCTGTGGCAGGTGCAGATCATATAATCACCATGGACCTGCATGCCTCTCAGATTCAGGTAGGAGCTAAAATCAGGGAAGTACTTACCTGCTCTAATCTGAGCCTCTTTACTGCCTTGCAGGCTTTCCAGTGATCTGCTTTTTTTAGACACAGCAGTGATAAGGTCTTGGGAACTGGAAGGGAGTTGTAGAATCAGTCAGAAGAGGATGGGGACATGGGTAACAGGTTCATCTGTAAATTAAATTATAGCTGTTCTTGATCAGACTAAGCATAATGAGTCCTGTGTAAATGAATGTTGGGCTAGTAAATGATCTGTGCAACTTTATTGCCATGCAGTGACACTGTATATTCTTAACTGGTCCTTTGAGGAATTTGAGATGGAGAATGGCTTTATCAAGTGTGTTCTTAAATATTGACTAGAGCTTTCTGATATTTACTGAATTATCAGGGAGAGGTGAGCAGTGCTGTTTGACACAGTGGCTGGTAATACTGCTGCCCTGAGGTTAGCTCTGTCTCCAGGTGTACTGGCACTGCTGCTTGTGAGGGTTCAGCTGACCACGACAGTGATCTGATAGCTTGCTGCTGTCAAGGTGGACAATCTCACTTGTATCCATTTAGTACCACCCCTCCAAATAAGTTGGCTTTGGTTCTCTCCCAAGCTGCTTGTGAATTGAAAATTATTCATGGGTTTTGCTGGCTTAGTGAACAGAATAGTCACACGGAGCAATTAAAATCTTGACCAAAACTGTGTAAGAGGAGTGGCAAGAGCATATACCAGGGAGAGGAGGGACAGCAAGCTGTTAAATTATCAGTCTTGTCTCTTTCCACCTTGAGCAAGTGCTCTGAGACCAAGAAACCAACTCAGTACAACTGAGAGGGGTGTGGCAGAGAGGAGGATATCTATTGTATTGCTGCAAACAAACACTTTGAATCCAGAAGGGTAAGATATCTACTGCCTGGTGAAGTAGGTGGGCTGGCTGTCATTTTAACAGTTGAAAATGCAGCTGTTCGCACTGCAGTATAATTTCTTCCAGTATAATTTGCCCAGAAATACTTTGTCTCAGATGGAACAAAAAATCTAGGGGGGGGGGGAAGCTTTCAGAAAGATCATGAAATAAAAGAACAGAGCCCAAGGGGGTATGCCTCTTCCCTAAGAGCCTTGGAGTTGTGCTGTGTGCCATAGGGTTTACCTTTTACCAGCAACAATGGTGACATTCAATTGAATAATGGGGTTTGTGCATATAAGCTTCCAGCATCTGGCTGGTTTCAGCCTGGTTCTTGTAGTTGCTGGGTTGCTGAGCACAGAAGGAATGATGGTAGGAAAGGTCTGTTACCCCTATACTTTGAAGCATTCCTCTAGAGTCACTGCCCCCACTCTCCTGCCTATTACTCCCTGTCCAGGATTAACTTCTGGCTTTTTGTGACCTTTGAGGTTTACCTGGAGGAGTCTGCTGGGTCAGTGTAATGTTGTGGAACCAGCTGTGTTAGTTTAAAAACAAATGTTACTCAAACCTTTTTCATATGTTTCCTGTAGATGCAAACAGTGTAGGTAATGAGCTTTAAAGACTGACTTCGTAAACAGGCAGCTAGCTGCTCTGAAAATGAGTGCGTTTGATGCTGGGTTTCTGCACCCCCTTAGAATAGAACTAGTTCCATGTTGTGGACATGTCAGATGTAAAGTGTTAGTTATGCTGCTAAACTGTTTCTGGCTCTGAAGGCTTCTTACATTACTGTTCTGTGTATCCCAAAGGCTACTGCCCTTGCATTAAGGGAAGTAGAAAGGAAAGCTGAAAGTTGTGGAAAGGCGGTGGCTGCATGCCTGATCATATAGAAGGCTTCCTCCAACTGTTTTGGGAATGTGACCTTCAGCTACATCTGTTCCTGTCGTCTTCCTTGCAGGGTTTTTTTGATATCCCTGTTGATAACTTATATGCTGAGCCTGCTGTACTGAAATGGATCAAAGAGAATATTGCAGAGTGGAAGAACTGTACCATTGTTTCACCAGATGCTGGTGGAGCCAAGAGGTAAGCTGTCAGACAGCTAGCTTGAGGTGCTTCTTCTATATCTACTTGAATTCCTGAGAGTGCTTGTGACCTTATTCCTAAGACATGTTCCCTCTGCCAGCCTGCCTTCTGTAAGACAGTCTGTGACAGCTAGTGAAGAGTGGTCAGATATTCTTCCTGGGGAATGTTTAGAAGATTTCTTGGGCTATGTGGAGAATTAAATAGCTTCTAGAATCACAGCTGCATAAGTAGGAATTGCACAGTTACTACATCCTTGGACTAAACCAATTTTTTTATAGAAGGGTAATTATGCAGGTTGAAGGAGGGAATCATGTAGCTCATACCCCTATGCCAAGATGAGGTTATTGCTGCTGGTTAATGATACGTTTTTATCCAGGCTGTTTTCTTTGCAGTATTAAGCTTAGTCTATTGAGGCATTTTCTTACTTTATTACTCTTGATTTGAATATCTAACTGGAAATTAAGCCTGCTGCTATTCTTCCTCTTCCCTGAGGGCAAGGAAGATAGTTCGTTTCTAAAAAGCAGCAGCATATGTTATAGCACATTTCTACTTGAATCTGACAATCTCCCATCTTTCTGCAGATAAATATGCTAGTTTGTGGGCAGTTCAGAATGTTCTCAGGTGCTTATTAGGAGAAACTAGGCTGTTCCTTGATGCTTCTGTATAAGGGCTACATGTGAACAGCAAAGGGATGCAGATGTATTCTTTATTCCAGGACTGTCGCACCAAAAAGTTGGTGCGTGCTGATCTGATTCACATACTTTAGAGCGTTTTAAGCTATCTGTTACAAACAGCCAAGCGCTGCTACTGCTGTAGGTTGCTGTATGTCTTCCTGTAGCTTTGTTGTGGCCCATGTATTGGACAAGACCTTTTGTATATTCAGCTACTTCTGTAGCTTGATGCATAATGCAGTATATGAAATGCCAAGTCAGCCAGCTATAATCTGACTCTTGAAAAAACCTCTTCAAAAGCCACTTAAACTGAATGTGTCGACCTTAGTTGGTGCAATATTTTATGGAGATACTGCAGAACTAAATACTTTAGTTAACTAAACTATTTACTAATCTTGTGTAGGACTCCCAGGGTGATGAGTCTGACCTACTGAGGCTAGGAGTCTACTCATCTCAAGTGTAGAATTTCTTAGGGGCATGTGTATTTTGTTCCTTCTCACTCTTAATGCTTTTAAACTCTTTACTCATCAGTATCAATATTAAGTTTAGGTCCCTCTAGTAAGGTTGTTCTGTGGTCATTTTAACCAAAGTAAATGTGAGGTGGTGGACTTGCATCTTGGATGTGTATTCCTGCCACTGTCCTTGTGCCAGCACTTGTATGCATGACAATTGAATGCTTATGAGTGCAAGTAGATCCCTGTCATAGCACAACTTAAGCCTTTCCAGTGTAGTGTTATAAAGATGACAACTTCCCAAGCATTCTGATCACTTCAGGTTTGCCAGACTTGCTGGTTAAGGTTTGTTTTGAGCTTTAAATGCAAATTAATTTACAGTGGTCCAGATGAAAGACTGTTTTATCTTAATCTAGTTGCTGTCATTGGGAGAGATTAGATCAGAGATTGTACTTGAACTGCTTGAAGGGAAACTAAGGTGGCAGAGTGTCTTCTATTAATTGCTTGGGAGCAGTAACAGATGTGGTGACAGCTTCTCTTACTGCAGTGGCAGTTTGTGCTTAATAGCTTTAAGAGATTTGATTGAAGCTGTTGTGTGGAGTTAAATGTTGTTTGGAAACTGTTCTTTCTTCAGAGTGACCTCCATTGCAGATCGATTGAATGTAGACTTCGCCCTCATTCACAAGGAGCGCAAGAAGGCCAATGAAGTGGATCGCATGGTGCTGGTGGGTGATGTGAAAGACAGAGTGGCCATTCTGGTAGATGATATGGCAGACACATGTGGTACCATCTGTCATGCTGCGGACAAGTGAGTAGGGCTGACTGATTCTTTCCTAAATCAGAAACCTATTGTTAGTGAACACTATGTAATGAGTTAATCAGATTATTTGCATGTCAAGTTTCATAAAGTAACATACATTTTCTTGATAATCTATCTCATGTCCTACATAATAAGTAAAAAGCCTAGCTAAAGTTCTCACAGTGGGAATAGCTAGAAGCCCATAGTGTCTTTTTTTATTTGAAAAATGCTTGTGTTGAAAGTATGTCTTCCGCTAGACCATCACTGACTATGCTAGGTAGAACTAAGTGCTGTCTGGTCCATCAACTTATGGTCATACATCTGAATTTCTATTAGAAGTAAGCTTTTCAAGCTTTGATATCTTTCAAGCCTTCTACATTAGAAACGCCAGCATATGCAACACTCAGTATTAAATATCTGCTACCTTGTGTGGGCAAAAATCACGGAAGGTGATTTGTGTGGTCTAGTCCAAATGTCCCAGGGCTAAGAACAGTATTTTTTTTCAATGTATACTTTGCCTGTGGTGGATTTTATGGTACTTGTTAAACTGTTTTCTTCCCCCACATCAATAGTGGGCTGGAGGGGGGAATCAAAGGTAGCCTGTCCCCTAAGCATATGGTATGGTTTCCTTTCATGCTTACCATGTGCCCTGCACTAATGTCAGTTAATACTTGCTAAGAATTTCTCATTCTTCTCCTTTTTTTTTTTCCCCCCCTTGTAGGCTTGTGTCAGCTGGAGCCACCAAAGTTTATGCCATCTTAACTCACGGGATCTTTTCTGGGCCAGCAATTTCTCGGATCAATAATGCCTGTTTTGAGGCAGTTGTAGTCACAAACACAATACCCCAGGAGGACAAGATGAAGCAGTGTCCTAAAATCCAGGTGAGCATCTACTTTCTCTTCTGTCACTCCTGGGGGGTGGTAGCACTTGTCTGTCCTCCTGTTGGTGGGAAAACCCCATAATACTGTCTAGTGCTTACAGCAGCTTCATTGGTACTGGAATCAGTGGCAGTGTTGACTAATTCTCTTGTTCCTCTTGCTGTGGGATAACAGATCTGTTACACTGATAAAATGCAGCTTCTAATCCAGCTCATCTTAAACAGTTCATTTAAGTAAATTTTTTTCAGGGCTTGTTTTACCTAGATCAGATCACTGATCTAATGGGGCCATGATATAAGCAAGCAGTTGTATCTGTACGCTTTGGAGGAGTGATATGCTGATGACATGTAATACTGAAGCAGAAGTAGATAGGAACTTCTGAAGTTGATAATGCCAGCTTCAGTTGTGTATCTATCGCCTAATGCCCAGCCCTTTAAGCAGAGTGTCCCTTCCTTTTGTGAAGCAAAGTAGGCCTGGCCTGGGGAAAGTGAATGCTTCATGTCTGGTCATAACAGCAGTGCAAGTAAGCTGGAGAGGGAGTGCAGTCTTGTCCCACAGACATGTCTTGCTGGTTTGACTAAGAGCAGTTGACACAGCTCCACAGTACAATGTTCAGATACTTCCCAAAGATAAACAAAAAACTTTGCCATCCACATGAAAGCTAAAACCTGGTCTCTTGATGCTCACTCCATGTCTTGGGTTTTCCATTTAGGAAAAGTACTGTGGCATTTTTTTCCCAAGCTGAGGCTGACTTTCCTGGAAGAAAAAAAATTGGCTGTACAACTTAAGCTAGGCAGAACTTGAGGATTTCCTGTGTTAATGGACAGCTGGAAGTTGCAGCTTTATCTGAGCATTCAGGCATAATAGGTCCATCAGAAGCTTCACGTACTGCTATAGCATACACACAGCCAAGGACATCCTAAATACTGGCTTCACAGCACAGACATATAGGACACAGGCATTTGGAGAAGTTCTGGAAAGTGAATGCCACTGCTAAGACTTGGCTAGCACTGTGTCGTAAGTGTAGCAGGTTCCCCAGTACTGGGGTTCTGGTGAAAAGGAAGCTCAACTGGTTGAAGCTGCCCTGAATTTTAAGCTGCTTTTGGAAGTAAGTTAAAGCTGATTGCAAACTGCTATTGGGTTGCATCTTTTTCAACGCTTATGGATGATATTCTTGCAGCTGAGCACATCCAAAAGATGCCTGATGCTTCAACTTCTTTCCAAGCTCCACACTACAGTTAATGTAGGCAAAACGTTAAACTGGTAATCAGTATGTAAATAGCTGTAGCCAAAGATTGCAGTGGAGTAGTTTTTCAGGCTCTCACTTAACACCTCACTCTCTTACGCTAACATCTGATGTTCAGTGTTGAGAAATACAGAACTAAAGGATTTGTCATAAGTGTCATGCTCTGTCTGCTCTACAGCTCTTAAGTTTTTTTCTTTCCTTCCTTAGGAGGCAAACTATTCAGAAGAAAGAAAATGTTAAATATGGATTTCACTTAGTTTGCTTAACGCACCATGAACACGGTGCTTCTTACTGAGACTACATATATCGAAATGCTTTTGCTGCTGGGGTTCAGAGCTACAGTTTAACTGAGACTTGATTTTTTTTTTTTCCCTTCTGTTAACTGGATTACCCCACCAGGTGGAGCCAGCACAGTGACTGGGAGCTGAGCTGCAGCACAGTAGCTTCATGTTTCTTAGACTGCTGGCAGTGATGGTAAAGCCTCATGACTCAAGGGAAGTGATCTGATCTTGATTTAGACTCCCCTAACTTCTCTGCAACCTACACAAAGTGAATAAGTCGGTCTTAGGATAAACAGACTGAGCTTAGGGAGTGTCAGCAAAGAAAGGTGACAGTAGTCTGTCATCCTGACAAAGATCAACAGTGAAATAATTCTTGTAGTGCTATATGTAGAATATCTTGAGAATTATATGTAATTAAATCCCAATCCTGTGTAGAAGTCACTTGTCTGCATCTGGCATGTTATAAATTTGGGTGATGAGTTTACTCTTTAAGTTCTTCCTAACTTACCAGCTGTTCTTCCAGGCTTAATGTCTTTTCTCAGTGATGCTGATGCATCTTTCTTCCCCTCTAGGTGATTGACATCTCAATGATCCTTGCGGAGGCCATCAGGAGGACTCATAATGGGGAATCTGTTTCCTACCTATTCAGCCATGTCCCTTTATAACAACAGATACCAGCTGCTGCTTGTATGGCTTTTTTAAAAACCAAAAGTTGTTCAGCTTGTTATAAAGTTCAGTAGAAGACTCTGCTTGTTCCAGTGCAGTTCTCCACAGCTCCTCCTGCTTAAGTCAAGCTTACTGGCTCTGATCCCAACACTGGGAGGCTGGCGGGGGGAAGCTTATCTCTGTAACACTCCAACCCCACCAGCAACCCTGTGCATTGGGTCTTATCGGTAGTATTGACTCAATTCTGCAGATCTGTGGAGAGCAGGACTGACACATGGCTAATTTCCACAATTATTTTGAGGTGGGGGGGAGAGGGTTTGTCTGTGGGCAGGTTTAGATGATCTGGCATGTGCACCCTAAATTGTTTGGAAAGTAGAGCTCCCTAGGACATGTTGATCTGGATCTACAGCAAGAGCCTGAGAGACTGCTGGCTGTCTTACCGCTCTATACCTGACAGAAGCCCTTGAAGAGTGATGGGGAAGGCTTGTATCTTGGCCAAGCTTGACCCTAGGTGAAGCTCTGGGGGACACCTGGGAGGTGGTTCTGCTACAGCTTCCTCCCATGAAAAGAGATCAGTGTAGCTTGCAAACTTGAATTCATCTTAATTATTGATGAAATTAAACGCCCTTTAGCATGCCACACAGCAAAGTGAAGGTAAGAGCATAGTCTGTGCTGTACTGCCTTGCTGTGTTAACTTAATGGTGAAGGTGCATCCTGGACAAGCATTCTTCTCCCTCTTGTGCAGAGGACTCATGGTGGTTGTGTGCTTTAGTTTCTAGTGTAGGCTAAAACCAGTTCCTCAATTTTGCAGCTTACTGTTAGCCTTGCTAGCGATTAGAGGACTGCTGTCATGTACTATAGCTGCACCTTGACTTGCTGTGTGAATCCTTGATCCTTTTTTTACCGGTACGCTAGTAAACTGAGCCTCTCTATTCCATAGTAGCTTGGTTGTTGCATCTAGCAAGTGCCTGCTCAGATGCTGGGGTGACCTAATATGCAACAGCTTTGTGTCCAGCTGTCTTAGCCTCTCATTGCCAGCAATCCTGTTGTCTTGTAAGTTACTGACACATTCTGGCTGCTTGTCCTGGTTGCTGTCTGCCTTGCCTTGAAAGTGTTGCTCCTTGCAAAAGATCTTAAACCAAGGAGCATAGGAGGCTGCAGGACTACAAAACCTGAAGAAGCCCTTGGTGTGGGTCTGATGCTGCTAATGAGTGCTTACAGCAATGGGTTGAAGAGGCTGGTGATACATAGTACTGGGAAAACTGTAGATCTAACACCAACCTGACAGGCAGCAAAGTGCCTGAAAGAAAAATACCAAAACGAGAGCTGGCTGAGGCTCCCGGATGTAATAAGTATCATCTGAAACTTGAATATTTAGTAACTGTACCAGACAATCGTAAGGTAAACTGTCTCTCCTGGACTCTTACTGGGTTATATACCGAGCTGTTTTATGCTCTGGTTTTTATAAGCACTCCTCTTATTTGTTTTTGAGCTGGAGGAAGGGGAAAAAAGGGAACAGAAGGAACTTGAAATTACTTGCTAAAGTAATCAGCATGGCTTTGAGAGGCTAGGGTCTGGGGTATAAGTGGAACTAACTGAAAGACTTGGTTAAGATCTAGGGAAGTACTTTTTTAGTTGTGCCTTTTACTGAAGACTTCTCTCCCTTCCTAGAACTCCTGTCCTGTGGCAATGTTAACACTTCTATTACAGTGTAGGGTTTTTCTTTTTGTGTAAGAATTGGTGTTTGTCTGGAAAGTGTGTATCTCTTGCTTCTTTGCTTTGCATCCTGCACTGAGCTCTACAGAGAGTCTGATTCCTGCCTCCTGTATTGGAGCCCCTGCTGCCACACTGCCAATGCCCTGAGAGCCAAGAGCCAGGACATCGGAGCAGCGGTGTGAGGATTTTCAGCAGCATTTGTGTTTAAACTTAAGACCTGATGAAGGAATTAAACTTTTATTTAAAAAACATGGCCTCTGCCTATCAATGCTTCTAAAAACCTTACAAAGGTGATGTGCATCTTCTGAATTGGGTCACTTGCAAGGTAGATTATGGAGTACTGTTATTTGGAAGGGACCTTGGAAGGTCATCTGGTTTAACCCTCTTGCAGCGGTGCTGACTGGGAGGTTCAGCTTGGCTGTGCTCACATTGCATGGAAGAAAAAGCTTGGGACCAAGCTACTTCTCTTAGTGGGTAGTGGATTTTGTCTGTATCTGATTTCCTAGACTTAATTGTTAGTGGTGGTAGTGCAGTTTCTCTTGGACTGTTCAATTATGTATCTGAGCAGATCTGTTCACGTAATGTTCAGGTAGGGGAAAACCTGAATAGTTTAGCAAGTATGAATGAAGAATTGGTAAGTATCTTGCACAAAGCTAATGATCAGACAGCAGGATTATGTCCTGAGAAGCACTTGTTCTAACTAAACCGTGATCCTTTCTCATTGTGTATTGTAGATGGGGAAAGTATAAACGAAGTCAGAAGGATGAGATGGCAGGTCTAGAGAAAGGTCTTTAGCCTTAAAATAGACTTCCAGGCCTAGACTGAACATTGCTTCAGGAAACATGACCATGACCTCAGGTAGACTTTTGCTGAGGATCACTACTGTTATTCATCTGTTAAAACATATTTCAGTACTGGTCAATGAATAAGTGAACTGTATATTTTTTCCCCTCAGATAGCAGGGGTGGTGATGTGGGTCTTGTCAGGGTGATGTAGCAGACTTCACCTTCCTTAGAGAAGAAACAGAACATGAGCTTTACAGCCAGAAATTTGTACAAAAGTGACCATTGCTACTGGTGTGTAGCAAAATACACTGTTTTCTTAGTTACTTTAATAAAACCTGGGGGTTGGAGTGGGAGAGGGCACAGACTTAAAATGCTGTATGACAGCATTGTAGCTCTTAAAAGGATGGGTGATACACAGGGTATGAGAACTGTCCCAAGGAGGTAAAGCTCTCCTGCTCTGGAAACCTCCTTCAGATCAGAAGGGCTGGACACTTTACCAAAGTTCTTTCCCTAAATTAAAAAAAAACTAATTACTAAACCTATTTGTAGGCAGGTTGTGACTGACTGGCTAGAAGTGGCTGTTGTGCTATTAGAGCAAGTATGGCTGCTTTTAACATGTGCATGTAGAATTAAAGCACTCTTCTCCCTGTCCAGGACAGTCATGTATGTAGTACCAGGCAGCCATGGGAAGGGTGGCTTGGGCTTGCCTTCACTGCAGCTTGGGCTGCGATGAAACCAGCCCCTGAGGTGTGAATGGCAGAGAGCCAAGTTCCTCCAATGCCCTCCAAGTTTAGGGGTGATGCAGGGATGCTCATCCCTTAGCCCAGGCAAGTTCAGCTCCAGCAGCATCAGCCATGCTGTGAAGCATTTGCGCTATCTTGAGCTACCTGCCGTAGTGGAGGTGATTCTCCAGCCTGTCCTGGAGAGCTGCTGGAGTGAGCACAGAGCATGCAGGGTGCTCTGGAGGTGAATTGTGTGGTGTCTTCTCAGGCTTCTTTCACAGCTGCTGAAGAAATACCATAGAAAGCAAGTCATTACTTCCCTGTGAGAAAATCCCAAGTGAGTAACTTTTGCTTTTGTAGTTTGAGAGCTGGAAGAGCTGGACAGAGCTACAGCAGCTTGTTGTGCCACAGACACAGGTGGAGCATGGCTGCATGGGTGCAGATGCTGATACTGGTGCCAGTAGCTGTCTCATGTCTGCTGCCTGCTGTAAAAGCAGCAGCAGAAGGGAACATATCAATCGGAAGTCCTGCATTTTAGTCCAGCTCACCTGCCTGGGTAGCTGAAGCTAGTGCACAGGGTGGGGATGCCTTAAGCCACTGTGAAAGCCAGGCTTACTATTTGTGCCTTGCAGGCGGCAGGACTTGTCTGCTGTTTGGAGCGAGATGAGACACATCTCAAATTGCTCTCTCTAGCAGCTCCTTCCTGCTGCTTATCCCTTTGCTTTATTAGTGTACAGATGATTTCTCATCTCCTAGAGTTGGTGTTTCTGTGATCTAGAGAAAGCAGCAGTGTGCCTTGCTGCTGTTGGGCAATGAGAAAGTAGTAAGGGTTAACAAAGCCCTTCTCTAAACTGCAAGGAGCAGCAAAATCCACAGGAGGAATGAGCCCTGGTGTAAGACAGCAGCTCAAGTGTGCTGGCTGTCTTCCTGGGGTTCTCTACTCCTGCCCTGGTGGAAGGAAAGGGTCATGGCAGGAGGCTGGGGTTAAAAATGAGCAGGAAAAAGTAAACTCTGGCCCTGTGGAGTAGGGGGACTGGCTCACAGCCAGGCAGCAATGGCTGAAGGGGTCTTGGGTCCTGGCTGGCTGCAGTGGTGCCCTGCCTGTTCCTGCAGGTAGGAGGCTGAAAAGACCTGTCTGATCAGATAGAGAAAACCTCCTGCCTCCTTCCTGTAGAAGAGAATAAAGCGTTCCTGGAAATGGTCATCAGCAAGGCTGTATCTAAGCCCTGACAGCCTTGTTCTGTGGGAGATTTAAAACTCATCTAAAATGGCTGGCAGTTGTTCTTTTCTACTTTGGGTCAGGGCTGTTTTCTCTTTCCCCCTATCTGTTGATGTCTCAGTTCTTTTGTTATAAATTATTGAAAGCAGAAATACCAAAACACAAAGAAGCAGGTTGTGTGGTTACAGGAGGCTTTGCAAATTTGTCAGGGGGAAAAAAGCTCTTGCTGGGATATAAGCTCCTTTCTTGTTCTTTGTGCAAGATGGATTTTAAAATCTCCCAGCAGTAGCCCCACACCTTGCCTGCTGGAAATACAGAGGGTTGGCTTTAAGGCTGCTCTGGCTGTGGTTTGTATAGGTGGTGCCTGTGTGGCTGTGGCTGGCTCGAGGAAGGGGGAGCTTCCCTTCCCCTGCCTGCATGGCCACTGTGGTGGCTTTGTGCCCAGACAAAGACCCCGGGGTTTGCAAAGCACTGCAGCATTGAGGAGATGTAACCTGTCACACAGGGGCTATGCCTTGGCTGGGGTGGGTACAGTCGATGCTGGCAACGGGCTGTGCACGGGGAGGATGGGGACCAGGTCCTTCTGCGCTTGCTGCCTGCCAGGGACAAAAGCTACAGCAGACTGTGCAGCATCCGCAAAGGAGAAGCATGTGGAGAACAGGCAGGGAAAGAAGGGGAAGCTGGGGGGAAGGCACAGCTGGAGAGTAAACACACGACAAAATGCTTGTCTGACTATTTGCATACAGGCAAAAAGGATTTCCTGCTTTCATTTTGAAACTGGGTGGGTTTTTTGTTTCCTTTTCGCTGTGCAGGAAAAATGAGCCCTTTCTCAGCTCGAGGTGGGCTTTGTGATGCAGGCTTTGCAGGGTGGGTTTTGAAGGATGGTCATGAAGGCAGCCCTGCCTGGGCTTGCTGCTTCTAGCTATGTGGTACCCTCCAAACCTGGCCCTGCCAGGGTGCTGCAACATCAAATCAAAGCTGCTCTGGGAGCAGCCTGGCCTGGGGCTTTGCCTGCAGCCTCTCCCCCCGGGGGCTGGGGACTGGAGGCTGTTTGCCATCCAGACTTCCCTCAGAGTAGCAACCACATCTTAGGACCTGGCCTTAGATCTTGGCCTTTGCTTTTTCTGTGTACACCAACCATTGGCATTTCTTTAATTCAGAGCACACTTGCTGGCTGGAGCAGGAAGGTGCCTGTGTCCTCAGGGCTTGCTGCAAAGGGCTGCCCTCCAGCCAAGACCTGCTGTTGCTGGAGAGCACCGAGCACCAAGCCCCCCTCCCAAGACGGCAGTCTTCTAGTTAAAAAACACAAAGCAAATGTTTCCTCTGGCTTACTGGGGATTTTCTCTGCAAAATCTCCAATAAGCCTGAAGAGAAACCCAGAGGCTGGCAGGCCAGGAGGAGGTGGAGGCGGGTGTGAGAGTTGCTGCAGTGCAGCTACTACCCCTGGTGCTCTACAGCAGGTTCCTGCTTGCCACAACACGGGGGTTTCTGCAGAAGGGTTTTGGCAAGCCTGCCATGGGGCTCAGGATGCTTGTTTTTTCCCTTGTCATTCCCTTCAGCACCTACAGGACCCTACTGCAAGGCTTCCCAGGCATCCTGGCCCTCCAACCCCTCCCCATCCTGGTGGTCAGTGTGTAGGTGCCCCTGGACTGAACTTTCTGTTCCCTGGCCCAGCCAGGAACAGGTAGGCTGCCTGCGCTTACTCTCAGCTTTTTCCCCCCCAAAGGTGTTTTTTTCCACATGCCCCCCAGCCCATCTGGTCTGTGCTGGCTGCCCCCCAGGCTTTCTGCACCCTATTGCCTTGCTACAGCCAAGCAAGAGCCTCTGCCCACAAGTGTGGTCTGCTCCTTGCCCACCCATGCTGCTGCTGCTTTAGTGACCGGATCTCCCCAGGAAGCACCGTGGCTGGAGCCAGTGCGGCCGCGGGTCAAGTGTGGTGGTGGAGCATCTCCCACAGCTGTGAAAATACAGTGCTATTTTTATTCCAAGGGCTTGCTTTTCTTAAACAAGTTCTGCTTCAGCAGGGGGGGTGGGGTGGCCAGTGGTGGGTGTATCCCTGGGCACATGCACAGGGCACAGCTGCCCCCATGGCTGCGGGGCATCTGCTTCTGGGGAGGGTGTGGGGTTGGGATGGTGGCCCTGGGGTCACCCGGTCCCATAGGGACCACCCTGCTGCCCCTCACAGCTGGCACCCAGGTGTGGGGAGCAGGGGTGGCAGCAGGGCTGGGTGTCATGCTGGGGGGGGGGGGGGGGGGGGGTGAAGCTGTGTGTGTGTGCACGTGTGCTTCTGCAGTGTGTATGCCTGTGTGTGCACATGCAATGTGTGTGCGTGAGGGTGTGTGCATGCTGAGTGTGCAGGTACGGGGTGTGTGCAAGGCACGATGTGTGTATTTGTGAGTACGCAGGGTGGCTGTGGGTGCGCACGGGGCTGCGTG
Source organism: Aptenodytes patagonicus (assembly GCF_965638725.1). NCBI lineage: Eukaryota > Metazoa > Chordata > Aves > Sphenisciformes > Spheniscidae > Aptenodytes > Aptenodytes patagonicus. The sequence goes on along the minus strand of NC_134957.1, from coordinate 12,230,470 downwards.
GGGGCATCTGTACGCAGAGGGTGCGTGTGCACACAGCCGGCGTGCGCAGGGCTGGGTGCGAGTGTGTGTGTGTCCGCGGGGGGCAGCGGGAGCTGGGTCCCTGCTTTGCTATAACGGGTAGCGCTCACTCATAGTCGCACACGCGCACCCCTGAGCGCGCCCCGCGCCCCTCGGTTCCCCCCATCCCGGCCGGCGCGCGGCCCCGCGCAGCGGCGCGCCCCCGCCCTTCTCCCCCCGCCGCGGGGCACCTCGGGAGCGGCAGTTCTCCCGGGGTCCGCGCGGCCGCGGCAGCCAGCGGGCGGACTACGCTTCCCAGCGGGCTCAGCGGGCGGCGGGCAGCCAATGGGCGCGCGGGCTGGGCGGCGGCCGGGGTATATAAGGCGCCGCCCCACGCCGCGCGCTCCAGCCTCACCTGGACGCGCAGCGGAGCGGGACGGGACAGGGCAGGGCAGCACCGCACCGGGTACGGCGCCAGCTCTCCCGCCGCGGTGCTGCCTGCGCCGGTGGGCGCGGGCTGTGCCGGGGAGGGGGCTGCGCGCAGGGCTGGTGCAAGGAGGGGCTCCCCTCGGTCGCCTCTGGGCGGGGGCTGGGGGTCCCGGGGGGACGGGCTGCGTGTCGCGGGGAGCGCGGTTGGCGAGGGCGGGTAGGTCTCCCCCCGTGGATGCGGGCCCCGGGTGGCCGCCCAGCCGGTGCGGGGCTGGCCGGAGCCGGGGAGCGGCGCGGTGCCCGGGGCGGCGGCGCGCCCCGCCCTGCGCTATTGTCCGCGGCGGGCCGCCTTTGTCTGCCGATCCCCATCCCCGGGGACCTCGGCTGACCTCGAAGGGGTGGGTCTCGCAGGCAAAATGTGCGACAAGCCAGACCTCTCGGAAGTGGAGAAATTCGACAAGAAGAAGCTGAAGAAAACCAACACGGAGGAGAAGAACACGCTGCCCTCCAAGGAGAGTGAGTGCAGCACCGGGCGCGAGGGGCGGAGGGGCTGGCTGGGGCCCCGGTGTTTGGCTGCGCGGGAGGCATGTGTTGGCCGTGGCCGGTGGAGTGGGTGTCCTCGGGTGCTGATCTCACCACCGAGGCATCCAGTGGAGAGAGGCAGTTTGGGGCAGCTAGGCTCTGACCCAGAGAAAACCACTGACCGAGAGGTGAGGGGTCAGGGTACGGCTCTCTGGGGCAGCGGGCGGAGGGCTGTTGCCTCAGGGCATGACTTCCCTGAGGAGAGCTGAAGGCAGGTGCCCAACTTGCTGTCACCCATCTATGCATCTCATCACCCTCTGACTTGAAGTGTTTGCCTACCCCACTTGGGGTCAATCCATAAAACTGGGCGCCAGGGCCTGAGTGATTGCTCTGCAACCTTCTCCAGTGGGTGTTTCCCACAAAAAAGCGCCACAGACTAATGGACCTCTCTTCTCTTGCAGCTATTGAGCAGGAGAAGGAATGTGTGAAGTCTTCCTAGAGTGAGATGGCCTGGCAGGAAGAGCTACCACTTGATTTTTTTTTTTTTTTTTTTGCTTTGAATTAAATCATGTGCTTTTTTTAAATTTACATCATGTACATGTATGGAAAACAGCTGCATCACCTAACCCACTGTCCCACCTTGCTGGCAGCTTTGGCAGGTGGGGGGAACAAAGCGTGGCCCTCTCAGTCCATCAGTAGCCTGACCCAACCTCATCTCTGCTGCTCAGCTGACTCCTGTTGTCAGCGCTGATCTTCCTCTAATGCGGTGGGGAGATGAGCAAGGGCTATGGAGAGGCTCCTGGGGACAGACCCCCTTCTGCCTGGGGGAGCGGGGATCCTTTCTGGCCTGGCCCATGGCCTGGGTTTGTCTAGCATACTCTTCACTGATGGTGTTCTGTAGCCTCACTCACAGGTTTTTTTTTGTCTTCCTTGGGGGAAAAATGAGAAGTTTATTATAAAATAAAAAATGTAATGACTGACCTATAGCTTGTGGCTTCTTCCCTGGCAAAGGTTCAGGCTGCAGCCTGGCTTGCCCTAGTGGGTGGGAAGGTCTCTGGTGCTGCAGCAGCGCTGGTGGTTTGGTGTTGCTCGAAGGGCTGTATGGGATGGTTCCCTACAGGGTGAGTCCAGCTTGGTGTTTGTGTAGGGATCAGTTCCTGGTGGCCTGGGGCAGACCAGAGCTGGGAGCATTGCTGGTGTGGTGCTGGGACTGGGGGCTCAGCTGGCTGAAGCCACTGTGTTCCACCAGCAGTGATAGAATCATTAAGGTTGGAAAAGACCTCTAAGATCATTGAGTCCAACCGTTGACCTGACACCACCATGCCCACTAAACCATGTCCTGAAGCGCCTCATCTACTCCTCTTTTAAATACCACTAGGGATGGGGACTCAACCACTTCCCTGGGCAGCCTGATCCAATGTTTAACCACTCTTTCAGTAAAGAAATTTTTCCTTGCATCCAATCTAAACCTCCCCTGGTGCAACTTGAGGCCATTTCCTCTTGTCCTATTGCTAGTTACTTGGGAGAAGAGACCGACACCCACCTCGCTACAACCTCCTTTCAGGTAGTTGTAGAGAGTGATGAGGTCTCCCCTCAGCCTCCTTTTCTCCAGGCTAAACAACCCCAGTTCCCTCAGCCGCTCCTCATCAGACTTGTTCTCCAGACCCTTCACCAGCCTCGTTGCCCTTCTCTGGACACGCTCCAGCACCTCAACGTCCTTCTTGTAGTGAGGGGCCCAAAACTGAACACAGTATTCGAGGTGCGGCCTCACCAGGGCCGAGTACAGGGGCACGATCACTTCCCTACTCCTGCTGGCCACACTATTGCTGATACAGGCCAGGATGCCATTGGCCTTCTTGGCCACCTGGGCACACTGCCGGCTCATGTTCAGCCGGCTGTTGACCAACACCCCCAGGTCCTTTTCTGCCAGGCAGCTTTCCAGCCACTCTTCCCCAAGCCTGTAGCGCTGCATGGGGTTGTTGTGGCCGAAATGCAGGACCCGGCACTTGGCCTTGTTGAACCTCATACAATTGGTCTGGGCCCATCGATCCAGCCTGTCCAGGTCCCTCTGCAGAGCCTTCCTACCCTCGAGCAGATCAACACTCCTGCCCAACTTGGTGTCATCCGCAAACTTACTGAGGGTGCACTCGATCCCCTCATCCAGATCATCGATAAAGATATTGAACAAGACCAGCCCCAGTACTGAGCCCTGGGGAACACCGCTCGTGACCGGCCGCCAACTGGATTGAACTCCATTCACCACAACTCTCTGGGCCCGGCCGTCCAGCCAGTTTTTGACCCAGCGCAGAGTACACCTGTCTAAGCCGTGAGCCGCCAGCTTCCCTAGGAGAATGCTGTGGGAGACGGTGTCAAAGGCCTTACTGAAGTCCAGGTAGACCACATCCACAGCCTTTCCCTCATCCACTAGGCGGGTCACCTGGTCATAGAAGGAGATCAGGTTGGTCAAGCAGGACCTGCCTCTCATGTCATCCGTGCTGGCTGGGCCTGATCCCCTGATTGTCCCACACATGCCTTGTGAGCGCCCTCAAGATGAACCGCTCCATCATCTTCCCCGGCACCGAGGTCAGGCTGACAGGCCTGTAGTTCCCCGGATCCTCCTTCCGGCCCTTCTTGTAGATGGGCGTCACATTGGCAAGCCTCCAGTTGTCCGGGACCTCCCCCGTTAACCAGGACTGCTGATAAATGATGGAGAGTGGCTTGGCGAGCTCCTCCGCCAGCTCCCTCAGCACCCTCGGGTGGATCCCATCCGGCCCCATAGACTTGTGAGCGTCCAGGTGGCATAGCAGGTCATTGACTGCTTCCTCTTGGATTATGAGGGGTTCATCCTGCTCGCCGTCCTTGTCTTCCAGCTCAGGGGGCTGAGTACCCTGAGGATAACAGTCCTACCACCATAGTGGCTTCTTGGTGCATCTTCAAGTAGAGGCTAACCTGGGCCTTCCTGCTCACCTGAAGGCTGAGCCTCCTGCTTCTAAGAGGTTGGTGTCCCCTGCCTAAAACATCACTTGTGGAGCTGGGCTGGCTCCTCACCTGCACAGCTGGAGGTGCCTGTGCTGGCATTGTGGATGCTGGCCTGGGTCCTGCTGGCGCTGTGCCCAGGCTGGCTCTGTCCACCCAGTTCTTAGAGCAGAGTTTTCCCCTGGCTGCCTGGCACAGCCCTCTCTTCACCTTGAGCCAACCCCTGCCCTTGGTTGGAGGTTTTTGCAGCCTTGTAAGGATGGATTAATGCAGTAGACCCCTTGGGTACCCTCTAGGCTGATCCCAGCCCTGCCTTGCAGGAGTGGAGATCCCTGTGTCCTGCAGTCAGCCTCCAGCATGGTGGGTGAGGGGGAGCTGGGGTCTGATAGTGCCTCTGGGTCTGCTGAGGCTTCCTGGGTGCTGCCAGGATTTCCTCACTTCCACCTGGCCTGCAGGGTCACTGAATGGGCTGCCTATGGAAGAGGTGGAGGCAGACTTGCCAACTAACGGTTTTGGCCAGTGTCCCTAGTGAGCCTGGTCAGCTGGAGACAAACACGGGGCTGTTGTGCCTGTCTGGACACAGTGCCTATCTGCCTAGTACCTCCACCCACACTGCCTGCCAAAGGCTGCAAATAACATTGCTTGTGTGGCTGCAACTGCCTTCACCCCTTAAAAAGCAGAATTGAAAGAGCTGAAGGTAAGAGGTTGGCATTTGCATACTGTCAGGGCAGCGTGCAGAGTTTTCCGTGGGGTGAGGGCAGTGGGGAGCGATGCTGAGGTCCAGCTGGGGCTGCTGCTACACTGGGTTGAGCACTGAGAAGCTCAGCACATGCCAGGGTGGTTGTGCCCCCTCGGGGGGGGCTGATGTCCCCAGGACAGCACCCTATACTGGATGTGGGAATACTTTTCTCGGTGCCAACTGCTGGGGCAGGGTGCCAGTGTGGCAGCAGCCGCTCACCACCCTGGCAGGGCTTGTCCCTTCTCGGGAGTGGTTTCTCTTGCCGGGCAGGGCAGGCTCAGCCCTGTGCTGGGGAGGGGGCAGGGGGCCTCTTCAGACCCTTCTGTGAAAGCAGAAGGTAGAACAGGTCACGTCAGCAAGAGCTGGGCTTCGGAGCAGCAGGCAGGGCTCGCAGACCACTAAAGGTTAAGCACCTTCTTGCTGCTTCAGCATTTCACCCATCCTGCAGAGAGGCTTTGCAATCCTTGATGTGCCCAGGCTGGGAGTTGGGTTAAACTCAGAGGTAAAACCAGCCTGAGCCCTTTCCCCATCCCCGAAAGCCAGAGCATGAGCTGAACCAAGTGAAGCTTTTGGGATGGAAACACAAAGTGGCAGGGCTGATCCCCTCTTCTCAGTGGGGCTTTTGGGGATAGGGAGGTCTCGGTGGCTGCCTGCAGCACCTGGCTGCTTCCAACACCGCCCCAGTGCCTCTCCCTCCTGCACACTCTTAGTCATGCTGCAATGGGCCACTCTGTGGGCATGGAAAACCACTGGTTGACTTATCTCTCCCTGAGTCACTCGGACCTCTGCAAGGTCACGGCAGGAGTGTCCCATCCCTGGCACCACCGTGCTCACAAAAACCTCCCTCTCGCCCTCTGTTGCACACGCAGGCAGCAGAGACTTTGCCGAGGGGTGCTGGGCGCCCCAAGTGCCTGCCGACCGTGCACCCCCTTCCTATGGGGCCAACCGGTTTGCCAGCCAAGGCAAACCTCTGCGGCTCTCCAAAGGTTGCCCCAAATGGTAGGGTTGCTGGTGCCAGGAGCTGGCGATGCTCCAGCATTCGCCCTGAGCCTGTGCAACTGACCCATGAGACCACCTTGCTGCATCCCGGGGAGCTGCAGGGTGAGGACAGGGGTGCCGATGCACCTGGGTGTAGGTTGCTTTTTTCACTGTGGCCACCCCAGGGACGTAGCAATGCAGGTTTAGACACAGGGTTAAGTGCTGGCACAGCTGGGTCTGTGGCCCAAGGAAGCTACTTCAGGAGCTGGCAGCCCCAGCCCGGCCCCGGGGACATCAGTTGGAGCTAGGGGCAGCTCCCCAGCCCCAGCAAACCCATCTTGGTGGGTTGTATGGCTGATGCAGCTGAGTCTGCCCAAAATGAGGGCAGCCCAGGCAATTCTCCCACCCACATCCCTGCCAGAATGGTGCATGGGGAAGTGCTGGACATGCTGCCCAAACCCTGTATCCTCAGGTCTGAGGATAAAGAGAAAGCCGTTTTGCAACCCAGTGCCTGAATTGTCCTTGTTGCCAGCAGAGGATTAGCCAGTAAGGGGAGAACCATTACAGAAAAGCCCTTTATATCAACACTTTCCCTCCCCCCCTGCCCCGGACCTTCCCTTTTTCACCCTGGCATGCAAGGGCACATGGCTGCCAGCGGTGTGGGAGGCCAGGATGCCTGCCAGGCTGATATCCCCTAGAAACGTGGTGACTTTGGCAGCATGGGCTGCCCCAGCAGCCACCCATGCACAGAGGATGCCATCCCAGGAGCTGGGCCTTCCTGGCAGGGCTCAATGCTGGGCACCAGGTAAGTTGTATGTGTCAGCTCCTCCTGGCAATATCCATGCTTCTCCCCGGCCAGGGCCCATCCCGCTGCTCCTGGGGCAGTTTCCTCCCATCGCTCGACTGGGTGGTGGCTGGCGCTGCAGAGGAGGGAGGAGGAGGCTGAGTCACTGGCAGGAGGAATTTGGGCAAATACCTGGTGATCAGCAGCACGGGGTGAACTCAGATCAGGGCTTGCGGCTGGGATGGGCATCTGCCCTCAGCGCTGCTCCATCCCCTCTGACTCAGCTGGGAGAGGATTTGGCCCCATATACGCTTGTGTGGAGGATCATAATCCCATCTCTTGCAGGAGGTGTCTGAGTCAGCCTGTGCATGGCCCCGCACCGGGCACCCCGGTGTCCCCCTCCTCCCAGCCGTGCACCCACCCTGCCAGGCTGCGGCACCCTCCGCACATCCTGCAGCACCATGCTGGTTTGCAGCGCAGATCGCCCAGCGCAAGGGAGGCTTTTGCACGCCAGCAGCTGGGGTTTTCCCTTGGCCGCTCTCCATCTGGCAGCCCCTGGAGCTGCGGCAGAAAGTGGTGAGAGCCAAGAGGTGGCGGTGACCAGGGCCAGGGGCGGCTCCCAGGTTTGGATGGCAGGAAATTGCCAGCCCCAGCCTGCACTGCGGTAGTCCAAGCAAACACCCCCTTGGAAGGTGTGGGTTTATCACCAGAGCAAACAGGATAAGGTGAAGCCAGGCTGCACAGCTGGGCAGACGCTGCAGCTCCCCCACGTGCGGGTCCTCCCCCACTCCCCACATCCCCAGGGAAACCGTGTCACCACCTCTGCGTCACTTGGGTCAGCCTTTCCCCACCAGCTCTCCCCTGCCCGGGTGGACACACTGCCAAGCACAGAGCTCAAACCCCATGGTGGCAGTGGTGGAGAAGGGAGGCAAGGGAAGCAGCAAGCACGAGCTGCCAGGGAAAACCTCTGCTGGGAGTTGTTGGGGAAGATACGTGCGTGCGTGCACTGGGATAGTTATATGTTTGGCTGTAAAAGGGGAAAGCAGAAGAGACTGAGCCGTAACGGGGAAATGAAAGTGTTGGGCGAGCTGACGACCATGGTCCTTTGGGAATGGAGCTGATGGGAGGCCACCACAGGGTGGGAGAGTGTGTGTGATGTGGCACTGTAGGTCAGACTGTCCCCTGGGGACTCTCAGTGACACAGGGTGAGGATTAACAGACAAGCTGTCCCCATTATGTGGCAGGGAGCAGTGCCATACCAGAGAGTTCCCATGGCCATGGGGCAGGAAAGCCACCATCCCTGACCAGTGGGTGCAAAGGCACCAGCACAGCAAGCCAGGTGCCTCCAGACACCCGCACTGGTAAACTCACCTGCGGGCTGCGCGGCGGCCAGCAGAGCCAGGCTGCCACACGCAGCACACCCCACCACCTTCCCCAGCAGCAGAGAAGTTATTGCTGCTCTTGAAATAATGCCTGGGAGGTCAGATTTACCAGCCGGAGCTTACTCATCCCCTGCCAGTGAGGGCTCAGCCCGAGTAATGATGAACCAGGAGTGCTCAGAGCTTTCTGCAGAGCTTTCCTCTCCTCCAGAGCCCTGGCGAGGACCCGGCTTCTGCCAGCGCCCAGGTCTAAATAAAGCTGGGGAGTTATGCACTGAGCCACCCTGCAACCCACCACGCTCCCTGCATTTGCTCGGGTTGTTGCTGGCACAGGGCACAGGTGGGAGCAGCTTTGCCGCATGCCTTCACCAAGCGGCATGCGTGTTGCTGGCGCCTGGGGGTGCAGAGCCCTTCGGTGGCTCACAGCCCGCTCCCGAGAGCGGCCAGAATTAATTGCTCATTTCTGGCCCCCCCAGTTGCATTCTGCAGATTCCTGTGGGCCTGTGGGGCCATGCTGGGAGCTGCAGGAGCATGTGCTCCTGCGGGGGACACGGCTCCGGTGTCGTGCGGCAGTGCCTGCACTTGTGCCCAAGCCGGGGCAGCTGATGGCGGAGAGGAGCACTTTATTTTAGGAAGCAGCTGGCTCACACAGGAGACATTGTTTATTGTCTTTCTTCCCCCCAGTGCTTTATTACAAAGGATTATGGCATGAAAAGCCATTTTGTTCCCCTGCTCCCAATGCATAGCCCCCACTCCATGATTTATTCCTCTCTGCAGGCAGCAGCTGGGGTACAGCACCCTGGGGAGCTGGCGGGGGACAAGGTGAGGGCTCAAACCCATGGCAGTGATGGCAGCAGGGATGCATCCAGGGCCCAAACCGCAGCACAGCCGGATGGGATTTGCCAGGGGTGTCCGAGACTGCTATTGACTGCGCAAGAGCCTGCAGGATGTGAGGAAACCTCGAGGGGCAGAAAAACAAAATCAAAGCCTTTCCGTGGTGGGTGTCATCTATGAAGTGATGTCACCTCGCTTTGCCCGGACAAGGCAGAGGTCTGTGTCCTCTCCCCAGGGACACTGCTGTCCCCAAGCCCAGGTGCCCCACTGCTGGTGCTGGGGGCACCATGTGGTGTCACAGCTCCAAACCTGCCTGGATGAGCCTGTGGGGGAACGTCCCACTGCCCACGGGGATCAAAGGCCAGGCTGGGTGCAGAGAGCACAGTGCAGGGTACGAACTGGGCACAAAGGGTGTGGTGCAGGATGCAAGCCGGGGGTCAGCATGGGAATACGACCCTTTGCTGCTTCCCCCAAAATCACCTGCGGACAGGGCGGAGGCACCTCCGAAGCAGCGGCAGGAGAGGCTTCCCTCCAGCCCTCTGCCCAGGCACTTTCCTTGCCAAGAGGCAGCCGGGATGCCATGTGCCCCTCTGTCCCCCTCCTCTGTCCCTGCCACCATGAAGCCCGCTCTGCCGCCGTGCGCCTTTGCTGTGAGTCCCCGAGCACAACCCGCTGCAGCAGGGGCCAAGCTCCCTCCTACAAGGCTGCAAGCCAGCGCCTGCCAGCCACCTCCGCGGCTTTCCAGGAACCAGCGCAGGAGCAATGGGCAGCAGATAAGCATGTTGCAACAGATAGTCATGCTGTCTCCCAAAGCCCCAACCTGCCTGCGCACCTACATCGAGGTAAAATTATGGCTGGTGCTTCCTCCTATGGTGCTACCTGCTCCACCACCCTGTCACCCAGCATGTCCCTCATAACTGGCCAAGGGGCTCCGGGGACGAGCTGGGGATGGGCGAGGAGGCAAGGGTAAAGGCTGCGGCGGTGGCACGCAGCTCGGCAGCTGCCAGCCCCGGGGCTGCAGCGGAGCTGGACAAGCCTCTGCTTGCAGTGTTGTGTCTCAGAGAGGCAGCTCCGCAGCTCGGGCATGTTCCTCTCCCCGCTGCCTCTCCCACGCCACTCCCAGCTCAGCAGGGAGGGACCTCACGGGGCTGCAGCTTTCGCAGGGAAGGCTCTGACAGTACCTCCGGCATCCCAGTGCCATGGTGGGGAGGAGGTGGGGAGGAGGCAGCTCCCATCTCTGCTGCCGTGGTCCCAATTCCCCTGCAGTGTTGGCAGTGGCTCCATCTCCAGCCAGTTCACCAGTTATGTGGTCTTGCTGCCATGGATGACGCTGTTTGGGGACACTGCTACACCCCTGGACTACTGCTGCCTGTGTGGTGGCTGGCAAGTGTTGAGTTTGCAAGGCCTCAGCCCAGCTCACGAAAACTGCACAGGGCACTCCTTCAGGGCAGCTTGAGCTGTGTGGGGTAGAGGGGGAAGCGTGGGGGGGCCTTCCCCAGATTTGCTTCAGCTATGTTGGTCCTGGGGGGGGAAATGGGTGCCAGGGTGCCTGGCAGCCACTGCTCAGAGCTGTGAGCTTGGGGGAAATGGGGATGGCCAAGGCTAGAGGTGGCAGGGCTGTTCTGGGCGGGACATGTGCTGGGGGGTGTTTCAGGCCAGATGCTGTGGATGGAGCTGCCGCTGGGTACAGGCCTTGGAGAAGCAGCTGCAGAGCTGGTCACCGGGGCTGGAACAAAGGAAGAGGCCCAAGCCCCAGCTGCAGCACGGGACATGTGATGAGTTCATTGGGGCATGAGCTGGCAGCACTTTGCGTGGCCACAGGCTGGCAGCGGGGATGAGGCTGTATCAGGGCTCCTTACCTTGGCACTGGCTTCCCCGTGTTCGCCGTAACACCCAGAGCCAGGAGTGGGAGCCAGGTGGCGGGCGCGTGTGTCGCAGCCTCTCTGGGTAGGGGTGCAGCCGAGCCCAGGGGATTAAAACCTCCCATGCTCCAGGAGCCTGGTGCCCTGCAGAGTCCCTGTCCCGCTGCCCTGGTGCTGCCCCCACTGCTCTGGCACTTCTTGCCCAGCATACGGTTCCTGGGCAATGTCCCCATCTCCAGACAAATCCCCCTGCAGCAACTGGTGGCAGTGCCCGCAGCCCGCAGGCAAGGTCCTGTCCCACCTGCAGTGCTGGGGCGATGCCAGCTCTCGGCAGGCTTCCTGTAAATGCGAGGTCATGCCCAGATAAGCCCATTCCTCCTTCGCCCTTGAGCCCAGTGCTTGGGTTCCTGGGCACCGTGGGAAGCACCAGCCCTCCCAGCAGCTCCCCATTGCCTCCCTCCCACTCCTCTCTTCTGGGGGCTCAGCAGGGAGCCCCACTTCTGCAATTCACCTCCTATTTAATTATCCCCTTGTCCCTGCCAGACCTCCTCAGGAGAGGGTCCAGGCTCCCCTCCCCGCTGCATGGCCAAGCAAGCCATGGTGGGTTGTGCCGCCAGGCTTTGTCACCGCACCAGGGTGGCAGAGCCGTGGGGCAGTGGCTGTGATGCTGTTTGCAACCCATCAAGCCACAGTTAGTTAACTCGGAGGTCTCTTTTCACTTATAAAATATATTTTTCCCCAAGATGCTGTATTGGCTCTGGCTGAGATGGAGTTAATTTTCCCCCTAGCAGCCCTCATAGTGCTGTGCTTTGTATTGGTAGCTAGAAAGGTGTTGATAACACACCAGTGTTTTGGCTACTGCTGAGCAGTGCTCCCACACCATCAAGGCTGTATCTCCAGCATTCCACCCCCTCACCCCCAAAGGCCAGTAGGCTGCAGGTGGGCAAGATCCTGGGAGGGGACATAGCCAGGACAGCTGACCCAAATTGACCAAAGAGGTATTCCATACCATATGACATCTGCTCAGCAATAAAAGCTAAGAGAAAGGAGGAGGAGTGGGGGGCATTCATTATTACGATGTTTGACTTCCGGAGCAAGCACTACACCTACGGAAGCCTTACTTCCCGGGAAGTGACTGGACATTGCCTGCTGATGGGAAGTAGAGAATAAATCTTTTGTTTTCCTTTGCTTTCGTGTGCAGTTTTTGCTTTTGCTTTATTAAAGTGTCTTTATCTTGACCCATGAGTTCTTTTCCATCTTATTTTCTCCCCACCTGTCCTGCTGAGGATGGGGAGTGATAGAGCGGCTTGGTGGGCACCTGGCAGCCAGCCAAGGTTAACCCACTACAGATGCCAAACAGGCTGTCGGCCAGCTCAGCAAGGCAGCCAAGCTGCACAGCCACCAGGAGCCAAACCTACCCAGCCACATCCCTGCTCAGATGAGCAGGTGACTCTCCAATGGCTCCTGGCGCCTGCAGCTCAGCCCAGGGGAACCCTGGCTGGGGCCCCTTGAGCACAGTCAGCTGGGGCCACTGGCCCTGTGGTGTCCTTGGCCGCACTGCAGGTATATGCTGCCCTTGCTAAGCCCTGCAAGAAGCATCCCCTGAGGCTTTAGTGTTTGCCAGCCCTGCCTGGGGTAGTCCAGGGCATTAGGGCATGGCACGGTGCTGCTGCTGCAGAGCACCGTGCCCCTCTTGCCTTAGCAGGATCTGTCCTGGTGGCTCTATCTTGCTCAGGAGGTGTCTCGCCCCTCCTGGCCTCAGTATTGTTACACGGTAAATTAGATCTCTAATAAATAAGTAATGACAAATAATGGGATTAAACAGCTACCAGGCAAAGGGAGCTGGCAGGGGGAGGTGTGCCATGCTCAGAGGCTCGCCCCAGCGGCGTGTGGCCCTGGCAGGGCTGGTGCGGGGACCTGGACTGGTTTGGAGCAAGCCCCAGCCAGTGGTGCAGGCTGCGTCTGCCACTTGTACCAGCAGCACCCTGCGCTTCTGGCCCTGGCACATACATTGGTGCCCCAAATACATGCCCAAGGAGCACCCCCATATTCCCCGGGCTCCCCTGGTCCCAGACTGCCAACACCCTGCACCCTCAGGCCCTCGTCCTGCTGCCCCCTCCTCAACCCCCCATGCTTCTCTTGTTCCCTGTCTCCTCTGACAGATCACCAAGGCTGGTATTACCATAATCCCTGGCTTAATGTAAATCCTTCTCCCATCTCATGTTTTTCCAGGGAGGAGGAGGGAATCGATGCACTTTTGTGGCACCCGCTCAGCCCTGGGGCTTGTGCCAGGTTCGGACAGCCAGAAAGCCCTGGGCGTCCATGCAAAGGGTCCCTGCTTTTGCCCCCCCAGGGAAGGTGCCCAGGGCATCTTGCAGTCCCCAGCGAGAGGTGTCCCCAAGTTTTGGAGCTGTCTCTGGGTGGGCCCCAGGCACTGGCAGGAAGAAGAGCTGATGATGCCTGGGGCGGGGCAGGTGGCTCCTGTTCCCCAAAACGCCCCTGCAGCCACCCGGGGGTCTGGTGTCCCCCTCCCTCTCCCCTCTCCCCTCTCCCCTTGCTCTCTGCCCCAGGCTGGGGTGACCTTGCCACTATTCTTCCTTTCAACCATCTGAAATATTTGTATTTGCTGCTCTTCCCCAGAAACCTCCTTCTTTAAGACATTCTCCCTTCTGGTCCCATGGGTGATTGTGAGGGTGGGGGGAGTTGCACTCCTTCTGGCAGCTGCCAGCCATTTGCCTCCCTCAGCACTAAATGGGGAAGCAGGGAGAAGCCATTTGGGGTATTTGTTAATTTATTTCTGTACATCCCCCTCACGCAGTGGCTGGGCTCCCGCTGGCAGGGTGAGGGACAGGCCTCTGAGCATGCCGAGCATGCCAGAACAGGAACAGGGTGGCTGGGGACAGCCACCGCCGCCAGCCTGCAGTGACATTGTGTGGGGGACTGTGTTCTGCAGGCAGGCAAGGGGCTTTTTGCTCACACAGGCTCCAGGGAGGCCCCACCACTGCCTCGGGGCACCCCCTGGTACTGCTCGCCTGACCTGGGGCAGGGGTCCCACTGTGCCTGCCCTCCCGGCAGTGGGGTGGCAGCAGGGAGCTGGTGTAGGGACAGCGGGGTGGCAAGAGGAGGGAATGAAGTGACAAAAGGGGGACAGGAGGGGACTGTGAGGAGGGCAGTGAGGGGACAGGCGGGGCGACAAGCGGGTGGCAGGAGGGGGCAGTGAGGGGACACCAGTGACAGCAGTGGCCATGCCCGGCCACCCCCGCAGGAGGGCGTGGGGCGGGGCAGGGGCGGGGTGAGCCGTGGTCTGGCCCCGCCCCGCTGCCTCGCGCGGCCGCCGTTGGCAGGGCGCGTGCGCTGCGCAGGCGCGGGGTGAGCCGGCACCTGCGCCCGGCGGGTCAGGTGGGCGGCGGCGGCGGCGCGGAGGGAGGTAAGGAAGGGCGGGCGGGCGCGGCGCCATTTCCCTCGGCCCCCAGACACCCCTTGTGGCTGGCGGGCTGCCCCTTTCCCCCGGCCCCTTCCGAGGAGCCCTGGCATCGGCTCCGGAGCTGGGGGGTGCCCCGCGCCCCCCTCGTGGGGTGCAGCTTCTCTGCCGCGTCCCCCCTCCCTGCGCCTCTCCTCGGCCGCTCCGGCCTGGGGGTCCGGCTGTGGGTCAGGCGAGGGTCTGGCAGCCGGGCAAGGGTCCGCCGGAGAGTCTTGCCGCCTGCTGAGCTGGGAGCCAGGGCCTGGGGAGCAGGGCGGGGCCCGGCCCAGCGTGCAGCTCCCATGCACGCACCCCGCTGTTTTTGTCTGCAAACGGGTGCTGGCGTTCTGCGTGAGAGGTTTCCATCCTGCCGCAAGTCGAGGTTAGCCTCCGAAATAGCTTGCAAAGGGCTAATCAGTGAATGCAAGTTGCAAACAGCATTGCTAACGTCAGTGTCATGGGTGGCAGCGTGCCCATTGGTGTCATGGCTGTGTCATGTCTGTCGGTAGTCTGCTGACCTGCCAGGCTCTGGAGTAGCCTAGCATAACCTATTAGTCATTTTTAAAACGTCTGCTAGTCACTTGCTAGCAAACCATTTCTAAATGGAAACTCTTGTCAGGGCTGATGGCGTCTGTCAGGAAGGGCTTTGGTGACAGGGGGCAGGGACCACCTTAAACCCCCCTCAGCAAGGGTTTGGAAAAGGAAGAGCAAGGGTTTTGAACAGCTCGCCTACCCAGGGGAGAGTTTCCCAAAGCCATCAGCCTAGGGAGCTATGCTGCAATTCCTGTTTGTCTCTTGTGACATTTGCATTTTGTTCTTTGCTTTAGAACCACTGGGTTGCACAGATGCTTCTCAAATGTCCCATGGCCCATCAAGTTAGTTCAGCTGTGCTTGATTTGGGGTGTTTCTGTGCAAGGGAAGTGAAATTGGTGAGCCTTTAGTTAGTTTCTGCACTTTTCGCAGAAACTAACTTGAAGCAGAAGTTTCTGATTTTGGCTTTGTGGTAAGCACTGGTTGAAAGAGCTGCGAAAAGAGCAGAAACAAAGTTGAACAGAGCCCCCTGTGATTAATGCGGAAAGTGGTTTTTGGCCTGGAAGGAATAGGAGTGCTGATCTGAGCAGTGTTGAATGCTCCTGTTTCACTTGGTTGGAGGTTGGTCTGGTGGTGTCATCACTAAGCAGCACTACATGTCCACACCCTTCCCAGGAATGGTGGTAGCAGGTGTAAGCAAGTCAGATCCTGTCTGTTTTTCATACCAGGCTCTTGCCATCTGGCTCACTCTTCTGGTTAGCAGATTCAGGTACATGTTCAATCCTCAGATCAGATTCCAGAGTGTGTGGGTAGGCAGGACAAGCAGATCAAAGCTATCGACGTCCCCTGCATTGAGGGGAGACACGGGTTACACAGCCTGTGCACTCATGCCAGAGCTCCTTCAATTTATTCTTTTCTTATTTTGGATTTAGCATCCATAACGTACTGGCCCTGCCCTGGTCAGAAATGGGCTGTGTTCTGTTTTACTTAGGGCAAGAGAAACTCTATCCTCAGCATCTTGTTCTTCCCTGTTTTACTCCAGCCATCAGTACTGCACTTTCAGCTTCCTAGAGCTCCGCTGTTGTTCTTCCGGCCTGGGTCAACATCACAAATTGAAAGGCAGTGCACCAAGCGCAGCTCTGGCAACCTCACTGACTGATGTTTGTTTTTTAGTGACTGTTATGCTGGAGGAAGGTGTTCCCTGGACAGTCCTGGAGACAGAAGCACTGTATTTCTAGAGCAGGTACAGTACAGACAGCAGCCAAACAGACCTCTTATTCCATGTCAGGCCTTTACCTTCGCTTGCAGAATGTCCCTAGAAGGGGGAGGACTGGTTGGCACTTGGTCTTTCTCTTGCGACTACTGACTAAGGAACCTGTGGTGTCGGGCTTGTGTTGCAACGTGAACTTGCACCTGTGCCCTAGCAAACTGACATGCGAAAAGCATTGCCAAAAAAGAGCAGCAGAGAAGCTGGGTCTCTGTACCTGGGAAACCCCTTCTGAGCTGTAGAGATCATATGCAAAAAACAAGCACAGCTCCACTTGTAAGGTGAGTCAGCATTCTTGGGGTGATTAAGAACTGGTTTACCAGTTGTATTGATGTTAGGCCTGTACATCTTTTACATCCTTCCAGTAGAGCAAGTCAGATAGGAGAAATTATTTAGCTAGTGATTATACAGTGGAAAGGAGGGCCTGGTGACAGTGATCACTGGTGATTTTGTTGTTTTTGTAATAGCCTGAGGACACAGGCCAGAAGACATGTTTAACTAGTGATGATATGTTTGGGGAAAAAAGCTTGGCTATACAGAGTTTTCACCAAAAGTGGTATAATTGATACTAAACTCTCAACAGTTGTTCTCACCTTGAACTTACAGTGGTGACCTGCTGCTTCCATTTTGGACCTGATTTCAGGCACTTGTGTGCCTGAAAGATTGTCCAATTTCCAGCTCTGAGCTCTCTTATTAGAGAGATTACCTCCTATATACAAAACTTGTTCTGAAATGGGGAAGGAAATACCATATTCTGTTCTTCCATGTGCGACTTTCTGCAGAATCCACGAGTCAAATAGCTATTTTGTACTATTTCTGAACCCTGCAGATTGCCTTGGTACTGTGCCCCTCCATCCTGCTGCAATGAGTGGGAAGTCCTTGCTCTTAAAGGTCATTCTCCTTGGGGATGGTGGAGTTGGGAAGAGTTCCCTCATGAACCGGTACGTCACCAACAAGTTTGACTCGCAGGCTTTCCACACAATTGGTGTGGAATTCTTAAACCGGGACCTGGAGGTGGATGGACGTTTTGTGACCCTCCAGATTTGGGACACTGCGGGACAGGAGAGATTCAAGAGCCTGCGAACCCCCTTTTACAGGGGAGCAGACTGCTGCCTGCTGACCTTCAGCGTGGATGACCGGCA
Organism: Aptenodytes patagonicus; assembly: GCF_965638725.1. Lineage (NCBI taxonomy): Eukaryota > Metazoa > Chordata > Aves > Sphenisciformes > Spheniscidae > Aptenodytes > Aptenodytes patagonicus. The sequence goes on along the minus strand of NC_134957.1, from coordinate 12,213,570 downwards.
GAGCTTTGAGAACCTCAGTAACTGGCAGAAGGAGTTTGTCTATTATGCTGACGTGAAGGACCCTGAACACTTCCCATTTGTAGTCCTGGGCAACAAGATAGACAAGCTTGAGAGACAAGTGAGCACAGAGGAGGCTCAGGCCTGGTGCATGGAAAATGGTAACTATCCATACCTGGAGACTAGTGCCAAGGATGACACCAATGTGGCAGTGGCCTTTGAGGAGGCTGTGCGACAGGTGCTGGCGGTGGAGGAGCAGCTAGAGCACTGCATGCTGGGCCACACCATTGACCTGCACTCCAGCTCCAAGTCAGGGTCTTCCTGTTGTTAAGAGTGGCTGCTGCTTCAGGAATGTCACTCGAGCCGGCGGCTGGATCGGAATAAGTACAGGCAGCTCTGGGGCACTCTGAGGAGAGTGGCTGCAAGGACAATAGGTGGCTTGCCACTGGAGAGTTGCAGCCTCACCATCTGAATTCTGGCTGGAATCTTCAGGCACAAAGGATATATCTGCAGGAGGGAGCTGTCAAAAGAGCATGTGAACGTAGTCCTGCTTCCATCTCTGCCTGTTTTAGCAGGTTTAAAGGACTAGGTTAAAGTCCTTTAAATTCACTAAAGACAGTGAATGCTGATCTGTACCAAGAACTGCCTCCTGAACAAAGCTGAGAGCGCTCTAGACACTCTTTGAAGTATTTTAGTCCTGAACTCAAAAAAAAAAAAATACTAGACCCACTAAACTCATGACCTTACTGCCAAAGGAAAGTTTGCTCAGCATACTGAAAGAAACCTGTTATAGAGACTCTAGCCCACACGACTGTGAGAATGCCAAATACTAGAGTGGCTGAGATGTGTGTCTATCTGTTGTTTGGGATAAGTGCATTGTCCTGAGACTGAATTGTGCTGAGAATTGTTAGAGCTCTGATCTGAAGCAACATACAAAGGAGAGATGGACCTGTGTTTGAATGTGGCAGCATCGCTTCTTTGTAGCTGCCTATTTCTGATCTGTTTTTCCTCACCTCTAACTTTGTCTTGTGTGACTGTTATTTTGTGGAGAGACTGTCTGCTTCTTGTTTAATATATGTTTCCTTGTCTCTTCTGGAGGCTCAACGCCGAATCTCGCTTCTCATACCTTGAAGGCCTGGATAAAAAATACCGATGTGGATGCTCGCCGGGTCATGTCAAAGGGTTTAGAGTTACTCAGGAGTTCAGGAGATCTGGAGCGTGAAACTTCAGCTGGTTTCTGTCACAGGTAATCGCTGTGTCCAGATGATATGCTCTAGCAGACCGGATGGTAGGTGGGTGGGATGTCTCCTAGGTGTGCAAGTGGCTGGGGGAGTCATATGTGGTCAGCTGTTAAATCCACTCACTCGGTGTGCGGGGCTGGTGACCGCTGTGCTTCATTAGCTGGCGGACCAGCATCTTCAGTTGCTTTAGCATGGATGTTCCCATCTGGATGCTGCAACATAGGACCATTCACTTTATTACCTGTTGTGTCAGGTGCAGTGCTGCTGAGCACAGTTAACTCATGCCGTTGTCCTGGCCCTTACTCCCTAACGGGGAATCCAGTACGTTTTATCTATAATTCATCTGACAGACTTTACTGGTAGTCCACTCAGTTAACTGGCCTTTGTTAATGGCTGCTGTGTTCAGTCCATTGGGGAGAGAGCTGCACTGGTTCCACCTCTGTTCAAGGTGGCTGAAAAATGGTATGGGAGGGGGGCAGGGAACCTTCTAGAAAAGGACGCTAGGCTTTGCTGATCGCAGCTCCTGCACCCTTCTAGGTGTTAGTCCCAAGCTATCTGTGTAGCAGAGAGATGAGTGCTTGCTGACTGCTGTCTTTACCATTATAACCTCATGTCCTGCAACTTCCCATGCAAGCATTTGCCCAAAACTATGACTTTGCCCATAAGCACATAGCAGCCTGCCATGGGGAGAGCTTCCCCGAGTACGTATCAGCTGGCTGCTGAATGCGATTCCCACTGTGATGAGCTACTGGATGGTAAATTTTGTAGCTCAAATCGAGCAGCCTCACTTATGCTGTGCTTTAGAGCAGGGTAATCTCTGTCCTCGTGCTGGCTGGTGGCAGCTAATCCCCATCGCCGAGCAGTCTTTGAGCATGCAGGGAGTCTCCTCTGGGGGAACTCGGGGTGATCCTGCCCATCTCTGCAGGGCAGCCACATATGGAAGGGACTGAAGCTTTACTGCAAAGTGCTTTAGAGGGATCTGACTTCTAAACAGGGCTGGACACTCATATTCATGGGGATAGATAGGGAGTGCTTGCAGTCTCTGGAAAACCAGGTCCCTTGAGGTATAGGAGAAGGCTCTGCCTCCGTAGGTGCAACAGGTTTTTACAGGATATTAAAGTTATTGTTACTGTTTGTTTACCGATGTCTGACCTCCCCAGGCCTCTAGATTTTTCTTCAGTTTAACACTGCTTGATATTTCCTTCAAGATCCCAGACTGTGACCTATGGTTCTGATTTACGTCTCTGAACAGACACGTTCCCCTGGAGCTGGTTTGTGCAGGGGCCCCAGGGTCGGAACAGGCTCAGGCCCTTGTGCACTGCCTGGCCCTCCCAGAGGGGCTGCTGAGGGAGCTCCCAGCAGGTGAAACTGCAGCTTCACCAGCTTGGGTCTCATGGGATCTGGGTAAGGACTGGCACCTCCTGTGGGAGAGGGCAGAGACTGAAGCCACGGTGTAGGAGGCAAGGGTGCAGCATGCTGTTTGCAGTAGCCTGGGTGTGTGTTGATGCTGATAGCTGAAGCTCAAGAGCCTCATTGTGCACAGGCTGAGCAGACGGTATGTATTGCCAGAGGGTGTTACACACATCTTTTATTCCTAACAGATATTGGATTATTGACTTTAAAAAATAAAAGCTATTTTATTAGGCTTGTGTTTTAAAAATCCATTTAAAAAAGTATAGTATAATATATTTGTTTAATTTATTTTAAATGACACGCACAATTTCCAAAGGAGCTAGGATTTTGAACTCTTTGTTGCAAAGGTCAGTGCCAACAGCCATCCCCTCCCTGTGTCCACTCATGCTGCTGTGGTTGTTGCTATTGCTACAGAACTGGAATTGTAAAACCGAGATTCTACCTTTATTTAAGCAAATAAAACGTGGATGTATTCAAGTGAACTCAGGAAGTGGCTGCCTTCTTGGTTTATCAAAGTTCAAGTTGGCTCCTGTTGTCCTGAGGGATGTGGAGCTGGGTTGGTTATAGTATCTGGCAGAGGGAAGTCACTAAGGGATCACAGGGGTTGGTTATTCCTGAATGTACCTAGCTAGACCAGTAGTTGAAGGAATATAACATTTTCTAGCTGAATCCAGTGACCAGTTTTGTCTTTTCAAGAGTGTATCAGAAAACACTTCCATAACAGAAATATTCCACGTTGCTTCCCTCTGTCATTACATTTTAATTTTCAGCCTGGGCTCTCAGCAGTAAGCTGGGTACTTTACTTTGATTTCTTCCTGCGATCTTGGAACCGACCCCTCGGGCTCCAGGGGGTTGTAACCAGGCATGATTTCCATAGGATGCTCAGACAGAAATCAGCATATGGGGACTGTTCTCCTCCACTGTCCTGCCAGGATGGTCTCTTATTTTGGGAGGCTTTCTCTGTGTTTGCAGAGTCTGTGCCTGCTGTTTCTGTTGGCAGAACCTTCTGGTTTATTTTTGTCCCGTGTCTGCTTGCCTATCCATGCTTCCAGAGGCAGCATAGCGTTTCAAGTCCTTGGAAATCCTGCTTTTTAAATGTGGGCTGGAGTATCTGGGGGCCTCCAGCATCTTACTAGAGCTGAAAACAGACAGCCAATGTCACCTGGTGGGAGATGGTCCCAGCCTTGGAGGAGTCATGGGGGTTGGGTGAGACTGTCTCACATTAGTGAGGGTCTGTCTAAAACCATCAGAACCACTGACTCCCCTGATGTGAGATGTTTGTAAGAAAATGCGGGGCAGAGGCAGGAGCGATAGTGAGGCAGTTCCCTCATTCCTCACTTTGCCACCACAAGCAATAGTGGAGGGCTCAGTGGGTTTTGTCACGGGTTGGGAAGAGGATGGATCCCTGGAGGGCAAAGGAGTGTCTCCAAAGGAAAGCAGTGAGCTGCTTCTGTGTGGAACAGAAGGAGGAGGAGTGGTGGGGAGTCTCCTGGTCCCATCCATCCCTCTCGCCCACAGCCCTCTTGAGGATTTTGCTGCTCTGGGCCAGGTAGCGCAGCTGTAAGGCCGTGCAGCTGCTTGGTGGGCTGAGGAAACCGAAACATTCTCTAGAACTGCTAGCAGAGGAGCCCCAAATGGCTGCAGATGCCCTGGAGTTGCTGTGCTCTCTGGGTGATCCAGGCTGCTCACACATGGTGCGTTTCCTGAGTGCAGCTCCTTCCTAGCTCCAGAGGCTGGCTCCTCGCAGGGGTACAGCTGTAAGGAGGTTTATGGGAACGTGATCTCTCTGGGGACTGCATTTTCTTACATGTGTCTGGGGGTGAGCAAAAAGATATAAAAAGTCTAAAAATGGCCTTTCAGGAGCCTCTGAACCCCGCTCCAGGATCCAGTTCTTAACAGGGAGTTTGCTGCAACTCTGGCGCCAGTGGCACTGGTATGGTCTGCTCTGGAGGAAGGAGCACTCCCTGCTCTGCCAAGAAGGGATGTGGTGGGAGGCAATGGCAGCTCCAACAGTGGTTGCCTGAAGACCTCAGGTGAGTCAGAGTCCCTTGACTTGGGAGGCTGGGGCCTGGGACGATCTGTGAAGTCAGTGAAATGGTGGGTTACCTCCTGATGCGATTGCTTGGGCAAAAGCAATCTGGGATGGACAGAGATACCCCTTGGCCCTAGTGCTTGCGTGGCTGGTGGAGCAGCTCTTTCCTGGTGGCTTCAAGGGGTCCTTCATGGGCTGGTGCATGTGGCCACGTGCAGACGCAGGACTCCTGTCTTCATGAGCAACAAAGTACAGCATCTGCCTGTGCTATTGTCAGTCTTACTCCTTTCTGTGAGGACTTCCCACTTGCTATTCCCTCCTTGTCCCTGGGCATCTCCCTAGCAAAGCCAAACTGTGTGCAGAAATGGAGAGGAACCAGCTGGGTGCCTGAGAGGCTGCGGGTGAGACCTTCCTCTAGGGTAGATGGGCAGCAGTGACATGCCATGGCCCCAGCAGGCAGGGCTACTCACCAGCTGCCACCCCTGCCAGGTTATCACTTGCAACTCGCAGCCCTTTCCCTGCCCGAACTGAAGCCAGAACAGGACTGGGGAGCTGCTGGAGGGGAGCAGCGTGAGTGTACCCTGCCATGGCTGCTGTGCCTGCTGTCTGCTCTGCTGAGTGTTAGTGCAGGCAGAGGGATGGAGGGCTGAGCCGAGGCAGTGGGCAGCCGTTGGGTTTGCCTCTAGTGCTGCCGCCTTTCCCTGAGCATTCCTGTTTGTCCCACACAGCCTTACCTCAGGGCTGAGCCTGAGCCCGAGCCCTTGCTAAGAGAGCAAGGCAGGGGTCTGTGCCTGCCTGTGTGGCTTCAGAGGAGTTTGCTATGTAGTTAGGGGCTTGCAGACTGGCTTTGAATGGCAGCATCTGAACGTTTCATGTAGCTTTTATTTGCTATTCCCTTGACTGGACTGTGCAGAACTGAGCCCAATTTAAATGAAGGCACTAGAGGAAGACGGTAGTTATTTTGTCTGATGTGTGGCCGGTGGGCTGGCTTTGCTTTGGAGGCTCCCAGGGCACCCTTAGCAGGAGACGTGCCTTTGCAGGGAGGGCTTCCCCAGGGAAGCACGGGCAGCGCAGCGGCAGCCACCGCGGGGGGCAGGCAGCGCACGGGAGGCAGGGCTGGGGCGGGAGGGAAGCCGAGGCACGACCCCCGCCTTGCCCCGCTGCGCCGCGGCAGCGCCAGCCCGGGCAGCTGCCGCTGCGGCCGGCGGCCGCGGGGAGGAGATGGAGGACCGGGGATGCGGGAGTCGGTCCCGCCCCGGCCGAGGGAGGTGGCCGGGAGGAGCTTCAGCCTGGCGGGGCTTCGCCCTTGGAGGCTGCCTCAGCGCAGGGCTGGGGACCCGTGGCCGTCCCTACACGAACACCCTTGGGTGCCGCCATCCCCTCCCCTCTCCTTTCCCTGCGCAGGGGAGGTTTCTGTCTTCGCTGTCCCAAGGGCTTGCTTGCCCAGTGTCCCTTGCTAGTAGCGGCATAGGGCCGTCTCCTGGAGTGGCAGGGCATGGGATGAAGGGGTGGGAGTCGCCTTGCCTGCTCGCCAGCAAGGCAGCCCATGGGACCTGCTCTAGGGTCTCTTTCTCTGGTCCAGCCTTTGTGGTAGCAAACTGCAGCCACATTTCAGCCACTAGACAGGGGGAAAGTGTTTGATTGCACTGGCTCCCCTCCTTGGAGCTGTCGTGATGGGCCAGTTTACAGAGGTGTGGTTTGGTACGAGGCAGGGTTTATTCCCTGTCTTTTCTCAGCCAGTTTCTGGAGGGGACTGGGTGCCCAGGGAAGGAGCTGTGAGGGCAGGTCCCATGTCCCCAGGTGGAGTGGCAGCAGGACACAGCCAAGGGCACACCTGACAAGAGGCTACATGTGTCCTTTGGCCCTTGGATTTGCCCAGCATCCTAGCCATGCTGGCTGCTTTCACATGCTACCCCGCACTGCTGTCCCCAACCCTCACCCTGGCGGGGGGGCACCAGTCTCTGCCAGGGGAAAGAGATGGTGTTTTGTTCCCCAGCTCGCTCCTGCCCAGCGGCTGATCGTGCACACACAGGACCCTTTCAGCATGGGGAGAGGAGGGTGATGGCATCTGGGAATGCAGGGAACAAAGGGCCCCATTGATGCTGGCTGCAGCCCCACAGTTTTCTGTGAGCTGGGGCAAGGCCGGGGTACAGGCACAGCTGTGCACTGAGCTGGGGCAGCAGCAATGCATGAGCTAAACCTCCCCCAGCCAGGCTGCATGGGAAGCCTTGCTGCCTGCCCAGAGGGGTCTGAAGCTGGGGGAGAGGGGAGGGCGGGATTTGGGCTAGAGTCCCATTTAGGAAGAGCAGCGAGGGTCCTGGCCGTGGGTAGGTAACAGCCTGCCAGCTCTCAGCCCGCCCTGCTGCTCATGGGCACCTAGCCGTGCCTGAAATCTGCCTTTCTGGTAGATCTGCTGCAAATGGGAGTGGTGCTGGGGTTTGAGGGTGGGTCCGGGAGCATCCCTCTGTGGCCTCGCTCCCCGGAGGCTCCTGAGCAGAGCTCCTAGGGGGAATTTCTGAGAGAAGCAATATTTGAATTGATAATTTTTGAGTAGCTGCTGTGGAAACATTCATCTAAGGGCAGTGTTGATCTGATCAGGGGCAGAAAGACACCAGTTGATGACCTCCCCATGCACTAGCACTGTGCAAACTGTTAACGACCCTGCGGCAAATGGCACACAGCAACCCACAGAGCATGTGGACAGCACATATCGACTGCTGCAATAGTCGAGTGCACCCTTGTGCCTAAACAAGACCATCCTATTTCACACAGGGCTCTCTGCAAGTGAGAGAATTGCACAGCCTGCGTGGCTCTGGATGTGCTTGTACCACGTGTGTTGCCTGATGCTAGCCAGCGAGCTTTGCTTGAGCCGTGCCGATTAGTTTTGCTGTGGTTGTGCTGTAGGTGCTACAATTAGGAGATGTGGCAAGGCTGTCACAGTGTAGGCTGAATATTAAAGGGCAGCAGCACATCACCAAACGCAAGCAAGCGGCTCCTACAAGACCCCAGCTTTCCTCTGGGTGGCTGGAGGAGAAATAGAAGTTTTAAGGGCTCCCCAGCTGGGAACAAAGATTTTGAAGTCAGGGTTATGAACCTCATGGCTGGGGTGGAAAGCAGGGGTGGGCAGAGTCCTGCGGGGGCTGCTGGCCTACACGTGGGGCTGGCGAGCGCTGCTCCTCTGGGACCTTCTCCTCTGCAGCCTCCCCTTCCCTGTTTGGTTTTTTTTTTTTTTGGCCGGGGTGGGGGGTGGGAAAGCCAGCACAACAAATGGACAGACAGACTTATATCTTGTTCAGAATGTTCTTAATTTTAATTTATTTTCTTTAATTTTTATAAAATACGTCTTGTAAGATAAGTCTCTAAAAACTTGCTCCTTTTTATTGTTTGTTAACAAGTTGAAATTCTAGATCAGAAATGAAGGAAACACTTTCAGTTGATTAACTCTTTTTTTTGCGTGTGTGTGTGTGTGTGTGCGTGTGTGTGTGTGTGTTTGGGGTCTGGGGACAAGGGTGGGAAGGAGGATCTGGTTATTTTTTGTTAAATGGATACCAAAAAAACCCCAGCAAACCCCCAAGAGAGATAGCGTTGATGTGAATTTCCAGATCTTGACTGGTTTCTCCCCACCCTGCCATCCCTCCTGGCATCTCCCCCCTCCCCCAGCCCATGTGCGTTGGTAGCCTGGCCAACCTATTTCAGCATTCCTGGCGGCAAGGATCCTCCGAATGCTCTGCTCAGCAGATCTGCTCCTTTATCCTTGCCCCTGCTGAAACCAGCACTTAAAAAAAATATAATAATAATACAGACAAAAAAAAAAAATCCATGCAAGATGGAGCTACAGTCTGCCACTGAAAGTAGTTTCTTCAATAAATAAACACTAAGATTAGCATTAAGGAGAGGCAGGGAAGAGCAAAAAAAAATACCAGTTGGCAGGGAGGACTGGAAACAGCATTTTGGCAGGTCTGGCTGGACCCATGCTACCCAGCCAGAGGGCTTTCCTCCAGCTGCCATGGAGAGTGATCATGGGGGAGAGGTTGTCTCCACCGAACCCCTTGCCCTGCTGCCCCGCTCCATGAGAAAAGACTGAACTGGTACCAGAAAGGATCTAGTTTGCAGAGACGGGCTGTGTTTCTGCCCCATAACCCCCAAACCACTGCCTTTCCTTCCCTCCTCAACTCCTTCATGGGTTTCTGCTGGAAGCGAGATGCTGCCAGTCCCTCCCACCCTGGCAGACACAAGACAGTTGTCCTGACTTGCAGGAAATGCAGGGGGGAAAAAAAGTGAGAGGAAGAGGGGGACAGAACGAGGGAAAGTTACGTTTGACATGGGTGAGAAACAAATCAAGCTCTCCGACACAGCGGAGGTTAGAGAAGCAGACGTCACCCCAGAGAAGAGCACCATTGTGAAGGGACGAGAGCATGCGGCGAGCGCGGCGCTTGCAGGACGGGCGAAGGCACGCAGTCCAGAGGGTCATCCCCTGCCTACGGAGGGATGGCTCTGGCTTTACACTCCCGGGGTACGGCGCAGAGATGTCCCCTCTCTGTCAAACCTATCTGCCGCCTCTCTGCTGCCTGGAGGGTAAAGCCAAGAGTCCCCCTTGTCTACAGAGACACCAAACTCCTTCAGGCTTTAATAGGGGCAGCTGGGTTAGGGCTTTATCGGCATTGGGGTCAGCACTCTCTTCTCCACAATGGGAAGATCCTTGCCCTGAACTCCCTTTGCTTTGGCTGCAGCAGGCAATTTGGGGTAAATTCATCTTTCTTTGCTAAGGGGGAAAAAAAAAATCCTTCTCTTATTCTCCATCCATGGGTGGTGACAGCAGGCAGCTCCAGGAGAGTCTCTAGCAATAGTACCAGGACTGGGCCAACTTCCTTTTCTCTCTAGGTAGCCTCTTGCTACTCATGGAGCAACCTACACGGATTTCCTCCTCCCAGGAGCATGAAGGCCTTTGCTCATCCCTAGGCAACATTGGGACACTGGAGTAAGTCCCTCTTCTTCTCTGGCTGGTTTTGATGGGCTTGGCCCTAGAGCGAACTGTTTACAGATGAGCAGAGAGAGAAAAGTGCATGAAGAGGTGTCCATTGGTGGGAAGCTCTCCTTCCTGGTCATGCTCAGCATGATGGATACAAGGGAGGAAGAGGAGGGGAGTCAGCAGCGAAGGCAAAGTTAACGCAGGAGACGTGGTGTCGGGTGGCTGCAGTGTTAAAGCCTTGGGGTTAGAGAAAAGAAGGGTGTTTGGTCTGGCTGGGCTCCACTGTGTGAACTAGAACTTGGTGCCTCGGCCCATCAGCTTGAGGACGGCAAAGTTGTAGGTGGCAGCGATCATGAAGGTGAGCTGTGGGTGGGAAGAGAGTGAGCGAGGGGGGAGGAGGAGAAACGAAGTTCCCGCAGGCGAGGTAGGACTCCTTGCTGGTGTACGCCCGATGTGGCATCCCCCAGCCCAGCACCCCAACAGAGCAGTTGCCCCATGGAGCCACGTGGCCCCACTGCACCAGAAAGACACTGCAGTGTCTCGTCACTGGTGTAAAGAGGAGAGCTGGGGAAAGGCAGGGGACTCAGTGCACGGGCAGCAGGACCCTTCCCCGGTGGTCTCCTAAAGCCTCTCCAGATCCCCTCCAGCAGCCACCTCTACCTTCTTATGGCCTGAATTTGCCATCTGCGCTTATGTGCCAGAAAATGACACAAGCACAGGCTCTGTCATGTCCATGCCCACCACCTCTGTTGTCCTCTGCTCCTACATCCTCACCAGGTGGAGGAGAATGGCTGGGCAGGGGAAGCACCAACTCACCAGTGAGACCAGTGTGGCGGCCGCCCCCACAAAGGCTGCAATGAAGAGGTGGAAAGTCATCTGGAACTGCAAGGGAAGAGGGGGTGAGCTCCTGGGGTCCCACATGCCAGCTGGAGAGGCCAGTGCTGAGGCCACCCACTGAGGGGAGCACATGTGGGGTGATGGGAGGTGCTCACCTCGCTGGTCTTGCAGATGGAGAGCAGGTTGGAGCCGCACACCTTGCCAGGGAAAGCGTTCCAGGGCAGGACGCCTGGTGAGATGCAGAGAGCCAGGTGAGCTGGGCATGGCCGCCAGCCAGCTGCCTTGCTCAGCCTCCTGCAGCCACATGTCACGCACACCCTGGTGTTTTAGGGCTCTTCAGCACTTGCCCCTGCTTTATCCCAGCCTTATCCACCTGGACCCTCTCCTCCATTGCCTCTCCTCTGCCCTGAGCCCTGGCTCCTGGACAGCGAACCGGGTACTCACCGTACATCCTGGCATCTGCACACAGGGTGCCGATGCTGGCCGAGGTCTTGCTGGGGTTGGCAATGGACTGGCAGGTGGTCCAAGTGTTAAAGTAGATGTAGACAGGCACCGCGGAGCAGGCGAAGACCAGGAGCCAGATGATGGTCAGGATGTAGGTAATGCCCACAAACTGCAAGGGGCAGGACAAACCGGGGCAGAGCCATGGTTACCGAGTGGCCAGGAACAAGGACAAGGGAGCGCGAGGGTCCCCAGGCAGGAGAGGATGTGGGGCAGGCAGGGGACTGAGATGTTGCCTGCATCCAGCTCCACACTGCCCACCAAACCCGGCGTATCCCCAAGCAGCCAGCACGGAACAACAGCCCGAGCCGGGCAACCCTGCAGCTCACGGGGCCAGCATCAGCCCCAGGCTCGTGGCCACCTATGCGTGCGTGGGGGTGACTGGCAGCAGCAGCAGGATGGCTGCCACATCCCGTATAGGGGGGGGAAAAAACGTGGCTGTGGCCAAGCAGGGTTTGGCCTCTGCGGGAGGGCAGCTGCAAAACCTGCCTTGGTGTGCACATGTGGCTTTCCTGCCCGCCCTCCGCGGTGCCACCCCGACTGGCCCCCAAGGGAACCGCAGCCATCCCCCTCCACTCCCCCAGGCCATGGGCTCCCCTTGCCAGCACTTTGTTATGGTCCCCAAGCACAGCGGAGAGGACAACCCCAGGGGCACCAGGTGCCAGAGAGCCTCGGGCTGCCAGCACCGCGGGGATGCTCATGGCTCTCCTCGCCGATGCTTAAACATGAAGTGGTTTCATTACATGTGGCCATTTGGGCTGCTTTGGTCTCCAGGGGCCACGGCAGGCCTGGGGGAGGGCGGCCGGGCTGCGCTTCCCTTTGGGATACCCCGAAACCCGGACGGCCGCCGTCTCCTGCCCTTCGGCCACGCCAAGCATGGCGAACCCGCTGCGGGCGCGCGAAGGGGTGCCAAACCCCGGTTAAGATCACCTTGTCAGGATGTCCTAGCCACTTTCCCAAACACTGACACACCCGCTGCAACGAGTGAGCTCGCTGGGGGCCTCGCGCTCCCCTCCCTTTCGGGCCCCCAGTTACCGTTGCGCTGAGGCCCTTGCCGCAGATGGTGGTCTTGTAGTCCCCGAAGATTTGCCGGACGGCGCCGGTGGTGTAGAAGCCTTCAGCCAGCAGCAGGGCTCCATAGAGGAAGAAGAAGGAGGCTGTGCCATAGATGACGTACTGAAAAGCGTGGATGCTGCCAGGGAGAGGAGCGGGCAGGGATGCTCAGGTGCCAGGGCAGTGCTGGGGAGCTCAGCCCCGTGTGCGGCATGGCTGGGGCAGCCTGGCCGCAGTGACTTACCCTCCCTGTGCCACCCCGGGGGGACCAAAATGGAGGGTGAAGCCGCGAGAGGAGCGCGCTGGGGCACAGCTGTGGCGAGCAAGGCTGTCGGCCACTGCCAGCTCCCCCGCGCCCTCCATACCTACCCGCTGCAGAGGTCCAGCACTAGTCAGGGCACCTAGTGAGGGTCAGATAAAAACAGGCGTGAAATGGAAACAAGTGGCCACTGGACCCTGCCATGCAGCCGTGGCACCGGCACACGGCAAACACAGCCTGGGGTCTCCATGGTGTCTGGGTGGCAGCATCGCCTTGGCTGGACACCTCCTCCCGGCACAGAGCAAGACAGAGACGCAAGGGGCCCCGGCGTGAGAGTGATGCACTGCAGCAGGGTACTTACACGTCGATGAGATACTCATAGTCCTGGTAGTTTTTGGAGAAGTAGGTCTCAATGAGCTGCTCGGTGCCTGTGAGAGCTTCGTGCCCACAGCCACAAAACAGCGCTACCCCGAAGAAGCACAAGCCAGTGGCAACCAGTGAAGCAAAGGGTGCCCCGATGAGACATCTGGCACAGCACTCGAGCAAACCTAGGGAGAAGAGAGGTGAGGTGGGATGGGACCACTGGGATGGGGAGTGCTTGGAGCCTACAGCTCAGGGGCAGGCAAGCACAGGGTGGGAGAAAGGTGCCTGGCGGGAGGAGGGAAGTAGGTTGAAGGAAAATCCAGAAATGATTTGTTGCGGTGCTGGAGAGCCAAACCCAGCAGCTTCCCCGAGAGCTTTCTAAGCAGCCAGGCAAGATCACACCCAAGTGCGCCCAGGGACAGGGGGTGATGGCAGTGTGGGGCACCGGGGCCACAAGGCAGCCCCTGGGTGTGAGGTGGATGGGAAGCCAAGGTGAGCCAGCTGTGCCAATTCATGCGAAACAATGGAAATATAAGGCAATGTAGTGTAATGCCAGCGGGACCTGGCAAACAAGCTGCTAATGGGCTGCAGCAGCCCTGTTACATGGGCAGATGTGCTTATGGAGAGGAGCTGTGTTAGTTCCCCGAACGTCAGTGCTTGTGTAATAGATTTAGTCCTCCAGGACAGATATTTGGCAAGAAGGTACATGTACCTGTGTGTGGGTAGGGAAAGCGAGGGCATGTGCCAGCGTGCTGCTTGGATTGCCTAAATGCTGGATTTTTTTCAGCAGTGGGGCCATGGGCACCTGTTCCTTCTGCATGTTGGAGCTCTAACATGCAGGATCGTTAGCTCAGGCTCCCGATGGGCTGGGTTTGGAGGTGCTCAGCCAGCCGCTCTCCTGCCCTGTTTGAGGGTGGGTAGCCAGGTGGGTTTGCACCGGAGCATCAGTTTGGCTCCAGCTAAGCTGCGATAACCTGCTGCCCTGGCTGTGCAACACCTCTGCGCTGGGAAGCTGCTCCCCTTCCCCAAGATGCAGGCTCCAGCACCCCATTGTCCCAGGCACAGGGGCTGCCTGGGCACATCCCATTTGGGCACAGCATTTGTGCCTTGAATGCCAAAAAGGCACCCATGGGAAGTCTTCCCAAACCCATGCTCCCTCCACGGATCCCACAGTGCTTATCTCCTCCCTCAAAGGACAAGAAAGCTGTGGGGTCCTGGCCAGCAGTGCCCTCCCCACTGGGAGCAAGGTCATGCAGTGGCACCGAGGACAATGGGGGATTGTCCTGGCACTGCCACCCTGGTGGCTGCCCCGTGCTGAGAGCAAACAGGGAACAAAGGCAGTACTATGGGGGAGCACTGGGACCCCTCCCGCTTGTTTGCCTTGGATGCGGCAGGTCCAGGGGGGTCCTGCTCCTCCTGTCCAGCGCTGCTCCCCAAACCTCGCTGGGACCTACGGGGATGGCCCTGCGCACCCAGAGGGGTGCTGGACCAAACACGCCTTTTTTATTTTTATTTTTGGGCACCTGGGAAGTGGTGTGGCAGGTGCCCGGGGCTGGGGGATGGTGAATGGCTCCATTCCCAGGGGACTGCAGGTCCCAGGATGCAGCAGGGCCTGGCAGGCTCCCTGACACAGCTCCAGGCCCTCGGGCTTTGGGAAGCCATGCTGGGAAAGCCTGGGGAGGGGAAGGGAGGAGAGAAAGAGCCCTTGTGCAGCACAGTCCCGGGCCTTGTACCCGGGCTCAGCTGCTGCCAGAGCCAAACAATACACTGCAGACAGGAGGAGGAGGAGGAGGCAGGGTGCCGGCAGCCCATCGCACGCCTGGGAACAGAGCACCCCTGATGCCCTGGGGGGTATGCCGGTAAGTATTAGCTCTGGTGTATCGATAGGGAAACTGAGGCACAAGGGGTGCCTCTGTTTTCCCAAGGCTGCCGGCATAAAAGTGGCATGAGCTGTGGCAGGTCTCAGCGCCCTGCCTTGACCTCCCAGCTCCCACCAGCCTCCCAGTTCTCATTTCTCCAGCCCGTGTGGGGAGGGCTCAGGTGGGACCGGCTGTGGGGATGGCATCTGTCCCCACAGACAGCACATGAGCACAGAGGGACAGAAAACCGCTTTTGGACAGAAAACATCATCCCCCCCATGCCGAGATATCCTCCCCTGGCAGCTCCCATGGCCGGCATGGCCACACCAGGGCCACCGGGACCTGACCGGTGCCAGAGGAAAGTTTCAGGGGGCTCTGCTCTGGGACAGAGCCACCAGCAACAGCTCTCCAGGTGTCTGCCACCCTCACCCCATACTCACCCATGGCGCTGGACTTGGTCAACTCCCCCGACCGCCGGCTCGGCTGCTTTGATGCTATATTCAAGAGCCCTCGCCTGCCTGGAAGTCCCTTGCCCTGTATTTCCCCCTCTGGGTGCCTGTCCCGCTCTCCAGCAAAGAAAAGGGCTCTCTGAGTGACAGCCACCCCCCTTAAAGGGACAGAACCCCGCCCCCCCCAACCCTCCCAGCACCCCTTGGCTGCCAGTTCCTGGGTGCCTGGCGGCTGTGTGGGCAGAGCCGCCCCACAGCCCCGCTCAGGGCTTTTGGGGGAAAAGGCTTTTGCAAAAGAAAGAGAGCAGCTTGGGGGGGGGGGTGGGGGGGTGGGGGGGGGGTGGGGGTGGTGGTTCATGGGGTGTCCCCTTGTTGGTGGCTTTGGGGACCCACCCGGGCCCAGCCAGGCTGTGTTTGCCCCAGGCTGCCCGCTGTGGCAGTGTGGGAGACTGGCCCCACAGGACAGCAGTGATGCCCCTCTGCCACCTCCCCGACCCCCCAGCATCTGTCAGTGGGGAATGGGGGTCCCCTGTTCCAGGGACCTGCTTTCAGCCTTGGGGGCTCCAAACTGGGAGCTTTCCCCCTTTTGATGGGAATCCTGCAGCCACTTTCCCTGGCTCCTTGGCCCCTGTGGGGGAACAGTGCTTGGGTGGGCACAGCCGTGTGGTCCCCAAGTGACAAGTATGGCTCCAGGGCTGCAGCAGATGGAGCCAGCTCCCTTGGGTGCTCCTGCTCCTATGGGTGCCACAGCTCCCCTGGGTACTGTGGCTGCAGAGCCAGCACAGGGCTGGGGAAACCTGCAGAGGGCAACCGGCCCCTTCCCAGCAGGCATGGGGTGGACAAAGCCCCGCTGTGTCCCTCAATGCCCCGCTTTGTGCCAGGCAGTGAGGTGGCAGGGCCTGGCTGTCCCTGGGGCTGGGGATGCTGGCAGGCACCTTGTGGGGACCCCTGCCCCTTCCTCGCCCATCCAAACAGCCACTGGCTTGCCTGCAGATGGGTTGGGGGGGAAACACCACTTGGGCAGCTGTGCAAATGCTGCCAGGGCTTCATGGTGGCCAGCTGCACCCTGCATCGGTGGGACACAGCTCCTGGCCCCCCAGCACCACTCCCTGCCTTGGTTTTCCACTGCGAGGCAGGGTGGCAGAGGGCTGCCTGGTGTCCCCAGCCAGCCGTGGGATGGGAAGGGCTGGGGAGGGACAACAGAGCAGGGAGAGCCTCTGATACTGCTGTGGGCAGCATCCTTGGGCACCTCCTTTAGCCCTCCAGGTGGCACCCAGGTGGCCTGGCAGCGATGTCACCCAGCCACGGTCACCTCGTAATGGCCATGGGAAGGTGACAGCCTTGCAACATCCCTTTGGAAATAACCCGTGACCCCTATGGCCACTGGAAACCAGCAGGGCCCAGCCTGCACCCCAGGGCAGCACGGGGGGACCCCTGGCAACCAGGAGGAAAAAAATATTACGTAAAAAAACCCAATAAATATAATATATAAAATATAACATAATATAAAAAAAATAAAATATGACATTGGGGGAAAAAATATAAGCCCTTCTTTTTCTTTCCCTAGAAATTCCAGTCTTGCCGACTGCAATTTCTGAACACCCTGGGGGGAAGTGGCAGCTTTACCCCATCAAGGAGAAGGTGGGCAACAAAGAGGGACTGTGATTTCTGCACAAAGTGGCTTAAAATTCTTGGTGATTGGGCATTGTTTGTCAGCAAGCGGTTCCCTCCTGGGATGGAAACCCCTCGGTCCTGCCACTAGCATCACCCGCTGGCAGTAGGGATCAGCCCATCTCCCGGCAGTGCTCCCATGGGTGCTTCAGAGCAGAGCTGCAAAACAGGGAGACGGGGAAAAAGGGGAAAGCCCCTCCCTAGATTTCTAAGGTTTGAGGGAGAAGAAAGCGTGCAGGAAAGTGGTTGGGGTTGCCTTTCCTCTGCCAACACAGCAGGTACCCTGCACCAAGCAGCTGGGTGCGTGGCCAACAGCGCACCCCAAACACTGCACCATCTGCCCGCACTGGGGGGGACAGATCTCCAGGGGTACGTGTGGCCACAGGGATGCTGAAAAGGCTTTCTTGCATCCCTCTCCCTTTGCATTTCAGTTGGAGAGGTCGTGGGAGCCTCTCCTGCAAATCCTTAGTGCGTAACCACATGCTTCCGCAGGCTTGGAGCAATCCTGCAGCTCAGCCCCTTCCTGGATGAGGCCCTGAGGGCAGCATGCGGCTGCAGGGAGCCTGCCAGCCCACATAAAAGTTTTCTTGTTGGCTCGTCCCCGCCAGAGAAAATGCTGCTATTTCTCAGGCGGAGAAGGGGAGACGTATCCCTGTTTGCCAGCCAGGAGAGGGCTATGCCAGGCTGATAAAAATAAACATGCTTATAAATCAATCCAGATCACCTTGCAATTTGTTCTGACCCTTGGGCAGTGGCCAATTATGTCCAAAACCACCCCCCACAGGGCAATTATGCACTCATTAATAGAGCCCGGGACTGCCACGCTGCCCCTTGCGAGGTGTACTAGGGGCTAGACACTGAGAAGGCTTTCCTTCCCCAGCCACCTGCAATCTGCACTAAGACACTGGAATGGGTTGCACCAAAATGAAGTATTTCGAGGAAAACACACACGCACCTCTCTAAATACACCACCCACCTACCCACCTCCCCTGCATGGTAAGGCCTCTCTGGGATGTTTGTGGGTCTTTCTCTTCCGTCCTCAGTGCTTCACAGCTGCGGCTCAGACTCAGTCTTTCCCTGGGCCATGGGGAAGGCAAGTTTGGGGCTGGAGGGACAAGCAGGTGACGGCAATGGCAAAGGGAGAGCCACATGGGCATCGCCAATCTGCACTGCTCCACCACATCAGGGCAAAGAAGCGAGATGGGAAAGCAAGCATGAGCATATGGGGCAGAGAAACAAAGCATCCTCCCTGTCCCCGTCCCCATATGCAGCCACTTCACTCATAATCACTGCAGACAGCCTGTCACACCCACTCCCATCATGCTGATGGCATGGGACAGCCTCCTGCTTGCCCTGGCCCCCTGGCACACACCAGGCACACCGAGCACACAGGCAGCCCAACCCAGGGCGAGCTGGGAGGCAGCAGGGAGGCCAGTCGCAGTGGGGGCCAGATGGGAGAAGAAGGTTTCCTGGTTGCCACAGCCCTGCAGTTTCAGGGAGGATTTCCGTGTCCCCCCCCCCGTCCCCCCCCCCAATTGATTTCTTTGCTTATGTCCCCACAGGCTCATTTTCTGCACTGGCCTGGGCGCGGGGTTGGATTTTTAAAGACACACAGTGGCCAAAATCACATGCTTCAGCGGGTGCTGACCGTGCAAAACAGAGAAAGCCCCTCCACCCTGCACACCCAAAATGCAGGCACAGCCCCGGTACACCCAAGAGGAGCCAGCGATGGCGCATGCAGTGCCCTTATCCATTATACATAGGGCAGCGGGAGAAACCCCGGTGTATCTTGTCACAGCTGAGAACCTTGCTGCTATTTTTAGGCAGCCGCTTCCCCGGCCAGGCTGAATTTCTCATTATCTGCTACTGATTTTAACTGTCCTTCTTCACCTGCCTTGCTGCCTTGGTTCACCCATGAGCAGGGTAAAAACACCCTGGCCAGGGAGCCTGAGACGTGTCCTACTATCGAGTGCCCCAGGGCAGCTCTGTGGCCAGGGCGAGCAATTTAGCTGCCTGAAGCAGCCAGGGATGCCCAGGGATTTTCCTGCCTTGCAAAATCTCCTGTTCTCCCAGGCAGCTCCATCCAAGCAGAGAGGAGACAGCGACCGCGGGAAGGTCGTGGTGGCACCAGCAGCATCTGCCCAGCTGCCTCCTCCTGGCGGTGCCAAGGACACCCGATGGAGCCGGCCCCGCTCGCCACTGCCCGGGCCTGGCTGCACTCGCTGTCCTATTTGTATTCCTGGGTTGCTGCAAGGCTGCAAAATGTGCTAATAAAAATTAAATTTAAAAAAAAAAAAAAGCAGCTGTCAGAGGCTGTCAGAGGACGAGAGAGGCACGCTGAAGGACAGATGGACAGGCCAGTGTTGCGGGATGACAGAGGAAGGGCAGGGGATGTGTGGGAGAGGAGCAGGCTAAAACCCTCTCTAGGCTCAGCCAAGGGCTGGGCAATGGGTACCAGCCTTGGGTGTGGGGGTTGGCAGTAGCAGGACCCCGCACCCTGAGCCCCCCAGGGATGCTCCAAGGCTCTCAGGACCCCACAGCAAGCAGGGCTGCAGGCAGTGCGACAAAGCCCTGCCAGATAACCCAGGGGCAGGGCCCTCCTCCCTGGCACCAGCGCCTGTCTCCTGCCTGCATCAGCTGCCCAACTTTATCTGGGACCACAGCAGCAGCCACGGAGGTGCCGGGCACCTGAGATTACACCCGAGCTGAGTTCACCTCCCTGCCTAGTCACCCTTTAGAGAAGATGAGCAGATGCCCACTCCTCCTTTTTGGTGTGCCTGGCTGATGTTTTCCCCTGCAGGAGCCTGATATTTTTAAAATACCAAATTTTAAAATTTGGAAGGTCTTCTTGTCCAGCCCGTGCACCATGCCTGGGCTCGCTGGTGTAGGAGGGGCCATGAGCCTGGGGGGGGCAGAGGGGGTCACCAGCCCCCCAGCCGTGCTCGGGGCAGGGTGTCTGGCATCCCAGAGGTGGTACATGCAGGAGCCCCGCTGCCACCCCGCTGTCCCCACATCTTTCGCAGGCTGTGAAGCTGAAGCCCAGGGTGGTGGGGCCACATGGTGCAGGTGTGCAGGCACGGCTGCCCGCGCCCAGGGGGGAATCAGGGGCACAGGCAGCTGCTGGCAGCACAACCCGGGGCCCAGCTGATGTGAGAGGCAGCCCAGGCACCGGAGGGCTCGCTGGCTGCTTGCTGCTCCTTTTACCCACTGAATACTCCTATTATTTACTGCAGAAATTGGGGATAATATGCTGGTCCAAACTGCTTTCTTACTCTTGTTTCTAATTTCCCCCAAAATTCTCACCAAGCTCCTCTCCCAGTGCAGTGAATCTCCTGGGTTAATTACGGGTTTGGGGGGAAGGTGATTTTTTTTTTTCCCCCTGACTGATTTTCCAGCAGATTTGCCTTTTACATCCACTGCCTTTCTCCTTGATTTTCTTCCTAAAGAAGGGTAAACAGATGCCTCACACTGATGTTCTCCGAGCTGTTCATTACTCTCTCGCTCTGCCGTTTGCGGGGTCACATTCTTGAACTGTTCTCATTTACCTTTCAGAAAACCCTGGAAGGGAAAGACAAATGTCGTTCTGCTTCCTTGGAGCCAATGATGTCTGAGAAGAGCAAATACAGCCCAGGATCACTCTGTTTCTATTTGCCCCTGTGAAGCCGGAGCGGGCTCTGCAAAGGGAGGGTACAGGCAGCGCCGGGGTCAGGCTCAGCTCTGGGGCACCCCCATCTATTTCTTGCTGCCCATGGGACCCATTTTGAAAGGCTCAGGTGAATTCATGTGCCTCCAAACAGCCAAGGAGGTGCTAACTTGTCCCACGCTTTCCCTGAGCCCAGAGGAGAGAGAGTGATGCTGAGGGAGGTCTTGGGTTAGCCAGGACAGTCCTTGGGCAGCAGAGGTTGTGCCCGCGGTGTTTTGTCTTGGATTTCTACCCGGAGAGGGAGCTTTTCCCTGTATTTCCCTCCAGAGCCCAGGAAGATGCTGCTCCTCCTGCGCACCCCCATGCCAGCCCCAGCCCCAGCTCACCCACGTGTGCCAGGGGTGATGCCCCCTCCAGAGACCAGGGGACAGGGTCTGACCCGGCTGCTCCAAGCCTTGTCCCCAGGCTGGCAGGACCCTTTGTATGGCCAGCGGGTGACAGTCACAGCGGGGCTCTCCCAGGGGATGAGCAAGTGGGCACTGGGAGGTGACGACTGGGCCGGGCAGCAAAAGGACAGCAGTGAGAGCCCCCGGGGTGGCATTACTGTCACAGCACCTCCCGCCCGAGCCACAGAGAGCATGCTGCAGTGTTTCCTGGAGAGCAAACCCAATGGTAGGACCAAGAGGTGGGTGTGAGAGATGCAGACATTTCCTACCTGGCACCCACTGCCTCTCCCCAGAGTTGCAGGAGGCTCTCAGAGAGTCGGCTGGAGACCAGCGGCCGCACAACCCTCCTGCATCCCCCCTGCAGCTGAGCCAGGCAGAAACAACCCACAAACACCACACAGGCTCCTCTCCCGGGGTGGCTCTGGGGAGGGGGGACTCATTTGCTGCTCCAGTTACACTTACGTGATGCCACTGTGCAGCCCCTCCGTACTGGCAGCTGCACAAGGAGAATCAGCCTGGGTCCCTGAGGATGGCAAGGTGATGAGACATGGGGACGGATGAGATGCCTTTGCCAGGATGCCACTTGCAGCAGGGACCCCAGGACAGCCACCCTAGCGTCCATAACAGCATGGGAGGCAGAGGATGGAGTGGGGGAACAAACCTGGGGTCACACTAGGCTCCTCACGGCACCATTCTCTGTAGCCACATGACCACCACCACTGGAGTGGCACCCAGCATGCTGTCTGCCCCCAGCGATGGCTTCGTTGGCACCGTGACACCCACCAGCTCCGTGGGATGCAGGTGCCATCATGGCAGCCCCACACCCTGAGTCCCACAGCCAAGATTCCCCTGGGAAGCAGCCGCTGCCTGAGCTGCTGCTGTTTGCATCTGTGCAGCAGCAGGATGATTTGCCATCTAATGAAACAAATCCTTCATCTCCACCATAGCGGCCGTGCCAGGGGGAGAAGCAGTGGGGGGGCACAGGGCAGGGGGGCTGGTTTCTTATTCCTTCTCCCCCCACCTGCTTGCCGCCTGATGTCGCAGATGTGTAATGCTTTGTTTTCCAAATTTGTCCCTCCCAGGGGTCTCTAGTGGAAAAAAAAAAAATCCTGTCCAATCAGGCTGAGGCGGGTGGCCTGCAGTTAGCACCACGCAACGTTACCACGCATTTTGCTCGAGGTGATGTTACCGCGCATTTTGCTCGAGGTGATCTCCTTCTACTTTCGTGCTTGGAGATTGCTGGGGCTGAGGGCAGGAGAGCCACGGAGGTGAGAACAGCAAACAGAGCTCAGCAAACCCCGCAAGTGCTTCTGCCACAGTGAGGGATGTGCATCGCCATGGCAACCATGGCCAAGGATGCTCAGAGCCAGGTACCCCAAAGTGGGGAGGAGACTGGGGGACCATACTGACCCTGTCCCACAGCCCCCACCTCCCTTTGCTGATACAACACCCCTTAGCCCAGCACTGGCCAAGTCATCGATTTTGCACAGCAGCTCTTCTCCTCTCAGGCAGCGTGAAGAGCTGCAGGGGGAGGGGCGGGGCTAGTGGCGGCAGAGTTTAGGGGCTAGGGTGTCTTGCAGTGTCAAAATCCAGTAGATTTTCCCCTGAGTAACTGGAAATGCTGGAGGCAACTGGAGCAGGGGTCAGGCCAGTGCTATCTCCCCCAGCACCACTCCCCACAGCCCACTGGCAGATCCCAACCCCATCCGATTGCTGTCCTCACCAAGCAGGGCCATTTCTGGGAGTAGAGGTGGGAGCATCCACAGCCAAGAGAGAGCTCTACTCCAGTCCAAGCTTCCTCTCTGTAATTCCCCTCCTGCACTCCTAGCATCAGGAGGGAACCAGCCCACACTGCGGGGTGATTTGGGGACAAGGCAGGCAGCAAAGGGGTGACCCGTGGGAAAAGAGAAGGGACACGAAGATGGGAAAGGGCCAGGTCACCCTGCGGGAGCGAGGCACCCACTGAGGGTTTTGGCATCTGTGCCAGGCTTTGCTGCTGGCCCCAAGAGTCTCGCTTGACACTTACCTAAATTAAATCTCCCTGTTCAGCATGCCCGGCTTGTCAAGGTCACGGGATCAGCCAGTACCATTGCTCCAGCCTTCCCTCTGTCTGCAGTTCCCTCCGTGCTTGCTCTATCTGCAAATACGATCCATGTAGTTTGCCCAAAGCAGAGCACCATTGGTGCCAGGAGGCACAAGGTCCGCAGCCCATGGGCAGGAAAAGGCAAGTTAGGACCATCTAGGCCATGTCTTCAGGCCAGGGTGGGAGTTTCCTGCTCGTACATGTCGTGGTTTAACCTCAGTCGGCAACTGAGCACCACGCAGCCGCTCACTCACTCCCCCCCCCCGCCCCCGTGGGATGGGGGAGAGAATTAGAAAAGCACAAGTGAGAAAAACTCATGGGTTGAGATAAAAACAGTTTAATAATTGAAATAAAATTATAATAATAATATAATAATAATAATACACAAAGCAAGTGATGCACAGTGCAATTGCTCACCACTCGCTGACCGATGCCCAGCCAGTCCCTGAGCAGCGGCCCCCCCCCGGCCAGTTTTCCCCAGTTTATGTACTGAGCATGACGTCACATGGTATGGAATGTCCCTTTGGCCAGTTTGGCTGTGCCCCCTCCCAGCTTCTTGTGCACCTCCAGCCTTCTCAGTCAGTAGAGCATGGGAAGCTGAAAAGTCCTTGACTAGTGTAAGTACTACCTAGCAACAACTAAAACATCGGTGCCTTATCAACTTTGTTCTCTTCCTAAATCCAAAACACAGCACTGTACCAGCTACTAGAAAGGAAATTAACTCTATCCCTGCCGAAACCAGGACAGTACATGATGGGGGGACGTACACAAAATATTTCCTTGAGAACCTGCCATAAAATATCAGAAATATGTTAGACGTGGATAAGCGCCTGTTAGATGAAGGGTTGGTTTTGAAGAACAAGTGTTGGACTCTCTTTTCTTTGATAGCTTTCAGGAGAGCAATATCCAAAACACCCTCCAACCTGCATGGAGGATGCTCAAGTACTCCAGGATCCTGGGCAGGGCTCGGACAGCCTTTGTGCAAACGACAACCAACTCGACAGAGCGCAGAAGAGCTCCCCAAGGCAGTGCTGAGGTGCATGGCCACCGGCAGCATGGCTGCTGCAACATGCCCCTGCCCTCCCTCAGCCACCTGGCTGGCTCCCATCCAGCAAAGCATCCGGCCCCAACGGCAGCCATGCTCTGCCCCCTTGGCCTCCATCACAGCGGTCCCCAGGATGGCATGACATACCCCAAGGCTGCATGATGGCACAGGGGACCGAATCCCTATGGATCACCCTGAAAAGTCCCGTCACAGATGCAGACATGGGCCCAGGTCCAGATCCTGCATTTCTCATTGCCCGGCTCTGAGCAATCTGCTTGCAACAGCAGAGTGGCGCAGGACTGAGCTGCCCCGCATGGCGAGGAGAGTCGTGAAGGTGGATGGGGCTGGCCTAGCTGGATCCTGCTGTACTGGGACTGCCTCCAAGCCTGTGAGAGGCTTGCCAACCCTGTCCCCTCCAGCCACCTGCTCATGTGCCCCAAACTCAGCTCCCCAGCAGCTCGGACACACAGGGACAGGTGAGGTCCCTCAGCCCAACGCCAGCCACCCCCCAGCTCTACGGAGGGGCTGGGGGCACATTTCTTTAGCACACACAGCAGCCCCACAGCCATAGTGATGGGCTCAGCTCCTCAGGCCTTGCTGCCCCTCGTTGGGGAAATGAGCCCTGCTGCAGCATCCCACCTCCAGGCTGGTCCCCAAATGGACCAGACACACCCCAAGGAGCACCCAGAGGAACCGGTGTGCCCTAACTGCAGCTCCCAAGGAGCACCCAGATGAGCCAGTGTGACCCTCCAGGATCAGCAAAGGACCCAGTACTGGGCTGAAACACAGCTCAGAGAGGTCACTGAGGATGCTCTCCCCCCCCACATGGTATTTTGGGGACTGTTGACTGAGCAGTTGCATCTGGCACAGCCCTAGAGAGAGGTGCCAGGTCACCTCAGAGCAGGAAGAGAGAAGAGGTGACCTCTGCGCCTGGCTGCTCGGGGCAGGGGAGGGCTAGCCCCATGGCGGCTGCGAGGCCACCCCAGCCTCACCAGCTGGCTGCCCTTGGCTGGTCCTGCAGCACAGAGCATCCCTCCACAGCCACTGCACGCAATGCCCGCCCCACGCCACACCAACAGCAGGTGTATTTTTAGCCTGGAAAAGTGCCACAAAATCATAGAGTGACATTAGCCAGAGCTGGGACCAACGTCTCGGTTCACCTTGCAATCTCCTCCAGGTCACCCTGCCCGGCTCAGTGAGGCACTGGGTCCCGCTGGCACTGCTGCATAAGCACCAAGCACCCACTGGGCTCCCCAGCACGACTGCCATTCTGTCCCCTCCTCCCATGCCACGGTGCCACCTTCCCCTAGGAGCAGCCCCAAATCCCCCCAGCACCCCATGACCTTCCTGGGCCACTGGAGGGGATGTCCTGCCCTGTCCCGCTGGCGACTACACCTGAACCCAGTGCCTGCTTGCCCTACTGAGATGCGGTGGGGGTTCGGGCTCTCTGCCCATGCTCTGGTGCCAGTGGGGCCCCAGTCTCCCCACCAAAGCACCACCACAGTTATTCATCCCTTAGCCATGCATTTATTGCCCTGAGATGATTTTTGCTCCTGCTGGGAAAGGAAAGCACCCACAGCCCATTATACAGCTTCTCCAGGGAAAGACGGGACCAGCACAACACTGGGGAACCAAACGAATGTGCCATTAAATGAGAATGAAGTGCCCAAGCTGGGTGCACGCTGGGTGGTCAGGGAGACCCACAGGCTGGCAGCAATGCACAGCCACCCTCAAGAATGTGTTTTCCCTGCCATTAATTTCACACCCGATTAGATGTCTCAAAATGCTTGCTGTGGGGAAGCCTACCACTGTGTCCACTCTGGGGCGGAGAGGCTGTCCTCTCCCTGAATGCAGGCACGCGGGGTTTTCCTATTTGTTTTGCTGCTTTCCTTAGAAACAGTGATGAGACTGTGTCTGCTTTCCCTTGCTTTCACTGGTTGGAGGATTAAAAAATGGAAAGGGGAGCTGGCATAGTCCTAAACTGGAGGCACAGAGGCCTTGAATCTTTCACAAGGAGCACTTTGCTCCCCAGTGCTCATTAAGCATTTAAGCAATTGGTACAGAGCAGAAGCGCACAGCAGCATTTGCGTGCCAGCTAGCTGGTAGAGCCCTCTGCACTCAGCATCTCTGTTTCACTCCTTGGTTTCTGCAAAAAAAATCCCAGTCCTAGAGCAAAAGAGAGAGGAGGATGTCCAGAGCCAGCTGGGTTGGCTGGGAGCCTTGGGAGAGGGGAAGGAAGGCAGGAAGGAATTAGGAGACAGGGGATGGAGGTGCCTGCTGTGTGATACACCCTAATTAAAATAAGCGGAGTCTCCTAGAGCATCTGCCTCTGCCCCTGATTAATCGCAGAGTCATTATCCTATCTTAGGCAGGAGGCTAGCCCGCGTGCCAGCCCCTCAGTGGGGCTGGGGTTGCGAGATGCAGAGCACACGACACCTCCTAAAACAGGAGCTGCCTCTAAGCTGCTATCACACACACCCGCCTCGCCCCTCGCCCTCCGAGTCTGCTGGAAGGGAACTGGAGCAAGTTGCTTAAAGCCTACCACAAACCTGTGCCCACCTGAAGCTTCTGCCCCTCCTGGTGCTGCAGGTTCTCTTGGTTCCGGGGCAAAGGCAAAGCTCCGAGCTGACTCTGAAGGACAGACCAAGGAGCAGCATGGGCAGCAGCATCCCAGCCCCTGGCCCCCCGAGCGGGGCTGCTGGCGAGGGAGCCCAGGGAGGCTTTGTGGCCCTACATGAAGAGCAAAGGGTGCTCTTTCACCTGCTGCCCTCCCTCCCACTCCCCCCCCCCGCAACATGGACAGCACAAAATTGATCTTACAGGCAACTGTTCATCCCAAAATCGAGCTTAAGCACCTCTCAAGCTTTTCTCTGCAAAAAAACCCAAACCTGTTTTCAAGGGGTTGAATCACTCAGCCACTCGAAATTGTGTTGTCTGCAAATGCACTACAGGGTTTATCAGGCGGGATTAAATATATAGATGTGGCAATGCAGGGGGCTGAGCAGCAGAGAAGGGTCAGGATCCAAGTGGCGTGGATTGGCACAGCCCTCCTCCAGGCTCTGGATCCAGGCAGATTTGTGGCGGGTAGGAATCCAGCCCCAGACAACAGTTTGACGAGGGCTCAGAGATAGCAGAGGGAAAGGGAAAAAAAGATATTACATTTTCCTCCCTGTCTTAGCAACCCCAGCCTCTGCTGCCTGCATCTCTCCTATTAGCAGAGCCTGGCACCATGACAGGGACGGCTTCAGGGCAGGGACAGGGGGAATCCCCAGAGAGGGCCATGCCAGTGCCAGCCCTGGGGACTGCAACAGGCTGACAGCCACTGCCCACACTCCGGGTCATAGTGTGGTCCTTGCCCCCCCCCCCCCAGCCTTACTGCCCCCGGGGAAAGCAGCTGCAGGGCAGCCTGGCAGTGGATGCCTGCCTCTGGGAGCCCGTCGCTGGCAGCTGCCTGCTGGCTGGCATCTTTACCGTTTACAGAAAAAACACCTCACGCTCTGATTTGAGGAACATGGGAAAGAAGCCTGTTCTTGTCACTCCCAAAAATCCCCTGGCCGGGATGTGGTGCAGTGCCTGGGGTCCCCTGGGTATGGCCGGGCTCTGCTTTTGCAGCTCCTGCTCCATTCCCCTGACCTGGCTGGCAACAAATCAGCGCTAACTTCACCTTCCTGATGGGATGCTTGCTGCCTTCATTTTCTCAGAGCTTATTTTCAGAGCTGCAAGGTGGGCAGGAGGGCTATGGCTGCACCGTCCCCCACAGCCCTGCCCATCAGGGAGCTGTGTTGCCGTGTTGGCTTCACCAGCCTCTCCAAGGGCCTCATTAGTTCGGCCCCGGTGCCCTGCTAACCACAGCACGTGCAGCCAAGGCTAGTAGCTGGTTATCTTGAGAGCCCATGCTCATGGCTGCCTGCAGAACTGGCTCTCCAACCATCCCCAGGCCCCTCAGCAGATGCAGGCACGGATGCAGGCATGCCGTGCGGGTGCCTCAGTCTCCCCGGAGGGCAGAGAGGATGTGGCTGGCTCCCCTCTTCCTGATGGTGTCAGGTCCACTTAGCTCGGACAGTCTCTGGAAGAGGAGCTGTCGCACAGTGTGTGTTTGCTTCACGCCCCAGGGCTGCAGATCCTGCCTTGCGCCTCCCAGCACCACGGCCCCGTAAACATTAATGGCAACAGTAATCGGAGGAGACTTCGCCCAGCTCCTGGTGCTGGGAGAGCCAATGAGTGGGGATGAGGACTCCTGCACGCTGCCTCGCAGCTAAGTGCCCACTGCCTACAGCCCCCTGTCCTCTCCCCTGTGCTGGACAAGGTGCCCCAGGCTTGACTTCACACAGTCAGCCCTCACTCATGCTGCCTCCCTACAGCAAACTCAGCAGGGAGCTCTCGAAATCCTGCATTGGCTTTCTGCCGAGGAGAAGCCGGCACAGACCTGAGCCCCTCACTTGCCCTGGGGAGAGTGGGCGGGGGGTACCAAGCTCTCCTCCTCCTCCACCGAGATCCTCCTCTGCAGACCCCTGCAGCAATGGCTTTGTACAGCAGCTCCTAGCCATTACTAAACTGTAATTAATACAAATAAATGAGATGAGCCAGCCACAGTAGGGTGAACGGAAACCTGAACAACATATCCGCTGGGAATAATTTATTCTGTGCTTTTCTCTTTTTTTAATACTATTTTCTTCCTCGCAAATTAATCACAGATTGCCTAGGACCAGAGGCGACTCTGTGGCTCGGCCAGGTGGCCCCAGGGGACAGGGCAGAGGCAGCCGAGCAGCCTGAGTCCCAGCCCTGCCTATGCCGCCCTGGTTAACGAGCAGCTCCCCTCCCTCTGCCTCGGTTTCCCTCTCCCTGGCAGCCACTGCAGCTCTCCACATCACGCAGATATGACTGTCCATCTTGCCTTCTCCAAGGAGCTTACCTGCCCCTACCGAGGGACAGGATTGCCCACCCACTGAGCCTCCGGGAAAGGCAAGCACAGGCGTCCCAGCAGGAGGGCTAAGCCCCCCGGGGTCTGTGCCCCAGCCTGCCTGAGAGCCGGCCCTGAGCTGCGGCCCCGGGGCATGCACCTCCAGGCCAGGCAGAGGAAGGAAGGAGCCCGGCTGATCCCAGCCGCTCCCTCCTACTCAGATGGGCAGTACCTCCAGGGCATCCCTCAGCCCCAGCACATCCCTCGATCCCAGCACACCCTTTGTTCCCGGAGCATCCCTCAGCCCTGCACATCCTTTGATCCCAGCACAGCCATCAGCCCTGCCACATCCCCCAGCACCGGCGCATCCCTCGATCCCAGCGCACCAGCGCATCCCCCAGCCCCGGTGCGCCCCTGGACCCTCGCAAACCCCGCAGGGAGCTGCCTCCCTCCCCAGCACCGGGGCAGGGCCCTGCCGCCCCGCGCCGAGAACCCCCACGTGGGCTCCAGGACAGCCCCGACGGGGCGGCAGACGTCCCCGAGGCGGTGGGGAGGAGGCGGGCACGGCGGCGAGGGGCCCCCCGCCGCCGTGCCCGCCTCCTCCCCGCCGCGGCGGGCGAGGCTCCGCCCGGCTCCCGGAACCCGCAGCCGGCCGGCGCCCACCCCGCGGCGGGCTCCCGCTCTCCCGGACTATGAGGAGCGGGACCGGGCGGGGGGCGGCGGCAGCGGCGGCGGCAGCGGCCCCGGTGCGGCGGGAGCTGGAGCGGGTGCGCCGCCGCCGCCGGCCGGGTCATGCCCGTGCGCCCGGGGCGGCGGGGCTGCGGGCTGCGGCGGGATGGGCGCGCTCCGGGCCGGCGCCCTCGCCTTCCTCCTCCTCCTCCTCCTCGGCTGCCTCCTGCCCCGGCGCGGCCCGCTCAGGTGAGCGCACGGCGCGGGTGCTCGGCGCTGCGCGTCCGGCGGGGCGGCCCCCACTCGCGGGCCGTGGGGCTGCGGGGGCCGCTGCTCTCCGCACCGCTCCCCCGGAACCCCCTCCTCCGGCACCCGGACCCCCATTCACCGGGAGCCACATTAACCCTCCAGGACCCGGGCATCACCCCCTCTCGGAGATGGATCTCTCCTGCGGGACCCGGGCATCCCCTCCCAGACCCGCAGGAGCCCCGGGACCCGCACCCCCACCCTGGTCTGGATCTCTCTCCAGGGGCTCTTCCCCCCAGCCAGAACCCCGATCCAGACCTCCCTGCAGGCTGCCGGAGCTCCTCCAAATCTGGCCTTGCCCCCCATTCTCCGGAACCCTGACCCAGCACCCCGGGGACCCACCAGACCTCCCCCCTCCAGCCCCAGCCGCACACAGCCGGGCTCTGCCTGTCCCCAGTAGTCCCTGCCCCATTTGATGGTCCCCCTAGCCCCAGGCCAGCTGGGTACCCTTGCCACAGTGGGAGAAGGGGTGAGCTGAGCCAGGTGATGGCCCAGGCAACTCCTTCTCCAGTGTTGCAAAGCCCCTGTGATGCCCAGACCCTCTCCTGGCTCAGGGTGTTTGGAGGGGGCTCAGGACAGTCCCTGACCCAGCCCCTTGGGTCGCCCAGGCCAGTGGGTGTCCCAGGTCCCATGGGTGCAGGAACAACTCTTGGCCCACTTGGGTGGAAAATCCAAAGCCTCCAGGTTCCTTTTTTTCCTCTCCGCCCACCCCATCTGGGTGCCATCTGGGACAAGGTGGGATGGGGGGGTGAGTGGGCCAGGCAGGGAGGGGTTGGCGGCCTGCAGTGCCCCTGGGCAGAGCCCGCTCCCTGCCCCCACTCCCCCTCCCACCACTCGGCCAGTACAGCTGAAGCAGCGCAGGGGGGAACCACAGCATTTGTGGCGGGGAGGGGGGAAATCATGTCAAAATGTCATCGCTTCACATGTGGCAACTGCTTGTCTCGGGGTGGCATTTTTAGGCAGACGTGAGTGTTTTCCAGCCCCACCATCCCTTTGCTCCACAGAGGTGCTGAGCTCCAGGGCCCTGCAGTGCCCGGGCCAGGTTAGTGGCAGAGTCCCCCGTGGCAGGCAGTGCCCGAACTGGGGAGCTGCAGCCAAACCTTGAGAAGAGCCAGGACCCAGGGGCTGTGCCCAGGGGCTGTGTGCCAGCATGGCCCTGCCAGTAATGCTGCTGGAGGTGGCTGCACGCAGGGAGTTTCTGCACCCCCTGCAGTCCCCAAGGTCCGAGCATCGCTGGGGCTGCAGATCCACCACTGCTCAGCCAGTTAGCTGAGCCTCTTCAAGGAACTAGCTGCCACTGCGCCAAGGGAGCCTTCCTCCCACATGCTCCAGGGGAGAACCCTCATCCTCCTCTCCAGCAGAGGAGGACATGGTTCACAGCTATGTGGCAGGCAGAGGCCTGACTTAACTCCTTGTTATCCTGGCCTCTTGCAGCCCTCCTCCCAAGGGCGCATCTCTCTAACGCAGCTCCTGGAAGGGGAATTTCTCCCAGCCTTTTGCTCTTGGCCAGGACCAGTCTTGGGTACTCTCTGCTGCCCGTCTCCAATTAAGGGAAAACCTGCCCGGATGAATCATTTTGGGATGGCCGTTGTGGCCATTTCTAGCTGGCAAGGATGCACATAAGCCCCTCCAGGATGAATCCTGCTCCCCTGAGAGGAGGTAGGAACAAGGTGTGTTGGTAGGAACAAGGAGGTAGGAACAAGCACCCCAGGGGGTCCCAGCTCCCAGCATCATCCTCTGCTTGTGGTAACGGGGTTGTAGCTCCAAGCAGGAGTGGGACCCACCTGGGCATGGACCTGGTGGAGTTATGAGGCAGCATGCAGCAGCATCAGCAGCATGCTCAAAGCTCCCTTTGTGTCCAGAGGTCTCTGGCTAATTCCTCTCCATCACAGCCACGTGCCTGGCAATGTGGTGAGCGAATGTTTTTCCTTGAAATGATTATTATAGACTGATGGAAGGAGAGAAGCTGGCAGGCTAAGATGTGTTCACAAAAACATCCCCTCCAAGGTCAGTTTAAATAAGTCTCCATCATCGTTGGGAGCGCTGTGTGGGAGAGCTCATGTCAGCTCCACGCCACGGCTGGTGCGGAGGTGGACTTTGCTGCTCCTCTCCTGCCACATCGTCTTGGCCCCTGGCAAGGTGTCACAACCCCAGCTGTGCTCCTGGGCACCTCCTCACTCACACCAGGCCAGCGCATGGCTCGGGGGGCAGGGTGTTGTGTCGCCCAAGCCCCCCAGGCCATGAGTCTGTGCCAGGCAGGGTATGGATGTTTGCTCAGCAGCTCAAGCTGGGGCTGGCGATCGAACCCGGGAGGGACCCTCCCCGCTTTTCCCCTCCAGCACCAGCACAGAGCCCAGCTGCCATGCATGAGGCCATCGCCCACTGCTCCCTGTCTGCACCACAGTCCTGGAGCCAGGAAGCACCCGGCTCTGAATGCCATGCCAGCGGACATGGTGGGCAGGAGCTTTGCTGGCAGGGGGACAGGAAAAATGCAGGCACGTGACACTCAGGTTGTGGCAGGCGAGGGGGGAGGCCGCTGGGATCACAGCAGAAGGAGGAAGGGGTCCCGGGGTCAGTACGCTGACTTGGCGCTGGAGAGGATGCAGCGTGGACACAGCTGTTTCCCCTGGCAGCTGGTAATCCCTGTGGGGTGCTGAAATATGCCTGCAGACCTGTGGTGCCAGCAGGCAGCTAACTTGCCTCCTCTGCCCCGCAGGCTGGTCTCAGGGCGGGAGGAGATTAAAGCTGCTTCCCGAAGCTCACCCCAGCCCATGTCACCCTCTGATTTCCTGGACAAGCTTATGGGACGAACGTCAGGGTATGATGCCCGGATTCGACCCAACTTCAAAGGTGAGGGAAGGACGTGAGGCTCCCAAACCTGGCAGTGATCCACGTTTATGGCTGCCCAAACTCAGGGAATAGGCAGGTATGGGTTTGGGGGCAGGACTGTGACCCATGTCCCTCCGTCCCAACACTGTCCCCAGAGTCCCGGCTGCTCTTGTGATCACAGCCGCCCTGCATGTGCCTGCTTTGCCTGACAGCACGGGCGGCTGCAGTGCTTGCAGGGTGTGCTGGGGCTCACCTCAGCACACTAGGGGCGTGACCCCAACGGGCAGGGGGATGCTCGTGTGCATTCATCTGCGCAGCACATGCAGGAGGCGGCATCCCCACATGTGCCTGTGCGATGCACGTGTCTCTCCGGCCAGCAGCGAGAGGAGGCTTCACACTGTTTTCCAGGTCCGCCCGTCAACGTGACATGCAACATCTTCATCAACAGCTTCGGCTCCGTCACTGAGACCACTATGGTGAGGGTTTCACCAGCGCAACGGGCTCCCCTCCCAGCACCTCAGGGCTGGCGGTGGCTCTGCCGGGGAGCGTGCAGGTCCTGGTGCCTGAGCCCATGGCCGTGCTTACAGGGGTCCCTGTGAGCCCTTCTCCAGAGCCAGCCCTGGCACCGTGGTGGGGACATGCAGAGCCATAGCAAATGGCTGTGGCTTTTCTGGGCTTAGCTGTGTGGGACACATTCTCCATGCCTGAGCTGGGAGAAACACCCTGAAGGGTCGGAGCGAGGCAGCTGGCGGTAGCTCCCTGCTGCTCACAGGCTTGGCAGGTGCCGTACAACGCAAGCAAGCTCTGTGTCCCTGCCATCCCCAGCCTCCTTGGGTGCATGAGGAACTCCTCTGAGGAAGCCCCAGGGGTAAAAATTCCCTATTTGTGCTGCTGCAAAGCCTTAATACCATCAACCATCACATCAACCCCCCACAGGGCCACAGAGCCCTGCGAGGAACGCTGCAGGCAGCAGCTACTGGTCCTCCTCCTCCTTCTTCTCCTCTTGGCTGCTGTGGCTTTGGCTTTTTAATTTCCCCTGGCTGCTGACAGTGTGGGAAGGCTCCTGAGCTGCCCCTGCCCCATGCATGGTTAGTGTCACGCAGGAAGCACCTGCAAGGCTGAGCCTCAACTGAGACCCCCTTCCACCTCCTCCTCTCTCTCTTCTTCCTCCTCCATCTCTTCCTTCTCCTCCTCCTCCCCATGGGGTGCTCCTGGCTGACATGGTGCCCTCTGCCCCAGGACTACCGGGTGAATGTCTTCCTGCGGCAGCAGTGGAACGACCCCCGCCTGGCTTACCGCGAGTACCCCGACGACTCCCTTGACCTCGACCCCTCCATGCTCGACTCCATCTGGAAGCCAGACTTGTTCTTTGCCAATGAGAAAGGGGCCAATTTCCACGAGGTCACCACCGACAACAAGCTTCTGCGCATCTTCAAGAATGGCAATGTGCTCTACAGCATTAGGTAGAACCCTTCTCCTCTGGTGCAGTGCCCAAGTGGGAAGGCGAAGCTTTCCTCTTGCTTCCCACGGGGCAGCTTTCCCCCGCCAACTGCCCCAGCTCCTAGCAACCCCCTCCTTTCCTCTGCCTCCTCCAGGCTGACGCTGATCCTGTCCTGCCCCATGGACCTCAAGAACTTCCCCATGGACATCCAAACGTGCACCATGCAGCTGGAGAGCTGTGAGTACCTAGGGGGGTTCAAGCTGTGCTTCGTCCCCCCCATCCCATCCCATCCCATCCCATCCCATCCCATCCCATCCCAAAGGCTGACATCTCCCTGCTTCTGAGGGAGGTGAGCAGGAAGGAGCAGTCATTCAGAGTGGTGATGAACGGGGTGCACGTGCCCCCGTCCCATGGCTCCCTCCATCCCCTTCAGTTGGCTACACTATGAACGACCTCATCTTCGAGTGGCTGGAGGAGCAGGAGGCTGTGCAGGTAGCAGAGGGCTTGACACTCCCACAGTTCATCCTCAGGGATGAGAAGGACCTGGGCTATTGCACCAAGTACTACAACACAGGTGAGCACTCCAGAGACCCGCTGCCACCCCCCTGCCACGGCCCAGGTGTCCCTCTTGCCCATCAGGGCCGTCTTTCCCCACAGGCAAGTTCACCTGCATCGAGGTGAAGTTCCACCTAGAGAGGCAGATGGGTTACTACCTGATCCAGATGTACATCCCCAGCCTGCTCATCGTCATCCTCTCCTGGGTCTCCTTCTGGATCAACATGGACGCAGCGCCAGCCCGGGTGGGCTTGGGCATCACCACCGTGCTCACCATGACCACACAGAGTGCCGGCTCCCGTGCCTCCCTGCCCAAGGTCAGCACCAGGGCTGCCGTGCTGCAGCCTGCCCAGGGCACCTGGGGTGCCCACTGCTGCCCCCAGTGCCCCAGGGGCAGCCTTCCCTTGGAAATGACTGGCTCTGTAGCCTCGCCGGCTGGGGCACTATGTGTGCCAAGGTGGGGACATGGCGCTGCTCAGCCGGGTGAGCTCTGGCCTGTCTGTCCCAGCTGAGAGGGCTCCTGTACCCCTTGGCAGTGGGGCAAAGCTGGCAGTGGGGGGGATGAGGGAGGCAGGGGGCAGTGGGTCCCTGAGCCCCCTCTCACCCTCACAGGTCTCCTACGTGAAGGCCATCGACATCTGGATGGCCGTGTGCCTGCTCTTCGTCTTTGCCGCCTTGTTGGAGTACGCAGCTGTCAACTTCGTCTCCCGCCAGCACAAGGAGTTCATACGCCTGCGCCGGCGCCAGCGGCGGCAGAGGATGGTGAGTCCCTCCCACCACTGCTGTCACGACATCTGCCTGTCCTCAGCTGCCAAGGGGACACCCCGGGGCTGCAGGGCCAGTTTCTCAGCAGCTGCTGGGGCATGGTGCGGTGCTGGGCTGTGTCCCCAGTGCCCCTCCAGCGTATCAGGGACCCACGGGCATCGCGGTCCTTCTGCCTGCCTGAGCAGCACAGTGCATAACACGCATGGGTGTGCCAGGCCCTGCCAGCATAAACATGCCCAGGGTGCCATCCTCCTCCTGCCGGGACATCCTCAGGCTCTGCTTCCTCTAAAAAAGCAGAAGAATAAACAGTGAGGGTGAGGGAAACGGCCTTTCCCCTTACCTGCAGCCCCAAACTCAGGCTCCTCGCTGTGCCGCAGCGGTGACGGGGGCTCACTGCTGCGTCAGTGGTGAAGCACCAAGGGGACCTAGTGGCACCCAGGGACAGGGCCTGGGCTGCAGACGGAAGCGCAGCAGGGCCTGGAGAGGCAGGGTCCCACGCTCACGGGACAGCCCTCCCCTCTGTCAGCCCATCGGCGCAGGCATCAGGCCTGCGAGATGCTCAGGAAAAGCACGTGGCTGCCCCACTCATTTTCTTGCCATAAGCACACCGTGAGGCACCAGACCTCCATGGAAAACACGAGTACACGTATACACCGCACAGGCTCGCAGTGCCCTGTGCAGCCAAATCCCTTTGGCATGTGCTGAAGACGGATCCTGGTGCCCAGGCACTGCTGGGGGGGCTTTCCCCCACCACATGGAGCCCCCGTCCCCCACCATCCCCATCCCAGCGCACAGAGCTACTGTTTCCAGGGCCAGGGCAGAGCCATCGGTCACCCACTGTCCTGTTTCTGTTTGGTGCGCACTGTCGGATGCCAAAAGGGCCTGAGCAGCGGGACGGCCAGCCTGGAGTCCCTGCAGCAGCTGAACGGCCAGCACGGTGGCGAGCACACCTATGCGACGCTCTCACAGCTCTCCAGCTCCCGGGTAAAGCACGACCCTCCAGCAGCCCCCCGTGCAGTGCAGCGCAGCGCACCCCCAGCCAGCCTCACCACCCCTTCCCCAAAACAAGCCCCCCAGGAGCTGGCCCCAGGGGCCAGCAAGGGCCCATGGAAGAAGCAGGGCAGTGATTCGCACAGAGCATGAGCCCATAGGATGGAGCTGCCGCTCCCTGGGCTGAAAAGAGATTTGAGAGAGGTATAGGAATGGAGCAGATTTCCCTGGAGACACCCCCACTCCATGCCTCAGTTTCCCCTTCCGTAAAGGAGGACCAGCACAGCCCCTTTTGCTGAGGGATGAGTGATGCTGGGGCAGACTGATGGCCACTCCTGGGCTGCTGTCCAGCTCCCCAGGCCGTGCCCACACCTCTGGCAGGGTGAGGGCTCTGCCTGCCCAGCTTTCCTGGTGCAGGCAGGTTTGAGGCACTTGTGGCTGCCTGCAGTAACTCCAGTACGGGCAGTTGCTCAGGGTACATGGGCACTTTACAGCTCGAGGCATAGGGAGGAGCAGTGGGGCAGAGCAGGCTCCCAGGCTGGTGGGGAGATGTTGGGGGACTACCACAGCTCCAGGGAGGAGATCAGGACTAGTACATCCTCGGCTCCCTGCCCAGCCGGGCTGGCCCAAGCCTCCCCTCCACCATCATCAGCAGGAGAGGCTTCCCAGCTCCCCCCAACATGCTCCCTTGCTCCCTGCCTTTCACAGCCCCTGAGCACTGACCCCTGGAGATGAACACCCACCCAACCTGGGCAGGGAGGGGGAGGCTCTGCCAAACCAGGAACCATCTGCCAGCTTAAAACAGACCAAAGTGCAGCTGCCCTGAGGTGGAGGCTGCAGAGCCACCCCAGGGTGCTGCTGGCAAGGCACCGGGTGCAGCTAGGAACACCCCGGGTTGCTGTTCGGTCAGAGACCAGAGCAGAGCCCCGCTGCCCACAGCTCCTGTGCTGGCACTGCCTGACACAGCACAGCCTGGGTGCCGCAGCCCGACAGCAAATCCCTCCCACAGACCCCACAAAGCTGGGCCCAGGGAGCTCCCTGCACCCAGCCTCAGCCCCCAGTAAGCGCCCCGGCGCTGCCCAGCCTAGAGGGACCAGCACTCCCAGTCTGCCATCTCCTCCCCAAAATGCCCTGGCTGGGCCCACTGGCTCCTCGGGCTGGGGGAATAGCTGCTGCACCCCAGGGCATGCAGGGCACCCCGGCTCCCCCCCACTGCGTCCCCCAGAGCGGCCGCAAGCACTCAGCCTGGGGCAGGGGAATAAACCTCTGCTGCAAATGAGAAGTAGTATCAGCAATTTGAGCCGCTGCTGCTCTTCCCACTGGGAAATTTTGCTTAGCCAGCAGATTGCTGAGTTAAATAAAGATGCTAGGGTGCAAGCTTCCTGCATGAGAGCCCCCTTGCCGGCTGAGCACCTGTGCAGGCTGACCTCAGTGAGGAGGCTGCTTTCTATGGTTTGGAGGGCAGTGCCGGTTGGAGATGAAGTTTGGGATCTGGCACCCGGGCTGCGTGTGGGCATGGCACAAGGCGAGGGGCAGGCCTGCAGCATGCCCCGGGAGAAGAGACCCACTGAAGCCAGATATGGCACCAGTGGGGCAGAGGGGGATGAGCCACAGAGACCAAATGAGTGGCCCAGGGGCTCAGTGAGAAGCCAGACATGCAGCCCAGGCTTGCACATGCCAGTCCCTTGCCAAATCTTCACACACACAACCCCCGCAAGGATAAAAGAGCAGGATGAAGCAAGTTGCTAACGATGCACAGCTGTCGGTGGGGAGGAGTGTGGGCACTGCTGGCTGGCACCTGAGGGCCCATGAGGCAAGCAGGGCTGTGCCGTGAACGATGGCTGTAGGCTGCAACCCGAGGGTGAGGGCAGGCACCCGGCTCTCATGGCACTTTTGCAGGCTTGATCATGGGCATGCAGCCCCATGGGCATGCTGCCCTCCCTGCAGCCCCCCCCCCACCAACATGGGGGGAGATGGGGTGAGCAAGGGCAGAGAGACCAGCAAGGAGTCTAACTCTCTCAGCCTCCCTCCTCTGCTGCACTGGGCAGCCCCCACCAAGCAGCTGTGGGGAGAAAGGGGGGTCTGGGCCCTTGGAGGAACTGGGAGGCCCTGCAAACCCTGATGGTAGCCAGGCTCCTGCATCCCTGCCCAGCTTTGCTCCAGCAAGCTGCCTGCCCCCTCCTGTTCACTGGCACAGGCATGCTTCCACCCCACAGCAAACACAGCTGCTGCAGCAGTGCCTGCACTCCCAAGCTCCCTGCACACCCAAGCTCCCTGCAGCCCAATGCACCCTGCACCCCATGTGCTCTGCACCCCAGTGCACCCTGCACCCCTGTGCCCTGCACCCCCATGCAACCTGCATTCCCTGCACCCCCATGTGCCCATCTCCCCCCCACCCCAGTTCACCCCCATCCCCCTCGCTGCCGGAGAGCTGGGGTTCCCAAGCCCGCAAGCTGGAGCTGGGAGGAGGCCAGGGGGGGATCAGTGTTGGGCTGCCAGGGTCAGGGTTGCCCTTGGATGCACCCTTAAAACACGTGCCGGATGACAAGGTGGTCAGTGCTTGCCCCCACACCCTTTGCACGCTGCTGCCTGCCTCTGCCTGCAGCTTGCCGGCCCCGTGCTTTTGCCTGCATGCTTCGGGCTTTCTGAAATAGCGCCTAACCTTGCGCCAGGCACTTACATGACCGTATCACCCAGCAGTGGGGTGTATAGGGCATACAGCCACAAGCACCTACTCGCCCTGCAGTATCGGTGTCCACAGGGTGCCCCAGCTGACAGCCTTTCCCTTTGCCAGGAGGAAGAGCTTGTCCGCGAGAGCCACTTCTACTTGCGAGGCTACGGGCTGGGTCACTGCCTGCAGCCGAAGGACGGAGCTGGGGGGGGCCTGGCATCTACAGCCCCACCCCAGCCAGCATGCTGCTGCGGGAAGGGGAGAGCCTCCGCAGGTGCTACATTGACCGGGCCAAGCGCATCGACACCATCTCCCGAGCTGTCTTCCCCTTCACCTTCCTGGTCTTCAATATCTTCTACTGGGTTGTCTACAAAGTGCTGCACTCAGAGGACATCCACTCATTGCCCTGAGGCCCTGAAAAGCGTGACTGCCTCTCGGTCTGACCCCCCTTCCCAGTGCGCCCAGGCGCCATGAGCTCAGCCAGAACCATGTTTCCCTGTCCTGGAGCAGCGGCACTGCCAGGCTGGGCCTTGGAGCCTGGACATGTGGTAGCCCCCACGTCCCTTCGGATGCCGGGGAGCCCCAGTACCTTGGGATGCTGCACAGCTGGTGGCCAGGGAACACCACCTTCTAGCCAAACACCCTCCACCTCTCTGCACCTTCCATGTCAAGGCTGCTGCTTCTCTAGGCTGCATCAGTGAGCTGTGGGCCACGGGCAGTCAGGTGAGAGGCTGCAGTCCTCTCTCCTCCCCTGGCCCAGAGCTCGGTTGCAGGAAACAGCAGGCAGCACCCCTGCCTGTGCCCGGACTGTGTGGGGTGCTGGCTATGGCCCCATAGCCCCCAGCAACAGACAGGGCCCCTCCGGCCCCCAGCCAGCTCCAACACACAGGAAAGCAGCGGCTCGGGGATGCTTCCTTCCCTGCAGAGCCCAGAGTTGCCCATGATGCCCATGGCCGCAGGAAGGACTGTGGCAGGGACACTGGGCAGGAGGCTCCATTTCCTCTGAGGAAATACTAGCCCTGGGGCAGGCAGCAGGCAAGCCCAGTCCCAGTGACGGTGAAGGGGCGCAGACGGCCACTGCAGCCGCAGACAGGAGCCGCTTGGCACCGGGGAGCCGGCACTGCACTACCTGCAGGGTAGGGCCCACAGCCCATCTTCCGAGGGAGATTTTTCAGGATGAAAGTAGTGGGGTGCAGCTTGGCCGATCCCTTTGGAGGAGTAGAGTGAGTGGTGGCATCCCCAGACTGCTGCATTCCCATGGCACCACAGTGCCAGCAGAGAGCCGGAGGTGAAAACCGCCCTGTTCGCCAGCTTTCTCCTGACCCTGTCGCCCAGGTGCGGTGTCCCCTGGGCGGGTTCACCCCTGCTGCTCCTCCACCAGAGAGGAGAGCATCCAAAACCTCAACAGGACAAGCTCAGCAAGGCTTCCAGCCCTCCAGACCTGGATATCCTCCATGCTTAGCAGGAAATAAAAGCAGTAGGTGATGTTTATGTAGGTCCTACAGAGAGAAACGTGTTGATGCTCTCCTTTCCCCCTGCTCACAGCCAGCCCGGGGAGGGCTCGCAGCCCGGCGGGGTCTGTCCCTCCACAGCCCTGGGCGCAGCAGAGGGCCCAGGGTCTTCCAGGCAGGGCAGCGTGGAAATGGGATTCACCCCTTTTTCCTTGGAGGCTGTGGTGCCACCATGGCACAGTGAGGGCCCTGGTGACCCGCTTGTCATGGCAAAAGGGACCCTGCAGGGCAGGGGGACATGGGCGGGAGGCCAGCACTGCCTGCTGAAGCCAGAACCGGGCAGAAACCCCCACCATGGCCCCTGGCCCCACTCCTCAGGCAGGCATCACCCTCTCCCTCACACGACTCACCGGGAGCAAAGCCCCACACCCCCCCACCTTCTGCCCAGCCCCCCGAACCTCACAGAACACTCAGCCACACGCACCCATTTCACAGACAGGGCAAGCAGAAGAGAACCGGCCCCAGGCCATGCCCGGGACCCACCAGGACAGGCCAAGCCAGCTCCGTTCCACCACCGTGCATGCCTTCCCCTCTGTGGGTGTCCCCACAGGGCCCCACCGTGTGTCCAGACCAGGCTTTCAAGACTTGTTTTTGGGGAGGCCCTGTTTGGATAAGGAGGAAGGGGTGCACCTTGTCTCCTCGGCTCACCCGGCCCCCCAAGGCAGCGCCAAATGGGGAGATGCCAGTGCCCGGGCAGCACCCGCAGGTGCTGGGCAGCCAAGCCTCCCTCTAGCAGCAGTGGGTTTTTAATCTTGCTACACAAATAAAGCCTTTCTGGGATTTTCAGCGGTGCGCTGGGGGTTTTTCTCTGCCAAGGACCCTTCGGCCAGCTCCAGCCACTGGCAGGGCCCCCCATGTGTGGGAGAGACGTGGGGATGAGGGCACAACAGCCCTGTGAGGACAGGAGCCCTGACCTGCAATTACACCCAGATATCATTACCTCCACAGGTGATTTTTCTGACATAATTGGTGGTGATGGGTTTTATCTGCTGCGTGGGAGATGCCAGCAGGGCCGGGCGGGAGCCCCCTGCGAGCTCCTAACCCCAAACCCCATCACTCTCCTCCCCCCCCAGCTCTGTGGGGTGCTTCCTGTGGTCACCCCAGCTCCTTTCCACCCCATCCAGGCTTGGCCAGGGGACAGGACCTAAGACGGGGCAGATGTGGGGCCGGGGGGGGGGGGGCTCCAGCTCTGCAGTGGAGCTCAGACACCCAAACATGGGCGAGCATCCTGACGGGTGAGCCTCCCTGCACGGCCCCTTCATGCTGGCTCGCTGGGCAGGCGCCAGCCTTACAGAGCTGCCAGCTGTCCCGGGGGGCTTACACCAGCCCTGCAGTGCCATCCGGGGCCGGTGCTTTTGTCCCCAGCTGCCACGGGGGCAGGGAGAGCCCGCAGCTGAGGGCTGAGCGCCCAAGCAAACATCAATCTCCCTCTGTCCTCCCAGCCAAGTTTCACAGACCGGCTCTGTTGGTACCTCGCAGCCCTATCACCCGCCCAGCCCCGTCGGGGTCTTCTGTGGCAGGGAGGAGAGAAGGTGAGGTGCACTCACTCACTCACTCAACTGGGGTTGTTCTTTAGATGGGACAAGCCAAACCCCGCTGAGGTCTTGCTCCTGCCCCCATCCAACCCAAGAGAGGACATGGCCAAGGGGAGAGCCAGGAGCCATTTCATGCCAATGCAGTGCACCTGGTTTCTTCACTCCCTGCTCTCTCTCCTTTCTCTCCCTTGCCTAACGTTAGGTCTGGGCACCTGGCATCTGTTTGGAGGTAAACACTGTAGTCAGCCCTAAGCCACCCAGCTGCGGGAACCGGCGTGTCCCAGAAAAATGAAAATGGTAAAAACCCAACACATCCTTCCTAAGCTAAAGCCCCTGGGTCCCACACGCTGGTTGCAGTGATGGGGGGAGGGGGCCTTGCTGCTGGCACCGCAATAGCAAAGGCATGAGGGGAGCACTGGCCCACAGCCCTTTGCGGTTCGGGTGTCTCCAGGAGCAGTTTCGGGGTGAGGAGCAGCACTCAGCCCCCGCCTCTGGTCCTCCCAGCTTGGATTGGGAGCCGCTGGGACACCCACACAGCTGCAGGTCTGTCACTGCCCTCCAGCACACAGCTCCAGCAGGTCCCTCACATCTTGGGGACAGCAGCAGCGCCCAGGCTGGGGGTGCTGAGCCCCACACCCTTCCACAGGTCACAGCATGGCCAGGAGCCAGCTCAGGTGGCTCCATCCCCCAGCAAAGCCCATGGCCTTTGGACAGAGTCGGTTTTCCACTTCCCGCCTGCGGCTGTGCATTGGGGGACGCATCCCAGCCACCATGGGAAGCAGCGGTGGGCATGGGACCAACAGCCATGGCCAAGTCAATTGCTGGTTTAAATGGAAGTTAATGGAGTTACACTGGGTTAACAGGACTCCCAGACAGTAAAATGAGCATCATCATCACTGGCAGCTTCCCAACAGCCTGCCGACAGCATGCCCAGGGCCAGGTGGCCACAGGCACACACAGATTTGGGGCAGCACAGCCCCTCACCAGCCCCAGGGTCTCCCTGGGGCGCCTGCATGGGGTTGAGGAAACGTGCCCTTGGCTGGGCACTGCGACAGCAGGCCCCCGCTCCACCAACCTTAGAGGGCCTGATCCTGCTGGAGCCGAGCTCTGCCACTGTACATGGCAGCATCGGGGTACCAAACTTTCCCTTCCTCTTCCCCTCCCTCACCAGGGCCTCCTGCCTGCACCCACAGCCTGGAGCTGCCTTGGGGCAACATCAACTGCCAGAGGTTTAGCAAACCACCCTGTCCAGATGGACCAATACCCACAGGACAGCATGTCCCATGCTGTTTGGGACACTAGGTTCAGAGCCAGGCGAGTTCAATGCAGCAAGAACAGGTGACAGCCCTGCCAGGGC
Source organism: Aptenodytes patagonicus (assembly GCF_965638725.1). Lineage (NCBI taxonomy): Eukaryota > Metazoa > Chordata > Aves > Sphenisciformes > Spheniscidae > Aptenodytes > Aptenodytes patagonicus. The sequence goes on along the minus strand of NC_134957.1, from coordinate 12,170,180 downwards.
TCTGAGCACTCAGCGCCTTTTGCATGTTGCCTGGGCACAGATTATTTTTTTAAATAAAATATCAAGCTCCAAAGTCAGCCAGCCAGTCCTGAGTGGGCCAGGGCTGCTCCCTACAGATGGGGAAACTGAAGCACGAGGAGAGCACCAGGAGCTGGACTGGCAGCATGCCCTGCTGGGATCCAGCCATGCCACGGCGCACGGGGCCTTTGCAGGACTGCAGACCCGCTGCGGCCGGCCCCATTGGGGCAGGATTTTTCCACCACAGGGAAGGTCCAGGTGCAGGGCGCTCACGCAGCATGGCTGTGCCGGCACCCCAGCCCTCAGCACAGCTCTGCCAGTGCTGCCCTCCGGACAGAGGAGCCCCAGGAGCCAAGTGGCACTTTGGCCCCCAGCATGCCCCTGCCATCTAAGCTGCAGCATCACACCACAGCCTGTCACCTCTGCCTACTCAGAGGGGTTTTGCCAGTGCCCTGCCAAACCCCACAGCCACATCCACCCCCCCGGCATCACTTTGGGATCAGCCTGCACCGCTCAGGGGAAGCCAGCCAGCACATGCAGGCCATGGGGCACCCCATGTGCTCCCCAGCCCAAGGGGTGTGGGTGTGCCAGGTACTCCTGGGGGCAGGCAGGACACCTGGGAGGGGGCAGTGAGGGAGGGCTGGAGCCCGGAGACAAGCAGGAATCAGCCCTGCAGCACTCCCAAGCTCTAGGAATACGGGTAACTGCCCAGCTCCGGGCTGTGGTTTTGCACAAGAAAAAACAAAGCAACGAGGTTTTCCAGCCCTCAAAGCAGCTTGTTTTGTCTGACTTTGAGAAGCCTCTGCGCTTCAGCCCCTCAAGGGGCAGGGGAAGGATCCTGGCACTGAAACAAGGAGCAATTATCAAACCACGGTCTCTGAAGAGCTTTTGTTCCCTGGATGCACCAGAGCAGGGATTGGAGGACACCTAGCGAGATGCCTCAATGGCCCTGCGCACCAGTGGCACCCAGAACCCAACACCATAGCAGCCCAGGCCCTGCAACGGTCCCATCCCACTCCCCTCCTCCTGCTATGGCCCCACAACAAGAGCTCCAGAGGGGCTGCAGGGGCCTGTCCAACCCTGAGGGAGATGCACAGGGGGGAAGAATTGGCTCCTCGTTTCCCATTTCCCACTGCTGCCTTGGCAGCGAGAGCCTCCATGCCTCCCTGACAGGTCACACATGCTGCCAATGATGATACCTCCAGCAGGATGAGGCCCAGCAGTGCTCACAGCTGTGCGACTCCTGCAAAAACAGGGATTAAATCTAGGGCTCATCTCAGAGACACTGGCTGGGATGCAGGTGCCCCTTACAGCTCTCTGGGTCCTGCTGACATCAGCATTGCCCCTTCCAGAGGTTCTCATCTCACCCTCCCGTCAAGCTGATTTTACTGGTGCAAATGGGGCAGTGCCCAGTGACTATGACTTATTCTCATGGCTGAACTTGTTTGAAGAGAGACCATAACCTTTGAGTGCAAAGATCTGGATGGGCACAGGCACCTCAGGCAGAGGCATGCTGGATCCAGCTCCTCAGGGATACCCACAAGCAGCCAGAGCAGCAGCAATCAGCCTGGCCATACCCGATGCTCTGTATCAGCCTCTTGCCAGCACTGGATCCAGCCCCAGGCTTCACTCTGATCCTTGGATCCCTGCAAGAGGAGAGGCGGGCTCTGCAGAGACCCTGTTCCCCTTCCTTACCTCCCAACCTACAGTACCATAAAACACCCTGAGCTCACAGTAGGGACCCTGCCAGCTCCTCAGCACAGCCAAGGCACCCAAGAGCCCTGTGCTCCAAACACCCCACGCAGCCAGAACAGGCAGGCCACAAGATGCTGTCTGAAGAAACACCGTAACACCAAACCCCTCCTCCTCCACTGATGTTTCCAAGCTGTCACGGTCAGGGAGTGGTAGTGCTCAAGGGAAAAGGCAAAGTGAGGAAGATGAACCCAGTGGTGTGTCTCAGAGGGGTGAAGGAACCCAGGAGGGTTAAGAGGGTAGCAGTGACAGAGGAGGAAAGAGAACGGGGGGAAGAAGGAGCTCTGAGGAGGAAGGTGTCATCACAGGGTTCATTCAGGAGCTGCTCACAGGTTTTGAGGCAGGGCTGAGGACTGGAGCCAAAACTAAGCCCTGGGCCCATGGGGAACAAATACCCCTTCCACAGGACCCTGTGCTCACACGGTCAGTGCTGACGCCACGGAGCACGCACAAACGCACTGCCCCTGCGCTCACGGGGGCCCCAAGCCTCGCCAGGCCTCCACGGTAGCTCCGGCACTTCTGAGCCCGGGCACGGGGCCGCGCTGCTGCAGGACCGGGCCCGGGCCCGGGCCCGGGACCGGGACCGGGCCCGCAGGTAGGGAGGGGCATGCATAGGCTTCCACTCCGGGCGCACCCCCCTAGCACCTCACGGGGGCCTCGGTGCAGCAGCCGGGGAAGGCCGGCCGGCCGGCCCCGCCCGCGCGTCCCCCGGCAGGAACCGGATAAGCCCCAGCCCGGCTGAGCCTCGCCCCCGCCGCCGTGTGCCCTTCCGCCTCGCTCACGTGATCACACCCCCACGTGACCGCCCGGAGAGAGGGCGGGCCGCGGCGCGCCCCGCTACCCGGGATTGGCAGAGGGGTGGCGGGCGCCGCGCGACGATTGGTCCGTCGGACCGCCCATCGTCGCGGCGGCTCGTCGGCGGCCATGGCGGCGGTACGCCGGGCGCTACCCTGGGCGCTGCGCTGGGCCCTGGCGGCGGCGGCGGCGCTGGCGCTGGACAACGGGCTAGCGCGGACGCCGCCGATGGGCTGGCTGCACTGGGAGCGCTTCCTCTGCGGCACCGACTGCGCCGCCGACCCGCGTCGCTGCGTCAGGTACCGGCGGCGGCGCACGGGGATGCCCCGGGAGCGGGGTGGGGGGTACCGGCACCGGGGGTGTCAGAGCCAAGGACAGCCGGCCTGGCGCGATGCTCTGCGGCCCTGTCCCCTGGCACCCGGTGTGCCTTCCCCGCGCCAGGGCACAGAACCAGGCTCGCCCCGTGCCGGGGTCGGGGCCTTTCCCGCACTGCTCTGCCGTTTGTGCGCTCACGGCTGGCCCAGCCCCTTGGCAGAAGGGCGGCACGGTTGCCGTGTCGGTACTAGAAATCGGGCTGCCACGTTCTCCACTTTCTTTCCTGGTCGTGTTGCCTCCCCATGCCCAGCGAGTGGCTCTTCATGGAGATGGCCGATGTGATGGCTGCTGAGGGCTGGAGGGACGCAGGCTACGAGTTCGTCTGCATTGATGACTGCTGGATGGCCCCGACACGGGATGAACATGGCAGGCTCCAGGCTGACCCAAAACGGTTCCCCGGCGGGATCCGCAAGCTGGCTGACTATGTGAGTGCCACCCGCCGCAGCGTAGAGCACTGACGACAGTCAAGGACCAGACCTGCAGCCATGCTGGGAGCAGGGGAGGAGAGGGAAGGCCGGGTGGGGAACAGCGGCATAGCTGCTGAGCTAAGGCCCTACCTGCCGGAGTGGGGTTTTGTTTCCCTTGCCGGCCCAGCTCCACTTTCTCCTGCCTTGCAGCTGCCCCATCCCCAGTTCTCATTCTGTCTGCAAGCATAGGTCCACTCCAAGGGGCTGAAGCTGGGAATCTACAGCGATGTCGGGAACAAGACGTGCGCTGGCTTCCCTGGCAGTTACAACCACTACGACCTGGACGCCCAAACATTTGCCTCCTGGGGCGTGGACCTGCTGAAGTTTGACGGCTGCAACTCTGGCACACTGGAGCTGCTGGCAGAAGGTAGGCATGGGCTCAAGGCAGCACTGCGCCATGGGGTGGGAATATTGTGCAGGCAGCAGCAATTCTAGGCCCAGGGTGGGCTCCAGGGAGTTGCTTTTCCCTGAGCATACTAATTTAAGGGATTTGCTTACAAAGCAGGTATGAGACTCTGTTCTCAAGCCCAAGGTAGTGAGTGTTGCTAGCCCAAGCGTTTTTTACCTCTTCAGCCTCCTGGAGCTTTCACCGGTGTGCACAGCTTGAAAAAGCAGCTTTCTTACACCAGAGACTGCATTGTGCCAAGCACGGAAACATCAACTGCGTTCTCTGGGGGCTCTCTCTGCAGACTGCTGCCTCAGCTCTTAATGCAGCAGAGGCTTTGCCCTTCTGCAGTGTCTTTACTGGAGACCTCAAAGCATTTCACACACTTAACCCTTAAACCCTTTGGTGAGGCCATGTCAACATGGATCAGCTTGAAGCTAGAACAGTTTGTGTCAGCTGTAAAAAGGGCAGTTATCACGGCTTTTAACAGAAAAAAATGAAGGGAATTCTGTCATGAAAATCTTACTGGGGCTTTCACTTTAAAGCACGACAGCATAAATCCCAGTTCAGAAGTTATTTGCACACAGGCTGGCAAGTCAGCAGCTGAAAGCTCAGTAGTTCACTGTGCCAAGGGGGCTCAGCTACAGACTCTCTACAAGCACAACCAAATCCCCGTGCCACGGGGCCAGATTTGTGGGAATAATGATGCAACTCGGAAGGCGGTTTTCTCTTGGCTGGGGTCTCACTGCTGGCAGTGAGCTCCACAGTGTTTGGCAGCAGGAATCCTGCACAAGTCCTGGCCCTGCCTGGCAGGGAGAACCTGCCCAAGTGACAATCCCCTCAAAGCCAGTTGGTGGGGCATATGCCAGCTGCTGCAGCCAGGAGCACAGCTCAGCACTGTAAGTGACAGCTGAGCTGAAAGCTCTTGTTGGATCATATGTGTAGCCCAGATACAATCCAGTTGTATTGAAGCAGTTCCAGGGGAGAGAGAGCAAACTTTTTGTTCCCTCTCTGCTGATTAAAAGGGGCTTAACACGGCTGTCTCAGGACAAGGACAGGAAAAAACCTAGTGCTTTTGCATTCCTGCCCAGTCCATATGGCACAAATGCCTCATAAGAACATACTCCTGCAATGTTACCCAGCGAAGCTGTCCCCAGCAGCTTGATAGATACCAACTTGTATGTCCCAGATACCTAGAGGAAAAAATGCCACACAGCAAAACCACAGCCTCTTCCCATGGCTGTATGTACAAAGAAATCAGCAGTCTCGGAGCAATAAGCCTGCCCATGACCTGTAGCAAAGCTGTGAAGCTCACCTGTCCTTGGGAGGCAGGAGACTGGCTACAGACTATAAGCTCCCCTGTCCTCCCTGTGGTGTTTCAGCCGTGAGCATGTGTTCAGCCTTGATTTTGCAAGAGTTGAACTAAAACTTGAACCTGTGACATTGGATTAGTTCCTCTGTTTGACCAAGGAGGTTGTGTAACCTCTGTCTGTCCTCTTCCTTCAGGTTACAGGCGCATGTCTCTGGCCCTGAACAAGACTGGAAGGAGCATTGTGTACTCCTGCGAGTGGCCTTTTTACTTGAGGCCTGTGCAGCAGGTAAGGAGTGTTTCTCAAGGCTTATCCTGGGACTGGAAGTGGGAAGAACAGAAAAGCATTAAGACTGCAAAACAGCCTCCCTAGAAACTTGCTGCTCCCTGGTCTGACAGAAAACAAGACTGTAAGGTGGAGGACCTGAAGCGTATCTGAGGCAAGTCATTACTCTGCTGAAAAGAATTCAGTAGGATCCTGCAGCATGAAGGCACAGCCCAGCTGGAGCACACCAAAGAACAGAGCCTCATCCATCTGCTTTCTGTCTCCAAGGAGCCAAGCAACAAAACATTGGCAATGCAGACACACAGCTAGTGGATAGTTCGGTGTTATTCCTCCTGGATGCAGAGTGCTGCAGACTCACGCCTTACAGTCACCTCTAGGGACCAGGAGAGAGACTTTAAGACAGCCTATTTAATGGGAATTCTCCACATTGTTTACTGACAAATTTCTGCCAGCCAGGGTCCATGACCGACATGTTGCTCTCCACCCATAGCTGGCTTCCCCTGTGCCACCATGACAGGATGCTGCCATTCCCTCCCACTGGAAGTTAAATGCATTAGTCACCAAAGGGTGTAAACCCAAGAAATGGCAGTAATTACTGGGATGTCACAGTTTAATCCCACTGGCCCCATCACGCCTTCCGTAAAATAGCGCTCAAAGGAATTTTCTAACAGAGCTTGGTGGCCACAACTATTCTCCCAAGGGAAGCAATAGTGTTGTCTGGAGCGTGGGAGACTGGAGTTACTGGGCACAAGGCATTCTAGGGAACAAACATGCACTAGATCATCCAGATAGCTGGTGATGGAAGGGTGTTATCATAGCTCTCCCCCAAATTATCCCTGATCCAGTCAAGCCTTGTGTACAGTCTTGTTCTTGTACAGCCAGGCTCTCTGGCTAATCACACTCATTGTTTTGGCAGCCCAATTACACAGAGATCAAACAGTACTGCAATCACTGGAGGAACTTTTTTGATGTCTACGATTCCTGGAGCAGCATCAAGAGTATCTTGGACTGGACAGCACTTCACCAGGATAGCATTGTGAAGATAGCTGGGCCAGGAGGCTGGAATGATCCTGACATGGCAAGTAGAGCAACAACCCACACCCCTTGCAGCACCCGCAAAAAATCCTTTCCTCGGCTGTAGGCTGAGAAGGATGGGGAGGGAGAGAATCAGGGGAGAAACACTGAGGGGCTCTGACGGGGCCCTACGATCAGGACCCTGATGGGAGGGTCCCTGGCTGGAAAGGGAAAGAGAACTACAGCGATGGACAGTACCGAGGAAGCGCTGTCTCTGTGTAATGCAGCCTCTACAAGCAGTGCCAGTTCAGAACATAGGCGTGGCAGTGGGAGACAGTCTCCGAAGTGCTGATCTCCCACCAGAGGGAAAACCCCTGGGTGCCAGGCTGGGTGCCAGCATTGCAAGGAAGGAATAGATACATCCAAAAGCAGATTCTTAAACACTGCCTAGCCAGTTAAGGATCCTGCTTCACCTCCACCAGTGGTTAATCCTAAATTGCCACACTAGTCATGCCTTGCATTTCCCAACCAGCTGGTCCTGCTCCTGGCGCTCAGCCTATCTAACTAGTCCCCAAACAGGGGTCCCACCCACAGCATCCTGTCATTTACCAGTGCTCGGGTTGGTGGCCCAGTTTCTCCTCAGCAGGCAGCATTACCAGGCATTTTTGTTTTCTTGTCACAGCTGGTGATTGGAAACTTTGGGCTGAGCTGGGACCAGGCGGTGACTCAGATGGCAATGTGGGCTATTATGGCAGCTCCCCTCTTCATGTCCAACGACCTGCGGCACATTAGTCCTGAGGCCAGAGGGCTGCTCCAGAACAAAGAGGTGATCACCATCAACCAGGATCCGCTGGGCAAGCAGGGATACCAAATCACCAAGGTACAGCAGGACTGGGCTCAGGGAGCAGGGCGGGGCACAGGCAACCAGCCTCCTCAGAAAGGGGACACATGGGATATAAAGGAATGCTCAGGGTTTGGGAACAGAAGCTCAGCGAGCCCACTTGTTCCTGAAGCCTGCTTAATCAGACAGGCACGAAGACCATCAGTTCTGCCTCCCTTAATGTATTTTCTCCTTGGCAGGACAAGAACTTTGAGCTGTGGGAGCGGCCCCTGTCTGGCCGAGCCTACGCCGTGGCGGTGCTGAATCAGCAAGAGATTGGGGGACCCCAGAACTTCACCTTCTCCCTCACCTTCCTCGGCAATGGGCTGGCCTGCAACCCAGCATGCTCCATCCGGCAGGTCCTGCCAGCCAGCAGAGACTGGGGGGTTTACAGCTGGGTCTCCTCCCTGAGCGTGGAGGTGAACCCAACAGGCACCGTGCTGCTGAAAGTAGTAGCACTATAGGAGACACAAAGACAATCTTTTTGTAAGCCTCAGACCGTCTAAACTTCTTGTCACAAGAAGCCTGTCTCCTTCCTCCAAGCGGGGTGCCTTTGTTCTCTCCTCAGGCATTCACTACTCAAGTGCTTCTATGTGGACTGTGAACCTTCAGCCTAATGTAACAAATACCCATCACTCCATCACCAAGAGGTAACAGAGAAAGGGGCACTGCTTCTCTTCTGTTTACCCTTTCTCTGGCATCTCACCTAACTCCTTCTCCAAGGGGCTATAAGGGCCCCAGCAGGGCAGCAACTCCTGTTAACACCCGCTGCCACTACCAACCAAAGAAATGCAAAGGATTCATGCAGCATCTCACAGCCCTCCTTGAGCATTTCAGGGACAATAGGGAAACACACCCTGGCTGCCTTGCTCTTGCTTTGCCAGGCTGGAGCACACAGTCCAAGAACAAGAAAAGCTGCTCCTACCCCTGCTGAAGAAAGCCAACACCCTCCTCAGAGCATGGACATCTACTTCCACCTTCTGACAACTCAGGGACTGGCCTAAATCACTGTACTTCTTAGCAACTGCTTTCTTGACAGCTGCCTGCTTAGTACAAGTGTGATTAAGTATCATGCCTTAGGACTCAGCTTTTGAGGGTTTCTCCTTACCCCAGGAGTCTTCCTCTCACCAGCGGCTGTCACTTCCTTTTAGGTGACAACTCCCTCTCCACCCTTCATGGGGCCACTGGGGTCCCCCTTCCTCAGTGAGCTGCCTTCCAGAAATATGTGTGCTTGCTTTCCACTGCTGGCAGTAGCCTTTAGGTTGACTAACACAGGTCCTTCTGAGACAGGAGATGGGTACATAATCACTTCTGCAACCATCATGTACAAGTATGTTCTCTTCTGACTACTACACAATCACGATATCCTGATTTGTTCTTATTTCTGTGATTAAGCACTTTGATTAAAATGTCCCTTAAAAAGGCTAAGCTTTTTCTTAGTTCCACTGTACAGGAGTACAGCATGGTATCTGAAATTAAATTGGGTTTTAGCAAACAGGCCGGTTTGTTCCAGTCACTAAGTTCTTGTGAAATTTGTCACAATTATTACAAACAGAGCTCAGTAAAGCTGACATGATGCAGCCGTACAGTCCGTCTCACAGGCAGAGGCCAAAGTCACTGCTGCTAACAGCTTAAGCAGCAGGAGTTTGAAAATGCCAATCACATCAGCCAGTACTGAATAAATAAAAACACAAATTCTGCTACCGTTCAGTAACTGAGCGCTCTCAGTCCCTATGAAGATGCGAAGAGGCACTTTTCCATCCTCCAGCTCTACTTCCACTACAAGAAAGTTACTCTTAAGAGAGAGCTCTGTATTGCACTCCCAGCACCTGCTGACAGTGGACTTCCTGCTCACAAGCAGCATACTGCTGCCTCAAGTGGATGATCCCATCAAAGCCCAGGGCAGGTTGTCCACACTCTCGGTAGTTGCCCATCATTTGAAACTTCAGTGCTGTGCTTGGGCTTTTTCTTTTAAGGAAAATTCTAAGAAGTGCCAACAGCAGTCAGACACAAGGGGCAGGCAGCTGAGGCCTGTCACACCATCACTTTCAGTGTGACAGCATGCAGCTGGGGGAACCATGGACATGAAGCTGTCCCTTTCCTGTCCCTGAGCTACCATAACACTCACAGCCACTGCACACAGGTCATAGCTGAGCCGCAGCACATAACTACGGCTTAATGGTGTGGGTGACGCTTCATCAGATGAAGTCCCTTGTACTAAACCCACCAGCGACTCCAGAGCCTTTGCTCATGCATTGCCCCTGTACAACCGTTCCCTGTTGTGAAGAGGGGCCTACAGCCAAGTGCAGGGGCTGTTCACGGGAGTTCAGATTACTCTGGCCCCTACTGTGTCGAAACCATTGCTGGGTGCAAGGAACCTTACCTGCCTCTCCTCTCGGGCAAAGGCTTGGAGAGGAAAAAGGCCTCCTCAGGCAGCTCTGCTTTTTTTTCCAATCACTACTTCATCTACCAACAATTCAAATTCACAATAGCATTCCTGAAATGGAACCACTGTAATAGAGACATGAACTGTTTTAAATGAAACAAGCTGCAGAAGTTTATAGGAGGCCCTTTTGAAGACAGCCTTCTACCATGGAAGCTCATAAAAGCCTGGAGAAAAGCAGCAGCACAATGCTCATGCAGAGAAGCCACTGGTGCAAAAATCCATCAGAGCCTCAGGCTCTACATATATTCTAAAACACCTCTTGGTAACACAGTAAGGAGATCCCAGCCATCGGCAGGGTTTTTTCAAAAGCCTTTAGATTACAAACTGTTCATTTACTAAGCAGCTTTGCAAGCAACACCTTCCTGTTGGGCTGATGTACTTGGAAGTCCCACCCCACCAACAAGAGAAGATACACAAAACCAAGCAATGGATCACTTCTAAGTACTTTAATATGACCCATAACAACAGGTAGGATGGAGCTTAGAACTGGATCACCTGGCCCTGTAAGAAGGAAGAGACAGAGCAAGTTTATTCACCACTGAATGTCACCACCCTTTCTCAGCCACTCTCGATACACAAACATACCTTTCTCTTCTTGTCTCCTCCCAGTTCAAAGTGCTTGCACCTCTTAATGGCCAGCATCCTCTTGGACCTGCAGTTGGGCTCCACACACTCCAGCCTCAGCACAATCTTCTTCGTGGTCTTAGCCTGGGAGCAGAGGAGCAAAGCATATCAACGAACAAAATGTCCACAAACAAACAAATTGCTGTTCTCAGGGAAAGCTTGTTATCTGCACTCCTGAAGATTCAGCAGCTTGTTCTCAAAGTGTAAAGAAAAAGACTACCAACACAGTTAGGCTCCCTCCATTAAAAACCAGAAGGCACCTTAAGGACCAGTACAGAAGTATAGTGGATCTGTACCTTCACAATAAAGGACGCTGGCACTCAGTGGGGCATGGCTGGTCCCCTGCAAACATCAGCCACACTGGAAGAAAGTCTGTGCCAGTGAACACACCAAGGAATAGGCACTTCTGAGCAGTGTCAGTCTGTTCTCCCACACTGCAGAAGTTCAGCAGAAAGCCAGGCAGAAGAAATACCTGAAAGCAGCACCACTGACAAACTTTCCCCAGAAGGAGCAGCGACACGTGTTCAGTGCAGACGCACAGCTACTGAGAAGTTAGGTGAAACCCAAAGACTACAGAGGGAAGAATCCAAAGCTGCAAGGCTACTGTAGCAGCTGGACAGAGCTGTAACCACCAGTTATAAACTTCTGTCAATCATCCATATAATGCTGACTGGGAAGAAACAGAAATGGGGATGGCAATGTACAGGTAGAGAGTGCCAAACCACGAAAGCGGTATGGCTGCTTTGTGTACCCTGCTTGCGGAAGCATTTTCTGCAAGGTCTCCCCACTTCCTGGCAGAAAGTCAACTTAAAAAACTGCCATCTCATTTTTTTCTTCTTGCTGGAAGACTTCCTGAACATCTCCAGCAGAACACCAGGGCTTTCCAGCAGTGAGCCAAGTAGCTCTAAGTGCTATAACTAAACGGTTCACACAAAAACTAACAAATCAGCCCATCGGGTTTTGCTTCCCTGCTTTAAGTACCACAGACTTTGCCCCCACCCCCAACTCCTTGGCAGGAGGTATGTAGAGGCACAGAGGGAAAACATGCTGCAAGACTACAGTTCCAGGTACCCACACTGAAGAGGAAGGATGACAGCAGCAGGTTTCTGCAACTCATCTGTAACAGAATGCACTGCTGCCCTTCCACTGCTGCTTTGAGATTCTCAGGAAAGGCCTAACGCAACAGCTCTCATTTACTGGCTCAGCAATATGGATTTCCCTGGAGACAGCAGACTGCAAGAAAATGTCGTGTTCTGCGGTACCCCCAGGAGTTGCACACGCTTTGCTTCTATCATACCCTTGTCAGTGAAGACAGCCTCACTATGCAGAGCCTCACAAACCCCACAAAAAGTTTCAGCAATAAACTACTAACATTTCAAGAACATAAGAAAAGCAAGCAGCAGGCTGCCTTTCCCTTCACCATACTCCTCCCCTTTGGCAAGCAATGAGGAAAATGCTCCTTTCATTAAAAGCATCACTTCCAGTAAGATCCCGCTCCCCTACAGCATCAACGCTCCCTGCAGAACCTGCTCTGCAAACACATACTATGTCACTCCTGCAAAAAAAGGAGCATCTACATAAGACAGAAGCAGCAGGGAAGGTCAGCAGATGCAGATGAAAAACTTACGCTCCCCAGACAGCACTACCAGCACAGAGCTGCCGTAACACAGCTTGAGCACAGGACCACCACAAGGCTGCAGGAGGCTGAAGTGCCTGCCCCTCTTCAGCTGGGTATGTGGATTGCCAAGAAAGTTTCAGGTTCTCCTTCCAGTAGCAGCACTCACCTTCTTACGGAAGATGGGCTTTGTCTGGCCCCCATAGCCACTTTGCTTCCTATCGTAGCGTCTTTTCCCTACAGGAGGAAATGGCTGTTTAGGCAACAATTCAAGACATGCTACAAGCGCAACTAACACTCTTACCAAACCCTAGCAGACCTCAGTCTGCAGCTGCACAACCGACGAGAAGCAATCCCCCCTTCCCGGACAGCCGCGTGCTCCGCCCACAACCACCACCCTGGCGCGGGGCATGACCACCCGGGCCCCACGCAACTTCCCCGGGCCGTGCCCCAGAGCCCCCGGCGCGCACCCGTCCCTACCCTGGGCATACAGGGAGTCCTTCCCCTTCTTGTATTGGGTGACTTTGTGCGGCTGGTGCTTGCCGCATTTCTTGCAGTAGGTCCGGCGGGTTTTCGGGACGTTCACCTGGAGGAGCAGGGAGAAGCCGGTCAGCACGGCCAACAACCGCGCAGGGAGACACCACGCCGCCCTCCGGGGCCCCCCTCGCCCCGGCGCTGCCGAACGCAATCCGGCCGCCCTTCCCCGCCCCTCGAGGAGACCCTGCGCCACCATCCCGGGCCTACGGCCTCCCCCACCGCCCCGACCCGGCCTAGCCGCCAGCCAAGCACCCACCGCAGCGGCCAGCGCCTCGGGCGAGCGGAGCGAGCCGCCGCCGGGGCGGATGGCAGCAGATGGAGTCGGACCCGCAGCCCGCTGCCGCCAGCACTCACCATGTTGTCAGCTGCGGCCTGAAGAGAAGGAGCGCCCCGGAAGCGGAAGCAGATGGGACCGGGGGACCATCGAGAGGAGGCGCGCAGGGAGGGCGAGTGGCCCGTCAGGCACTGGGCGTGCAGCGCCCCCTCCCGGTGGGAGGAGAGCGGGGCGGCGGCACCGGCTGGGGGGCGCAGCGGGGGGCGCAGCGGGGGCCGGGGGGTGGGGGGCTGCGGAGGAGTGGGGGTGCAGGGCGTAGGGGGTGAGGGTACGTGGCTGTGGGGGTGCCAGGGGGTGACTGGGGGGGGGTGTCTGTGGGATGTGCAGGGTGCGCGACGTGGGAAGCAGGGGCAGGCAGCCAGCAGGAACACGGCGCTGCCCCACAGCCCGGACCCCGGACCCAGCCGCAGCCCTGCACTCCGGTCCCCACGTCCCGGCCCGCACCCCTGGTACCACCTCCAGGCCCCCCGTCCCCTCAGTGCAGGGCAGGCCCTGGCCACGGCCGGAGGCCCAGCGGCCCCGCGGAGGTGGCCCGGCTGTCTCCAGGAGGAAGCACAGCTGCTGCTTTTGAGTCAGAAACCAAAAAAAGGGGAACCGAAAGGGTGGGGTTGGCCGGCCCCGTCCTTCCTCCCTGCGCGGTCGACCCCACCGTGCCTGCCTCCCTCCCTCCCGGCCGCCACAGCCACCCTGACCCGCCAGGCTGGGCCGCTCGGGGTGGGCGCAGGGCAGCGGGTGCAGCGGGACCCTGGCTGGCCAGAGTGGCGGCAGGAGGGCTCGGTGAGTGTGCCAGGGCGCAGCGGGCCCAGGGCAGCCGTGTCCCGGCACCGCGTGGCGCAGGGAGAGGCGCGGCGGGGAGCACGAGGGTGGCTGGGTGCGCCCTGGGTGCCGGCGCGGCCCCGTTAACGTCGCTGGGGGGGAGCCATGGCAGCAGGAGGCGGGAGCATCCATGCGGCGCCTGCTTGTACCGGTGCTTGCCTCCTCAGCGGTGCCGGCAGCCACAGCACCTGCTGGGGCTGGGAAAGCCATCCCGGGTGCAGGCCACATGCTGCCAAGCTGCGGATGAGCTGAGCTGGGAAGGCTCAGCCTTGTCCCGCAGCCTGGCCAGTTCTGAGCAGGCAGCATCTGCCACCGGGGGTGGGACAGCTGCCATGGGGCCACAGTGCCAGAGGCCATGGGGGTGTAGCAGAGCAGGGCGGTGGGGTGGTGTGTGGGTGCCAGGGCCTGGAGGGGTGCCCTGGAGCAGGGGGTTCAGGGTGGTGCATGGGTGCCAGGGACCCCAGGGCTGCACAAGAGCAGGAGGGCAGGGTGGTATGTGGGTGCTAGGGGCTCTGGGGCTGCAGCAGAGCATGGGATCAGGGTCGTGTGTGGGTGCCAGGGACCCCAGGGGTGCTCCAGAGCAGGGGGTCGGGGTGCTGACTGTGCCTTTGACCACTCCTTGCTCGTGCCTTTTGCAGTGGGCGCTGCTGAGGTGCAGCTCTGGGTTTGTTCCCGAGTCTCTCCCATGCGGGAGTTTCCCTCCTCAGTCCCTCCCACCCTTCATTTTTGTCACCCTCCAGGCTGCACCTGAAACATGGGGGCTGTGGAGTTTGTCATTCCCAGACACCGCGTCGTCCTTCCCACTTGCCCTGAGCATGCCAGCCCCCTGCCAGCCCCCCATCAACCAGCAGTGGCAGGAAGGCTCGGCTCCTTAGCAGGACACGGGGAAGGGGCCAGGGAGCTTGCCTGCGGGGGGGTGGCCCCGGGACCATAGTGGGGCACAGTGTCCAGTGGCATGGGGCCAGCAGTGCGTGCTGGGCCCAGTGGTGTCAGAGCACGCTTGGCCGAGGTGTGACAGTAGCAGGAAGTCACATTAGCTTGGGGGGGGGACACACAGGATATGCTTCCACCCACCCACTCATCACCTCTGCTGTCACAGCGCGGCAGCGATGGCTCGCTGCGGGGGTGAGTCTCACGGGGCACCCACCACCCCAAAGGACAGGCAGGGACAGAGCGGGGCTGGTGGCAGTGCCGGGGAGAGGGAAGCTGTGCCATGCTGGGGACAAGGAGGCAGTGCTGGGGATAAGGGTGGCTGTGCCATGGTGGGGACAAGGAAGCAGTGCTGGGGACAGGGCAGCTGTGCCACGCTGGGGCAGAACAGCCCTCTGAGATACTCATTGTCCTTTCCTCTCTGGCAGCACTGTCCCAGAGGACACAGCAAGGACGTGTCCCATCTGCCCAGCACTGCTGGCAGTGACTCAGCTGCTGCAACTCAAGGTAAAGCTTCTGGGGACCCGGCACTGCAGTTGGGATGGGCTGGAGCCCAGGGCTGCTCTGCTCAGCCCGTGTCTGTGCCAGGGGGTGCAATGGGAGCCCTCCTGCTCTTGGGACACAGGACTGGCAGCCCCATTTTATAGCTAGGGAAACTGAGGCATGGGGCTACAGGGGGATGCTGGGGTTGCTCTGTGCTCGCCCACCAGCCTGCCAGCAGTTTGGGGTCACCACCCCAGCCACCTGCCCTGTCCCCAGCAGGGACCCCAGTTCCTTCCTCCCCAGGCCTGGATCAGCCAGTGGAGGCTACTGTTTTTTCTAAAAGACTGACAACTCATTTTTTGTTTGTTTTTTTTTTTAAACCACCCAAACAAGCCGGAAAGGCCTGAGCCATGAGGGCCACAAGGGGAGGGAAGGGAGGACTGTGGGAGAGAGGAACCCTGCTTGTCTCCAACCTCTCTGGCTACAGCCACCACAGTGGGGCAGGGTCAGGATTGCAGCAGCAGGATCTGTGCTGGGAGGGTCTGGGCATCACCAGCAGATGGGAGGATGCCCCTGCTCCTGCCCCCAGGCTGGGGCATGCCCTGGAGAGAGGCATAGCAGGTGGGACCAGCTCCTGGCATCTTTGGTCTCCACCTGGTCCCTGTCGCGAGTGAGCCAATGCCTGCCTCCTGTGTGGGGGGAGAGGATGGGCTGCCCAGCTGGGTAGCGGGGGGCTCAACCCTTGACTCTGGCCCACCTCTGAGCCTTCCCCCAGAGGAGATGGGCAGGGGAGGGAAACAGCTTCTCCCAGGTTGCCCTCCAAAGCTGTTTTTGTAGGAGGAAAAAGGGAATTAAGGTGGAGGTGAAGGGGGAGCAGGGCATGTAGGTGGTCGGGGCAGGAGACACGAAGGAGGGCTCCAGGGGATCACAGTTCAGCAGTGGTTCCACGCAGCTCATCATCTCCCTGTTAGGTCCAGGCTGGAGTCAGGTGTTGGTTACAGCCCTCAGAGAAGGAGAAGCCCACAGCTCCAGCCGTGTGGCTCTGTGAGGTGCTGGAACCATCTGGGTGTCGCAGTGCCGAGGTGTAGCATGGAGTGGCACAGGGTGAGATGGACAGGCTGCTCCAAGAGATGGGCCAGAGCAGATTTCCAGTCCCCTGAAGGCAGGGCAGCAGTGGGACGTGGGGCTCCCATCTGAGCCCTTTCCTGCCCGGACCATTCCTGGAGAGGCTCAGGAGGAGGGCTTTGCTGGGGACGTCTCGTTGCTGGCTGGAGGCAGCCCTTTGAGCCTGGCCTCCAGCAAGCACTGCTCACAAGGGAGGAAAGGGGGTTGAGCATCGTCCCTGCACTCTTGCAGGCTCCATGGACGCAGGATGGATGACTTTAGGGCTACTCTGTGCTCTCGACAGCATGGCACTGCGGCTATTCAGGGCCAGGACCTACCCACAACTTTTTAGGGACTGGCCTCCCATGGCTGTCCCTTGCACACACTGCCAAGTCAGCACATCCCCAGCACGAAGCGCCTGTGGTGTGGCAGGAGGAAATGGCCCACACAAACACACCCGCATCATGTTGGAGGGGAGGAGGGAGCCTGCTGGGTGTTGCTGCTCAGGCTCTGTGCTCCTCCCCGGGGCTACGCTTCTTGCAGCCTCCCCGGCTCCCTCTCTCTCCGGCTGTCTGTGTCTGTCTGTCCATCTGCACGCCCAGGGGGCCCCTCCAGCATCCAGCGGCAGCTGAAGCTGGCTGAGTGGTGGCTTGGTCTGCAGCCTGGTGTTGGAGAGGGGACGGGAGAGGGCGAGGTCACATCGCAAATACCCTACACTGACCTGCCTGCACACTTCTGCAGCTGATTCCCCCCGTGGGGGTCCCAGCACCCCCTGGCTGCCCCTCAGGCAGGGGGGAGAGTGCACCTGAGCGAGGTCCAGCAGTGGGCAGGTTTTCAGCTGAGCAAGCACTGTGTCAGCGTTGTCCTGCCCACAGCAACCCGGCGAGCACAGCACAGACGAGGCTGGGGGGGCCGACATGGCCAGCATCATCCTGGAGAGCATCTTCTTGAAGCGCTCACAGCAGAAGAAGAAAACATCTCCTCTCAACTTCAAGAAGCGCCTGTTCCTGTTGACGGAGAGCAAGCTGTCCTACTACGAGTATGACTTTGAGCGGGGGGTGAGTTGGTGGCCTCAGGGCCATAGGGGCTGTGCCATGGCAGTGCCCATGGGTCACCAGTTGTCCCTCACCAGCACCCAGCCCAAGGGGTGGTCGGATGGGGATGGTGGTTGGCTTGAGGCTCCCCAGGTCTCCCCCCTGACAATCGTTCAAACCAACTCCGTCTCTTGCAGCGCCGGGGCAGTAAGAAAGGCTCAGTGGACATTGAGAAGATCACCTGTGTGGAGACGGTGGTGCCTGAAAACAACCCTCCCCCTGAGCGGCAGGTCCCGGTGAGGAAGGTCCCGGAGTCCCCGCTTGTGTCCCCCGTCCCCTCACTGGGGAAGTAGGGAGAGTTACCTTGCCCTGGGGTGGTGGGAATGGGGGACAGCCCTGCTTGGCATGGGGGGCTCTGCACCCACAGTCCATACCATACCAGGGTTCCAGCTTGATGCAGGACAGGGGGAGCAGGGGGACGCCAAAGGCTGTGGGTCCCAGAGGAGATGCCACCAGCCAAGCAGCAGGATGCCAGCATCCGTCTCTGCCTCTCTCTTCCAGAGGAAAGGAGAGGATTACAACAACATGGAGCAGATCTCAATCATCGAACGGTTCCCCTACCCTTTCCAGGTGAGTCCTCACTGTACCCCCTTTGCCGGTCTGCTCTGCCCAGCTGGAGGGTGCTGGGGGGAGGACCCCAGAGGGACCTGGGGCCAAACAAGGCATCGCTGCCCCAGTGCCAGCTGTCACTCAGCTGTTTGGGGATGCCCTGCTGCTGTCCACGCTGCGTGGGGCAGGCAGGTGAGCTTCTGTGAGCCTCGAGGAATTGGGCAGCTCTATTTAAGGGGGCTGCTTAGATGGAAACCTGCTTCTGAGCTCTGTCCTGCCCCTTTCAGTCCCCTGGCCGATGCTGGAGGGATGCTGGCTGCTGGCTGCCTGCTCAGCCCCCAACCCAGCTTCCTGCCCCTGCTGGCACCCAGCACGGCCCCCGACACACTGAAAGTCAGAGAAGGAAGTGGAAAGTCTCGGGGGAGGGGGCTTATTTATAACCTCTCTGTCACGGTCCCATGAGCACCATGTGGGGCCAGCACACACTGGCACAGCTTGTGCTCTGCAGCAGCTGCTCGGGGTGGCCACAAGCCTCGGCTCCCCCCATCCTCCCTGGGAGACCCCCAGCCAGGGCGCTAAGGTGCGTGGTCCTGCAGGTGGTGTATGACGAAGGGCCCCTCTATGTGTTCTCCCCTACGGAGGAGCTGCGCAAACGCTGGATCCATCAGCTGAAGAGCGGTGAGTTTGGGGGCTCTGTGGCTCCCTCGGAAAGCAGACACAAGCAATCAGCTGTGCGTGCGGCACGACCCAAAGCGCCGAGTTTCCGGGGGCTCACTATCTTGTGGTTATGTTACCCCATGCCTACGGAAGAGCAAGTGCTGATCAGAAACTTCTCCCGTGACAAGCACACTTGTAAGGCCATGCCCCCACATGCATGCTCCCTAACATCCCTGAGCTGATGCTAGCCGCTCCTGCCCGGCGGAGGTGGACCCTCACCTCTGTTACCCTCTGACTTCTGCAGCACCGCAGCCACCTCGGCTGAGGCTTCTTGCCCTCTCACAAGCCTGCTCCAAATTAGCTCAAGCAGGCTCAGAAGTTACTGAGGGCGAGAGGAAATAGCAGATGTGGCCACGCAGCTGTACTGGCATGCAAGGTGAGGGTAGAGCCCCCAGTGCTTTAGGAAACACAGACGAAAAGCCTGCTGGAAGCCAGGGAGCGTCTCTCCCAACCCACCCCAAGCCTCGCTTGGTGCTGCTGAGCTAATGCTCAGCTGCCTGGGTGCTACCTCCTCAAGCTGAGAGCATGTTGCAGCAGCACTGCGCAGAGGGGCTCGGGAGCTTGCAGTTGGCCGAAATCTGCTGGAGCTGCCCATATGTGTCTCTTAGTGCATGTGTATCTCTCTGTGACTTTGTGCTGGTGGGGCGAGATTAGCTGCTCGAATTGACACAGGGAAGTTTGCCGGAGTGAGGCGGAAGCAGAGCAGGCTGATAACGGGGAAGTCGGTTATTTCATGAGACCCCTGCTGCGCTGCGCTGGCAAGCAGCCAGCCCTCTCCCCACTTCCCTGCTTCAGGAGGGGGTTGCTGTGGCAGCTGAAGCCAGTGTAAAATCCACAGGGAAAAGGGGAAAGAAAATGCTCGCCTTTTGCTGCTGGGATGCCCGCATCCTGCTCCACCAGAGAAGGGGCTCTCTGCATCCTGCAGAGCTGCTGTGGGCCAGCACTGTGCTGCGATGGTGTTCAGGCACATCCAGTTGTCCCTCTAGCTTGGGGAGAAGTACGAAGAAGCCAGTTGGCACCTGCCTGGCAAGGGACCAGTCTCCCAGCAAGGGAAGTCTCTGAGCAGGCAGCAGATGGTGGCAGTGCCCTGCTCTCCCCATGGACAAGCCAGGCACAGCACTCTCCACTTCTGAAAAAAAAGGGTTCAAAAGAGCTGCAAACCGTGGGCCTCTGCAGCCCGGGGGATGCTGGATGTTTTGGCTGACAGGAGGGCCAGTCACAGCAGGACTTGCCCCTCCAAGCATGCTCATGTCCTTTTGCAGAGCTGCTGAAGGGCTTTGATCAAATCTGAGAGGAACGGCCTGGCTCTCCCCAGACTAGGGGTTTCGTGGCACAGGGTTTGCATAGCCACAGCACTGAAGCATGAGCAAGGAGTTGAGGGAAACCTGAGCAGCAGGGCCACATGTGACTGTGTATCAGTAGCACAGCAGAGGATGAAGTGATTTAATGGGGCTGATGGGGCCGATCATCTGCATTCAGGGAGCAGAGAGCTCTCTGTAGCAGGCTGGGGACACAGCCCCGGGTTGCACATATCTCCCCTCCTCTGCTACAGTGATCCGGTACAACAGCGACCTGGTACAGAAGTATCACCCCTGCTTCTGGATCGACGGCCAGTACCTGTGCTGCTCCCAGACAGCCAAGAACGCCATGGGCTGCCAGATCCTGGAGAGCAGGAATGGCAGTAAGACATTGGGCACCCTCCCCTTGCCCCATCCCAAGCCCCCGGGGACCACCACAGCACGACGCCGGGGATCTCTTCTCACCTTAGTCCCTTTTCTGTTCTGAAGGTTTAAAAGTTGGACGGTCACATCGCAAGACAAAGAAGCCTCTTCCCCCAACTCCTGAGGAGGACCAGGTAGGGGTCAGTGTCAGCATGTGGGTTTGCTCCAAGGTGTTTAAGGAAAGGTCTGCCTGGCAAAAGCCAACACGTTCAATGACTGACAGGGCATTGCTCAGAGATATACAGGCCAGGGCTCTGCTCTGGAGAGGGGTGTCGAGATGGTGCCCTAAGGGAGAAGGAGCTTGAACCAGGGGATGGAGGAAAGTCAAATGATCTCACCCCTCAGGTTCCCCAGGGGGAGCTGGGAGGATAGAGAAGCCCTGATATAGGGTGGAGGAGTCACAGGTTAAGCCAAAAGGTAGAGAGAAAACACTTAATCTTTTGTGAGGACAGGTCTCCAAGGAGGAAATGTTGCAATAAAAAGCGCTGAAGGGGGATTGGTCTCCTGGTGGGGATACATGTGGGAGCTGAGACAAACACTGCACTGACCTGGCCTGAGCCCACTGCCCTGCCAGGCCTGGGGAGGGTCTCGCCTGGGAAACAGTGTGTCTGCCAGCTTCACCATGTCCCATGCTCTCCCTTGCTCTGGGAAAGATGGTGATGAAGCCCCTGCCCCCCGAGCCGGCGCCCAGCACAGCAGGCGAGATGAAGAAGGTGGTGGCCCTCTACAACTACCTGCCAATGAACGCACAGGACCTGCAACTGCAGAAGGGCGAGGAGTACTTCATCCTGGAGGAAAGCCACCTGCCCTGGTGGAAAGCCCGTGACAAGAACGGGTAAGAGCTCCCACTGCCTGCAGCACTCGCCCTGCAACGGTGCCCTCTCCTGGTGCCAAGACACTGGTGGGCAAACACACCTCTTCAGCATCGCGGGGGTTAGGATAGGCTGCCTGCCTGCCTGCCTGTGGGCCCCTGCATGGGATGGCACATGAGGAGGGTGAGGGAGACTGAAGCAGGCTGTGGTATCAGCCCTCTCCAAGCATGAACACAAATGGGTTTGCGCCAGGGTTTTTGAGCCTATTTCTACTCAGCCTTCTGGGACAGGAACCTGCTTTCCCCTCGGCCTCCTCCATCAGTGTGTGACCTGCCCCTTTTCTCCTGCAGGAGGGAAGGATACATCCCCAGCAACTACGTCACTGAAACCAGCAATTCCCTGGAGATCTTTGAGTAAGAGAAGGTGCAGGGACAGGGCAAGTTGCACTTGGTTGGAGACTTTTTACATTCAGTTCTGTTAACCTATGCAGCCTGCGAGCCCAGCCTGGCTGGGTCACTCTCCCTCTTGCACACCCTTCAAGAGCCTCTGGCCCTGTGACAGCCATCGCTGCCCTGCTCCCTGCACCACCTGTCCTGGCTGGGCTAGGGTCAGCCCAGGCTGGGGACTGCGGTGGCTGCAGTGATCTCCCTGATGACTGTGTCCCTGTTCTAGGTGGTACTCAAAGAATATCACTCGGAGCCAAGCGGAGCAACTGCTGAAACAGGAGGTAAGTTTTGACTCCCAAGGCTGAGTCCTTTCTACACACCAGCCCTCCGTGGGCTGCTGTCACGTTGTCTTCAGCATGGGACTAACCCTGGTTTGCACTGGGAGGGGAGTGTCACCCCAACAGCCCCAGGAACTATCTCTACCCCAACGTGACCTCCTCCTGGCAGGCACTTCAGGTGGCCCCCCAGGCAGGGACTGGAAGTAGGACTCCTCTGACTTATCACACCCTCTCCAGCCATGCTGTGATCTTCACTCACTTTAAGTCTTGCCTGTTACAGTCATGCCTCCCCACAACCACCCCATCCCCTCTCCCCTTTCTGTTTTAGGGTAAGGAAGGGGGCTTCATTGTCCGAGACTCCACCAGCAAGACAGGGAAATACACTGTCTCCGTCTATGCCAAGTCCTCTGTGTAAGTGGATCTAAGAACAGCTTGTTCCTACCTCAGAGGGCCCCTCCAGGCACCCTGCACCCTCTGCCTGTCCTCCCCATGCCGCTGACCCCACGTACTGTCTCTCCAGAGACCCCCAAGGCACAATCCGCCATTACGTTGTATGCTGCACCCCCCAGAATCAGTATTACTTGGCAGAAAAGCACCTGTTCAACACCATCCCGGAGCTCATCACATACCATCAGCACAACTCTGCCGGTCAGTGTTTGGGGGACAGAGTGAGGTCAGCAGCGTTTTTACTGACATGACAGAATCCTCACCTTCCTGTGCTGAAGGCAGGAGGCTTGTGTTCCCTGCTGGAACATGGCGGGTAAGCGTGGTGTGGCAATCTACCTTTTTGTGTTTCAGGGCTCATATCCAGACTGAAGTACCCCGTGTCTCAACACCAGAAAAGTGCTCCTTCCACAGCTGGCCTCGGCTATGGTAATTTGGCCTTGGCTACCTCACGGTTCCCTGGTTGTAGGCCCTGTCTCTACCAGCAGTAACTTTCCCGGGCTGGGATCCTGGCTGTCCCATGGTAACAGGGCTCACAGCCTTTCCAGGAACCACTTCCCAACACTCACTGGCCCTCTGGTGACAG
The DNA here is from genome assembly GCF_965638725.1 of Aptenodytes patagonicus. Classification (NCBI taxonomy): domain Eukaryota; kingdom Metazoa; phylum Chordata; class Aves; order Sphenisciformes; family Spheniscidae; genus Aptenodytes; species Aptenodytes patagonicus. The sequence goes on along the minus strand of NC_134957.1, from coordinate 12,147,363 downwards.
TACTGACCAAGAGACGCCACAAGCTACTTTGCTCCCCATCCCCTGGAGGAACAGGTCTCAGATTTCGTGGATTTTTTGGGATGGTTTTTCAGGCAGCACGTGCTCGTGAGCTCTTCTTGGGCTTGTAGATCAAATGACTGGGAGCACCCTGCAGGAAGGTCACCTGCACCCACATTATGCTCGCACTCTCTGTCCTAGGGTCGTGGGAGATTGACCCGAAGGATCTGACCTTCCTGAAGGAACTGGGGACGGGGCAGTTTGGTGTGGTGAAGTACGGGAAATGGAGAGGCCAGTTCAACGTTGCTATCAAGATGATCAGGGAGGGCTCCATGTCAGAGGATGAGTTTATCGACGAAGCCAAAGTCATGATGTAAGTGGTGAGCAGCCTGCAGGTCAGTGCTGGATATGCCTTGCCAGAATGGCTGCACTCCTGGGTGATGTGGAGGGACAGTCTCAGGCAGCCTCACACTGCAAAATGCATCCGAGCACCTACTGCCTTTATGCTGATTGCCCGGTGAGCTTTTCTACCATCGACTGGGCCAGGAACACCTTCCCTTCCCAAACTCTCTGTATTCACAGATGCTTCTTCTGCTGCTTGGCCTTCTAGATGCTCAGAATTGCCCTTCTTGCCCCCAACACAGGAACCTGTCTCATGAGAAGCTGGTGCAGCTCTATGGGGTCTGCACCAAGCAGCGTCCCATCTTCATCATCACCGAGTACATGGCCAACGGCTGCCTCCTGAACTTTCTGAGGGAAACTCGGCGGCGGTTCCAGCCTGCTGAGCTGCTGGAGATGTGCAAAGACGTCTGTGAAGCTATGGAGTACCTGGAATCCAAGCAGTTCCTGCACCGAGACCTGGTAGGGCTGTGGCTGAAGGACACATCTCCAGCTCAGTGACAGCCACAGCATGTCCTAGACAGGGTCCAGCTAGTTCATCAAATGAGGAGAGGCAGCTCTGCAGCCTTCTCTGCAGAACATCCCTCTAAGCTTCCCTGCCCACCTGAGCATGGGCGGGATGCTCTGAAGTCACTGCTCTGCAGTGTTAGCAGAGATTGCAGAAAGGCCGGGACTAGGTAGTTTTCCAGGGGACAGGAAATGCATTTGTGGCTAGGGCAGGGTTTGCGTTAGGCAGCACAGGCAGCATTGCTGGCTCAGACATGAAAAGGGACCTCTCGACCCACATGAAAAGCTGAGCCTGCAGTTTGTCAGGCCTTGGGCTACCATTGCTAGCTTGCAGTCCTGCTAGGTCCCATACCTGATCTCCTCCTGGTGCCGCTTTGTTCAGGCAAAATCCCGCCAGGGAAGTCGCCCCTCCATAGATAAACAAGATGCCTGGAGACCTCTCTTGCTATCTTTGCTGAGGACTTTGTAGCTTGCCCCAGTCCAGGTGAACCTGCAGGACAAAGTGAGGCAAAGTGTTAAGTGGGTGGGGGCAAGATGAAGTTCCAGATGGTACGCGGGGATGGGAGAGGCAGGAGCAGATAGGAGTGACTGCCTCCATCTCTCCATCCACAGGCTGCTCGCAACTGTTTGGTGAACGACCAAGGAATTGTGAAAGTATCAGATTTTGGCCTTTCCAGGTCTGGTAGATAAGTCTGTGTCACTTTCCTGTCTCAATCCCCCATCTCCTCCTTCAGTCTCTTCTGCACTTTAGTCTTTCTTCCCACCATCCTCCAGCTCTGCTTTTCCTCCATCTTCTCCCATCTTTCCGCTTCATCTATCTGGCTCGACCTTCTGCCCCTCCACTTTCCACCACCCCTTTCTTACTTCCCCGTCCCTTTTCCCCCTCTCTGCTTCTTCTTTCCCCCACCTTTAGCCTCCTGGCTACAGCTTTCTCTCCACATCCCCTTTTTGCTATGCTTCTGTGTCACCCTATCCCTTCCCCTATCTTGACTAACTCATTTGCAAAGGGACATTTCTGCCTATTGAAACCCATGCAGAGTGCAACTTCTGGTCACTCTGAGAGCTGTCAATTCCTTTTGGGCTTGGTTGGTTGCATGGAGGAGTGAAATGTGAAATCCAAGACAGGCACCCTGATCCATTTATCTGCTGCAGGTACGTTCTAGATGACGAGTATACAAGCTCCATGGGGTCAAAGTTTCCAGTGCGGTGGTCTCCCCCTGAAGTGCTTCTGTACAGCAAGTTCAGCAGCAAGTCTGACATCTGGGCTTTTGGTAAGAGCATGGCATTAATGACTCGGACATCGGGAAGAGAGGGTGCCCCACAACAGTGAGGTCCTCTGCAAACCAGCTTCAGGCACAGGCGCTCCCGTGCCATGAACTGTCCCTACCATTTCCTCTAACAGGCGTTCTGATGTGGGAAGTTTACTCTCTGGGAAAGATGCCTTATGAGAGGTTTAATAACAGCGAGACAACAGAGCACGTCATCCAAGGCCTGCGCCTCTACCGGCCGCAGCAGGCCTCAGAGCGGGTCTACGCCATCATGTACAGCTGCTGGCATGAGGTAGGTTGCTCTCACCCTCGGTGATCACCCCCAGCTGCTCTGGGGGGGCTGACATGCTCTGCGGCTCCGCCGGGGTGCGGAGAGCAGTGGGGTGGCTGGCAGGCTCCAGCAGGGATTCCCCCCTCTCGCACGGCAGAAGGCCGAGGAGCGCCCAACCTTCACCACGCTGCTGGGCAGCATCCTGGACATCACTGATGAGGAGCCCTGACCCCTGGGCCGGCCCAGACCGCTGATCCCTGCCTGGTGCTGGTGGCTGGTACTACTGGGCTGGTGCTGCCCCACTGCCCGCCGGGACGGACCTGCGCACTGGACGGTACCTCAGCACCGCTGTCACGGACTCGGCACTGGCCACCCCCCGGGCAAGCAGGGGCCTGAGGGGTCCTCACGGCCGCCACCGCAGCCCCTGTCACCGGCAGGGCCCCTCGCAGCCAAGGGCAGAGGCGGGGCCCCTGACGGCCGCGGTCTCGGCCAGCCCCGCCGGGCTCCGCAGCCGGCGGCGGGCCGGGCCTGTGCACAATAAACAGTTCCCAACGCGGACACCTCCTCCGCTGCCGCCGCGCGCCGGCGCCGCCGCACATCCGCTCCGCCCCGCCGGCAGGGGGCGCGCGGCGGGCGAGCGAGCATGCGTAGCGCGCGCGCGCGCGGAAGGGGTGGGCTTGGCGCATGCGCGGTGCATGCGCGCTGCGGCCGGGGCGCATGCGCGGCGGCGGCGCGGCGCGGCACGTGAAGGTCGCGGCGCGGCGGTACCGGTAATACCGGTGGTACCGGTAGCGGGATGGACGCGCCGTCCGCCGCCGGGCTGGGCGGCGCCGACCCCCAGCTCCAGCGCTTCATCGAGGTGGAGACGCAGAAGCAGCGCTTCCAGCAGCTGGTGCACCAGATGACCGAGCTCTGCTGGGTACGGGCGGCCCGCGAGCGGCGCCGCCGGCTCCGGTGACCGGCGGGGGGTGGGGGCGGGTCGCGGTGGGGGGACGGGCGGGCTGGGACGCCGCGCTGACCCTTGCCCCCAGGGGAAGGAGGGAGATGGGGACAAAATAGAGCCGCCGTGGGAGCAGTCCCAGCCCCGGTGAGCCCGGGGGCGGGGGGGCTCTCGGGGAAGGGAGGACCCGGGGGGATGGGATGGGACTGGACGGGAAGAGCCCCGGGCAGGGGGGGCTAGATGCACCGTAGAGGATGAGATTCCCGAGGGGGATGACGGCGGTGCGCCCGCGAGCTCGAGACGCCCAGGAGGCACGGCCCCGGTGTGCGGAGGGGTGTCGGGCCGTGGCGCTCCCGGGACCAACAGGTCCCCCACTATGTGCAGGAGAAGTGCATGGACAAGCCGGGTCCGAAGCTGGACAGCCGGGCCGAGACGTGCTTCGTGAACTGTGTGGAGCGCTTCATCGACACCAGCCAGTTCATCCTGAACCGGCTGGAGCAGACACAGAAGTCCAAGTCGACCTTCTCAGAGAGCCTGTCCGACTGAGTGGGACCTGCGCCCCGGGGGACACCGGCCAGCGCCCTGCGAGGCTGGGCCCTCCGCTGCGCTGGCTCCCGGTCACTCTGCCGCCTGAATGAGCCAGGATCAGCTCTGGGGTTTAGGATTTAATTAAATGCAGTCTTGGGGAAGTTGCAGCCAGATGAGAGCCCATGACAGAGGCACAGTCACTCCTCCTCAGGGTGACGCGCTGCCAGCAGCTGTTTTTGCACTGGGACTCCTGGGCTACCGATGCTACGTAGGGAGCATTTGGCACGCACCCGCTCAGCTGAAAGGAGGGGTGGTGATGCTCGCATCAGGGGCTGATGTGAATCTCAGCCCTGGGCGAGACCAGCCTGTGACCGCTGCCTTAAACAGTGCTGCACAAAACAAACCCTCCTGGGTAGATGCTAACAAGCCCTGCAGGCGCCATTGCTGTGCAGTCCGGCACAGGTACCCTTAGTGAGAAGAGTTTGTTGAGCACAGTGATCATCCCACACAGTGTCGCTACTGGAAAATACTTTCACACTTCCATAGGTAAATCGTTCATGTGGCCAAGTGACAAATTTTCAAATTGCAGCACAACTCTGTCAATACTGACTTGCTCCATTAACTGCTTTCCCCTGGTCAATGTAATAAATATTAACTGGGTCAATTTTTAACATGAGATTCGCCTTTGTTCAGGTAGATGACCACTGAGAATTGAAAATCTGACCTTCTTGTCATTCTCCTTCCTTCCCAGTAATCCTGTTTATTGCAAAATTAGTAGGGAGGGGGCATAATTGTCTTCTGGCTAGAAGGTCTGCTCTGAATTCTGATTTGTTGCTCAACTGATTTGGTCCCATGAATCAAACTTGTTTCTGGGAGAGGCTGTGGCCTTTCCTCCTCATCCCCAAAGGGTTAACAGCTCCTGCTGTCCTGTAAAGCAGTAGTTTCTCTAGAGAAACTAAATGCAGGAAATAAGTAACCAGCTACTTTATAACCTCATGCACCTTTACCTGTGGAGATCAGGGGAGGAAGGCCTATGGCTGCACCTTCTGGACTTCTGCCCCCAGGACACAGAGAGGAGCTTCTAACTGGAGAAACAACAAACTACTGATCCACCCTCTGGAAAGGCAGCATAGCATTTCAGCAGTGTTTACATACAGCGTGGCTCTGGGAAGCCTGGAGTGACCCACTGACAGTGGCTTGGAGCTCTACACAGGAACCTGGTAAAGCAGTTTTGCACACGTCCCTTTGCTGTGGGTGGCTGGACAGGGCATGTGAGTTCCTAACACGGGTGGCTTGTAGCCAGCAGCCTTCCTGGGAACAAATTCAGGATGTGTTAAACAGAGATATGCAGGTATAAACCCACGTTAGTCAGGACACAGCTGTCTAGTTATCTTTCAGAAACTTACCTCAATAGCTAAGGACTCTTAGGTCACTCCTCTTCCCGCAATAAGCGATTCCCTCTCCTGTCCCTATCTTGAGTTTCTCTCAAGCATCCACACGGTTCTTCCTACCCCTGTAATCCTTCACGCCTTTCAGCACTGGCCCAGCTCTCAGTACAAATGTATCACTAGCCACTCGGTAACTGAACAAATAGTTTTTTAATAGAATACAGTAAGCAGGTGCTTCATCAACCTGCACAGCAGATGTTGCATGAAGAGGTTGGTCCCTCTGTAAGAGCCACAGCAGCACGTGGCAGCACCACTGAAGTTTTCTAGTTTTGGCTGTATTCTGTTCTTGGATGTGAATCTGTAAATAAATTCTAGCAGAGTGAGCAAAACAAGTACTTGACAGGAATTTTTGAATAAATATTCTGGGTATGTCATCTTTAAAGCCAGACATCCATCTTTTCTCCGTGTAATCTTAGCACCATGTTAGATTATTTTGTAACTGTTAATCTTTTAAGTATATTTTTAAAAAATGCTGTGAGGCCTTCCCAAATGCATGGTCTTCACATTCAGTAAGGGTTAGCACTGTGTTAGTGCTGCGGGGCCTCTGCGCCACCAAAGCCTGTGTCCTGACGTGAGCAGATCAATTCTTCATGTAAAAGAACAGTGAAGAGGCACCAGATCCCAGGAACTGGGCGGTTCCCAGTGCTCCTGTCTGTAGCCGCAGGAGGCTGCTGTCCCTGTCAGCCTCCTGGCAGTGGCAGGTCACCCATCTTGTGCCAGGGGCAGGTAGATGGTAACTGCCAACTCCTGCTTGTGCAGCAGTAGCTAGCAGCAGCTGAGGCAGCATGTTCAACCTTGCAGTGGAGCAAAAAGCTAGCAGTTCAGAGGCTTCCTCACACGCTTTCAGCTTCCTCCTCCTCTGTGCTGTGAGAGCCTTTGTCCTCTGAGGGCAGAAGAGGCTGGTGCTGACATGACTGATGTTTGTCTGCACTCCTCCACGAGGCGTGCAGGTCTGTCCTGCCTTGCTGCAGGAAGAGGGGCAGGAGGTCGGGGGTGAAGGGCATGTCCCTGAAGGCGTGCAGGAGGAAGATGCCGGACACGATGGTGAGGAAGCCACTGATGGTGCCGATGATGTTGTCTAGCACCATGTGTTGCCACTCCTTGAAGAGGATGGCAGAGCACATCATGACTGCTGTGGTGAACAGCACGTAGTAAATGGGTGTGACCACAGATGTGTTGAAGATGTCCAAGGCTTTGTTCAGATAGTTGATTTGGACGCTGATGCAGATCACCAGGCACACCAGGAGCACCCAGCCCAGTGGTTCTTTCAGGACTGGCTTCCCGGAAAACAGTTCTTTCAGGGCAATCCCCAAGCCTTTGACACAGGACACAGAAAGCGAGCCGATGGCGGAGCAGACCAAAACATAAACCAGGACATTGCTCTGTCCGTAACGGGGTCCAGCCACAAAGATAAGCAGAAGGGAGCTCACCAGCACACATACAGCAAATACAATGAATCCTTGGGGAAAGAAGAATTAAAGAGCTCTATCAGAGAACAGTAGCACCAGTGACAGATGTAACTGAACAGCAAGTAGAGATGGAAGACAGGCGGGTAACTGCCCCATCAGTATGTCTTTTTAGCCTCCACCTGTAGGGACCAGGGTTGGGAAGCAGAGTTGGTCTCCAGCCTGAGCAAAGCTGCAGAGACAACAGCAGCTCTATAGTGCTGATCACACCATCACCCCATAAGTCAGCCTGTCAGGGGATACAGCTGCCCGTGCTGGAAGGGGTAGGAGCACAGCCAGGCTCTACGGCACTAGCGGAGGTGGGGGGCTTGTTGACCAGGAAGACGAGAGGGCACAGCTCTGCAGGAGGCCCAAGAGGGTGGCAGAAAGCTTGGGAAGCCCTAGCTGAACTCTGTGGGCTGTGGTGGAATAAAGAGGAAAGCGCCACATCACAGGAGTGCGAGGTCCTGCCAAAACGCTCCCTCTAACGAGCAGCAGCATCTACCTGTTACTCTGCTTTGCTCTTCTCCCTGTGCTTCCTTCCTCCATCTCCTGTGGCTTATTCTGGCATTCATGCTATTGCCCAAATCATATCCTTGCAACCTGATTCATCCTCTAACATAAATACCAGGACTACTTGATCTTGGGCATAACTCCTTGAATTGCTCATTCATCTTTGCCTGAAGTTCCTCCTCTGTCTTCCCTCAGCCACACCACTGCCACACTCGTGTACAGGAATTCCATCTCCTATCCCAGCACTGCCACAGGCCAACCCCTTCTGCTGACAGCTGCAGCTAATTCCCATGCTCTTCATTTTTTGCATCTATACCTCATAGACAGTACAAAAAAAGCACTCTTGGTAACTGTTAATGACCCAAGTTCTCATCCTTGCTTCAGCACAGACCCAGTGACTTGGGAGCATCACCCAGACTCCCTCTCTGCGAAGTGGGGTTCCCGTCTGCTTCTTTCATCCGGGGTCAAGAGGACCTAACAGTCCTAAAAAGCCATTCTGAAGCTGACATGTCCCCTATGTTTTGAGCTAGTTAATAAGGTGTAAATCCTCTGAGCACATGCATTAAATGCTGTTTGACTGTCACCAATCTTTCATATTTAGAGTGTGGAGACCCCAGCCTTTTCCCACCACAGAAGGCAACCCACAAGCTATCCTGGACACAGGGGAATGTTTCCTCCACTGGTGCGCAGAAGAAGAATCAGCTCAATTACCCTTTAGTTCAGTCCTTCCCAATCTAGCCAAAAGTTGTATCCTACCTTCTACTGTCATTTCCAAGCCTGAAGTTGACAGGACCCCTTTTATTTAAGTACCTGGATCTTTCAGCTTCTCTGCCATTGACTCCAGGCTGGAAACCTCTTCTTCCTGTGGAGCATGGATCACCATCACCGTGGAGCCCAGGATACTCAGGATGCAGCCAATCTTCCCATGAACATTCAGCTGCTCATGCAGGAAGGTGGAAGACAGAACTGCACTGAAAGATAGTAAAAAAAACCCCAAAACCAATTAGGCCAAGGGATGGAGTACCTGAGGGAAGAGACAGAGGAAAGCAGAGCAACTGCTTTCACCACTAAGGTAGGTGAGGTAAGGGTGTTTCTGAGGCTGCTTACCTGACAAGGACACTTAGAGCACCCAGTGGAGTTACCAGCGTTGCAGGGGCAAAGGCATAGGCAGCAAAATTTGCTGCTTCTCCAACTCCCACTGCAAGAGAAACTCTGTCAGGTGAGCATCAAAGTAGGAGCAGTTCAGCATAATACAAGGTTGAGTGCAGTCAGAAGAGAGCCTCAGTTTCCACCTGAGCATCCCATGTTTCTCTGAGGTATGTCATGCAACCAGGAAAGAACAGCACCAGCAAGAACAAGCAGAAGCCCGATACAGGTTCTCTTGGGAAGAGAAGGCTCATGGTTACGCATGGTGATCCTTAGTCACACGTGGCTACGCAGATGAGCAGTAACCACAGGAAAATACTTCCATAATGTCCTCAAAGTTGAAAGGAGTTTTGACCCGTTTCGTATTTCTAAGACCTGTTCTTCTCCTGCAACAGCTTTTACAGCTTTTTAAAGGGTAAATCAAGTACAATTGGTTATTAATGTTGAAAAGTGTAAAATAGAGCAGCTGAAATCGCTGTAGCCTAAACCCACAGTGCTGGATGTGCTGTTATCAACTACATTGTCTGGGCGGGCCATTTCAGAAGCACTTAACCCAAGCCAGTTAGACTAGCTCCTCAACTCCTATTTAGCAGAGAAACCTGGTAATGCATGAGACTTCAGAATATTTTAGAGTTCTAATTAGATCAACAACATCCTCAGACACTCAGATAAAAATCAAGCAGTCAAACAATGATTGTAATAATAAAACACGAAAGCAACTGACAAACACACTCTTAAGTGTGTCTTGCTACAGTTTCAGAGTGGGTACTTACTGCACAGCAGCCCTGCCCACCAAAGCCATTCTTGCAGGTAGGCGTGACCTCCTTGCCCTAAGTGAGGAAGGAAGAGTAACAAGAAACCTCAGATGAAGCTACACAAAAGGCTCGTTATCCTGCCAGAACTGCCTCGGAGAAGCAAGCGGGAGCAGTCTGATCTCCTCTACGTGCAAGGCTGCCATGGGTCTGCCTGTCTTGTCACATATTGGCCTGACCCAGACGTGGGCAAGCACTGATTCTTCTACCCTAAAAGCAAAGATTTTATCCCCTGGTTCTCCCGCGTTTGAAAGACAGCAGTTTCAAGAACGCGCGAGTGGTTATAGAAACGTGTCTCTGTTGGCTATCGGCAGTGGCTGGCTATCCCTGTGGAAGAAGTCTGCTTTCAGACCAAAAAGCCCCAGAAGCAAGGAGCGGGGCGGCCAAGGCCCAGCGCTGGCCGGACTGCCCGGGCGGAGGCTGTGACGCGGCCTTTAGCGTCCGGGGAACGCGCCTCCGGGGGGAGCAGCTACTGTGACAGCCGGGGGGCTGTCTGCCCACGAGCCAGAGGCGGCGGTGATGGGCCGCTCGCAGGGGAGGCAACGGGGCGTTTTGCCCCTCCCACCCGTCAGCCCGGGCTCCCCCCCCCCCCCCCGGCCCGGGGCCGGCGGTACCTGCCCTGGCGCGGCCGCGGCGGCACAGCCGGAGCAGCCCCTTCTTCTTGAGGATGAAGCTGCCGCCGATGAAGGCGCTGGAGGCCAAGGCTAGGCCCAGCCCCACGTAGAAGCCAGACCGCCCGCCCGCGCCCCCCATGGCAGCACCGCCGCCGCTTCCGGTGCGCCGCCAACACCCTTCCCCCGGCGCCGGGCGGAGCGGAACGGTCGGTGCGGGTGGGGGGAGCCTATGCTGGCGCACCGGGCCTGGCTTCCGCTCGGGGCCGCCGCGGGGCGCGGGTGAGGGGCACCGGGGGAGGCGCTGGCAGCGCCGTTTGGGGCTGGGGCCGTCCGTGAGCGCCGGACGGGCTCTGCCGGGGGTGTCATCCCGACAGCAGCGCAGCCCCGGGCCCCGGAAAGGCCCCAGCTCCCCCCGCCGCCGCCCCTGTGCGGGACGCCCGTGGGTGAGAGCCTGGCCCTCGGGGTGCTGGGCTGGGGTTGCCTTGTGGGAGCCTTCTTGGCGACGAGGTGATTGTATCTTGTTCTCCAAGCTGAAAAGAAAGGATGAGTAAGAGCAAGGACGATGCTCCGCATGAGCTGGAGAGCCAGTTCGTGCTGCGGCTGCCGCCGGTAAGAGACCGTTCGGTCTGGTACAGCTGAAGTGGCCACCATCACGTTTAACACGCAGCTCAGTCCAGTTTGCTTGGCGGGCACGGGGGCTGGGAGAGGGATTAGCAACGCGGGTGAAGTCAGTGGGAAATCTGCGGACCTGGCAAGGGACATGGAAGGGGTGGGATGCTTTTGGCCTTGGGTAGCCCATTCCCACGAATTTGAACAGTTTTTCCACGGCCTCCTCTTGAGAGGTGCTCCTGTGACACAGAGCAGGAGGCTCGGAAGACAACTAGGGAGGAAATTTCTATAAGGGTAGAGCTTTAGCAAGTGCTGGGTCTTCAGTTGCTATGGCTGTCAGTGTACCTGATGCTATTTGTTAGATGCTTAAAGCTGAGACTGTCCCCTGCGGAGACCACAAGAGCTTGGTGAGGGGAGCTGTAACTTCCCCCAGAGCTGTGGTCCTCTGGTAGGGTATCTCTGTCGGGGGCCTCACGCCACTGTCACAGCTGTATCATGTCGGGGGGTGTGAAGGGCACTGGGAATAACAGAGCCACAGGGTTAACGCGTGGTATTGGGAGGAGGGTGCAATTTTCATTGTGGTTCTTGCAGTTGTTTTTCTGCATTGGGATGGCAGGGGTGTTTAAAGCTGGGTAGGTTGGACAGAAGCCTTTGATGATTCTCGGAGGAAGCACACTCAGTCCTGACGTAAGTCTGTCCAACATTCCCAGGAATATGCCTCCACTGTGCGGCGAGCAGTACAGTCCGGGAATGTCAACTTGAAGGACAGGCTCACCATTGAGCTACATGGTGAGTGAGCAGTATCAGGACATCTTAAAACTCCTCTGACTGTCCGCACGTGAAGCTGTGCAACTTGCATGTGTTTTCCCATGAAATTTCTGCTGCCCAGGAATGTATTGCTCAGTTTAGCTGTTTAGCAACAGCACTAACCTGTCCTGTGGCTTTCCGCAGCGGATGGGCGCCATGGGATTGTCCGCGTAGACCGGGTGCCACTGGCAGCCAAGCTGGTGGATCTGCCCTGCATCATTGAGAGCTTAAAAACCATTGACAAGAAAACCTTCTATAAGACAGCGGATATTTGCCAGGTATGGGCTATCCTCCTTGCCTGCCCCAACAGCTTAACTCCTTGCTCCCCTCTCCAGGAAAACCCTTGTACACTTTGGGAGCTGGACACCCAGTATAACATGGCCAATTTTTGTATTCTCACAATATTAGCAGTTTAAAATTCCCCACTCCGCTTGGTGTTTAGAAATCTCATTTCTGAAGCATGAAATGTGATTGTCCTTGTAACAGCTTAACTGCTGCTGTGTTTAGATATGAACTGAGCTGGGTGTGAAACATTGTGTTTCTCGTACCCCATGCCCATGAATCCCTTTGGCTCACAATATGCAGTGGGAAGTCACTGTTCATCTTCCAGAAAAGCTTTCACATCCTTTTGTCCTTGCGTTACAATAAGCACCCTTTGTGTTTATACGGGGATTCCAGATGCTCGTTTGCACTGTGGATGGTGATCTCTACCCCCCTTTGGAAGAGCAAAGTGTGAGCACTGACCCCAAGGCAAACAAGAAGAAAGACAAGGACAGAGAAAAGAAATTCATCTGGAACCATGGCAGTGAGTAGAGGCTGTGCCAAACCCCTCCATCCCACCACCCCAGTGTCCCTACAGCTGTGCAGGGCACTCACCACTGCCGTGTCCCAGCTGTGCTGCTGCTCCGTTTTCAGTGCTGTCTCTGTTCCTGAAGGGATCTTCTCCCTTTTGGCATGCAGCTCTCCCATTAGGCCATCTGTCTGACACATGCAATCTGTTTCCTCTGTCACAGTCACTCTTCCCTTGAAAAATGTACGGAAGAGACGTTTCCGGAAGACGGCTAAGAAGAAGGTGAGTTGCTTCTCACACAGATGCAGGTGCAATAACCAAGGGATAGGAAGGCAGAGGCATTAGAGCTGTAACTGTCTATTAGTCCAGAAAACATGTAATTTCTTAACATTGCTTCACATGTTTCCTTGCACGAGATGAGGGTGAAGGGAGGGTAGTAGATTTAAACACTTCCTTGGGTGCTTCCTCCATGTTTTCCAAGATGCTCCTGAGGGGAAAATCCTCTGTGCAGAGAACTGCTGGACTCCATTCCTGCGGCTGCCTTGCCATAGCGCATCTCTTCCTGCTCATAGAGAAGAAAGGAAGACTTGCATGGAAATGAGACTTCGCTCATTCCTGCTTTCTCAGCTGAAATCTGTCTATGCATAGCCTGTTCACTTCCCCAGCAAGCAACACTACAAATAGAATAACTGTCATGTCAGCTGGGGGAGTGACAACAGATGGAGCTCAGAGACTGACTCTGTGCATATGCACAAGCCAGGCAAGGTGTTGGGGAGATGCAGCACTGTGAGGCTGGGAAGACTTGTTCTTCTCTGCTTTGCAGTTTCTGAGAACAGGATGGAGTGTTATTTTGCATGACATTTGAGAAACAAATTACTTGAGACATTCTTATAGCTCACAGGAGAGACTTGATGTCACTGCATTAAGATTCCTGGCTAATTTAGAAGTGAAAAATGAAACCTTCTTTTGAGTGAGATGGGAAGGAGTTGAGCTGACCATCCATCAGGAAACTCAAGGACTTTCTGCATACACACAGAAAGTCTTATTTCATAAGTAGTATAAGTAGAAAAATGAGAGTATACAACCCACCAAGGAGCTCTGTACAAAAAAGATGGATTGCTTTCTGGAGGTGCATAAATTACTTTTAGGGTGAACTTGAGCAAAGGCTGAGCAGAAAGCATAAGAGAAGAAAGGCTTGAAATAGGTCTCTGTTCAGAGGTGGAGGGTTGGAGTTGACCAGCACCAGCAGCCTGCACGAGGCATTTAACAGTGTCTCTGTTCTCTTTCCCCTCTCTGACCCAGTATATTGAGTCTCCTGATGTGGAAAAAGAGGTGAAGCGTCTCCTGAGCACAGATGCTGAAGCTGTCAGTGTCCGTATCCTTTTAGGAGAAAAAAAGCTCAAGTGGGGGACAGGACACTATGTGTGACCTGGGGGTTGTGGAAAGGGGAGACAAGTTCAGCTTTGTGTGAGTGTGAGAGGCTGGGGACGTAAGCACACAAGAGGCACTGAAGTTTTGGAGCTTCATCTTTGCCTTGTTCAAAGCTCATTGTTTCTTCATGGTGACCTTCCTTGCAGACTGTACTATTGTACTGAGCAGGAACTTAAGTAACAGCAGAGAAGTCATCAAAAAGAGGCTGGGGTGGTTCGTCCTGGATATCCATAGCGGCAAGGCCAGACTTGTTGGAGGGGCGGTGATCTCCTGCAGTTTTTAGCATTCTTTCATCATACTGCATCTTTCACATTCCTCTTTTTCCCTTGACTCGTCTGTTCCTGCTATCAGGCTGGGAAGTCATTGCTGAAGATGAAACAAAAGAAGTAGACAACCATGGTTCGCTCACCGGCCTGGACATCTCCTCCCCAGGGATGTCGGGACATAAGCAAGGCCATGGCTCCTCAGGTGCAGTGGGGAAGGCTGTTGTTTTCTTTCTAGCCACTAAGTAATCAGTTGGGCCCATTCTCTCTGGGGTAAGCCCTAACCAGAGTGAAGGAGAGAGGACATTGAGACAGGCACCCTGTACTGACGTGGTCCCTGGCAGGCAAAGAGTGCTGGAAGGTCATCAGCTGTGTTTTTCCTCTTCCCTTTTGCACACCCCTAGAACATGATGAACTGCGGGAGATATTTAATGACATCAGCAGCAGCAGCGAAGATGAAGATGAGAGGGATCATCATGACGACGAAGACCTGAACATCATGGACACTGAGGAGGACTTGGAGAGGCAGCTGCAGGACAAGCTGAATGAGTCTGATGGGCAGCAACAGGAGAACGAGGGGTCCAACCAAATAGGTGAGTAGGTGGCAGAGCGCAGCAGAATCGCCGGGGTGCTAGGCAGGCTGCGCTGCCCAGCTCTGCTGCTGCTCTGGGTCTGAACTTGCTCTTCCAGTCATGGGGATCCAGAAACAGATTGACAACCTGAAAAGTAAACTCCAGGAGACTCAGGACAGGAGGAAGCGCCAGGAAGATCTCATCATGAAAGTGGAGAACCTAGCCCTCAAGGTGAGAGCTCTCTCTCTCTTCAAGTCTTCTGCTTAACACTGGCTTGCCATTAGATCCAGCAAACTGATTCAGCTGCTGCCCTGGAAAAGCCAGGGGCCTTTGCCTGCTGGGTTAAAAATGATTATGGTGTGACCATACACACTCCAGCATTTCCCCATGGAGGCAAAACAATCCATGAAACTGCAGGAGATAAGGGGGCTGGTTGTCAGTGCAGCCTGGGACTTGCTGCACCATTTGACATGTGCCAGCACCCGTTCAGCTGAGAACACGTTGGTAACTGTGGTCTGGCATGTTTGTCTCTGCAGACCCGTCTCCAGGCTGTGCTGGATGAGTTCAAGCAGCAGGAAGAGCGAGAGAAGCAGCAGGTGAGGAAACTCCCACAGTGGAGTGGGAAGGACTGGGGCACTACACGGTTCTAGGCTTGGCCTCTGACAAAGTTTCCTGATCTTGTACCACACCAGCTGCTTTGAACTCTAGTGTTACAGGTCAGGTGTGGTTGTACCTCATCTGTACTTGTGTGGGGCTTCCTAAGACACAAGGAGGTATAGGAAATGGGGTTGATTGCAGCCTTCCTTCTGGAGGAGCAGTGAGCCAGAACATGTCTAGTCAGCAGTCCAAAGCTGCTAGGATTGCTGCCTGGGGTAAAACATGACACAGAAACCCACTAGCACCCATGTACAAGAAAGGGAGTAGCTGTAGGGTCTTGGCAGATTTCCTTCCTGGGCAGCTCTGCTGAGTTTCAACCAGATACCAAGGCAGGAGGTTCCCACTCCCCAGGTACCTGTTGTGTGGCTTCATCTTGTGGGCAGTGCTGAGTTCTGCCCTAGAGGTGCCCAGGCACGGCTCCCTGCAACGTACAAGCAAAGCAGCCACTGGCGTAGGTGGAAGATCCGCAGAAACATGGAAGTGCTTGGGCTGGAGCTGCCAGGAGTCCCAGCCATGCTTTACTGTAATGCTTCACTCTCTCTTCCCAGATGACATCCCTGCAGGAGCAGCTGGAATCCCTCATGGAGAAGTGAGGAGCGGGCCTTGATTTTTGCACCTGTGAGCAGAGCTGGAAGTTCATCTGCCATGCTGAAGTTTTTGCTCTAGTCCCACACTTCTGTTGCCAGATGTGCTGCTGGGCAGTGCTAGAGGCCCCATGCCCAGAGCTGCTCTCACATACATTCTGCTGGGCTTGGCTGAGTGGAGCTAAAGAATTGAACTATGCCTGTGAGAGCAGCCAAAACACTGGGTTTACTGTAAATATTCAGCACCATCCTCCCAGAGGGGTTTAGTTCTCCCTGGGACAGTGCGGTGCAGCTTTCTGCATCTTATTGAGTCTTGGACTTGATGGGCTGTGGCCTGGTGGGAGCTTGTTCTTGTGTTTGGAGAATGCTTGTGTCTGCAAACCAGGCTCAATAAAGTACCGTTTCCAACGCTGGTCTGTTTCTCCGTGGTCTCTGGAGCACAGACTAGCACTGCCTTTTGCCAGCTTGTGCCTGACCACACACAGCCCCTGGCTGGTGCTCGCACCAGCATTGTTGGGCTCCTTTGCTGAGATGCTCCTTGTGTGGCTGGGTCAAAGGGAGACTGCGTGCAAAGGGGACCCTGTGAGCTGTCGCTCTGTGGGAGGAACGAGGCCCTCCTGATCAGGGAGTTTCTTTAATTCTTCACAGACTAGGCAGGCAAATCCCAGATTAACCTGGCAGTGTGGGAAGAGGATTAGAAAGGCAGTTCCAGAGCACAATGGAGGGCACTGCGGGCTTCACCAAGGGTGTGCCACGGTGGGACGCCCCTCTCGCAACCTGAAGGGCAGGGGAAGGGGAGAAGGCTTCCAAGCTCTGCCCGCAGTACGGAAAGCGAAAGGCCAGCAGAAGCCCCGGGGGATGACATGCGTGTCCAGATAGTCAAGAAAGGGAGATACCCTGAGGAAGACGCGGAGCTCGGGAAGGGTCAGAGCACACCCGTGTGCATGTGCCTGTGACCTGCTCCTGGGGGCCAGCAGGAGCAGCCATGGAGGAAACCTACCTGCTGAATGTGGAAGGGGTCAAGAAGAAGATTCTGCATGGAGGCCAAGGGGAGCTGCCAAAGTTGCAGGATGGGAGCAAGGTAAGTCGTCTTGGTTGTTACCCCAAAGCCGTAGAAGAGGGGAGTGGACCCAACACCACTAGCCCTGTCCATTATGGTTAAATTCCGTGCTCACAAGCTAAGCTCCAGGTCTGCGGTATGGGGAGATCCCATCTCCAGGAGATCCCTTGCAAGGGGGGTACAGGAAGGGCTGTTTTGGGCACAGGCAGCCACATTGCCCTCACAGTGACAGCTGACATTGCCTGCTGCCTTCACCTTGCATTGGTGCTGTTACCTGCCTCCTTCCTCTATCCTGGGGCCATCAGAGCTCAGTGGCCACGATGGGTTGCTGGAAATCCGCCTCTCCTGATGCGTGTCAAACAGGAGTGAGGGGTGCCAATGGGGAGCTTTTGGGGGTTTCAGAGATTCCCCAGCCTATGGGTATGGGTAGATCAGTGTGGGTTCCGCCAGGTCCTGGTGCATGCTGTGGGAGCACTCTCTACTGGGTTATAAAGAGGGCTCCAAAGAGAGCAGCAAGATATGGGCATTAAGTTACTCCACCATCTGCTTGCTGTCTAAGACAAGTGGGTAGGAAGTACAGTCTCCTGCTGCAGATGGAGAGCTGCCAATCATATCAGCACCTCAACAAGAGCAGGCTTAGCCCCGCGTCCTGGCCCTATGGCAGAGGGATTCAGGGCTGGCGAGGGGACGGAGGGCTTTCACTGCAGTGCCTGCCCTGGCTCAACACTGAGCTTTCTCCGGGGCAGATCACCTTCCACTTCCAGACACTGAAGGATGACTTTGAGCGGACAGTGATTGACGACAGCCGGGAAGCTGGCATCCCCATGGAGATCATCGTGGGCAAGATGTTCAAGCTGGAGATCTGGGAGACGCTGCTCAGCTCCATGAGAGCCGGGGAGGTGGCCGAGTTCTGGTGCGACGCCATCGTGAGTGAGGGGCCCATGGGCGCCCACTCCCCTCCTTTCTGCAGAGCCAGGGCACAGGACCATGCACCCCAGAGATGCTCCAGCCTCGTCTGGTGCAAGCACAGGGGACACAGGTGTCACTTAGCCATGGCACCAGGGGGGCTGCCCCAGAGGAAGGGGGTGCAGGCTGGCCCCATGCAGCTGAGCGGGGTGCTCCCCCTCCTTGCAGCACACAGGCATGTACGCCCTGGTCTCCAGGGGCATGCGGAGGATCGCAGAGGGCCGGGACCCCCTGGAAGGGCAGAAGCACCGCTGTGGCATGGGCAACATGTTTGACTACCACAGCACAGGCTATGATGACCTGGACGAGCTGCAGCGGACACCGCAGCCCCTCATCTTCATCATGGAGTTGTTCCGGGTAAGGGGGATGGTGGGGATGGCTGCCAGCGCGGGGACAGCCAGGGCAGGCAGCTCAGCTCCCACTGCCCGTACAGGTGGAGGAGCCCTCGGCATACAAGCGAGACACCTGGGCTATGAGCAAGGAGGAGAAGCTGGCAGCGGTGCCCGTGCTGCACAGCGAGGGCAACCGCCTTGTCCTCTGCAAGGAGTTTGGGCAGGCAGCGGCGAAGTACCAGGAGGCTGTCATCTGCCTGAGGAACCTCCAGGCCAAGGTGAGCAGGACACAGCCACCTCCTGTCATCCCTGCCTGGGTTTCCTCAGCAAAGCACTACCCTGTGGGCCCTGGGTGCCCGGGAGGGGACAGCCACAGCTGTGAACTAAATGGCTCTCTGGGGCAGGAGAAGCCATGGGAGGATGGATGGCTGAAGCTGGAGAGCCTGGTCACGCCACTGGTGCTCAACTACTGCCAGTGCCAGCTGGAGCTGGGCGAGTACTATGAGGTGCTGGAGCACACAACAGAGCTCCTCCAGAAACACAACGGTACCCATGCCCTGCATCCTACCCCCCTGCTGTGCCCACAGCCCCCAGGGACTGTGTCCTCTGGATCCCCCATCCATGACAATGCTCAGCCCACATCCCTCTGCCTGTGATGGTACCTATATCATTTGGATCCTCATGTCCACTGCAGAACCTGTGTCCCAGGTCCCCCTGCCCATGACAGTGCCCATGTCCCTGGTTTCCCCTGCCCATGATGGCACCTGCACCCCATGTCCTCTAGGTCCCCCTGCCCATGATGTTGTCCAACACCATCCAGATCCCCTGCCCACCATGGTTCCCCCTGCCCACCATGGTTCCCCTTGCCCGTGATGATCCCTGCACCCCATGTCCCCTGGTGTCCACAGTGGTACGTGCATGGCCCAGGTCCCCCTGCCCATGATGGTACCCCTACCTACAAGTGTGTCCACTCCATGTTCTCCTGCCTATGATGGTACCTGTGCTCTGTGTCCCCTGGGTTCCCAGGGTCTCCAGCTCCTGTGGCTGGTGGCCCTGAGCTTCAGGACCCCTGCTGGGGGCTCTCCTCTCCTGGCAGAAAACGCCAAGGCCTATTTCAAGCGGGCGAAGGCCCACGCTGCTGTATGGAATGAGCGAGAGGCGCGGGAGGACTTCCAGCGGGTGGCTCACCTTGACCCCTCCATGGCAGCTGCTGTGAAGAAGGAGCTGAAGCAACTGGGGGAGAGGATGAGGAAGAAGCATGTGGAGGATCGAAAGCGCTACCAGGGGCTCTTCCAGCCACCTCAGGGGCCACGGGCCAGTGAGGAGCAGGAGAGCAGGGAGGTGGGTGACAGGGCGATGCTGCAGGAAGAGGCATCCCAGGGTGAGGCTGAGGTCCTGGAGACCCCTGGGCAGGGGGAGCAGGGTGCAGGGACCAAAGAAGCAGAACAACCAGGGGCTGACCAAGCAGAACAAGGGACCCCTGGGGCTGGGTGTGAAGGAGCAGTGCCCAGAGGAGAAGCAGCCCAGGGGCAGCCTGCAGGGGTGGAGGTGGAAGCAAGGGATGGGATGGGACTGGGGGAAGAAGCAAACCTAGGCATCTGTGGGCCAGAGCCAGAGAGCTGGGGAGCAGAGAGGGGGGCAGAGGAGGAAGATGAGAAAGAAGAGGAGGGAGAGGAGGAAGATGAGAAAGAAGAGGAGGGGGAGGAGGTGGAGAAGGAGGAAGAAGAGGGGGAGAAGGAGGAGGAGGAAAAGGTAGAGGAGGACGAAAAGGAAGAGAGCTCAGCAGCAGAGATGGAAAAGCTGGCTCTAGGGCAATGTGGGGCAGCAGGGGGGACAGAGGCAGCAGGACTCAGGCAGGGGCTGGAGCAGGGAGCCAGTGGGGCAGAGGGAGCTGGGACAGGGAGTGTGGCCTTGGCTGAGCCAGGCAGAGCTCCAGAGCCAAGGCCCCCCAGCAAGGGGCTGGGGCCAGCTGAGGGGCCCCCAGACCTGGAGGACAAAACACCCAGAGAGGCGCTGGAAGAGGGGAGCTGCAGGGAGCAGCGAGCAGGCAGCGGCCAAGGAAATGCTGGAGAAGGCAACATCCCCCCAGACAGCTTCACCCCTGGGGCAGTGCTCCAGGCTGGGCACTTGGGGGCAGATGAGGAGCTGGGCAGAGGGGCAGAAGTACCCCCCTGCCCCATAGCAGCCCGGGAAGGGGGTGATGCACCCCCAGGGCAGTGCAACGAGAGCAGAGAGCTTGGGGCCACGACCCTGGGGCATGGCCAGCCCTGAGCAGGGCCGGTTACCCCTGGATGGCGGAAGGGCTGCCGGATCACTGACAAGGAGGCACAGCACAGACAGTGGGGCTGCTGTATGCTGAGGGAGCTCCAGGGCTGGGGACTGGCCCTGCAGTGACATGGGAACAATGCTGTCCTCACCCTGCCGCCACCGGGACCACCGGCCCCGCTGTGCAGCAGCGCCTGCTGCCTCACTGCCCCGACACATTGGCTCCAGCGCCTTTCAGCTGGGCCCTGCTGAGCTTTGCTGGCTGAGAAATAAAAGCTTTTCCTTGGCACCATGTGCTGGATTTGTTCCTGGACGTGACTGGCTTCCCTGATCACAATCTGCACCTCCTGCCTTGCCCTGGAGCCTGCAGCGCAGGGATGGGGCATTTTGCTCTACTCTTGAGAGGGGGAGTTAAAGAGGCTGCATTTCACCCCCATTTAAGCTCCTGAATCCCTTATGTGTGAAAGCTGTCCCCATACTCCCCTGCAGTACTACCATGTCAGGCCTTTGCCCAGCAGCGTCAGCCCCTCCAGGTTGGACTGAGAGCAGGTCCAGCCCTACAGCTATCAGTTCTGGGCAGGCTTCATTGTCAGCCAGGGCTGGGCTGCACCCTGTGTGGCAGGGAGGGCCTGAGACGCCCCAGCCTTGCCCTAGGCTAGTCCTCAACTGAGCCCCTCACTGTGCCATGGAGACACGGGGAACATGGGCAGCACTTGGGGCAGCGGCACACGGACACCTCTGGGCACTGGAGACCTAATGGGGCTCCAGGGAAAAAGCATGGAGGGAGAGGACTGCCTGCCCAGCATCCCACTGCTGCCTACATCCTTCCTGGGGCTGAAGGGTTTCCTACAGCAGAAGTTCCCAGGCAAGGAAGAGGGACTGTCCCCACACAGCCCCTGTCCCAGCCCTCAGGCTGCTGTGTGGCTCTGAGCAGACCTTGCTGGAAGAAGACGAAGGAAGATGGTGGTTGGGGGACGCACCTGTGTCTGGGGAGCCCAGGGCTCTGCTCACAGCTTCTGCTCTACCTCGAATGGTGTGGATGTCACCCTCAGCCAGGGTGACAGAGGGCACAGGGACATCCATGTCACAGCAGCCCTACAGGAGCGGTGCCAGGATAGCAGAGGGCCAGGAGCTGCCTTGACTTAGCTGAGGTGCACAGACAGAAGAGGCCAGAGCACTGATCCGGGTCTCAGTATAAATACAAATTTATTCTCTTTCCAGAGCAGAGATGGTGCAAAGCAGCAAGTACAGCAGCGCCACAGTACATGGTTACCAGAGCATTAGCCAGCCTGCTCCTCTCTCTGCCGCATCCTGGCTCCCAAACACAGCCCACCCTCACCCTGTACCCGACAGCCCAAGCACCCAGCCTGGCCACCACTGCTCCCCACACCTGGCACCGGGGCCAGCAGGTCTGCCCTCATCCTGCCTTTTCCTTCCTCCAGCTCCCCCCAGCCTGGGTACTCCTGACCTCATCCTCAAGCCAAAACCTCACTCCTCCCCACGCTCCCTCCATCCTGCTGCTGGGATAACAGGGGGGTCCAGCCGGGTCTTGCAGGCTAGCATGTGGTCCCTCACCACAGTCAAACAAGCAGCCTGACACATAGCAAGCTTACAGCCAGCCTAACACCAATGCCACCACTACTGCCCTCCTGCCACTCGCCTGGGTGTGAGAGGGGTTGGCAAGGACAGCAACCCGCACCACTGCTAGTGGACACTGCAGCACAAGACCCCAAACACCTGGCCATAAGGCTCATACTGCCTAATCCCCGGTGTGGGCACTGCTTCGCACCTCTGCCAGCATGTCAAAGGCAACCGCCCACACAGCCCTGTGCCCCCACATGTTGCCTTGGTCCGAACCTCCTTGAACAGCTCACTACTGCATCCTGTCCCAGCCAGCGACAACAGCCCTGTCCCTGTCCTCACAGCAAGCCCTGTTTTGGGCAGGATGCTTCACACTGGCATGCAGCCCTGCCCTGCCCCGAGGGCTCAGGCATCTCATCCCTCCTCAGCCTGTGGCCCCAGAGCACCAGCACCATCTCAGCCTCTGATCTGGGGCACCCCACAGCACCTGACTCCACCTCTTTCTCAACATAACACAGCATGAGACAGCCAGCCTGAGAGCGCCTTTGGGACCAGGAGCCACCATCACTGAGCTACCCCACCAGCTTGCAGAACAGCCTCCTCCACTGCCTGGCGGGACTCGCCTGCTTCCAACGAGTGCCTCAAGCCCCTCAGCCCAGCTCAAATTGGGGGACAGCAGCAGGGCAGCTGCTCCTTGGGGGCAGCAAGGAGGTGCCCTGCCTGTTCTGCTGCCTGTCCACACCGCTATGCTTCTGCATCACAGCTCAACATCCCGGTGGCCCCAGGGCTGGAGCTATGGCTGGAGAAACCCCTTCCCACAGTGCCACGGGGATGGGCAGCTGCAGGAGCTGAGGCTCCGCAGGGATGGAGCCGAGTCCAGGCAGGACAGGCTCTCTGTGCCACGGCAAAGGCACAGCTCCCCAGGAAACCAGCTGGGATGCAGTACCTGCTGTTGGTCCAGCCCTCTGCTGAGCTGCCCTCACAGCAGCCCTGCTCCAAGGCAGCACCAGCAACGAGGAAGGTGCTGGTCCCTGTGGGAGCAGATGTTGGGCTGGACTGAAAGTGAAGGGCAGCTGCACTTACAGTATTAGAATTTAATGGAGTGAGTCCATGAGAGTATTTAAGTACAGAATATATATATAATATATAGAAATATATGCAAATTAAATGATAAGGCTCTGTTATAAAGACCCTCTCAAGATAAGGCTACTAGCTGGGCTGAAGCTCTAACATGGACTCAACCCTACCCCATAAACCTTGCAGACTCTCCCCACCAGACAGTATATGCCTGCCTGGCTGTGGAGCCCTGGGTGGCAGAGAGAGTTCAATCCGTAAGGCTGGCAGCTGGATGCTGTTAGAAAAAGTTCTTTTAAAAACTGGGTGGCTCCAGGAGTGTTTTGGTGCCCCTGGGCACAACTGAAGAGTAGCAGGATGCTGAGCTCTGCATCCCCCAAGGGCTGCGGTCAAAGGTAGCAGCCCGCAAGCACAGGGGGAGACAGGCAGCTTTCAAGGCTTCCGTTCTTTCTTCTGAACCTTTCCACCCAGGCTTGGACACTGTGGCTGAGTGACTGAACCAGTCTCCTGGGGAGCCCACAGTCCCACTCCTGCATGACCTATGTTCCCCTGAGATCTTCTGGAGCTGGCAAGCATCCTGCGCAACCGGCTCAGAAGGAGTCTGTGCGAGGTCTGTTGCAGCACAGGGAACATGGCAGGGAGAGGAAGGGGAGGAAAGCAGCCAGGTAGCTGGTTAGAAAAAGCCTCTGGCTCACAGGAGGTGTTAGATAAGGGAGGTCATACCTGAAAGAGAAATGGAGAAGTCAGGAAAATAGGACCCAGAGCCACCTGGTTAGAACGGGGCTGCTGCAGAGCCAGGAGGATCCTGCTCAGGGATGGCAGAAAGTGGGCAAGGGTCTGTGTGGGCAGAGAGGGAAGCTCTCCCCCACCTCGTGTTAGTGCTGGCACCAAGCAATGTCTCCCCGCAGCACATGCATGGGCAGCCTGGGCGAGGGACCAAGTGCTGCTCCCAGGCTGGAGCACAGAGGGACAGCAGAAAGACCAACACCAAACCCCACTGGGCGAGTGGAGCGCCGTCCACACATGCATCCCCCAGTCCTCCTCCCTTCTGGGAAGAGCCATCCATGAGCATCTAGGAGAGCTTGCAGCATTGCTTCCATCTCGCCAGGTAACTGGGGCCTCGACCTCTCCTGGAGAGTGGTCTGGACAGGGACAAAGTGTGGAGGTGGCTCAAGGTGATCACTGCAAACTCGATGCTGGCAGGTCTGTCCATGTTCACAGTGGGGAGCCCCCCAGGGTGCAGGGTCCTGAGCAGGGCAGGAGGCTGCCTTGCAGCTCATCTGGGGGAATCTACTTGGTCCATACTCTTGGCAGCTCTGATTGCCTCTCCTTGCAGATGTGAAACCTCCTCCTCAACCTCTCTGTGCCCAGGCCACACACCTGTCCCAGCAGCACCACGTCAGCGTAGCTCTTGGCTGTAGGCGCTGTGGGGGATCAGCTGTCGCAGGGAAGCTGGGATCGGGGCAGCGCTCCATGGGGAAAACCTCATCTGAGGGAGCAGTAAGAGGCCAGAGAGGGGGATTTCACTTGAGTACCTCGAGAGTTGGGGAAGGCGCTCCGCAGCTTCTCCATGATGTCTTCCAGGCACACGCTGACTTCCTGGGTTTTGATTTCCACCTCGTCTGCAGCAGGAAAGAGGGCAGCGTGGGTGAGTAGGCTCTCTGGGCATCCGTCTCGCCAGCCAGCATCTCTGCAGGATGGCAGGGCACAGGCAGCTTCCTGCAGCATTGAACCAAGGGAGCAGGGCAGAGAGCTCAGCCCAACCCCAATCCTCACCTGCAGCTTCGGTGTCAGGGGTGTTGTGCTCTTTCTCCTTTGTCTGGCTGCCTTCAGACTGATATGGAGATGAAGCCAAGGAAGAGGCTGCTGAACCGTTGCCATCTGACTCTACTGGAGGCTGGGGAGAGAAGGGGGCTTGTCATGATCCTCTGTCCTTGTCCTCCCCCCCTTCTGACCATCACTTTCTGCCACTGCCCCAGCTCTGTTATGGCACAGCCCACCCCAAGGATGGGCTTCCCCAGATCCTTGCCCTGAGAGTACCTGCAGCAGCAGCTCCCTCAGCCGGTGCAGCTGGGACTCCAGCTGCTTGTTGTGGTCCTCTAGGATCTGCATGCGGGTCTCTAGGCGGCTCTTGTGCTGCCGAAGGATTCGTGCTTCTGCCAGGAGCTCATCATTATGTGGGTCTTGCACTGATTCAGGGGAGCCTGTAGCCAAGGTTGGAGACTCCACCGCCTCATCATGCTGCCATTTCAAACGTCTCAGCTCTCCCTGGAGGATCCTGCAAGATAGCTTAGGTCAGCATCACCACCCTCCTTTCTAGAGACTGCTGGAAACACCTGACCGCTGTGCACTGGGGACAGCCCATGACTTAGAGACAAAACACCCCTGGAGGCTTTGCCACATGTGAAGCTTGAGGACCAGCATGCTCCTGGACTTTGGCCCTGCACCGCAGGGTGGCCTGCCTGCAGCTCTTCCCCACTTGGGTGGTTTACAAAAAGACATGTAACTGCTTCCTAAGAGGCTGAGAACAAGGGCAGGGAAAGCATAACCTCCTCCTGAGCCAAGCTGCCCTGCCCAGAGCCTCATCTCGTGTAGTCCAGAGTAGCACCACCACTGTTTGTGAGGGGCTCAGCGACAAGAGAGACAGCAGTGCCCTGGGCTCACTTCAACCAGTTTGGGGTTCAGGAGGGGAACAGGTTCTGGGGATGAGGGCAGGAACATTTTGGGGAACAGTCTTCTCCCTTCCTTGGAGAGCACACCCTCACCGAGTGCTCCCATGAAGGTTTTTAGGGCTCCGCCTAGACTCCCTCCAAACCAGCCCACTCAGGTCCATCCCCACCTCCAGCCCTAGCAGTTATCCCCTGGCTCCACTCTGAGCTCTGCCAGGCTTCTCCAGCCTTAGGCTTCCCCTTAGGCTATAAACCCCACTTTCAGAGTTGCCCATGCCCCTACCTGTTTTCATCTTCTAAGTGGGCCAGGATTCGCTCCAGCTCTCCCTTGTCATCCATGTTGAGGCTTGCCGGAACCTGCTGGCTGCCCCCAGGCTCTCTGTCAGTGATGGGGCTGGAATGGCGCAGCAGGTACTGGTCCTCATCCCTGTTGCAGCAGGTGGAGAAATACCTTAGTGAGGAACATCAGTCTCAAGTGATTTGTGTGCCCTTGGGGAAGGACAGCCTGGAAGGAGGTGGTTTCATATGGGAGTTCGTTCTGGCTGCTCCAGGTCTAGAGCTCAGAAGTAGCTCAGCACCCCTGGGTAGCTGGGGATGCCCAAGAGCCTCAGACTCAAAGGAACTGGGAAGTAAAGCATTTCTGTGCCCTGGCCAGGCAGGGATGGAGCCACAGGAGCCCTGGCTCAGCAGGAGGTGAGGAGGAGGGAAAGGAGGCAGAACTCACAGGCTATCATCAGGGGACAGGCTGTCATTGAAGAAGGAACAGTTCTGGCTTTCCATCTCTGCAAGCCTGGAGGAAAGAGAAACAGGTTGGGATATGGTCAGAGACACCCTAAATATCTGCTCAATGCACCCTTCTTACGGCAGCCCCTGCAAGACCCCTCTCTGGCAGGGTCTCCCAGCTGGCCTGTACCAATCTGCCCCTCTTTACAGGCTCTATAGAGTTTTGCCTTTTTGGAAAACAAAAGCCATTCCTGCTCTGGGTTGCAGTCTCTGGAATAAGGGGCTGCTGCCATGCAGCTGGCTCTGCCTCCTCTCACATAAGCAAAGGAAAGGGGTAAAAGCGTACCAGCTCCAGCCTAGGGCCTGAGCTACAGGGTCCCTGTGCTCCTTGGGTCCCCACTCTGCCTGGACCTGTGGTGAGGGCAGAGGCGTTACAAACCACAAGGCAGCAGCAACGGGAAGCGTGCAAGCAGCACTGGTGAGCACACAGGCAGAGCAAGACATTGAGGGATCTGCCTGGTGAGAATCCAACCAGCAGCTAATACTGGGAAGAGCAGGAGGGTACATGGAGGCTGCTTCATCACTAAGACATCTGCTGTCAAATGCATGGTGTTTGCTGCCAATTTGCGTGTCATCAGCCATGTCCCAGGCAGGAGCAAAGTGGTGCAGGCAGGTTTGCCTGGCCCTGCAGCTGCCTCTTCCCAATGGCACTGCAGCCTCAGCTGCTGTAGCCAGTCTCTGTCTACCAGGCAGTGTGCTGGGAAGTGTGGAGGGGACTGTGGGCAGCAGGAGCTCACCATGCGTCTGCCCCGAAACCCCTCCACACCCGTCGGAATCATGCTCTGTGCCCTGCCGTGACAGCAGTGCCCAGTGGTGATACCTGCTGGCAAAGTGCTCGATCCGGGAGTGGGTGTCGGCATGTGGTAACATCGGGGAGGAGGCTGGTCTGGAAGAGACGCACACTGGTCAGCAAGGCTTGGCAGTCCTCACTCAAAGCTAGGGCTTGGAGAGGCTGCCCTGGTCTCACCTGGGCTGAGAAGAGCCAGGGACAGGCTGGAGAGGGAGACTGAAATCTCTGCTCCTCCAAGAACTAGGTGCCGTATCAGCCCCAAAGTAAGTGCCCCCTCCAGCCCTCCCACAGGAGCCCTGTCTCACAGCTGAGATGCTGCTTCCATCCGTGGAGCCTATGTATCAGGCAGGGTTGAAAGGCACAGCCTGGGGCCCAGCCAACTCACGTCTCGGAGAAGTCAGCCTCGAGCACAGACTGGACGGGCAGGTAACCCCTCTGTGGGTGCTTGCTGAAGTACTGCTTGGACCGAAACTTGTTCTTCAGCGTTGTGGCAAAGTCTCTCATGTTCTCACTGGATGTGGTCTGCAGAGACACAAACATTACCAAGGTGCTGCTTAATGAAAAGTGGGGGATCACAGTGGGGGATCCGCAGGAAAGTAGTCCCTTCAGGCTGAGCACGAGCTCCACAGAGGAAGAGGCAGACAAAACTGAGGAAGCAAGGAGGGCACACAGCAGCTCTGTCAGCCTGTCACAGGGCCTGGCACAAGTCAAGCTGGGCATTGGTGGATGCCATGCATCCCGCTCACCATGAGCCCCAGAATAGCAGGGACACAGGCAACATCCAGCATATGGAGTGGAACAAAAACATACAAGGGATCCGCTTCTGGGGCTGTACCAGCCTAAACATCGCAAGGCTGCTGCCGTCGATGTGGACCTGCTCTGAGCCAAGACCCTCCCAGCCCAGCCCAGCTCCATACCGGGGTGTAGTACTCCATGATGGGGTAGTGCAGCTTGTTGCCCTTGCTGGCTCGCCCAGTGAGGAAGCAAGCCTGGCAGATATCCACATTGAATTGCTTCAGGCTCCGATACCTGAAGAGATCAAGAGGCCATAGGGAGGCAGTGAGAATCAGCAAAACCACATCATTTTGGAGCCCAAGGAGAGCTCAGCAGGGGACAGAGGTGGTCTGTGTTGCTCTTGCACCCCACTGAACCCACAGTGCTGATGGCTGAAGTCCCCAGAAAAGCATCCTGCTCCTTCCCCTCTGCTGGCACCTGGTCTGACCTGCCTGAAACACTGCTGCTGCAGAGCTCTAGGTTCCCCCAACAGCACAGAGAAAATTCAGCTCCCTCCTGCAGGACACCATGCACTTCCCTTGAGGGCCAAGGTCCCATATCACAACCCCTACCTGAAGCCCTTGATGGGGCACTGCCGGCAGACAGAGCACTTGGTCTGGTGCTTCACCTGCTCAGCCATGGTCACCCGGTGCAGCACGGCCAGCCACACCATGGACTGCGGCTCCAGGTTGGCCCACTCCAGGAACTGGGATGCCTCGATGGTGGGCTTCCCGTTGCTCTGGGGAGGGGAGAGGAAGGGGCTGCTCAGAGCTGGGACCCAGCTGCGATGCAGTGCAAGCTCCTTGCCAACGCTGGGAGCCTCTCCATGGCACGGCTGCTGCAAAAGGGATGGCACAGGCCACAGCACCCTACTCACAAAGCGGAAGCAGCTGCGGATGCTGGGCTCCACGTTGCTGCCCCCAAACGCTGCCACCTCCCCCAGCTGGCGTGGGACCTGGATGGCCTCGTGGAGCAGGACGCCAAGGTGCCGCTGGTCACACAGTCCCCCAGCGTTTGCCACTTGGCTGAAGAGATCTGCTGGCAGAACAGACACACAGCCCTGTTAGAGACATGCCTGATGCCCCAACACACCGGGCAGGACGCAGGCACAGGGGAGCTGTGTGTGGATCAGACCAGGGGCCCCGCTGCCTGTCTCCAGCAGGGAGCTCAAATAAGAGAGAAAAACTGAGCTATGATTAAATAACCTTTACCAGTATCCTTCCAGCTCCCAATAACCAGGAGTTTAGAGTCTTCTTGAGACAGAGGTTACATACATCACTTCTTTAACAGCCACAGCTGGCCTGTCCTCTATGAATCTGCCCAATCCCTTTATTTAACCCCTAGGTGCTTCCTATGCTAACCCCTCCGCAGTATCCCATCGCAGAGAGCACCATGGTTAAAACACAGTGAAAAAAGGGGCTTGCTTTAATTTGTTTGAAACCTACTTCCCAGCCATGCAGGTTTTTTCCTTCTGGGAAGCACTAGATTAACTGTTTTCTGTTTGCCTTCTCTGCACTGTTCATTATAGTGCCATGCAAGCAAGATCACCACAGCACCAGTCAGTCTGCAAAAATGCCTCCTAATTTAGGCAGCATAGGCTTGGGGAGGGGGGAAGGGAAGGGTGGTGATGCAAGCAGATTGGTCACTGCAGGAAAGCTGTTGCTCTGTTCTTTCTGGGCAAAGAAGGGCTAAGCCAGGAAACAAAAGCACTCCTGCTTTCCCCAGGTTATGCCACACCAGGCCCTAGGGGACGGAGACAGGGGACTCACACTGAAACTTCTCCTTGACCTCTGTCCCGCACAGACATGCAATGCCCGTCTTGAAGGAGAGCGCCCTCATCTTCCCACTGCGGCCACTGCAAGGTGAGATATTGCACAGGTTTGCAAATGTTTTGGAGGTTTTTTTATGCAGGGGGGTCAGCAAGGCAAGCCCGCACCAGGCAGCCCCCTCGCCAGCGGCCAGGGCCTTTTTGCAGCACTGCCAGCTGGAAGAGCAGCACAGAGGTTTCCTTCCAAGCACAGCAGCCCCACAGCTCAGGGGGACACTGAGGAACGGGTACCTGTCAAAGACATTCAAAAGCCAGTTGAGGCTCATGTCCACACAGAGTGGCACATTCACCAGGATGCCCCGCTCCTCCTCCAGCCTCTCGTAGAGGGCAGTCAGGCAGTGAATGACCTCCACCACATCCATCGCCCGGTCGCTGGGCTGCAGGTCATGCTCATTGAAGATTTCCAAGGCCGTGGCCAGGGTCACCATGTCCACTGTACAGATGGAGGGATCAGAGGCAGAAAGGAAAACAGGAGAGGTGAGAACCAAGAGGAGGGAGACGCACAGCCCTGCCCTGACCTGGGGCAGTCTCGGCCCCACTGCAGTGCGGAAGATGCTGGCAGGATGGGCACAGCTCCCAGAATTGCTCTGCCACCTGTAAACCCCTCCCAAAACACCCTCCTATAGTCAACTTGAGCCACCATTCTGTGTGACCGTCCTTGCCTGTTGCTGTGGCCAGCCATGGCCACGAAAATGCTACCCATGAAAGGCTCTATGCGGAGCCACAGGTGCCCAGAGCCGGCCTCTGCATGTGCTGGGTCCCTGTGGGGCTGGTGTGGGGAGGTGAGGGGGCACAGACCCACACAGACCCTATGAGCAGCTGCCCAGAGGTGGAGTAGTCCTATCTCCAGCTCTGACCAGCAGTGGGTGTCGAGGCAGAAACCTAAAATGGGGCTAGGACAGCGTGGGCTACCCTGGATACCCTGCTTTCAGATTTCTATGGCTGCAGGTTGTATGTGCTACCGTGTTTAGCAGCCAGCAATCTT
Source organism: Aptenodytes patagonicus (assembly GCF_965638725.1). Lineage (NCBI taxonomy): Eukaryota > Metazoa > Chordata > Aves > Sphenisciformes > Spheniscidae > Aptenodytes > Aptenodytes patagonicus. The sequence continues at coordinate 12,116,655 of NC_134957.1, read as the reverse complement.
TCTTTCCTGAAAGTCTTTCCATTTCTGAGACCATTTATGTTCTCAGTGCCCAGGGGATCATGTGCCATTTCCACACTGTAACTTCACTCTGTGGAAAAGTCCTCCCTTCTCCTGTCAAAGCTGCTGACAGTTGCACTGGGGACCCCCAATTCACACGCCAGTGAGTATCGCTCCTGCTCACCCTCACATCCACACTGCCCATGACTGCACATGGCTCTGACATGTCCCACACTGTCTCCTTCTGACATGGCCACTCACTCCACCAAACCTCTCATCATGGGGAAGCTGCTTTGGCAGCCTCCTTGCCCTTCTCAAGAACATCTTGAATAAGAAGCACTTATTCACGTTCTTCCACATCATTTCTGGGCTGGGAAGAAAGCGCCAGTGCAGCATGTGAGATGCAAGAGATGGGCAACCAAAGATACACAAGCAGCACATGGAAGGGCTCTGCTTTGCTCTCTGCCCTTTTCCTCACCATGCCTGGTGTTTCTGCGGCTGCTACTGTATGGACATCTTTGCAGGGTGGCGAAAGCTAACTGCTGCTTCCCCCCATTTGCACTATGTCAGCCCTGAACGTGCCCAGGTATGGGACAGCCTGGTCACTACACTGTCATGAAACTACTCTGCAGCCAGGGTTCAACTCCCCCAAGTACCAAACCTCCTCTCACTTTCACTCATTGCCTTCTTCCAGGCCTTTCATGAGACATCAAGGAGCACAGGTCTGCCTGGGACCCCACTGCTGCCTGGCTGCATCTCCTCCCTGTCGGGAACGATTAATTCAGGAGAGGGGTTTCCCTCATCCTGCTGCTGTTTGATAGAGCCTTAGGCGAGAGGCCTTGCCAAAAGCTCTCCAGCAGCCAAGGATGCCACATCTATCAGATTCCCATCCGTGTGCTTGCTGATTCCCCCTAGAAACTCCTCAGCAGTTTCTGAGGAGCAGCTGCCCCTCGGAGAGCCACGCATCATGTTGAACTCTTATCGCATCATATTCACCTGGCTATTAATCCTCATTTTAACTGGAGTTTTACCAACAGTGCAGAAGTCAGGTTTATCGGCTCCCTTCCTCCTCTTTAAGTGGTGGAGCCCTCTCTGCTCCTGCCAGCGAGGCTGGTTTCTGCTCTCAGTTACATCCACAGCTTCTCCAGGCTCCCTTGGAGCTCCTGGGTGAGCCCCTGCCTGATCCCACAGCTTTGTAACTCTGAACTAGACAACTTTGTTCTCAAATCCCTTTGACTAACACCTGCCCTTGAGGCATTTCCACCCTAAGCCTGCAAAGAAAGGCGCTGACACAGACACCTCGCTGGTGGGTTTGCTCAGCTTTCCAGCCACAGGCTCATCTTCCTAGCGCTTCTCACCTCAGCTACCTGTCCCCTGGTGGGCTCCTGCCTTTGATGTGCTGATAAAAGCTTGTGTTAGTTTAATGCCTTTATCGAGGGAGACCCAGCAGGAGGGAAATACTTCCCACACTCACATCGCAGAGCTTTTTGCACCCGTCGTAGTTTCATAGCCGTCCGATACGCTGAGAACTTGATGTTGTTCAAATCCGCTGCAATAACACAGGAAAAGAAGAATAAAACTGCAGCTCAACATCCTTATCTCCAGGGCAGGAAGCAGCAGTTGCAGTTCCCAGACACCAGCCCCACCAGCAGAAGCAGAGTGTATGTGGAAGCAGGAGGGGCAGAGCCTGGCAGGGGCTCGCACCCCATTGTTTTGGGGGGCCCTGTGCCACAGAGGGGAGCAGGTGGGCTGGGGGAATCTCATATAGCACCCTACACTGCAAAAAGGTGGATGCTACTCGAATGGTTTTGTGGCAGCCTCCTTACCCAGCGTCTGGTACAACTCCGTCATCTTCGGGTGGTCCCAGCATGTAGTCTGGGCCTGGTGGCTGGAAGGAAAATAGAAGGAAACCAAGAGTCAAGCTGGGAATTAAGCAGCTGCCATGAGAGATTATAAAAAAGGACCTGGCCGGCCCTGAGAGCAAGTCTCCCAGTGCCTGCAGATGCTGGGGCCGCTGCACCCCAGTGAGCACACTCCCCAGCCACAGCAGCAGGGAGGATGCCCACAGGAGGATGCCCTCACTTGCTGCCAGCCCACCCTCCTTCCAGTCAGCGTCACCCCTCATCTGGGGCATTTCGGCAGGCAGGGAAAGCCTGGCTCTGCCAGGTTGGGGGCAACACACTTCGCTGGAGGTCAATGCTCAGACCAGTCTGCTTACTGCCCCCTGCTCCTAATTGGTTCCCAATTCCTGTTTCCCACTGGGTCAGAGAAGACCACAGGCTTTGGTTGGGAGCACACTCACTTGATGTAGTATGGTACTTTGTTAGGGGAAATGGCTCGCTCCCAGGGGACCTGGACAGAGGCTGCAAGGAGAGAGACACAGATGTCAGATCAACACCAAACACTCCTTCAGGTTGATGCTGTTTCTGATGAGACACCAGCGGGACTGTGCCAGCAGGTGGGTGCCTCTGAAGAGGCTATGCCTTCCCAAATCACCAACTGGGGGTGTTGGAACAGGCGAGTGGATGCTGCCTCTAAGAGAGGCACAAGACTGCTGGTCTTGTCAGAGGCTGAGCTCAGAACTCAGGAAGAGACACTTCCTGATGCTTTTGATGATGCTCAAGGCAACGCTGTGGTCACCAGTGCGCAGGGCACATAATCCCCACCAGGTGGGATTCGGGCACACACAGAGCACTGCCTGTTATGGCCAGGCTTGGGCACCCACAGCATCTGCTGTTCCCATTACTCAAGCTCTGTGTGTCAGCTGCAGTACTTCGGGAAGATGAGGACGCATCCCATACCAGTTGCCTGCCACCCTACGTTTGTTATCTAGAGGACGAAAGCCCTTTTATGACCCTCAGCTATTTTCCCTTATCATAGGCAGCTTATCAATTCCAGCAACTGGAAAAGTTGCTCTTCCTTTCAGATAGGAGGACGTGGTCTGAAGAGAAACACAGGCCAACAAACCCCACTGACATCTGGAGACCCTGCAGAGCTCAGCATTTATGAGGATGGACCCCAGACTCTGGAGCACAACCTGCTGCCCATCCTTTGCAGGTCTGAGAGCTGTCAGCCAGCAGCAGCTCAGCTCTGTAGGAACAGCATCCCTCTGCCTCACCACGTGAATGAAAACCTCCTCAACGTGTGCATTTTTGGCCTCTGAATGACTAACACGGGATATGGGGGACTGCCTTTTTCTGCCATCTGTTGTCTTGCCCACCCAGTCTCTGAGGCTGGCACAGTCCCAGTATCACCTGGGAGCTGTTGCTGTGAGTGTCACAGCTCTGTGATCTGAAGGGAAACCACACTCATGTCCCACCCTTGGTCCCCCAAGGTGAGGTAGAACAATGCTAACTTTGGGACATGCCTTCTGCTCTGGTTCCTGTGCACCAGGCACTGGCCTGGGCCCTTTTCTAGCTGCATGCATGTCTCTGGGGGCTCTGGGCTGAGCAACAGGACTCTGCACCCCATTCTCCTGTGCCACAGCCCATGCTAAGCCACTCCGCAGAGGCAGCCTCATGGCAGGAAGCCCGGAGGACCTGCTTACGTACAGGAGAGGAAGTGCTGGGAGCCTGGTCCAAAGTCCCGGTGGGCATCTTGGAGCTGCTTCAGGCGTTCGTTTATGGAGGCCTGGAGAATGGGACAGAAGAATTCAGTGGCAGCCCATCAGGCGTTTCAGACTGAAGCCCCATTCAGGAAGGCTTGTGGATGGACTCAGACATGCCCCAGCACGCAGGTCCTCTTCCTTCCTCACCTGCCTTGGTATTTGCATTCCCCAGTCCACTCAGCCCTCTACACCTCCTCCCACAGGCAGAGGCAGCACAGGCCACATCTCCAGCTCACCTGTATCCATATTTTTACAGGCATCAACAAAGCCACAGCTGGTACTGATCCCCCCATCAGATCCTGCTTTTACTCAGACAGCATCCTTTGTTCTTCCCACTGCCTTTTCCTGCTCAAGACCTCTACAGATTTACCAGCCACTTTCCTCACACTGAACTGATGCTATCCTCCTCCAGGAACACTAGCTATACTATCCCTGCTATGCCAAGCCTTACTTTATTGTCCTTGAAGCTCAACAGTGACAGCCCTTCCCCAGCATCCTCCTGTCTGTGGTTTATTTGCTGTGCTTGGTCCTGACTCCTTCCCACCTGCAGCTGCTTCCAGCGCGTATTGATCTGCTCCAGGGTACGGGAGTTCTCCATGGACAGGTGGACATCTGAGATGGCAAGCTGGTGTGCAAGATCATTGACCACTTTCACCCCATCCTTCATGGGGGAGAGCTCCTCTTTGAACAGCTGGAGTCCCGTGCCCGGGGGAACAGACACAGGGCAGGGGAAGAAGGAAAAGAAGCAGGCAAGCGGTCAGGACTTGGATCTGATTCCTCTGCTACAAGCTAAGGTGGGCTAGTGGCTGGCAAGACGCTGCTGACTAACCCTCCCACAGGGTACCTCAATAGGGAAAAAAGAAACAAAACAAACCAGCCAGGCTGGAGATTACTCAAATCTCCTGAGAACTGGAACACGGACAATGGCTTATCTATGCTGAGCCACTGTACCTGTGTAAGGTCTGTGCCATGACAAGGTGCTCAGCACAGCCAATTGCTCAGGACACTGCGGGCCAAATCCACCCTCACAAAGCTAGGGGACTGTCGGAGGGAGGACCTGGCCCCTGAGACCCCAAGTAACAAGGCTGCATTGGACTGAGCAGTCAGGAGGAGCAGCACTGCTCTCCTGGGAAGTAGCATCTCATCACCTCTGGGGCCAAGGCTGGAGCCTTCTCAGAGCCAGAAGTACCTTGGTTGACTGGATGTGCTCTGGTAAGGAGTCAATGAAGAGGTCCCCAATGGGTTCCCAGGTTTCGCACACGCTTTCAGCCTGGTCCAGTGTCATGCTGAGCTCCTCCATGGCCCCTTTAATCTCTAGCAGCTGCTCCAGTGTCCGTTCAATGTGACGGTGCTGGTCCACGCACCGGGCTGTGAGCTTCTCCCACAGCTCACTGGCCACGTTCGCCTGCTTCCAGACAAAGCGGCTGATGTTTTGGATCCGGTGCCGGGGAGAGACATCTGTGAAGGCAAAGCGGAAGGGGAATGGAGAGCAAAAATGAGATCCCAGCCCAGAGGAGATTGGGCAAGAGATGGAGGGAGGGCACAGAAAAGGGAGATAAAAAAATCTAGGGAAAACTGGAAAGAGAGAGGGAAAACAAGCGATAATAGTATCCATCTCTGCACCAGCTCCTCCAGGTATCCAGCCTGCCCACAGACCTCTGCCTGCTCTCTGTCTGTCCTCTCAAGCAGAAGCCCTGCTGCCCTTTAAAAACCTACCCCAGAGCACATCTGATGCCGTTTCATGAGATGCACTCCATCATGGGCTGCGCCAGCAGCTTCTGCCTTCGCCCAGGACAGAAGCACTGCTCTGTGCCGGTCTGACCTTTGGCCAAAGGATTGGAAACAGCCTGGTGCATGATGGCACAAGGCAGAGCACTGACGTGCCACTTTGTGCCACACCAACCACCTCCACTCCATCCTCTCTGGTCCAGCCCAGGAGGCACTGTGCTGTGCTATGGGAGAACAAGGAAGGGGGAGCTCCACAGACCTTTGCTTTCTGACGTTGGTTCTTCTAATTCCTCAAATGGATGCTGGGAAAGGAAAGCCTGTGCTGACTCCAGGACAGAGTAAATGTATGGTCCCCGAGACTTCACTTCTTCCATGAAAGCCTGGAGAGCAGAGCACAGAGATGAGACAGCAGCCTGAGCTGGAGAATTGTGCCCCTGCTGCCCCCTTGCCAAAGGCTGCAGTGATTTATTCACTCCAGGGCCCAAACCTCACTGGAGATACAAAGAGAGGTTAACAGAGAAATATTTTTGCAGTTCGGGGAAGGAATGACCACCTGCAAGAAGGTGGCTCCTGCAGAGGTCTGGACTGCAGCTTTGCTGGAGGGGGGAGGCAGAACAGCGAGCCCAGAAGGGTGTGTTGAGCCAGGGCTGCGCAAGAGGAACTGCTTTATTGATGATGCTTTCACAGGCACTGCTTGGAGACATTCCTCACTCATGCAGTAAGAGCATGGTCATGCAAACAGTCCTTCCAGCAGCTGTTCAGCAACAGGTCCAGCTGCTGGAGGAACAAGGAGGGGAACCAGCAGGATGCCCCAAAGCAGCATATCCACCAGGGCAGACTTCGGAGGCAGGCTGGTTTAGGATGTCCTCTCCTCCCCTCCAACTGCAGCCCCCCACTGGTGCTGTCTGTTGGATTGGCTATTTGTGTGCTGGGGAAGTGGCTAGCTCCAGCAAGGATGAGGGATAGCAACAGTAAGCAACAGTTTAGTTTTGTTTTCAAGGTAAAAACAACTAAAGCCCAACAGCCACTGGCAGTGAGAAGGAAATGCTCTGATCAGGGAAGCAGGAAACTGGTCTGTCTGGGTTTACCCCAGTTTCAGATATGATGATAATGTGCTACTGCAAGAATCACTCATGTCCTGACTACTGGGTTGCCTTCAGACCAACCGACCTCCTCAGGCCCCAGGAACCCAAAAGCAGAGGCCAGTGAGAGGCAATTCCCTCTGTTGCAGAGTTAGGACATAAGGAGGATACTAGGAGAGAAGTGATGGGGCCCACTACCAGCTGCAGCACCTGCAGATGACTTGAGGCTGTAATGCAGATTTATTGTCTAAAACCAGATGGGCTCTGCCTGTCATGTGCCATGGGTATTTGCTATGGGACTGGGGCTCTGCCTTTCCACGGAAAGCACAGATGGAGACGGGCAAGGACTGGTGCACTCATAGGCTGTGGGCATGGGCAGTGATACAAGGCAGGGGTCCCAGGCAAGGCTGCCCACCTGCAGCTCATCTTAGCAGTGAACGGCAGCGGGGGAGGTGCGAGGGAACATACCGCATGCGTCTCCTTTTCTTGCTGCACCAGGAGGACATCGCCTCGCAGGGGCAGCTGTGCCGAGAGCTCCTCATCCTTCTGCCCGAGCCAGTCTATGATCTCCTGGAGAGGCACCTGCAGCTTCCCACTGTGGTCGGAAAAGGCCTCCAGACGAGCCCTGGCAGGAGAGCAAGCACAGCAGGACGGTGGTCAGACGGACAGGAGAAGAGCAGAACAGGAAGGGGAGGCACAGCACCACGGCTGGGGTGGTGACCCCCGGGCACCCACAGGACTGGCAGCATGCCTCAGCACAGGCTGTGCATGACCCTCAGCCAGCACAGATGCTGCACCACCAGGTGGGGTGAAGCACAGAGGCATCGGGGAGCGGAAACTCTGAGGCTATTCATCACCCTGGAGCCCGGAGCAGAGGACAGAGCTGCTCCGCATTTGCCTGTGGGTTGGGGCTGTGCTCTGGCTAGCACGGGGGACTTGGCTCAGCATTTACATGACTGGACAGCTTCCAGGAGCCTTGCATTAAGGCAGGAGACAATTAACACGCCCCAGTTAAGCTCTCCATCATGCTGGCTGTGGAGCTGCAACCTCTGACAGTCTGGAAGGCATGTTTCCCCCGTGCAGTGGAGAGGGCTCCCAGCGAAGGGACAAGCGCAGAGGAGGTGGCGGCAAGGCTATGGGGCAAAAAGAGACAAGCCGCAGAGACAGCAGTGGCAGAGGAAGGACAAAGCAGCAGAAAGCAAACAGGAGTGAAGGAGGGGAGGGAGAGGAGAGCGGGATGGGTGGAAATGGAGGGGATGCTTTTCAGCTTAGGGAGAAAGTCTCAGAGGTCTGTGGCCAAGAGGGGAAACGGAGCCAAGGTCACTGTGAATTCATGTGGCTGGTCAAGCGAACAAGTTCAAAAACCTCCTGACAAGCACATGCAGCAGGCAAGGCTGGAAGGCCAGGCCAGCCCCGGAGCTTGCCCCAGGCAGGGACTCTTACCGAAGGCTGTGGGATTTCTTTTTGATTTCATTCCAGCAAAGATTCATCTCCAGAGGGGCCTGAGGCCTGGTGGCACCGCTTGGAGCCCAGGGGGTTACACACGAAGGTCCTGCACCATCCTGCGAGGCTTCAACCTGGGCAGAAACAGAACCACACTGCATACAGAGAACACTGCCTGGTGTTTACAGCACTTGCCTGGGGACACCTACTGCCCTCTGTCCTGACCCTGCCTGGCTTTTCAACTCACAAGGGGGCTGCCCTGCTCCCAGAGGGGTCTGTTAGCAGCTCCAGGGAAGCTCATGGCTGTGCCTGGAGGAAGGATGCAGTGCCAGCTCCAGCAGCACTAAGAGCAAAGGTTGAAGGAAGGGCTTACAGCACATCTCCTGTTCTGCAGGATCTCTGTGCTCCTCAGTCATCCAGCAATGAACTTATCTCACTGCTAGGTATTAAATCAGAGCTGGCCCTTGTGTGTCACAGTCCCTGCAGGGTTAATGGCGATTTCTTTCCATGCCATACAGGGCTGCTGTGCTTCAAGAAGAGGTGAGCACCGTGGGTCCTGTTGTTCCTAGGGACCAAGGGGACCTGCCAACCTCCTTTACACCATCCCCAGTACTGGGAGCTGCCACCTGCTCCTCTACAGAAGCACAAGGATATTCACTGCCTGCACAGCAAATCTGAGATGCCGCTTCTCCTCCACAGATGCTGCTTCTCATCTGCACCTCTCCAGAATGAGTAGTGGTGGGAAGGATGCTCCAAGAGGCCATGGAGCAGATGACAGCAAATCCTAACCCAGCCACATGAAGGAAGCACACTTTGCACCGCGCCACTCAGCCTGGAAAACCGGGTGCTGATCCCTGGACAACAAATCCTTGGTGGATGGGGGAAGGAATCCTCTCCTAAGCCTTTAGCACTGTATCATGCTCCTGCTCGTGATGGCAGCGAAGACATCGTTGCACTTGCTGGTAACAGCAACACACACCAGCAGGACTGGACGCATCTCACATAGGACTCAGGGACTGACAGGGGATTTCCTCTTCGAAAAACATAGTTTGTTGTGCAAAACACACAGACACATTGCATTTCCACAAGTGAGACGTTGATGCGCTTTGTTGGGAAATGGCAGCATTTCGATCTAATGCTACTTTTATATTAGAGCTCATTTGTCATAATTATCCCCAGGTGATTAATCAACCATAATTAACTGCATTAGCACTTTCTAAACAGCACATACAACAGGCACCCCTTTGCCATAGAAGGGCAGCTGCCTCTGGGGGAAAGCAGCAGCTCTTCCAAGGGGAATGTGCGGATACTTGTCACTTGTCCTGTCCAATGGCTCCCGAAGGTGTCCAGGGGACAGATCCAGCCAAGCCAAGGAAAACAACAGGCAGGAGGAAACCACCAGATGAGGAATTTGGCCATACAGCTAAAACAATACCCCTTCCATGCCAGTTCTCAGAGAGAAGTCAAATGATTGCCAAGACTGGTGCTAAGTTTGCTTCATCTAAAAACATCTAACACCAGGCTGTTCTCTGCCTCCCCATCCTGCCACTCCAGGAGCATCAAGAAAACAGAGAAAACCGTCACCCACAGAGTTCACAGGAATCTTGGGGCCATGAATAATAAACCACTCAAGCTAAAACTGCTGCTTGCACGTAGAAAAATCAATACCCTGCATGTGCTCATCCTCATGACACTGAAGTAGGTAAGCCCCACAGCACTGCCAGGGAACACTCCAGCCCTCCCCTCTATCCCAGGGGATACCAAAGGAGGGGGATCAGCTCTACCTGGGTGCAAGTGCAACTGAAGGACAGCTCAGCAGACAACACAGTCCTCCCAGCCTTGTTTAAGAAGAAGTTAAAAGCCCACCAAGTCTGCGACTCACAGACCATACCCAGTAGATGAGCCAGTGACAGTGGCCAAGCAAGGGCCAGGTGTTGAACATCTGCTCCCCTAGGACAAAACACCTGTAAGCGAGCAGAGGGAAAAAGCAGTGCTTTCCCTCTGAGCATCCCCCAAGCATTCCTTCCCCAGAGCCCCAGTAGCAGCAGCCTAGATCCGCATTCCCCCTCCACCCTTGAACAGCTTTATTTTCAGGCGCAGAACACTCACGCAGGCTCTGGCAAGTGCATCTACCTGTGCTTAGCCACAGATCTGCCGCAGGGCTGCTCAGCTTCGCCGGAGGAACAGGCATTGCCTCCACCCCTCCGGGTGCTGCCAGGCAGCACCCGGCAGGGAAGCAGGCAAGCACTGTGTGCTTAGCAGAGCGGGGTGCCCTGAGCACTGACCCCCCAGGAATCTGGAGGGGGGCGGCAGTGCCTCGCAGCCAGCCTCAATCCCAGCTTTGTCCAGTGGCATTCCAGCAGCCTCCAACCTGCCTTAACCCTGGTGGTGCCATCATGGCTGTCCACAAAGCGGGCAGAGATTTGCCCACTGCAGGGCACCCCAGCATGGGAAAGCCCCTTGTGGGAAGTTGGCCATGCACAGAGGGATTGCTCTGGGCACTGGGGAAGATCCATCTCTGCAAGAGCATGGCAAAGGTGATGGTGGGCTGGGATGGGGTGACCAGCAGAGACCTTGCCCTCAGATGCTGGAGCACGTGCAGGGTAGACAGGGGTGTTTGCCAGGGAAGATTTTTACCCAGGGAATGGTCCCAGCAAGCTTTGGCTACCCAGAAGGTAAATAGTCAGGTCCTTGTGACCTAACCCCCAAGAAGCCAAAGATGCCCTCCTTGCCCCCAGTGTGTCTCAGCCCAGTGCTGGGTGCCAGCACAGATGTTCCTGCCCGCCTGGACTGAGAAAATAGCTTGTTTTTGCCAGAAGGCTCTGGGCCGGCTCCTTGTGCCCCCCACAGTCCTGCCGCCCAGCATTGTTTCCATGCTCTCCTCCACCTACAGGGAGGGAATGAAAAGCTCCCTGTATCTCTCCCTCTCTTCCCCTCCTTCCCTGTCTGCACATCTGACTGCTGCTGTCTCTCCCTCTGGGACCAGCACAGCCAGCTTCCTTTCCCTACCACCTCCCAGGCCTGACAGATGCAGGACCATCTCCCAGACTGGGAGAAGAGAGGAAGGCTGTTTCCTAGGTGGCAACACCTACACCTGTGAGGAGGGCATGGCAGACCCTTTGAATGAGGCAGGCTGTCATTAACGTTGTAGGAGTCAGCAGCCAGCTGGTGCGTGGCACCCAACACACTGATGCCCACACAGCAGAAAGCCAGGCTCAGGCAGGGACTGGGGGAAACCTGTGGTGGATATGACCTGAGCTGAGGATGTTTGCACCCTCCCCATGTGCCATCTTGCAGCTCAGTGGTGGTGGGTCCCACAAGGCATCCTGCCCCAGCTCACCCCACAGAGGTCTGACCCCCTCATAGAGGCTTGGACTGCTCAGGCAGCTCAGAAGGGCATTTGCCTGCTCATCTTGTTATATGCCTCCCCCTCCTTGCTTCATCTGCTGGGCTGTTCATTAACCACCCATGCGCTGGCCTGGTAGCAGCTACGTAACAGCCACCCCAGCGTCAATAAGCCCTGAGTCAGCTACCAAGAGCCTGCCCCAGCTGCAAGCCTCATCCTTGCATGCTGGAGCCACTCCAGAGACAGCTCTGCCCTTCATCCTGCAGACGCTCTGTGGGGCAGGATGGGTCCAGGCTGATGGCAAGCCATGGCAGGGAGGAGCCCCAGGCTCAGCCTTTGCTCTTCATGTCTGAAGCACATGAAAAAAGAAAAGGCAGAGCCAGGGATCTCATTTGTCCTGGGAACAACACTGCCAGTGCCCAAGGAAAACTTTGGCACCGTCCATCAGTCTCTTGCCAGGTGAGAGGTACCCTGGGGCCAACAGCTACAGGCAGCAAAGGGGAAACCATGCTCTAGCAGAGACAAGGCAGTGTGTCCCCAGCCTTGCTGTCCTGGGTGACCCAGGACAAGGTACTAAACCAGCTTGTGACAGCTCGGTGCAGAGCACAGGCAGCTTTGCAGACAGTCACCAGCACATCTTTCTGTTCTCCTCCACTCTGCCCTGCCCTTTACCCAGGGATCCCAGAGACCTTCATCTCTCTGCCCGGCTTCGGTGAGGAGCCTGGCCTGCCGGCTCAGAGACCTTGGGGGAAGGAGAAGGGAGATCGGCAGTGTGAGCACCCACTCTCTGTTCCTCAAGATAACTAGACTAGAAAGAGGTCAGAATCCTCCTCCGCCTTACAGCATTTGCCAGGGGCTTATTTCCAAGCTCTCCTCTGCAACCAGGAAGATTAGAAACCTACATTTTCAGCAAAAGCTGACTTTCTTCCAAGTTTCCAGGAAAAAAGTAAACCCAACCAAATACACAAGAGCTGTTAACAGTGGCCTCTTGCTCTTTATTTTGAAGGAAGCTTGAAATCCAGCTCTGCAGGTTGTCTCTCTTGCTCTACTTTGGGAACCACTTTGCAGCCAAAACGCTTGAGGAGAGCTAATGCTCTCATTAAGTGCAAGCTGATGTGGGGCTGGAGCTAACAGCTTTCCCTGCCACAAGGAACAGAGGTCCCGGTTTGCTCCACAGGCATTTGCAACCACTGCAAAAAGCTGCTACGAGAAAGGCTCCCAGAACCAGCTCTTACCTGAGACAGTGGGTGGGCAGTGCTGCTGTGCTGCGCCTGGTCTGTGACGTGCAACTCAGGACATCGTGAGAGGACATAGGGCCATTCCTGCATCACCAGGGGCTGCATCAGAACTGATGTTCATGGGGATGGAGACAACTCTGAGCACAAGCACCTGAAAAGCAGCGTGAGAGTCCCTGGGTCAGCTTGCACCTCCTCATGGAACTGACACCCTTCCCAGCTGCCTAGTATGCTGCCTTCATGAAGGCTGAAGACTAAAAGGATGCTTTTTTTTTTTTAATACATTTGTACTAATGTTGCAATCTTTTTTCATCTAAATGTCCAACTCTTTTTTGCATCTAGTTACACAATTTGCTGTAATGATATCCTGTGCTAGTGAGTCGCACAGATTATGTTGCATTTTTAAAAAGGGTTGGGTTTCTTGAACTACAGGAGATGCCCAGGGTTTAAAGGAAGAGGGGAGAGAGGATCTCACTGTCATGACCACTTACGTTTAAACATAATAAACATATCCCCATAACAGACAATATTTTCAAACATACTATTTTTTCCTTTTATGTTCAGAAGTAAAATTGCCTAGACCCTCAGTCCCCCATACAAACATCTCGCACTACCAGCTACTTTTTTATGAGTTTTTACTCATTATGAGTTATAAAATTCCCTTTTTTATTCCGTTTTTAAAACTGTATGACCCGTAAAGCCAGTTAGCAGTGGCCCCTTGTCTATTTTACAGATCTGAAATGCAACCTCTGGTCACAACACTGCTTTTTTTGTTTGTTTGGACTCTGAATAAGCTAAAATAGTGATTTATTCCACTGCCAGCATCATCTCAGCTTTACAGAAAGCCATGAGAAAATAAAGTCCAAAGAAAACAGTGCAAGGTAATATTTACCTCAGTCTGGAAAATTTCTAGAACTGAAGCACAGTCCCACAACTCTACATTTGGTCAGTGGCAGCGCCATGAAAGGAGCTGAGCACCAACATGTCCACAGCAGGATGGAGACCTAACATGCAAAAGCTGTGAACACTATGCAGGGCTTTGCCCAGACCAGACTCCACACATCTGAGGTCAGATGAGCAAATCAAGAGTGATGCTTGAATACTGTCTGTGATGGGTCAAGAGGCAGTGTTGAGGGACTGTGCTGCCTTCTGTCCAACCCACTGCCTAACCTGGTGATTGCTTTCTTACTTTTAGAAGGAAACTATCACCTGGCTCCAGCAGCCAGACCTCATGTCCAAGCAGAGAGGGGGCTGCTTCCAAGGTACAGATGGAGCAACGCTGCTGGAAAAAGGTCGTTGGCTCCTTCACACCCAGCTCACGTGGACCAGCTGAGAAACTTCCTGCTTGGTCCTGGTAGGGCAGGAGCAGGCAGCACGTCCTGCACCGCCAGCAATCACGCTGGACAGCCAGGCGAGGAGAAAGCCCCCAGGCCCTGGTACACACTGCCCATCTCTCACGCTTTCATATCTCCCACTCCCCTGCCTGAGCTTTCACTGCCTCTCCCCCCTCCATTACACGCATTAAGAGAACAGCTTATCCTGTTATGATTTTTTTAATACCTTAGCAATTTCTACAGCCATAATTCTCTCCCTCTTCAGCAGAACAGCCTGTGCTGAGCTCTCCAACGTGCCAATAATCCAAGGTCCTGTCCTCTACCCCTCCTGCCCATTTGCACAAATGAACATCGCAGACTGTGCATCGCAGCACGCTTGCCCTGCTCCTTTCCCCATGCAGGCAGGGTTATCAGGACACATTAATAGTTATAAATTCCAGGATCTTCAAAGCCCCCCAGACTTGTGGGGCAAATTCACCTCACGCAACTCCAAGGGTACAGTGGATGATTTCTGTCTTTGATAGCAGGTAACACCATGTCCTATTCCTGCAATGCTTGTGCTATTTGGGGTCTGAGCTGTCCCTGAACCTCTAAATGAGGCTCAATCTAGCAGAGATACCATTCTCGGGGCATGAAAAGTTATTTTGCCTCAAAGCTTCCATCAGAGGAATGTCATTGAGCTCTACCGCATGACTGGGAAATCCATGGCTTTTGCCGATGAGGTTCTGCAATGTCTCATTGCAGCTGCCATCCTGAGGCCCCAGTTTTTCTGTGGCACAGTGCAATGTAATTGCAGTGATGTGTGCTGGCGAGGCAAGTTCAGCCAGCCCTCCAACACCACACACAGGGGCCCTCCATTCCCAGTCCTCCCAGCACAGCCTGGTCTCTTGTTCCTCCCACCAGCACTGCAGAATGGGAGCAATACTGGGAAGGTCACTAGCTCTGATCTTACTGCTTTTTGCTGAAGAATGAGTCTCCATGTACAGGGCAGGTGCGGTTCTGGAGACAGAGATGGGTAAACCATGTTCTACAGGTATCCACGTGTAGGACATGGTGGGTCTCCATGCTCTCTGCTAGCATTATGGAAATAATAACAGCCTTTGCCTCACCTCCTGAGTGCCGGGCTCCTGAACTCCTTCAGTGATGACAAGGTCCATCAGGACACAGAGCCATGGCACAGGGGAACTAAAGCCTGTCCAAGGCAGCAGTCAAAGAACAAGACTGAGCTGGATGGAAAGCTAAGTGCTAGCAAAGGCCACTACCTCAAGCATGTCCTTTGCAATACCTTGCTGACACAGAAACCTTATTGCAGGTTTGATGGCAATGGCTCAGCTGCTCTTTGCCACTCTGCAATAGCAAAGACAAAGCCCAGATGTGGAGAACCCAAGAAAATGTGAAAACAACTCAGCTGCATGGCAGCCACCACAAAGGAGGACATTCAGTGGGAGAGAGAGACAACCAGACGGTGAGGCATGACTGCAAGCAAACCAACAGCTATGTATGATCCCTTGCCAAATTCCCTGCTATTACAGGAACCAGGCAAGGAGAAATGCTCTTGATCTGCTCTGCTCCTCTGCCATGGCACACAGAATAGCTCCGACTCTTGCAGTTTTACTTTAGTGCTTCAGTATGGCACTGTGTCTGGGCACTGCAGCATGTGGAGTAGCTGTTTTGTGGATGCTTCCTGGCTAAACATCTATTGCCTGCTGCCCATGCCTGTCAAGAACCGAACCTGTGATCCACCTTGCCTCTCCCACACCAGTGTTCACCCTCTGTACTCTGCTCTAGGTTGGTGCTGGAGACCCAGCATGCTACTGCCAAGGGACAACATCAATCAAAAAAGATTTAAGCGTTGGCAACCAAAACTACCATCCTCACAGCCTACTACAAGCTTCTACTTGAAAAGGAGTTGAAAAATCCTCCTTTGGATGACTCAGGGAGCAATGTGGTCAGGCAGTCCCACCAGATTTAAAGCGAGGTTGATCCCCTAGGCACATTTCTGTGCAAGACGGAAAAACATCAAAGCCCATGTGAGCAGAAGCAGGTGAGAATTTCCACAGGAGGACATTGCAAGAAGCAGTCTTACAGTCACCACAGAGCAGGCACTGGGGCACTGCACCCATACAGTGGAGAGCACAAGGAGTGAGATCTTTCTCACTGGTGTGTCTCACCTGGTCTTTGCTGGAGGTCCTCGCTCCAGGCCCAAAGGTGATCAGACCCTTCCTCAGAAGGATCAGGTACAACCTCATTACATGATTTTGTTTTGCATCCTTCCACGTGAAAAGCATGCAACACTTGCCTCTGCTCTTAATACACCTTAAGAAATGAAGCATTAGACGTTTCACAGTGCTGTGTTACAGCTTCCAAACACTTTAGTAACGAAACCACAACTGTTAGCCTAGTTGGAGACCATGATGATCCTCTAGTTGAAAAATAAGAAAGCCAAAAATCTTGATGTTACATTTCAACAGTTGAATGCTTGGGCATTGGGATGTATTCAAAACAAAGTATTTGCCTTTTTCCTCTTCCTACATGAGCTGTACCTGTTACAAATTCAGCACTGGAGAGCCTGGCTCACCGCACTGCTTTCCAGGAGTCTGACAAAGGCAGCTGGAATGGCCTTTGCTCAACCAGTTCTGCTTCAGCTCTACCACACAACTTACTGCTCCGCTCAGTGATCTCTGCACTCTTCCTACTTCCAGACCTGTTGCAGCAGCAAGACTGGCGGGCCAGAGAGGCAGCACTCAGGTGCACAGGCCTGCAGCATCTCTTCTCCATCCCAGCTAACAGTAAGATGACAGCTTGCCACCAGTGCACATACAGCACAGTGTATTTCTGCCATTTTGCTGCATTTATTTAAAATCCTCCTGGTACAAACCCAGATCCAAACTCTCCCAAACATCAAGGGAATTCACACTGCAGCTGACCTGCATCGCTAAAGGTAACCCCCAGGATTAGGGACCTGCTGCTGAAGCTAGAGTCCAATGTCAGATGTTGAATTTCCATCTCTCTACCACATATAACAGCAGCAAATACAGCATATAGGTCAAGAGGTCTCTCGATCACAAGGCTTATGCTTTGAATTGCTAATTTCCTCCAAAACGTTTTTTCCGGGCTGAAACTTTCCACTTCAGATCTTGGCCTATAAGGAAAAAATATAGCAACATTTTGAGGCAAGGCAGCTCAGCCTTTATCCCATGAGGGGAATGGAAATACAAACACATTCCCTGCTGCTGGAAATGTTAATGACTTTGTTGTTGTTTAACTTACTGTACAAGAGAAGTAATAACATTTTAGCTCAGCATGCTCAGTGTCCTTTAAGGGGAAAGGTGGGAGGCTTGTGGATATTTCAAAGTTCAGCTCCCATGTAGATGCTAACAAAGGGAGCATTCCCAAGCTGGCAGACAGCAGGACTCCCTCAACAGCTCAATAGCACATCCTGTTCCAGCAAAAATTGTTTTCTGCACGTGTAAGTAAATAGTTTAAGCCTGAGATCGAGGGCCAGCAGATCTACTTCCCAAGACCCCACTAGGTCAAGGTTTGGTGAGAGAAGGAAGAGAAGTCTTTGTCCCACTGGGACCAAGCATACAAACAACAAAACTCCCTCTTAGAGCATGGACCTTTAGTTGCCATCTCTTTACAAACCTGGAATAGATACCCAAACACATTCCTTAAAAATTCACCCCAACAGTCTCCTGGTTCTCACTTGCTCCTGTGTACGAGGAAAGGGGAAAAGGACCACCAGCAATCTTCCACATGAGTGGGCATTTACAACCCTGTCATCCAAGGGCTAAAAAACCCAGATGCCGAAGCTGCAGCTGGGCTTCACACTGCACTTCCACCTAAGTAGCAGGTCCCCTTCATTAATTAGAATGAAGGGTCCTTCAATTAAGCAGCTGTCCTTAAGAAGTAACATAAAACCTTTGCTGTGTCTGGTAGTGAACAAGTGGCACAGAAGATGCCTTATTCACTGAGGGTGGGTGAAGTGGGGCACGCTCGCATCTAATGAGCTGCATTTTTAAATGACCACTTAGACTTTGAGCTCATAACCAAAATGTTATTTTAATTCAGTGGATAAATAGGTGCCACAGGTCCTAATATAGAAGCAGCATCTCTTCCGCTGGCTCACTCGCTCTCCATTTTCCCAAGCAAAAGAATACCCACATGCACACAAAAACTCAAGCTGAAAAATTTCACCAGTTAGTCTTGCACCAGGAAACTGGGACGATGATATCCCCAGCTAACCAGGTGAGTGTGGGTGCATGCCCACAACATGGCCATGTAGAACTGACTGCTCCTCTTCCTGCTTAAAAATAACTTATGGGAATTTATTTGGGAAGATTGAAATCTAAATTTCTTTCACATGCTGTTTCAGAGTTCCAGCTGGGTTTTAAACTGCTCTCTGCAAAACTCACTTTGCCTAGGAATTCTTCCCATTTCTTCTCCTTCTCCTTCAATTAGACAAGTACTACAAATAATTACCCCAGCACCTTGAGGACCCAGCTGTAAACACACAGCCCCACTGTGCTAGACACAGAGAAGTTGCTGTCTGATAGACCTGACAGACAAAAGGAGTGGGGGAAGCAGCAAACATCCTCCAACCTCCCAAAAGGGACAGCGGGGTGGCAATAACTTGCCTAATGACCAAAAGAAGGTTGCACCAACCATAAGAATTGAACCCAGTTCTTCAGAGGTCGTGTCCTGTAGCCCTGAAACCAGCCTATTTAAACCCACTAAAAATCCTGAGTCTTGTCTTTGTCTTTCTCATCTAAGAACCTGAGCTTTCCCTTCCCTGCTGTTAGAGGCAGGAAATGAGTCTTGCTGCATTGTGAAAAACACATCACCCATTTGCCATACTGTATAACTGATCAGCAATAGTGGGAAGAGCACACCCACCACACGGCGATAGCCAAGGTAACACTGTGCTAACTTTTGGCTTCCTTGACTCTGTTTCTCATTCTCAGTGTCAAGCTAATATCTATTTCTCTGTACTGAATATTCCGCCTTGCCCCCAACCAGCTTGTCTTTATAATAAACTCCCAGTCAAAGCATGGGGTTCTCTGGCCTTCTGAGGCCATGCATTTTATAAGCAGGCTGTGTGTCACATGAAGTCACATTTCCTTTCCTTTCTTGACATGTATCAGAGCGACCTTATCCTTATGCTACGGGAAACAGCAAAGGAAAATGGGATGGAGCTATTTTGGCTCAATTCTGAAGAGCTCGGTTTCATCTTTATACACCTGTGAAAATGAGGGTTTTTTGAAAACTGAATTCTTTCTGGTCAGTATGTCTTGTTTCATGAGACTTACAATTCCTCTTTTATGCTTTTATTGTAGGCATCCAGCCTAAAGTGGAAGCCTTGAATATATTTCTCAAAACAGTATTATAATCAGAAATTCACCATACATTTCCAGAACCCAGGGCTTTTGTTTGAACCCATTCATTTAATTCCTTCCCTATCTCACCTTGTTTCATTTTGAAAAGAGTCACTCCAACCTGAGCAACCCCATTCACGGTTACAGTCCTGGCCAATTTTAGCAAGTAGGATTGATCTATCTCAGGTATTAATCCAGAGAGAGTTGGTCCTCATCTTAATTTCTTCAATTAACAAAGAGGACCTGAACACAGCATCACATCACAGCACCCACTCCAATGCCTTCCCATCTCAGCACTCCAGGCACTGATGTTCCTGGGCATGGTGTTGCAAAACAAGATAGTTTGAAATTGCACATCTATAGCCTGGTCCCTTTCTGGAGTGCCATCACACAGTTGTTGTCACCAGAGCCCTGCCTGACCATCCCCGCAGCAGGAGAGAAAGCAGCTTTCAGCATGGGGAACTGGCAGGGGAGGATGCGAGATGGCACCAGAGCCACGGCAGGCACACACACTACACACGGCTGCCAGAAAAACGGAAACCCTCTCAGCACAACTGAGCCTTTTAGCTGGGACTTCACACAGTGTGTTGCTGCAGGGTACTATGGTCGGGCAATAAAGGCCATTAAAGAGAATAATCAAGCAAGAACTCTCATGCCTCCAGAGAGATTGGTGAGCAGCAGAAGGAGAGAAGGTGTGAAGGACCTTGGATTAGGGCACAGGTAAAACACAGATTGACAAAGATTTGACTAGAGATTTTTTTTCAACCCTAAAAACCAAAACCCAAACAAACATAGGTTTCTCCCACAGACAACACGGCTTTTAAAAGTGTGGGAGTAATTGCTCTGCACCCCTGTCACTGTACATGGGCAATCTCAGCATTGAGACCTCATGAATACGGTGCTGGCAATTCCACCAGCGATGCTGTGCCAGAGGGAAGACTGAAGGGAACAGGCCAGACTGGGGACCGGTAATCTGTTGTGCAAAGTGGCACTAAATCTTGGTGAACCACTGCCCAGGCTGCCCTGTCTGGCATGGAGAGAAAGGCAGAGTGCTGAGCTCTGGGGAGCAGGAAAGGTCCCGTGCCTCCTGCGGGCAGTTCTGCAGCTGGTCAGGGCTGCCCGCATCAAAGGGAAGGTCAGCGCTGGCAATATAAGGCCTTGAGAGAGGAGGAGGAGGAATGAGTGAAAGGAATTGGGGAGAAGCTGGGGGAGGGGAGGGTGGACACATAAAGGAGCAAGGCTGGACTGGGCAAGGTGGTGAATGAAAAGGGCAGAGCTAGGACTAGTCTGATCCCAGGTTACTACTCAAGAAATATTTGGGTCCCTGCCTTGCCCTGCTGTCTAATCCTCCCAGGAGAATGCTAGAAGGCCACCACGCACCCTGCCCAGAGCAGTCCTTCAGCTCAGGCGAAAACACTGCCAGGGTAAATAAGCCTTCAGTGTGCAAAGAATCAAAGCTGGTGAAATTGGGATGCTGGCTACTATTGTTTGCCTTGGGAATCTGCATCACTTACTGGTTCCCAGCCTCTCCCTTGTGGAAACAGTCGTGGCCACCTCTCTTGCTCCCACTGTGTCCCCCCAACACCCTTCTTTTCTTCTCTGCAAGTTTCTTCACCCACACATACATGGACAGTGTTACTGTGAAGGGATATACACATGCACACACGCCCAAAGAGCGTATTTCCGAGGTTAACCATCTGTCGATATTTTCCCCTTTTCCAGCCCAGCCAGGATCTGAGCGGGAAACAAATTTTGTCATGGCCTACCTTCCGAGTCCACCAGGTCTGAGATGCAGGGGCAGCGGCCGCCGGGCTTCAGGAGCACTGACTGGGGCTGCCTCTGTGAATCAGCAAAGGAGTCCCTGTGACAGGGATGCATGCTGAGGCTGAGCGCTGCTGTCTGCACACTCCCTGCCTCTCCTCCTCCACCGCCCCGCGCTGCTGTGTTGCTATGCAATCACATCACCAGGAGTAACAGCATCTCTCCAAGCTTGCAAAGAGATACCCTTGACTCGGCAAACGCAGGAGGAACAAGGACAATCCCACAAAGTGCCTGGCCCTTTGGAGGTCTCCTCGGCCAGCGATCGATCCGGAGGAGGGGAGGGAGAAGACTGGAGATGCAAAGACACACACCCACCCACAGGAGGAGGAGGAGGAGACAAAATACACATGGAGAGGGAGAGAGAAAAGGGAGGGGGGGAAAAATACAAACGCACAAAAGGCCCTGTGGTCTGACCTCCAGAGACCTGACACAGGCTGCTGGGCTCAGACATGCTTCCCGCTGCTTGGCAATGTCTCCCCACTGCCTTTCAGGACTGGCGGCTCTCATTTTCGGTTAGATATGGCCATGTATGTGCTCGAAAATGCCAGACACATTCACCTATTTTCTTAACTGCAATTTAGGTGTCTGGCATAAGATTTAATAACTTAAAACCAGCCCATTTTAAAATTAAAGTTAAGAAGAAAAAATAGGATAATCACTTAATTTCAGATATGCTTCCTATTCTTCTTAGAATAGAAAAAAAAGTAAAGGAAGAGCCAATTCTCCAAGCTGGGGAGAAATCCTGATCCAAGATTTTTTAAATGTCAGGGTACCTTGTCTCAGCTCACAAGAAACAGAAGGATTTTGAGCTGCTAACTTGGCTGAGGATACAAGCAGACCTGGAGTTGGGATTTCAGTCCATACATAAAAAGTAGTTTGCAGTTCTTCAGATTATTCCACCCAAGGATTTCAAACTGCTCAAGATGCCAGTGACGTAATTCCCCTATTACACAAAAAGAAACAGAGCTAAATGACATCGTCAGAAAGAGGATTCAAATCTGATCCCAGCCCCATGCTTTAGCTACTAGACTGTCTTGGCCTCTCCCTGGGAAAATTAAAACTTTGGAAACACCGTCTTCCTGGTCCTTGTCAGAACAACCTTTATTGAGCCTTAGCCCTTCTTTTCCCAGAGCTGGCAGTCTAAAGGTGTTAATTTCTGCTCATACAGTCACGTTCTACAGAAATATCACTGTTGTTTATAAAGGTTGCCCATTTTCATACATTTATTCCTCCCAAACAGTAGGTCGTGTGTACCTCAAAATGCAGGTTCACTTGGCTCATTTGGACCCAGCGAATGGATATGTAACAACAGCTTCACAATTCCACTACATTTCTGAAAATCATTTCTGGCCAAGACACCTCTCTTGCAGCAATGGAAAACACAACTGGCAAAGTTGCAGTGGCACAGGGCTTCCTGTGGGCTGTGCATTGAGGAACGTTGGTCAGGAAATGCTGTCGCATAGACCAGCAGTGCCCAACCTGCCTCAGTTGCCCACTGCTGTGACCAGCGTGGTGGGGAGGCCAAGTCTACCTTTCAGCCAGTTTTGGGACCCTAAGAACAAAACTTTCTAATCCCACACCATTGATGGAAGGTGGATGTGAACAGATCATAAGCTTTTCTAGGTCACCAATTTAAACCTGGAGAAGGCAGTCAAAATATAGTTGATCTTCAGTAAAATACATTTGAGAGAGTCCTCAAGAAACCAGTGTGCTCCTCACAGTGGTACCCGCTAGAACCTCCAGCAGGTGGGTGGCTGACCCCGAGGAACCTCTCCTTTCATCCTAGGTAGGTGAACCAGGAGTCAGGAGCAGAGCCCATCAGCACATAGTGAGGCAAGATGCACAGAAACCTCATATAACTACACTGAAAGGAGATTTTTAAATAGCAACCTCCTTATAGTTGGTTCCAAAAGGAGCAACACTGAATACTTTGAGTACCAACCCAAGAATACATACTCACTCCACACACCTTCTGCTTTTAAAAGCTTCTTCAATAGTTTCTGCTTCCACAACAGCTGTACTGATGCAACAAAACTCATTCTGAAAAGCTGTATTTAGATCAAAAAAAATAAAGATATGGATAGGAAGACAGAAATGAGCAGAGTCTCTGCTGGGCTGTTTTTGTGCATACATACACACACACAAATAGTAAGTCCTGGGTTAAGTAAGGAGAGTGAGAGGAAAAAAAACAACAGAGTGCTGGAAGAGCTATCCAGGCAACTCCAAACACACCATTCTACAGACACTCATGATCAAATCCAACTGCAGCATGCATCTGTCACCAACAGTATCTATGAGGGACATTACGACATGGATAAACAAAGTGAGTACGTATCAAGCCAAGTTACACGTGCACACAAGACAGATATCAGCAGAGAGGTTAACAGCACGAACCACAAAAACAAGGTGCTTTGCAGTACATGCATCCTAAATTATTAATAGTTTAGGGACATCAAAATGCAGCAGGAAAAAAAATCTCTTGTGTCAGTTTAGCTTAAATTCTGAGACAAACCAGAATCTGGTGAAAGAGTTGCTTCCATGGCCAGGAGCAGCTTCCTAAGTCCCCCAATACCTTCTATTTTAAGGATATAAGCTAAGCAATTCAGAACTCAAAGGAAATCAGGGAGACAAACTCAGATTTGTCATAAACACAGCCTTTCACATAAGCACTACAACTTTTTAAAGTGTATGGGAAGGTTTATGAGACGGGATGCTAAATTTGGTATGCTTTGAGTTCTAAAGAGAATTTAACCCAAAAAAATTTCACAAGGAACTCCAAGAACCCAGCTTCCAGAAGACACAGTGGTACCTACCGTATGCCTTTCCCTCACAAAACATTTCAGACATTTTATGTTTTACTAAATGGCAAACATGTACCTTGTTAGCAAAACTAAGAATATCCACCTACCCAACAGGGACATCTCAATATGCACAAAGCTAAATACAGTGTACAAACATACAGTAGATAAAAATCAAGCCAGGTTTTACAAAGCATGAACATGAAATTGAAATCAGATTCTAATTTGCACCAGAATCACTCCCTTTAAAACACTGGAGTTTAAATCAATTTAAATCATTGAAACAGGTTCCAGTTTACGCTTGTGAAATCAGAATCAGCCACACTGACTAAACATACAAAGTCACAAAATGCAGAATACCCTGAATACAAATGCATTTACTGAAAATGACTGGTGAGAACTGTGCTATATGGAGATATACTAACAGTATTTTTAGTTTGAAAATGTTAAAAAGCTAGACATAAGGGCTGCGTCTGGCCTGACCCTAAAGTCTCTGTTACTTTCTCTTTATTCAAAGTCAGTATTAATTTGGCCAAATCACTTGTAAGCTGGAACATCCATAACACTAAGTATCTTGCATTACCAACCAATAAAAACATTAACTAAAATTCTAGCATTTGCATTTTCAACACAATACTTCAGGAGTTGATACAGTTGAAGTCTTACTTTTTTGCTTCCCATAACCTCCCACCCATTAACTTCCTCTTCTAAAATAGTCCTTGTCGCAGAGAATGGTTTCCCAAAATGCGCACTCTCTCTCCTCTTCAAACACTGCAACTTCCGTCCTTTGAAATATCACATCTCCTGAAAGAGGAGGATCATCTTCCCTCTTGTACAGAGAGGAAGTGTTGTTGCCATCCTTTGGAAACTTCGCTAGCTTCTTTCCCTTTCTGAGTAAAGCTCAAATTTATCAATTTATCCCAATTAAAGTATTTTAGAGAATGATGCTTTACCTAGGAACTAGGTATACTACAAGAATGTAGATTGTGCAAGGAAGATTACAGTTTACCAGCATGGAATAAATTCTCAAAAATCCCTCATATAGAGCACTACCAAGAACACACACAGAGAATGCAAAGTGAAGAAAGGCTTCAGGGAGCACAACGCAGCAGCAGCAAGGAAGGCAGTCGGTTAGGGCATGTTCATACACCTGTATTCAACTGATCTTTGCCTTGCACAAAGTGCTGCAGCATTTTGTCAAGCAACCTCTGATGAGGAACCCATGCGGTGTTTCGAGCAAAGAAGCAGCTGGTGGAGCCTGATGAGCTTAATTCCCAAACTAGTGCTGGAGAAGCAGTTGGAGGTTGTGAAGTTCCTACATGCAGAAACAATATCCTAACAGCCTCCAAACCCCAAACACCTAAACCAAAGAACAGAGCTAAACATTGACTGAGAACATATATGAAAACGCATCCTTGCTAAAAGGAGAATATAGGAAGAGAGAAAAAAAGAGCACTTTCCCTAGAGCCATACACCTCCAGCTGCTGAAGAAGGGTTTGGTGAAAGGCTTGTGAGCCGGGACAAGGTCCCTCATAGCTTGAAGAAATCCTGTTTTTCCCCAAGAGCTTATGAATCCCTGTTTTCCTGAGACACAGGGCTCCCTCATCTGGGTCTCCTCCTAACTGAAGTAACAGATGAGACTGAGTTCCCGCACAGCCATCCATACCAAAATGACAGTAATTCAGTTTTGATGCAGCATCATTGATCTTGGTGGTTTTGCTGTGCCTACCTGCGAAGGGAAAGCCAGAAGGAACACATCTCGCACAAAGGGACAGACCTGCCAATCAATTCCAGTACATTAGATAGGCAAGCATGCTTGTGAGTAGAGCACAAAGAGCCTCTTTTCAACAAGAGGGAACAAAAACAGAATTAGAGGCCCTAAATTCAGCTTGAGAAGAATCTAAGAATGGTTGCCCAGATATTGTACCATCCTGTTCCTTTTTTTGTTTAAATAACTGATGTCAAATAAATAACTGCACCTCCTTTGCTAGCATCAATAAGCACAAAAATCTTACAAGCACAGATTCTACCCTCCTGAAAGCGTTTAGAAAACCAGTGGGATACTTTCTAAAAGCACGGTACCTGGGGTGAGAGGGAAGAATGGGTAGAGAACTGATACAAGCAGACAGCTGACATGCACTGAGAAACAGAATGAATCCCCCTTTTCCTTTGTTCCTGCATAGAGATTGAAACACTCACCCCGAATGAGAAATAAGGACTATAGGGGAGAGAGGAAATCTTTTCAGAGCAGCGAGCACCAAAAGAATGAGGGGTGGCTGTTAAAAGAGTATAAAAGAATTTGGGGGAGAGATGGAGAAAGAAAAGAGAAAGGAGAAAATGGCAGAAAATAAAGCAAAAACACGCAGGAGAGAAGGGGAAGGCAGGTTTTCAGGGACCATTTTGTTCTTCAAAAGCTGTCAACACATTTACAATGTGCTTTCCATCCCCCTCCTTATTTACTGGGCTGTGCACACAAAGCAGCAAGAAAGCAATCACACAGGAGCTGCCGAAGATTCACTTCGACATAGAACAGAGGCGCCCTAAGAGAAAAGAAACTGCTTAGTGATCCGTGTACAACAAACCATGATGGGAATGTTACAGGCCTAGAGACTCTAGAAAGAGGGTTGGGAGAAAACCTGCAGAGAGCAGCCTCTTCCTGCAGAGATCACACTCAAGACTTACAGGCAGCACAGATACTGGAGAAGAGCGAGTCAAACCACATGGGGATACAGCTGCATATAAAAATATACACAAGAAGCTTATCACTGAATTCTTTAAGGGAAGAGCCCAAATGATTTAGGCAGAGACACTTTCAAAAGTATGTGTTGCAATTTGCACCTAAACCCGGCGCCTGAGGCTCAGGAGCTGAGCCACGTTACAGTGACTTAGTATCCCATCACCTAGCCTGTCCTAGAACAGTCCATTTTCTGTCACATTTCTGGCAGGTACCAAAGCTTGCCTGATGCATGTTCACTCATTAAGCTGCAGAATGGGATCATGTCTGAGCCTACAGATTTCTAAATGCTGTTAAGATTAAAATAGTATTTAGAGCCTGTGTAAGGTATCTGCAGCTTTTTTTGAAGACCAACTGTTTCAGCTCCTACGTTTGTGCAAGACTGTAGTGAGCCTGAAAATGGAAATTAGATACCAAAATAATTAAGGCATTTTTTAAAAATCTTACCCTCTGCTATGCAGACTTTTTATTCCTACAAGACAGGAAACTGAGAAGCAGAGAAATGAAACAGCATCACAAGATACGCACTTTACCAAACATTGTTTACGTACTTCAATACCTCCCTTGCCAACTATAATTACTTGGGAGTTACTCAGGCAGGTCTAACAGATAGATGTAGATCTCAGGAATCCTGTGCCGAAAACCATGTCAGCATATGCTAAAGAAGGTCATAAAAGACCTTCTTAGTCAAAAGCAAAGTTTTGTGAAATCAAACCATCATCAGACTAAAATCATTACTTTTATTCTAAATAGTAGAGCCATAATGAGGGAAAGCCATCAGTACAACATAAATCATCCTTCATGGAAGAAAATATTTGGAGACTTTGTTCTTTCAAGATATTCATCCTCCAGAGCAAGCTTGTTACCAATGGCTGTTGTTCTTCACCAGGACTGGATGTATCCTCTGACTAAAGAGCACATAAAGAGCTCCCTCACACACTCTATCAGGAGCCATGGCACTACAAATAAAAGCAGTCCAGTGCGATATTATTAATGACAAGTTATCAGATGTTCTAGGACCACAGCCAGACAGGAGTTTCACTGTGCTGATTCTGTAGAGAAGATAAATCCTTAGCCAAGTCAGATCCCTCAGTTTCCCTTGTTCTTTTCTCCTCTGTGCAAAGATTTGTGATAAACCATTTTGTTACAGGAGCTGGGAGGTGATTGCCCTGCCCTAAAGGGCTTATAACTGAGCTTTAACTAAAGACAAAGGGAGCCAAGTGAGGAGACACTGGGTAGAGGCACAAAAAAAAACCCAACCCATTATATAAAAAGGGCAAAGTGAATTTTATTTTGGTACCAGTTAAATGTTATTAGAAGAGTTCAGGAGCACACATATTGGCAGTTGTTAGAGCTGCAGTACAAGCCTCAGAGGTTAAATTTTCTGAGTGGCTACAGCTGTACCACCTTCTAAATCCTTGGGTCCTGATTTATTCATGGCATTAGGAATGCAAAATGCAAGCAGAGGGAAGTAGGCCAACAAGAGAATAGAAAGCAGGGACACAGAGGAACCAGTTTCTTCATTCCAGCTGAAATGAAAACAGGTTGAAATTATTAACTCTTTCAGAGCAAGCTCTCTCTGAAACAGCAACACAGCCTGATGCATAAAAATGCACAAATGAGTCTCTCCCCACAAAATAAAATAATTAGCAGAAACACAAAGCAACCATGGCTTCAGAAAAAGAATTCAGCTTAACCCAACCCCAAGGCATTTGCATTTTCAGATGCATAATGCTCAGGTCAATGTGCCTGACAGGGGAGGGGTTAATGGCTTTGGTTCTGTGAACTGTGGACCAGATGTTCAGCTGGTGCAACTCAATATAGATCCATTAGAAATTAGTGGAGCTATGCCTGGAGCTCACCCCAGACAGGATTCTGGCCCTGTACTTTGAAATCCCATCTAATACCCACTGAGAGATTTTTCTAAAGGGAAAGGCCTCACTTTCTGGAAGCATCTAAACAGGCTACTAGAAAAGCTGCAGAATGTGGTTGAGCTGGAATGACCGCTGCCCTGACCTGCTTGTAATATTACAAATCCCCTAAACCGAAAGCATGTAGAAGCCTCCTGAGAAGGGAGGCCAGACAGATATTGGAGCAAGTCATCAACTTTTATTCATGGGGAGACAGGACACAAACCAGCATTCCCTGAGATGAGCTGATACTAGAAATTTGGACACTGAATCAGCATCCTCTAGAAAGAAAAAACACACTCAAGAGAGTAGACTCAAGTGACATGAAAGCATGTACTTTCTTTCTAGTGAAACATATTGAATATAATACCCTCAGAAGTTACAGGCCTGACCTAAACTTAAATATTCTGGGGTGCTGACTGACAACATGAATGTGAGCCTTAAATGAACTTTTCATCTTGCATTGTTCCTACCAAACAGTACCATAAAACAGTTGTTTCTGCTACACTTTCATAGTGCATACATATGGCAAGCACCTTACAACGGGCAGGAAAGGACACTAGAGCTAAATCACTGATTTGTCACTTAGCAGGAAATGGATGGGTCTTGACTATCTCCATTTTAGTCCTCAGAGCAGATGCTGTGGTCAGCCAAGTCTTTGAGCATATGCTTATAATAGAAAATGGTCTACAAAATTTACCACAGTGATTAGATGGTAAAGAGCAAGCAGGGGCTGGGGTGGGGGGGAAGGAAGAGGTACAGCAGCACATTCCTCACTAAAAGGACCATTCTTCCATTCAAGTTGAATGTTAGTAAAGTCAGATATTTAGAGAAAAAAAGAAGAAAAAATGTCCAGATGCAAAAGAAGACAAGAACTATCAAGACGTACAAAGAGGCTACGTCATCTCAAGTGCCCAGTAATACTAGGCACATCACTGCTGCATGGGAAGGATTTTAAACAGCCATTTTGACCAACAAAGCTGACATTAAAGGGAAGTTATCTGCCCTGTTACTTTATTTCTGCACCTCTTAAGCATCCAGCCTGTGCACATGAATGACAAAATTGTACACAATTTGTTTAAAGACTTTTGTAACACAGGGTATAATAAAAGTCCTGTGATACTGCAACAACAGTCTTCCATAACATGATTCTGTGTTTTCTCAACCAAACACCAACCTCAAGGGAAAACTGATCTCAGGGACCAATAACTATACAACATTCAGTATATCCTAAAGGATTCTGCTATAAGCCTCTTTAAATACATTTACATATATCACACACTCTTAAAAATCTAGGCACCTTTCACAACTGAAATGAAACCTCTGGCAGCACCTTCCAGTCTGACAGGAATGCTACAGAGCTCTGCTCCTGCCACAAAAACTCCAAGCAGCACCCAGGTAACATGAAGTCCGTCTTCCTGGCTAGAACTAAATGCTTCTTTGAGATGTTCTGTATTTGCTCCTTTCCCCACTGAATGAGCCTGCCATACACAGATCTGTAACTGGGTCCATGTCTTCACCTCATGTTTTCCTAGGGCTGTCAATCCCTCCAGCCTTATTCCTATACAGAATCCCAGTGCAGCAATATGGAAGTACAAGTCTGGTCAACATCTGAAGACAATTGTAGGGTGTAAGGACAAAAGCTAAGGATTCAGTGTACAGGCTTTCCAGCATAAGTGCTAGCATTTCCAATACCTTTCTGAAGATAGCTTCATAGAAAAATTATAAAAACAACTATGGAGCTACAGCGCTCTCCTCCTTTGGTCCTTAGCTGAAACATTTAAGGAGTCTAACAAACAATAGGCAACACTGTGATAGGGATTGCCAGCCAGCGGTGTTGGGATAGTTCTCAGCCAACAAGCTGAGCTGGTCCAAAACAACCAGCCTTTAAAGGAGATAACTGGTTATATGTTAGGGCCACATCTTAAAACATATACACTTGGAGGAATTTGTAATTTGTGGAGTTTCCTCTGCAAGAAAATATAATCAGGATTTTTGAAGATCTGTTTCTCTTGACAGAAATTAGCAAGCAGCACTTATACTAGCTGGAATAACACAGCCAGATGAGAAAGGGCAATACTTTAGTCTAAGCAGATCTCTGCAAATCTCTCTTTCAAAGTCTGCAGTGAAAGATTTTCTTATTCTCTGGAGAGAATATATATACACATATAAATATATATACATATTAACCAGGTCATCTATTTGAGCCGAGAAGTATGGTACTCAACCTAGAGCCAGTCTGATTTTGAGAGGATGAAGAAACCAAACACATCCTTAGTGGCTCTGGAGTCACTCTCAGCACTGATTCCTTTACTGGATCAAAGTACAGATTCACAATGCAAAATTCAGTATACTCTGACCCATCTTTCAAGTGGTTACAACCTCATTTTACAGCAGTGAAATAAAGTTCCCTCAAATTTTGGAGACCTGAGTTCAGCTACTCCCAACTTCTACTCACTGTTAAAATGAAATGACAGAAGATACATTTTGTAGCAGAGTTCCTTCAAAATGGCATGTTGGAAACATTTTACAGAATATAAATTATATATATGTACATGTATAATATACAACACGTACAGAGCTAAAAACACAAAAAGGAAAGCTACATTTGCACTTATTAATAGAAAAAGGTGAGCTGGTGGCAACATTGTTCAAATGCTCAAATCATCAATAAATCATCAACAAATCATCAACTGAGCACCAAATTTTCCAGCTGCATTAGAAGAACATTATAAGCAATGTTAGCAAAAAATCTCTTTTGGAAGCTTCATAAGTAAAATGAAGTTCAGGAAGGCCAGTTTGGTCAGCCTGTTAAAAGCCAGTATATACACGGTACAACAGGGAATTGGGAAACTCATAGTGCTCCAATCCAGTAAATATACAGTATCCCTGAAAGGCTGATTAAATTGTTTCTCATTACCTACTGTCAAGGAAGGCAAAGCAGGTCAGGGATCAACATTACTTATAAATGAAGCAGCACCGCTCATTGCAGTTTTGAGATGGAAAATGTTTGTTTCTCCATCAAAGCAGATACTCCAACAGAGAAAAACAAGGATGAAAAATGTGGATGATAACATAACATATGAGCTCAGCAGCTTCAGACCAGAGAAGTTCAGCAGGGACAGGAGGGGGTTCAGTGTTAGTGAACCAAGCCAGCCTAAGCATTCCTTCCATGTCCTCACTTTCCTAAAATAGATGTCAGTACAAAAATGCAGACAAGGGTAATTGCTCTGTTTCTTTCCTCTGAGGAAGGAAGAATTAGTGACGCAGTCCATTATATTCTGCTTTCCTGTTCCGGATGATAAAAAGGCTCCAGTGAGTCTCAGGGTCACACTTGCACATTCCCTGCTTTACTGTGAGAGGCCTGGGAAACACGATTGATGCTGCTTTCAATAAAGACCTTGAGGCCCTTTAAACCTTGCGCATAGAGATATTCCAGATACCAGTTCCACTTCTTTCCCTATAAAAACAGAAAGAATAGTCAGATGTGCAGGACATAGCTTTGTCTCTTTCTTAGGCCAATCTGAAAAGGTCTGCAAATACCACCTTCCACAGTTTGACAACATTCATCCTAGTCTGTAAATACCCACAGGTATACAAGGTCACGTCCTGTTCCCAAATGCCCAAACTTTTCACTTAGGTATTACAGATTCTTAGCTTGAACATGACAAATCACAATCTTTTTTTAATACTGAAGATGTTTATAAATCCCAGTTCTAAAAAGACCAAAGTCTATTGGATCAACAGTGAAGATGTCAGGAACCAAATGAACATGGATATTAAAGCTTTCCATACATCCCTAATGGTGATTCCTCCAGATCAGGTTTGAAGTACACTGTAATACAGGAAAGGAAACAAACTGCCACTGTACTTGCTCAGTGGAGGATCCCTGTTCAAAGCTATAACAAAGCTACACACCTATCTCAGAAATTTAATATTAATAAATTGATTCTATTAATTGATAATAGAAATTCTGCTTCAAGTACACGAAAAATAACTTTCTGGAGCCTGCAGAGAACAATAAACAGCCTTGTCCTGATACTGCACTGATTCATGGAGGAAATATATAAAAATCTCAGACCACTACCCACAGATGGCTAGATACATAACTTCTCAGATGTTGATGTCCTCATGTTTGGCCCTGTTAAGAGACTGAATCAAAGTCTACGGCTGGAATTTTCCCCTTTCAAAATTTTTATAGAGCATTTGTGGAATTGGTGAATATTATCACCTCATCTTCTTCTACACAGCTGCTGAAAATTGCTTGTTTTCACTTCACTAAAACAAGAAATCTTACCTTAATTAAACTGAAGTTGAAGGTGGTATCATCTGGCCAAGCCTTAAGGAGAGGGAATAAAAACAGTATCAAGTCAGACAAAAAGTATGTCCAGAGTTGCTGGGCCTCTGCTTAGTCCCCTTCTAAATCAGGAATTGCAGTTGTGCAAAGAAATTCAGAGATTTTCAATCATGATTCAGAATGGGCGTCCAGCATTATACTGTGTCCACAAGTGGCAAGGTAATGTGGAGACCCTCTTGCCTTGTGCTGCAGCATTACTGGACAGCAACAGAGAATATTTATAGGTATCTTTAACCATTGTCTCTCTACAGTGTAAAAGCTATTATCCCTTCAAAACATTAGGTAGATAATTCCCAACAATGAGAAAGAGCAAGAGGAGAGAACCTACTGACATTTAGATTATTGCTTGTGTTCTCTGAGTGTGCTGCAGAGCAGTGCCCTCTGGTGTTCAGCACTGAAGTGTTTAAGAAAAGATGGCACTGCAGCAAAATATTTTTTCCTGTCTTAAGACATGTCTGTGATAGCTGCTAAGCAAAATCTCTTTCTTGGTTCTGCAGTAGGAAGAATGCAAAAATTCTCCACCAGAAGGTTTCAGGTGTTGGGGGTTTTTTTGGTGGTTTGTTTGTTTTTTTTTTTAAACTTACAAAAGCTACAAAGACAAATCAGGAAGCCTCAGAACAGAAAGGATCTAGACAAAAGATACGAAAAACTAATCCTGCTACAACAGCAGAAAGACCAAGGAAAAGAAGTTGTATATAACAAAAATAAAATAGCCTTCTCTGGCAAAGACAAAACTTGGGTTTAATCAGCAGTCATAGACAAACTACCTAGATTCAGGACACTGAGTATATAAATGAAGGCAAATTTGTGAAGGTGTTCCTAACCAGCATTCTTTGCTTCAACTTTAACCTCAGGTTTCCCTTGCTTCACTCCAGGAGCCACACCTACGCTTGCCTTCAGTCCGCCAGCATTCCTCACAACAAAATGGCATCTTTGTGCACCCCTTGGATAGCCTACAAAACCTGATTTCTCAGACCAGCATGCACATCTTGGAACAATAACAACTCTGGCAAGCTGCTCCCTCCACTATTCAGTAGCTGCATTGAACACATGATGGCACCCCGGAATTCAAGACTACTAACAGAACTCATATCAGACAATACAAGACATCACTGTATTATCCTACTTATGTACTTGAAAGTAGCTACTTGTATTTCTTTTTTAATAAGCCATTCTCAAAAGCTACTGCAAGAGCCAGAAAGCACTGCTAAAAGTTCTACCGTGCGCACCTGTATACAATTTAACTACGTATTTCTTGACTTTCTGGAGTTTAAATGTTTAGGTCACGATCCATATTTTGTGGGGCAGGATGCACTATTGGGAAGCTTCTACTGAATTAGTCATTTATTTCATTATGTAGCTATTTTAGTTCTATCCTAAAAATGATCATAAGCACAAATTCACATCTAAAACTTACATTCATGCTTTCATACCATGCAAACAAAGACTATGCAAATTGTGCCACTGATCTGACACAAACACAGAATGCCATACCAGCTTTTGAAAGCTCAGTTGACTCTAAAAGTCAGCCAGTACACTGAGAGACACTTCTCTAGAGAAACTGTCAAGACACAATGTCTGGTGTTGCCAAAGGCCCAAATGTTGGCCTACACCATTACCTGCTGCAGGAAGAGGACAGCATAGCCCATCATGGCTGGGTGGTAGACAATGTTAAAGCTGGTTTTGAATTCCTGCACTGTGGTTTTCTTCAGCAGTTCATCATCCATACGAAGACCTTGAGGATGAATATCCTTCTGGAAAG
Source organism: Aptenodytes patagonicus (assembly GCF_965638725.1). Classification (NCBI taxonomy): domain Eukaryota; kingdom Metazoa; phylum Chordata; class Aves; order Sphenisciformes; family Spheniscidae; genus Aptenodytes; species Aptenodytes patagonicus. The sequence goes on along the minus strand of NC_134957.1, from coordinate 12,082,126 downwards.
CACTGGATGTCCACAGACAACCCACCATAGCTATTATGTACTGGTTGTACTCTTGGTATGTCTGGCTACTGAACTTGAATTGCAGTATTTTCTGAAGGACAAGAAACAAAATCAATAAATAGCATTCTCAAAGCAGTTGTATGCTCCCTCCAGTCCTCAAAAGAATGCCATCAGAACATCTCCCCTCTATTCAACCCAACTCCTTGCTAAGGTCCATTCTAGCACATAGCAGTTTTGTCCACAATACCGTTTTACTCAGCTCATTTTCTTTTGCAGCCACCAAGTTGGTTCGATACCTGAAAAAACAAACAAAAGAGAAAGTTAGGTGCCTGTAAATTTTTACTACCTGCCAGTGTTGAAAAAAGCTGGAGGAATGTATTAAGAAAGCTTATTTCCTCCATGAGAGAGATCAAACTTTACTGGTAAAAAAAGAAACATGAAAAAATTCAAAGGGACTTTATCACTTGGCATACACTCACCCTTTCCAGGCAGAGTAGGGAGACACCTGATAATATTAATATCTTAAATGATTAAGACATGACCGGTTTGCCTGGGACAGTCACCTTCATAAAGGCAATACGCAAGAATTTACATACAGTCTTAAAATTAGCAGCAAAATGCAGTGTATTTGTAAGAAGGGAGACTTTTATTCACTAAGCAGAGAAACAGAAGCCACTGGAAGTAATGCAACTTGACAGTTGCTCTCTACAATAGGCACTAGCTCCTCTAATTTCCCAGAGACCATCCTGTCATGTTAATTACCCAGCAGACTCCTTAGAGAAAAAGCCACATGGAGAGCCCAGCGCCAGCTGTCAGCAATTGGCTACTCCTCTTCTTAGATGCAACCACTGGAACTAACAAGGCCAAGAACAGCAGCCATGTTTGTGGATCCTGCAGAGAGCTAAACAGTGCTGTCTTTGGACCTGCAGGCAGCATGAGGCAGTCTCAAATTCCCACAGAGTTTGGAGGTGGCAGAAGTGCTTCCTACTCAGCACATTACAGAATTTGTAAGTCTAGTGGTCAAAGCACAGGAGCAAGAAGTTGTATAGTTAACCACTAGTGATTCCAGCTGGCTGACTTAAGTTCTCTCAAAACAATATGGGAACGCCTTCCTTCACATATCAAAGATATGGAAATAATACTAGGAAAGAGGTCAGAATCCTGCTATTTTGGATAACAGACTGAAAAAAAAGAGAGTAGGAACTACAGCTATAAATTCCTGTATCATGAAAGCTGGGCACAACTGGAACTTTCACCTTTGCCTTACATAATAAGAAAAAGTAGATTTCAGATTTTACACTAAAGTAATTTCATTTCCAAAACATTGAAAGAGAAGACAAGGAGTCCCTACAGCCCACACCATTTGTAGTACCTGTACATAATGTAGCAGAGCTGATTCAAGCTGACAGAATCCATGCTGAGAAGTGCTGGGTAGAAAACTCCAGCAGGAGGCATTATCAACAAAGGCAGATTGTACCTCAGATACATGTCACACACCTGCAGGAATTAAGCAAATCCAGGCACATTATTACTGCCATTAACAAACCCAGAAGCATGTAAGACCAAAAGAGAGCATGACACTGCATTCCAGCCAGCTCCATCAACTTCACCTAGGAGGGAAGGCCGGGATGAAGCAATTCCATTTGTTTCCTTCTCAGTATGAGACATATTCATCCATTCATATCTCAGTCTCTGCTTCAACCATTTAGGTATACCACATGTTTTGACATGGTTACTTGCTGAGTCAAATCTACCCAGATCCCTGTAAAAAAGCAGCAGCCTTTTTTTTTTCTGATCTTTTAGATCATTCCGACATACGTAGCTGGGACTGCAGTAGACCTGACCTTGTTCCTAGCCTGGTTTGCTGATACCAGCAAGCCAAACAGACCACACATTTCTTCCAGTTGGGAAATTAAAGCTTTCTACTTGACCTTGCTGGAATTGTGTGAACATACGATAAAGCTTTGCTCTAAGAAAAGATGATATGGCCATAAAACATGGGTTTATTATCAGACTCATGTTTAGAATTTAAGATTGAGTTTCAAGTAAAAAAGACATTTTAACATTTCTGCAGATTTAACAAGATCTTCAGCTATAATAACAGTCTTAAAGTATGGATAAATAATTGAAAGCAATATTGCTGTAACTTACCACATTACTGTCCTCTATAGCTTAGCCACAGTAACTATTCCCAAAGGTATGCTCTTCAGGAAGGTATGCATCATTCTCAAAAGAGTAGTGGTCTAAGAATATGCATATCTAGCTACTACAGCTCAGACTGTAAACAATTAAGCTGTGACAGCCTGCCATCCTGAAGATGGATTTTTTTACATATTGTTAAATTAGGCACAACAATTGTTTTAGGACTCCTTCCCCTAATCTCATAACAGACTTTTCACTCAATATTGTTTGTCAGACCTTCACCTTTCCTCTTGCCCTCAAGTACAGCTATACCATGTAAGGTATAGGCAGATATGTGTATGTAACTGAATTACTAGTACTTTCAGAAATCTAGACTCTTTACTTAATATCTCAGCTGTATGATTTTAGAAATCTCTAGAGTTCTGAATACATAAGCAAAACGTCAAGAAAAAATTCAAATTCTAGTTGTCTGCTAGAGCACCAATAATCGTATATCGAAGGGTGCGTGATTCTCTGTATATTCCCATAAAATGAGTATTTACTTATTTTAAACACACTGTCTTATGCAAATGTTGTTGCCCAGTAGTTTTGTGCATTTTTAATGGACATTTTAGTTACAAGTAGATCCTAGAAATATCAATGTTTTTTCAACTCTTCACAATTTTATCCAAATTGTAGGAGCAACAATAGCATGGCTGGAGTTCACATGGCAGTAAGCACATCTACAGAGAGGACATGAGGAAGCTAGAGAATAGGCTTAAGCCTGTTTGATGCTGCTTAGTTTTACAGGACAAACTGCGGAAAAAACTTCATTTTTTAAGGGAACATTTAAGGAAAAAGTCAGGATGCGTTGTTTGAAATTGAACTGAACTTTCTGAATTCAGTTTCTGATTCTTTTCTATAAATTAGCATTAAAAAAGCATGTTATGCCATATTGTTACTTCCCCTTCCACAGTTCACCTCTGACTTAAGAGCAACCACTTTGTAGCAGCATATTTAGTTCTGCCTATGGATGCAACAGCAGCTACCATCACCTGTAGATCTACCAAGTACTTGGAACATTCTTGCATTTAATCACAAAGTTCTGTAAACTATAATGAGGAAGGTGTTTTCATGCTCTAGCTTAAAAAAATGCAAACAGCCTTAGAGTATTGGGATTTTGAAAGCCAAAATGAATGGGATACATACAGTCTCATAGAAATCCAGGATGAAGTACAGCAAGAAAGTAGGATTGTTTTCCAAACGCAATGCAACCGTAGAGATCCATCCGACAAAATGGATCAGTTCAGCCACCACGTTCACTAGTCCAGAAAGAGTGGTATTCCTACAGCAATGACATGACACAACATTAGTATATACATCTCTTTGTGAACGATAAAAAGGAAAAGTGGTAAAAAAGAAACTGAAGTTTATCCTTCTGCCCCACCAAGCATTCAGCAACATGCATTTGTTCTTCAATATACCCAGTAACATATTGTTACCGACATTATTACAAACATGACCCAGCTGTCAGTGTTACAAGGATTTTGACTTCTGGACATTTCAATTTTCAGTGTCAATAGAAATACTTTTAAAGAAAGAGAAAGAACAGGTTTGACAAGGTAGCTTACAATAGAGCAGAAACATTAAGCATTATTAACCTTCTAGTTGGTCTTTATGCTAGGTAATAGGGCTAGAATATATATCTAAATACACTAGTGAACAATGCACAGAACACTGTATTGCATTTATTTCAGACAAACTTACAAAGAATGGACTTGAGAGTCAGACTCTGAATCCAGATGAATCACATGCCAATTTAACCAGTTCTGTAACAGCTCTTTCAGGCTCTCAAGAACACTGCACTGCAAGAGGCAAAAAGAAAACAGGTTGATGACAATTTACATAAGTGAATAATAATAAACAAAAAATGCCATGAGAATCGACATATACAAAGAAAGATAATCAAGAGTTTCCCAGGACCACAAAGAGCAGTGAGATAATTGCATGTCCCCTTGAACTGAATGTATGTGTTGCATAGCTTTTCCTGGAGAACGCGAGTTTCAAATACTGAGTTAAAATTGCAATAAACCAAAGCAACCATTGTCTTGTGTACTATCAGTTCTTTTTATTTTCAGTGCCCCAGTTTAATTCCAGTCAAAAAAGAAAATATCTTAAAGGCACTCAAATTCCCAAAGAATTTGTAAGTATATATTTTACCCTCACTTGGGCACAGACTTCCCCAAAAGAAGTCCCCTATACAATCCCTCAGACTGCTACACCTGACACAAGTGCAGACAGCAACATCAACTAGAAGTAAACAGCCACTGTACTCACTTAAATTACCTTAAAGTAAAGGGATGATGTGAAAAAGAGCTGTGCCAGGGGATCATAGAGATGTGACTTCATTTCTGAAACAAATGAGAAAGCAGCATGATATCTGTGCACAAATTCTATCCCCCAAGATCAGACACTGTCCAGCCTCACCCAAAGGATCTGCAACACATACCAGAGAAGCTGCTGAGGGGGATCCAACTCACAAGTCTGAGGATTTGTGATCGGCAGCAGAAGCCATCCCAGAGAGGAAGGCTCTTATACAGGAACTCTTCACAGGAAGAAAATCCCTCCTACAAAGCAGAAGATGAACATTCAAAAACTCCTATCATATGCCTGCACCTCACCATGCTCGCTTCACCCTGAAGAAAGAGGCTTACACCTCCTTCCTGCCATACAATTCACCAGGACATTCAAATTATTCTTAATATCATTCTCAAATTATCTTTCCTGCAGAAAACAAGGTCATCTCCAGAATATTGACTTGCTATAGGAATATTTATTTTTATTACTTGAGACACTGTCAATTCTCAGAGATACTATAGGAAAACAGGTAAGTCCCAAAAGTACTTTTTTCAAGGGAAGACTTAAACCCTTGGCTTCCACAAAACAGGCACTTACCTGCAAGAAACACTCTGTCTTGTAGACAGTTTCCAGGAAGTCCTTGAATTCTTCTTCATATTGGTTATTATCAGCCACACACCAGGTGCATTCTAAACAGGAGAGAATACTGTATTTTAATACAAGCACAGCAAGAATAAGCACAATCAGAAACAAAATTCAGTTCTCCTCCAGTAGTTTTAATGCTATGTGATTATCACTATAAATCTGAATAGCAAAGTACCATTATTGAAAGGTGAAAAGCCTCAGACATCCTTTACCTCCCTACCATGCAAGGTAATACTAAGTTCCTACCTTCCTGAAGATTCTGGCCCATCCAATAGTAGAGCCTCAGGTAAATAGATTCATCTTTGGTGCAATTCATGTAGTGAAGCAATAAAGGGTTTGTTAGCACTGAACCCATCTGGGAAGGAAACTGCAAGAGAAATCAAGAAAAGAGAGTTATTCAGTATTTACATCAGCAGATTGCCAGAGAATCTCATTCTATCAGAGTTGTCCAATCCTTTTACCGGCAACAAGACCATCTCCAGGACACATTCATCACCCTCAGGTAGGACTAGATGTTCTGTCAGAACTAGGTAGCCTATACACTATTCACATATAAACAGGGCATAGAGGAATATTGTTTGAGCTCTCAAAACATTCAGTGAGCTTACCAAGACCTTCCTGAAACTCACCTCTAGATGGTGGATATTTTGTAGGAGCTGAGAAAAGGTCTGCAGCTGCTCCACTGGAAAAGATTCATTCGTACTGTACAAATCAACACGGTTCTTTTCCCTGTCCTCTTCTAAATTATTTTTGTTTGTACTGCTTGCAGGTATAATCAACTGGGTATTCCATTTCTGTAGAAAAGAAACACAAATGAATAGCAATGACTTGGTTTCCAATGCAATCAAGTGCACTTGTGACCAGTTCCCACAAAGACCCTGTTTTGCAAAAAAGGTATCCAGGCTTTCATTACAATGGGAATGGTGCATTTCTATATAGCTACTCCACCCTTCCCAGTGCTGAAATAAAGCCTGACTCCCATTATTTGCCAATATTCATCATGAAAACAGCTGCTTGGCACCTTCTAGGGTCTACCTTAGGCCCATAACCTACCCTTTTCCGTGACTGAGGTTGAGCTGCGCCTAAAAACAGTGGCTGAAACACTGGAGAGTTTTCCTGGTTTCTTCGCCTTACTGTGTTGATTGCTGCTTTCCACGGGCCCTCAGAATTCTTGAAGTAAGTCTGAAAACATAAATCAGACAACTATGCAAGAAGCCAAACTAAGACAAAACCACAGAAAGATCAGTTTCTATTCTGATAAACGTCACCACAGTGATGTATATACACTCAACTCTGCTTGACAGACCAAGAGGCTAGGTTTTCACACCACAGAACTCTCATCATTCCTCACTTTCATTACCTTTTGACTATAGTTAACAGTTATGCTTTTATTTCCTTCTGAAACGATGTCCCCTTTTTCAGAAGGGATCTCCAACACTTCTGGTTTATAATCCTCATTCAGATCAATCACCAATTCATAGAGTAATCTCAAATATACATTAAAATAAAACATGACCAAGGTATGCTTAAGTTACTGAGAAAGCTTCCCGAATTCAGCATCAGTGATATCCTCCAAACAGAACAATTCAATGAGTAATCGAATTCTCAAATTAATGTAGATACTACAGCTAAAAAGAAAACTGGAAAAATTAACCCAACACCTTTTCTGCACAAAACTTATTTTTTGTCACTTTAATTGCAATCAGTCTTTAAATCCTAATCAAGCACCAAACCATCACAAAAGTATTCAGATTGGTAATCAAGCTTTTATTATACAAGTTAACACCATGTTCATAAAAACAGTTGAAGATGTATTTGGGTTTTAATTGCTAGTTATTTATTTCACTTCTGTGCATATCAAAAAATGTAAATTCTCCAACAGATGACTGCACAGCACAATGCAAAGTATAAATTTATAGAGCAATGTAAGTACACAAACAGATTGAAATAAAATTTTCTTTATAGAAACACAACTTGCCTACATAAAAATTAAATGTCTCTTCTAAAAAAACCCAAACTACATCTATCCCATTGAAGTACCAAAAGAAAATTTGTTGCAGAATTTAGGTCTCACCTGCTGCTATTTTCTGTTATATATTCAGTTTCTGCTACATATATTCTACTTGGTCAAAGGGCTAAGCATACACATAGGCCTCTCTAAAAGCAGAGTCATATTTTTTGCTGTTACCCTGAGGCTCTGACAAATCAGCTTACCGCATTGTTCCCTACTTTTTGTCTCTTGCCTATGACATAGACTTTCCAAGTGGGAAGTTACTTACTGACTTCCATTGCTATTTGTACTTGAGGAAGTCATCAGTTTAGACAATGCCTTGTACAAATAAGACAGTTTGTTTCCTGAAGAACTTAACATTGTGTAAAGCAAGTCAAAACCAGCAAGAACACCAAAAGAAGGATTAAAGTAATCCTCATAAGGATAAAGGTAGATGCCATTCCATTCCAAATCATCTCATTGTGCTGAAGAGTAAACAAAATGCAAGGCAAAGAATCTCCATCGATGATCTTAGAGGTCTTTTCCAACCTTAATGATTCTATGATTCATCTAAACCTGATTTTACTCAGTGAAAAGAGGAAATAGAATTAATCTTCACCACTAAATCATGCTATAGCTTGAATGGAAAGCTCAGTACAAATACTGTCCAAAGTACTGGTTCCAAATAGATTAAATCTAATTCCTTACCTTCATTTTCCCAGGAAGGGTTATGGTCACCAGCTCAGGACAGAAGAGTTTGTAAAGTGATAGTAGAGCCTGCAGATGAGACTGCATTCCCTGTCAAATAGAAGAACAAGAGGAAAAACATGTGGGGTATGTTTTTAATATAGAAACTAAATACTGTATTCTCGAAGCAAAAAACCCACAGTGATTACTAAAAGCTTTCTAAAGCTACGTCAGTAAGTAACCATAGATGAACAACCGAAAACGAAAGGAAGCACAGAAACTGTGTCAATGAAATACCATAGGAAGGGGATTGAAGGAGGAACTTGCTGTAGTCATGACTAATAAAAAAGAATTTAACAATTGAAACTATGAAAAATACAGTCTTCTGCTGTCTAAATGCTCCAAAAACATGCTGTTATAGCTACAGTTTTTTCTTACAAAAAAGGGAGCAAGATCCTCTACAATCTTATGTTTCTCAGTCATTTTTGACACCACTTGAAAAAGGAAGATGAATAGAAAATTAAAGATGGTAATAGATAAATGAAGCTGACCCTTGCTTCAAAGATTTTACCACACTTAGCCATAAAATGTATAGCTTTGTGCATGCCATTGCATGTGCTCACAAAACACAAATGAAAATTAGGGGTGCACATGCAAGATAGACAAGCCCTTATGCTACAAAGACTACAACCTACAATTCCAAGTCTAACCTTGTTCTGAGACACTAGCCACTCTTCTCCATCCTCTAAGGACATTAGTCTTACAAACTGCATTATTAACCACAGTTCAAACTCTACAAGATTTGAAATAAACTCACCATTTTTGCTTGGAGGTCAAGCAGTCTCCTAATCCGAAAAGGCTTGACTGGAAATACAATTAAGAACATAACGGATTTAAAACCCACCGTATCAGACATTTAAGCAAAAATGCAATATCACTTTTATTATAGAAAGCCATGGCAAAGCAAGCAAAACCAATCAGTGTTATTTCTAGGCTAACCAATAGACAGGTAATAAATAACCTAATAGACAGGTTTCCAATTCAGAAAACGTTACACAAATCAGACTGAACTACCATTCATGCTTCCTTGCCTTAAAAGCAATATATTGGCTAGTCATTGTATTAGCTTAATTGGAAGAAAAGGCAGTGCCAGCAAACAGAATAAGAAACAAAATGGTATTCCACCTCATACAATTGGATAAACTCACCACTTTCTTTCCTGGTCAGCAGGTAGAGCAGGTGGCAGACATAAGGGCACTGCAAAGAAAAGGCAGCAATGAACTATCCTGCTGGTGCAGACTGCTAACTAGGATACAGTAAAAGCAACATACAGGCTTCACAAGCTAATATTGTTTCATTCAGTTGACTGCCTCAAGTCATCACTGCATCCCCATTGAGGCAGAGCATACCTTACTTCCCTTAGGAAGTAGCATGCCTTTTACATGTCACATGTCAATTTTACTTATAAACATTATCTGCACTATGAGCAGTCCCTATAGTAATCAAGCTATTCCGTGAGCTTGGATCTTGTTTTTTGGAACATGGTCTAGATATGTCAGAAGTCAGCAGTGAAAATACAATTACATTTTCAAAACAAAAAGCACCTTTGAATCAAAATAATTTATTAGATCTTCTAACTACAGTTGAGGCTGTAAGTGTCTTAAATTAGTTTCGCACCAACTCTGCTGCACTTTCCAATTGGCCTATCATGCCTGAAAATGCTATTTTAAACAGTAAGAACTTAAACCCAGTTTTATGAAAAGATTATAACTAATGTTAACCTAAAACCATTAAAAACTTTGCAAGAAATATAGCTCAGAACTTTAAGACTTTTAAAGTTCCCAACCACAAAATATCCTAAACTGAAAGAATATTAACAATTTCACATCTAACATGACTGCCAAGATCGTCTTAATATGAACTGAATCCAAACACTTCAATATTCCAGCACCTGGATTTTACAGTTGCCATATAGCAGAAATCTCCTGATTGCTTGTTCTCATTTAAGCTACATTTCAAATCAATTAAGTAGAACAGCATTTAGAGTTTCTCACTTTTAAATAAACATTGGTCTAAAAGGTTTTTTTCTTTTTGCCCACGGTATGCCAGTCAGTTTCTCCCCAGGAGCAGGAGACTTCACCTGCTGATGTCTGACATCAAAGGCAATCCCAGAGACTGCAGCATCATAGTTACTCTTGGGAATTTAGACAGAATATACTGTCACTCTGTGATGCAGAATAGCAATTCTTCGAAACACGTTTAAACAACCAGACCACAGCACTGAAACTAAAATAATCTTACAGTACTTCCCTGTTTCTGAATCTAAATTACCCAGCAATCTTAGAATGCAAAATAAAAAAAAGAAAATAAATTCCAGCCATCAGAAAATGGTCTTTAACCAACAGCTACTCCAGACTAATTCTAGCACTAATATGCATACTAGTAATGAACATTTAGGTTTATTTTGTCAATTCCATATATTCTTCAGCTCTCCTTACCATCTTCTCATCTTGCAGGAAGGAAAAGAAGAAACCATAGAGGGCATGAAGTTGTTCCTTGTGATCAATGAAGTCAAACACTGTGATCAGCCATCTTAAAAAAAGCAGCTGCAGACAGGAAAAAAGCTGTATTACATTAAGCGATGGGCAAAAGCAAGACAGACCAGTCACTAGCCAATTTAAGAGAGACAATCATTAAGGATACATGCCACTCTCAAGGACAACCAGATAGCTAGAGATGAACAGTACAGGGATAATTCAGCTGTGGAAGAAAGCCTGCCAAGAGCACCAACTGCTGTATCAGAATGGAAAAAAGCAGCTCAGTTCTGAATACGTGCTAACCCTCAGATATGATCTGAGGGCCCCTCACTACAAGACAGACATTGAGGTGCTGGAGCACGTCCAAAACAGCAATGAAGCTGGTGAAGGGCCTAGAGAACAAATCTTATAAGGAGTGGCTGAGGGAACCGGGGTTGTTCAGTCTGGAGAAAAGGAAGCTGAGAGGAGACCTTATCACTCTCTACAGCTACCTGAAAGGAGGTTGTAGTGAGGTGGGTGTTGGTCTCTTCTCCCAAGTAACAAGTGATAGGACAGAGGAAACGGCCTCAAGTTGCACCAGGGGAGGTTTAGATTGGCTATTAGGAAAAATTTCTTCACTGAAAGGGTTCAAGCACTGGAACAGGCCACTCAGGGAAGTGGTTGAGTCACCATCCCTGGAGGTATTTAAAAGACTTGTAGACATAGTGCTTAAGGACATGGTTTAGTGGTGGACTAAACACAGCTGGCAGTGTTAGGTTTACGGTTGGACTCGATGATCTTAAGGGTCTTTTCCAACCTAAATGATTCTATGATGTAAACCTTTGAGCGGACTACATGAAGACAAAAAAGACTGTTTTGCTAACATTAAGTTATGTTGCGACGGCCAAGGTACACAGAACCTAAGGGATACCTTGCTGAAGCTGGTGAAGAATGCCTCACACAGCTAGAGTATTTCACAGAAATGCTGATGGAGAAACCATTCCTAAGGAACTCAGAGATACAAGACAAGCAGGAACTGTGCAAATTTCCACTCACACATAAAGTGTTCCTCGGTTCCCACTGCCATTCCAGCAATGGGTGTCTCTGCCAATCTTTCTAAATGACAGTATCTTACATAATAACCTTGTACGTTAAAATCTCAGGATTCTTGCTTCCTGAAAATAATCCGTCCCGATCATTCCTGTGCAGAAGCAATAACTACTGTAAACATTTACTAAGTTACCTGGATGTTGCCTGAGCATTTGCTGACACAGAGCCAAGATACAGATGAAACCACAGAAGTTTCTGGTATTACTGAGGCTGGAACCAGGCTCTTCAGTAAACGAGTATTCACTGTATCAGCTGGAAAACAAACAATTTAAAATAAGATGGTGCTCATGTACCAGGTTCTTTGATATGGTTTTGCAGCTTAGGTCAAAATTCCCTCTGGACAAGATTATTCAGAGCTTCATTGCTTAAAGTAACAGTGCACAAGAATCTAGTAGGGACTTACCTATACCTCAAAAAATTATGAGAAGTATTTCTTTCCAGCTTAAAGAAAGAAAATGGAATATTGAGTACTTTAGTACTGAAATAGCCTTTAGACTCTTGGCAAGACAACCAAAAGTAAAACAAATTTCTGGTAATATTAAACGACCAATTCCTTCAGCAAAAGAGTATATGACTGTCAGCCAAACATCAGCAGATTAGTGGTCTGGAGATAAGCTAGTAATTTTAAATCAAGAAAAGGACTAAACTACTTGGGTAACGGGAAAAGAATCCTGTGTGCTCCTCTTGGGCTGGAGAGAGGGGAAAGTTTAGAGGTTTTTTCATTGAATATTTCATTATTTAGAAGTATAAATGGTGGCCACCATTTCTAAGAAAGCAGCATGAGGGCTGCACTGACACTGCTGAATTGATTGTTAGGATGACATTTTAATTTTAGCAAGTTTCACTAATACAACTGTTGCAATTTGTTCAATTATTTTGATCTTGGGGAAAAGAAACCTACACAAACAGTTACAACAAGGAAAAGACACAATGGTTGCCTTTAAGCCTTTCAGAGACCTGCAATTACGAACAAAGGAAATAAGCTTTTCAAAAAATATTTGTAACAAGCCATAATATTTTCCTGGGTACCACTCCCCTGTAGCAAGAACGGAGATTATTTTTAGCATGAACTCAGAAATTACACTGAAGCATGCCAGAAAGATTAATTTTATGCTAAAGTGCTTAACAATACAGTCACCATAAACACATTATCTCAAGCAGGTTTGATTAGAGGGGAAAGAGACATTCACAGACAACACGCTAGCAGTATATAAATATTTTACCAAGTTTGCCACTGAGTGCCACATTTAGCAATACACCAAATCCTTCAGGGGGTAACCCTCTTTGCAGAGCAATGCTTTCCACAGTAGTCAAGTGTTTCTGCAGAACATTGTTCTTTTTCAGTGAAACATGGTCTTGAACTAGGAGAAAAAAAAAAACAGATGACAAACAGAAGGATGAAACAACTTCTAAACTGAAAATGAACTATTTTAAACTTCTCTGAATTGTCCCTAAATATATTCCTTTTTGTTGGGTTCTTTACATAGTAACAGAAAGGGCAAAGCCTTTTAAGACATTAAAGAAATATTACAAAGCTCAGGCATTAAAAAGGGAAAACAGCAGGTAAAATTAGATAAATTTATTATTATTATTATTATTAAATCAGTTATTATCGTTTCAATCCTAGGTGGCTAACCTTAAAACTACTCTTACCTTTCTCAAAGTAGCTCAAAGCTTGCTCAAGGGAGGCTTGCTTGCTGTCACTTTTCTGATTGGTAGGAGATTGATGATTCTGGACACTTTTTTCAGGGTCAATTCTCCCTCCTTTTCGCCACGCAGAGAGATCAGTTTGATTTTTATGATGAATTTGCAGAGGCTGCTTTGGGGTCTTAGAACTCTGCCTTCGCTGCATCTTTTCAGACTCCCAGCTGAGACTGGAGAATTTTACTCATTTGTCATGTGGGTTCCAATCCTTCATTACCAAGAGGCAAGAAAATAGATCAACCTCCAACAGCTGAAGAACATCAGAGAGCCTGTTCCCTGCAAGAAAAGAAAAATTTATTTTCCTGACAAACAGATTTTAGAGGGATCCTGCATAACGTAACAAAGTAACTTCAGAGGAAATCATTCAGAGCCACCTCCCCCAAAAAGATTGGACAATATACTCAGAAGACGCACAGACAACAGTGTATCAAAACTCCATTCTTTCTTTCATTAAAAAAGGGAAGAAAAAATTCACAAGTAAAATTAACACAAACTCCTTTTAATTTAAAAATTATCTGATAACATTTTATATAGTATTTTGATCCAAAAATTAACAAAACCAGAAAGTTAGCAAAACACAATCAATAATTTTCTTCTGAGTTTATTCTGTGCATTATCAGTTTCATTACTTGTATTGTGTATGCCAATGTAATCAGTCAACAGGTCATGATTTCCTGCAAGGTAATGCACAGATTTTAAGGGATCATAACAACACTTATTATCCTATTTTACAAAAACTAGATTCTTCTGCAGCCTTTCTACCTAGCAGCTAGGATTGAAAAAAAATATGAAATGTTGGTAAACTTCCAAGTGAAGCAAAAGAGCTACCAACACTGAAAAACTCTCTAGCTCTGGGTGAAATACAACTGTGAAAAGTGGCATTTTCTCCTCAATATGCTGGAGAGACCAACCTTTTACCCACAAAATGTGAAATTTTGCTACAATTTCCTGGATTTGGTAGAGTATGCACACATGTCCCTGGATTGCTGGAGCCTATATTTTGCTTCCCAGCTTTCCTGACAATAAAACAGAATTATTTTCAATTCATACTCCCTCTTCAGCTCTCACTTCCTTAAGATGTTAGAATCATCCCTATTTTCCTATAGGTTTGTTTGTCACTAACTTCCCTATGCCACATACCAAGAACAAATCTCTGGCTAGCTATAGCAAGACTTCCTCTGAAGCACACACTGATATACACACACAGGGCATTCACATTTACAAATGAAATCTACTGACTTCAGGTGAAATGTACCCCCTTCAGTATTAAAGGATGACACCAGGCACATCAGAACTCCCACAAAGATGCTTTGCATGATGGTGACTAACAATAACTGAGATGCTTCAAAACAGTGAAAATTCCTGATAGCAACTATACCGTGGTTAGATTGACGTGAGCTGGACTGACATGTAAGAGTTGCAGAAAACCCCAAACGCTCTGGAGTCTTGCTTGTTGCATCGTGAATCACCTGAGCACACTGTAAGTGGTTCAGGAAGCAGGTCGAGCAAACAGTCCTCGGTTACCACACTCTGGAGTACAACAACAGCTTTCTCAGATTCCTTAGCACCTGCTCTACCTGTTTTTTTTCCTTTTGTCTTGCGGGAGTTCTACCAGAAGGGTTTGGTGGGGAAGAGAGCGACAATAGACCTTAAAGCAGAACTAACAGACAGGCTGGAACGCCAGTTCTTGCTATCAGCAAGCCCACCATTGCACAGCTCTTCGGTACTAAACACTTCCACGCTTCCACGAACATCCCTTCCCCTCTTCCCCAGCCGACGCACACACACGGCTCTCCCTCCAGCTCTCCACAGCGGCTCCCCTCGGACGCCCCCGCAGAGCTCTCTGTGATGCTCTGGCAGCCCGACGAGGGGAGCGGCCCTGAGGGAACGGAGGGAGCCGAGGCCCTCCCGGCCCAGCCCCACCGCCGCGCTCAGGCACGCCGGCTCCGGGGCCCCAAGAGCGGCGGCAAGGGCCCCCCGCCCCGGGGGAGAAGCCGCCCCGGGGGAGAAGCCGCCCCGGGGGAGAAGCCGCCCCGGGGGAGAAGCCGCCCCGGGGAGGCCCCCGGCCGCAGAGCCCGCTGCCATGGCTATAGCCCGCGCCCCAGTTACCTCCCGCCAGCGCCAACCGCCCCGCAGTTCAAACCTCCGCGCCACGTTCCGCGCATGCGCACTGCCGGCCACGCAGGGCCGCGGCGGCCGATGGGCGCGCACACCCCACCCCCCCCTCCACCCCACCCCACCCCACCCCCTCCGCGCGCATGCGTAGCGTCGCGCGTGGGAACGGCGACGCTTCCGCTCCGTCCTGGGCGGTTCTGAGCATGCGCGGTCTCGCGGCGGTGCGGCGCGTGCGCAGTGGCCTCGGCGTGCGTGAGGCGGCGGGCCGGGTCGCGGGGGCGGCAGGAGGTGCAGGTCGGAACGGCCGCGGGGAATAGGGCCGTAGAGGTTGGAAATCGGGTAGGGTCGGCGATACGCAGTGGTCCTTTCCACCCATCTTTTAACAGGCAGGCGGAGGTGTCCAGGCAGGTCCCGCGATGCAGCAGGCGGCTGGGCGGTCTTAGTGAGCCCTCAGGTAGGCCGCAGCTGTGCCCGGCACGCCGGACAGGCCGGCCGCGCTGCAGGCACCGCTCCTCTGACAAACGTCTGTCTCCGCAGCGAGCTGCAGCCGGGAAAACGCTGGCGCTAGAAGGTGCCTGCCATGGCAGCAATTGGATGAGACTGACGGGAATGAAATTATGGGCTTGGAGATAAAGAAGAAAGAAAAGCGCGGGGGGGAGGGGGGGAGATAGGAAGAGTAAATTAGCATCGTGGTCTTACAAAAGGACAAAACCGTTTCTTGGTGCCTTATCACCTTTAGCAAGCAAAAGATGACTGGTAGTTTCCAAAAATAGTTTGCTAATGCTGGGGGGCAATGGTGGAGGTCAACCCAATACAGAGAAATACAGAGGTTTTGTTAGTGACCTCCAACAAGAGTCTCATCTTCCTCTGTAATAAAGAACATGTAGCCACTACTGCAGATCAGTAATTCATACTGTTACAAATGTGAAAAGAGGGGGACATTTTTCAGAATTGACTTACAGTCTCAAGTTTTTGCAGGGATAAGCTTTGCTATGCGGAATATTTTACATTTATTGTTACGGCATCTATACAGGTTTCAGTGAAGAACATTACAGAAGACAAACACTTGTTTCAAAAGTTTACTGAGTTAGATGGACATGTGAGGGGCAGCTGGCCAAAAGGTTGCAGCAATTCAGTTGTGAGTGCTTTGTGTAGAAATACACATCATGGCGTGGTTTTGAGTTGGTGGTATTTTTATTTGGTTTTGAATTACGTGATTAATAACTCCAGTCAGGGCATGGTAGATGAAGTCTTTTGGGAAGTAAAGCAAATTGTATATACATTTGGGATGACCTTGAGGTAGTCTGTAAAGACGAGACATTGCCTAACAGAGGTGTCCTGTTGGTAGTTTCCTTTGTTCAGGGTGCACATCTGATAAGAGAATTAGTGGGGATCTAGGAGGAGGATTTTTCAGCATATATGTATTTGGGACTACATCTGTTTGAGCAGCAAACTTTTAACATAAGAAAATTGGATATACTGCTTATGAATATCCGTCATCAATTTTTATAGATACAATACTGACATTTTACTGGAGTTTTAATATCTTTTGTCGCTGCCACATTGTACTGAAGCAGAAATTTATCTGAGACTGATTCATTAAAATGTTCAAACGTCTCTTTTAAATGCCTATGGTTATTAATACATAGCTCAGTAGTGTTCAGATGGCTTCCATCCTCCATCACCTCGTCTTTCTCTGAAATTCCCCTGACATGATTCTGCCCATTTTAGGTGCAGAGTTTGAGCACAGGAAAAATATTTTCAGATGCGTCTCTCAAAAAAGAAATTTGTTTCTGTCAAGGAATTTTTCTCCAAATATCAAAAAGTTTATTTTCATGAATAATTAAGAAAATAAGGAAAAACTGAAAACAAACATCAAGAAAAACAAACAAATTCAGAGGTAACACATGCTTCTTACGACACTCTCTAAGATTTCAGATACTACACACAGGGATTCAGGCTCTGGTGACAGGACTTCCCCCAGCTCACCGAAGCTATATGCGGGATGAACGAGGAGGTACCTGGACACGTTCAGACCCTCATCTATCAGCAATAGCCGACAATTCTATAAAGTTGCAGTAGTTGTGGAAAAAGGGATTTTTTTCTTGCAAGGAAATAGGGAGCATGATGCTATTTGCCAACAGCAGACAAGTATTTTGGAGTTCTTTGGGCAGTTCTGCTCCCCATCCCCTCACCAGGGATCCTTACTCTCTGCCAAGAGGGGTAAAGAGATGTCATTGCCTCGTGTGAAGCAGGCAAAAAATTACTGTTATCAGGCCATTGTTGCAGTTTTAGAGCCTCTGCAAAGTGTGGAAATCCAGGAAGATGCAAATAGCACATCCCATGTTTTCCCTGGATAACCAGTCCAAAGAAAGGACTGGGCACAGCGGCAGCAAAGGCTAAGGGATCCCTCTCTCAAACACAACAAACAGCACTTTTATGCTTAGTAGGGTCCTTTCCCCCCTTGACTATGGAAAAGGAAACATTTGTGGGTGGGGTTGCAGAAGCCAGCACAGGGACACTCTGGTTATGTTCTACCCAGCTGCTGTTGCTGAGACTGCCATGTAGCAGAAGTGCATGCAGGCTAGGTTTCAACTGCCATGGGGCTCGGGGCTGATGCACAGGGACTAACCTCCCCCCTGCAGCAGTGCCGAGTTAGCATGACTACCTGCCCAAGTCTGCCCGTGCTTTCAGGCTGATTTTGCAGCTCCTGCTGAGGCCAGCGCTACTCCAGCTGCAAGCTGTCCTGGTGAAAGCTAGCTTGTATTTTTCTACATTACAGGGCAGCAGCAAAAGCAAGACTACAGTGTAGACATACCATGTGTGTCTCAGACCCCAATGCAACTTTATTTAGACAGACAAAAAAATAGGTAAATAAAAAACAAATTTTCTGGGTGATTTTGGAGAGAGCTGCCTCGAGGGTCCGTATTTCTCACACGCAGTGAACTAGGATACCTTCATTTTGCCTTTCTCAGGAGCTGCCTCATGGATGAGTGGTTGCTCATCCCCATTCACTGACAGGCTCCTCTTTTCTGGAGGCTGCTCCTCAGGCTGGCGGGCAATCAGCAGACGACAGGTAAGCAGGATCCCAAAGACTAGGGCATGGGCGTAACGCTTGAGTGGATCCCCCACTAGCTGGTGGAAAAAGAGCACAGCCAGCACAAGGAGGAGGAGGAGAAAGTTGGCCACATCTTTGGGGCGACCAGGCACCAGTGTCATGACAATGCCACACGCCACTTCGAGGGCACCAATGCTCTTGCGGAGAAGGATAGAGCTGACTCCCATCTTCTTTAGCATGGGGAGGGCCCGCACGTAGCTTTTGTATGCTCGTTTCTGAAATCAAGCAGTAATAGTGTAGAACACCATAATGTGAGAAAATAAAGGCAAAGGTGACTTCCATTGAAATAGACTGATGTGCAGTATGACCTAAAGATCACTTCTATCACCACAGACCCCTCTGGCACAATATCCAATCTGTACCACTAAAGCTTCTGTTGGAGGGATATTAACACCATCAACCTGCAATTCCCCCTTTATAAGCTGCTGTCTCTTCACTGGAAAACAGTTCTGCAACTTAGCACCCCTCTTTGGAGCTAGGACCAGGCCAGCTGTACCTTTTCCTGAAATCTGAAGTTACGATTGCTAGAATTAGCAATGCAGAACCATTTTGTTAAAAAAAAAAAGTACCTCTCTCTAAGAGTAGCTTGTCCTTGATAATTAAATAACACGCCTAGTCCCTGCAAGGCCAAGGCACAGCAACTAAAACCAGAAGTCTCTACCTCAAAGCAACTTACAATATTTCAGTGTTTATGGGCAGTACAATCTTAGCATGGGACTATACATCAGAGCTGATATCCACCAACCCTATCCTGTGCTTACATACCTTGATGATCCTTTCTTTCCTCGGATGAAAGCAAGCTGACATGCGACATCCTTTGCCCCCTGGTTTATGCTGGATTTAGAAGCAGTGTAAATTGCAAGACTGCCTTCTTACATGGCTGCCTCATTGTTTCACGGAAGAAACAACCTCTGTCCTTACACATGTTCAAGTTCTTGCATTTGAACATTAGGTGCTTGTGGGCTTATTGTTTTTGTTTGGGTTTTTTTTCTTTTTCAATTAAGTATTTCCTTTTTTTTAATATTTTAATAGAGCTCCTAGTTATTTGAGACACTGAAATTATTTCCACTTACACTTGAGTATACTGTCCCTGCAGATACTCTTCCCATTGTGTTGTCTGCTTTCTAATCAGAGGGAGGGAAATGGAAGCCGAATCTCAGGTACAGAGTTGTTCAGCTCTCACAGGCGCTAATCAGATTGTAGATTTACTTCCATGTGATTTTGGAAACCTGCACTACAGGCACACAGAGCTTCCCCACTTCTCTAAATTTTGCTGCTTCCTTCTAAAAGGAGCTGACACTTCACGTGGTTAAAAAATATACAGCATTGTCATTTTTGCTACTAAATAATTGGAGATCTCATGACACATTTTACTCTAAGTGTATGCATTGTAAGGATGCATTTTAAACCTTCAGTGAATAAAAGCTCTTCTCAGAGTACAGTATTTTTAAACAGTTGTGACAAATACAGCTTTATAAAGAAATGTACTATCAGCATGTCCTAGAGTACTCTGGTATTTTAAATTAAAATTAAACTAGCGTGTCTGCTTTTTGCTGAATGAAAAACTGCAAGTTTGGTGTTGTAGGTAGATAACAGAGGTTCTCCATTTGCTCGGGGCAGGAAGCCATGCTTATTGATTGGCAAGATCATGTTTTCACTAACTGTCTCCATTACATGACAGACCACCCTGGTATGCAGCACAGCAAAAGCATGAAAGCCTAATAAGCCATGAACATATTACAATATGGGCTATTAAGAATGACAGTGCTATGTAATATCCGAGTGCCTCTGCTTTCTCTTTGTAAAAACGAAGATCATTCCTACCTGTAGGAGAAGCAAAGTATTTTACAGAGCAAGGATTTTTGCAGTGCTTCTAAAGTCTCAGTGCTTTTTTCTGTCCTAAGGGACAGAAACGGAAGCTTAAGAGCTTTGTTTTCTGGGCATTTTATCTCAGTCTCTTGCTCCTGAGTTACTTCTTGGTGCTTCTTCTCTGTGAGATCCCTGTGCTGGGCTGCAGATGAGGCACTGCAGTTCAGATGTTATTTGAGAGCTAAGGAAAAGCAGCTGGGCAGGTGGAGCAAAGGGAGAGAACAGAATGTGCTGGAAACTTCCAGCACTATTTTTTTAAGGGCACAAAAATTATACCAATGCTTCTCAGCCACTGCAATAAATATAACGGGGGGGGAGGGGGGGGCGCCGAAGGGCAGCAGGAGAATGAACAAACATAGACAAGGAAGCAAAATGTGGCAGCTAGTCCCTAACCTGCCTGCAGCTTGCAGCTGGCAAAGCTCTGCAGTAGGGTTGGCCCTGGGCAGAGAGGAGCACAAACTAGCTCACCAGCTGAGAAATGCACACAGTGACTTCTCCCTCCTCTCCTCACCCCTTTCCCATTAGGCAACAGGAGGAGAGGCTCATTTCCTAGGCTAAAGAGAATAATAAGGTGACTATTAATAATATCTTCTTCTGCCAGCTAAGAATCTCAAAGCATCTCAAAGCATTTCATGGTCATGAATTAATCCCTGCACAAGTCTGGTCAGGTACGGACAGTTAGTGTCATTATCCTTGCTTTAAAGCACAGAATTTTGAGGATGATCATCTGGCTGCCAAAGCAGGCATCTGCTTCTCTTGTATTCTCCAAGGGATCAGCTGCACCTGCCTGCTACATGTCCGGCACTTCTTCAGACCTTGCTTTTCAGAGACCCTTGTGTCCCCATCTTTTTGCAGGCATCGGTGTGCTGTGCTACCCCGTCCTCCTCGCTTCCCCTCCCTGTCCTTATCCACAAGAGGTTTCTCCATGGATGGGCTCAGATGGAGCCCAGGCGAGGGCTGCCAGGATATCCTCAGCACTGCGTATTATTTGTTTCTCTCCGTGTCCATCAAATAAGGAGACAGATAAGCTTCTTCCCTCTCCCTCCCATCGCTCAGGGCTCCAGAGCAGTCACCCTCCATGTATCTCACTGCAAATGCTGCTTCTGCCACAAAGTTGAGGGGAGAGAGCCCTAATGCATCTCCCTCCATGCTGCCACTGCCATACTCACCATCTCATTGTAGGCATCTCTGCTGAGCCGAGGGGTCAGTTTGATGGTCCCCATAAAGACAAAGAAGAGCCCCAGGGCTACCGAGAGGGCAACGATGGTGATAGTCCTGGGAGATGCCATGGAGCAGCTGGGAACCAGTCCTGGGAACCGGTCCTAGCGAGGCTTTCTCGCTCTGGCTGCCAACCCGGGCGGGAGGTAGTCAGTCACCATTGAAGGAGATGAGGAATAAAGCTGCAGAGGCAGCAAGGATGACAGCGGCAACGGGATTCAGCCTCCTCCACTCAGCAACCTCCGGGTCCTAATGCCCCGCAGCCATGCAACCAGAGCCAGGCAGCTCTAGCACCTGCTGAGCAATGAGCATTCCCACCACTCCTACCATTAAGTCATCCTCTGTTTCCCTGCATGTTCCATAAATTACCCACGGAAAGCCAAAACTGAGCCAGTTCTAGGGATGTGGGATGACAGCCAAACACATAGCACAGTTGCTCACTAGTGAGAAAATGAGGACATGTTAGCAGAGGGCACGGGAGTAATCTGCTATGGAAGAAAAGTGGTCTGAGGTCTCTTACAAGAGAGGCAGTTTTCAGTTTCAGATGCTCAGACACTAATACACAGCAAACAACATATTGCTTAATATATTTGCCCCAGAAAAGCAAAAAAGATGTCTTGCCCCTGTGGCCGTCCTGGAACCTGATGCTCAAAAGGGATGGTGAGGCCACCCTCCCCCATTGCAGATAAAACCTGTCCTCTATGTTCAGCTCTCCAGAGACTAGTGCAAAGGTTCCCTGATCCTCTGTTACTTTCTGATTTAAAGTCATTATCTCTCCCCCACTAATTTGCAACAAATTTCCTTTTGACAAAAGCATAGCCAGGCTAAGCAGAAATCCATTCAGATCTCGCAGTGAGAAGGCAAGGTATAATTATACAAAACAGAACTGCTGGAAAACTGTATCCCTCGCTATAAACTGAAAACAGGAGGCGGTAACAGTGTGCAAAAATCTTACACTCATGGGATAGTACAAGAGGACACTCCCTATGCCTGTTAGGAATCTCCCCATCACCTCCCTTTCCGGTGTAGTAAGTCTCAAGTCCTAAACCCATGTATTTTAAGCCCCCATGGCTTGAGAACTGGTGGTTGTTGTTATTAGTCCAAGCTCAGTGTTACCTAGGACTAGAGTTAAAAGTCTGAAAAATACAGGCAGCTCTCCCTGTTTCCTTTATCAGCCTTGATTAACCCAAATCAAATAGGGAACTCCTCTTTCGGAGGAAAGAGTCAAATTTAACAGCCTGACTGTAGAAGTGTGTTCTGCTACTGGTCTGGCCTAGATGACCAGGATAAACCAAAAGGTAACTTCAATACAACATAACAGTAAAAATTAAAAAATAAAAATCAAAAGGAGCCCTCAAAACGTGGAGTTCACAAAACACAAGGGAACTCTGCTCACTCAGACCTACCTCCAGGTTGTAGCAGCTTTATCTTTTGAAGAGGTGGAGAGAACTTCATATAACATTGAGGTTCACAGCTTGCCAGTGAGTGAGCATGGCAGGACAGATACAAAACACACCAAATTTTTTAATTAGCTATTGCAGAGCAACCTGATGAGGAAATAACTTGTTGCCCATTTTCACAGGGCACTTCATATTTAGGTATCAGCAAGCATTAGTGGAGAAGGGGGAGGCAGGTATGGAAGGAGAGACACTGAAATCTGTTTTCTCTTCATTTCGTTTTATAGAAAAATCTTTCTCATTGCCTCCGACTTATACACGTGACTGACAGTGATTCAATACTGGTTTTGGAAGTTTATATGGGAAATATTTCCCTGAGCCCAAAAGTCAACACTTGCCCAGTGAAGCATGAGGATTTCTAGTTCCTACGGTTTCTTCATAGCAAGTTCGCTATCAACTTGAAAAACACCTGAAATATCCTTGAAGCAAGGAGAGAACTAATGGCACGGCAGTAATAGAAAATACAGTGGATTTTAGTACTTTGTATTCACATGTTGATGGTGAAAACCCACAATACCAGGGAGAGGGTATTTTCCAGGCTGCTTTAACCAGCAGCCCAAGAAGAGGTTTGCAGGGGAGGGAAGGGTGACAAAATGCTACAGAGAACCTTTTCACCCCAGAAATCCGAGTGTTTCCTTACAGAACAGTGTAGTTAGGCAACCCAAAGTAAGAGCAAAAGCAAAATTATTTATTTTTATACAACTTTCAAGAAAATAAGTTAAAATCTTAACTACATCAACTCCAGTCTTAAGGACAGTAGGAGGTTGCTTCCCAAGCTCTCAGAGCTGGCATACCTGCCTTCTGTCAGCGGGTCAACAGCAGCACCAGCTCACAATGAACAGTATGAGGAAACATGTCAAAAGGTATAGCCAATGTGGGGGCAAATGGCTCTCCTGCCAGCTTCTTCCCTGGGTCAGGTGGGCAGCAGAGCCTGTGGAAAGCAAAGAGAACATCCCTTAGACCAGCAGCAGAAGCCTTCCCACCATTATTGGTAGCACAATAGCACAGAGGATGCACTAAGGAGGTATCGTGTTTGGCTAACATCCCTCAGAGTCTGCAGCTGACACTGGCTGAGGTCTGGAACCATTAATACTGAATCCCAAACCAGCTCTGAAAACCTCATGGACAAACTGAAGAGTCAGTGGCAGGTTTAAAGCTCCCTTTCTCACAAGCCAGCCCAGCTGAAAGACACTTAATACCCTTAGTTATTGGGAGGAATAACTGAGGAAATAATCCTCAGTTTTGCCCTACCTTCATTGGTTACCTGCAGACAGGTTTATCACCTGCAAATGGGCCTGCCCCAGATAAAGACTTAGCTATATGATTAACCCCAAGCAGGTGACTAATCCCTTTGGCTTCACTTCATTAGCTAGGGGCCAACCTTCCTGCACTGAATCCAGTGGACTCCATATCCCACATCCAGATGTGCTGCTTTGTTGGGGAAGGATGCACAATGCCAATATAGCATGTTTGCATTATTTTATATTCCTTACTGATGCACTAAAGCATCCTGCTGGAAGGTAAAACCCAAAGAATACCCATTACCTTAAACCAGTGAGTGCAGCTTGCAGGTAAACCCAAAGTAATGCAGAAGCATAAACCACTTCTGACCACGCACTGACTAGTCCTGGATCACACCTGCAGAACTCACCTAGTGAAATTCAGTTGCAACAAAAAACTTCCTAAGCCAAGGTCAGATTTTTATGTCCTTGTCTGGACATAATAGGGTCTATCACTAAGGTCAGTGGAAAGGAAGAGAGGAGGGTGCTCACTCAAGAAGGTTCCTCATGGCTTCACCCTCTGGCTTGCAGGAGATGTAGAGCAGCCTTCGGATGGACTTGCAGTTTCGGATGGCTTGCACAACCCTGTAATCTGCAAAAACAGATACCGTGCTTTCCCAGTGACCCACCACCATGAACTCTCCAGAAGGAATGATTGCACAGCAAGCATCACAGAACTGCACTGAACTGTCAAAAATACAGGGAAAAAAGAATATATACATTTTGCTGTCCTGTCTCAGATGCAGGTTCTTAGGAGGCCATGGATGCGACCCATGCTGCTAACAGCTCAGCCGATTTGGCAGGGTAGAGCAGTGGGAGAAATCCCTCTGCTTCCCAGGGGGATGAAGGATGACAGAAACATTGTTACTTAATTAAGCAGAGGCACCTAAAACCTTCCACACACACTTGTGAGACTGCATCTGGGCACCAGGACCAGTTTGGAACTTCCCAGTACACACTGGAGCTAGTCTAGTGGAGACCACTGAGATAGTTAAGAGGGCTGGGGCACTGGATGCATAAGGAGAGTGTGAGGGCTGGGGTTATTCAGCCTGGGGAAGAAGGTGAGCAGGGATCCATTTGCCATCTGCAGGGGCCTCATGGGGGATTACAGAGAAGATGGAGCCAGAATCTCCTCAGCAGGGCACAAGAAGAGGATGAAAAGCAACAGGTGCACTACAGCAAGGGGAAACACTGATCAAATATATTGGGGAAAACATTTTCAGAAGAGGGTATCCACCCTTGGACACATTCAACTGGGCTTTATAGCCCTGTGCAACCTTATACAACTCTGAAGTTGTCCCTGCTTTACTTGGGAGATTGCACCACAGACCTCCAGAGGCTCCTTCTCTCCTAAATAATTCTGTGAGCCTATGAAAGATGGAAAAAAGATTAGAGCGGTCTGCTTTAAAGAGCATGATAAAGGCACTGAAAACAGCAGACTCTATGGGATTTCAGCTGCTATCAGCAGCAAGGTAAAGAAACTAGAGACTAAGTGAGCAGAGGATTTGGAGCCAGTGTAACAGGTCTCACAGAACTTGTTCAAAATTCTGTTTTCAAGATGAAAATAAATAACATTCTCTCACGGAGCCCAGCCCGAGATGGGTTCACCACAGCAACAAGGGGTTGGGCATCCTCCCACGACGACAGGAGTTGCGGTAACACGGCCTCTGCCTTTCCACTGTGAAACTCGCAGTTTGAAATTCCTGTGAAGCAAAAAGCAACCACACGAACTGAGGAGTTGGTCTCACCAGATGTTAGGTATAACATGAAGTACCACCCTTTGCTGCGTAGAGGTAACTTGGTAGGATCCCTTTGCTCACTTCTGCTTCTGATTTTTCAGCAGTTAGTTTGAAACTTTCTGCCACAGCAAGTTTGAACTCACCATTGAATGCTGCATTCCACCTGGCATCCTCTATTGCCTTCTCCACCACCTCAATACCAATAATCTTGGACATCTGGTGAGCCAGAGAGAGACCAATTGTGCCTAGAAATGAGGGATACAAAAATACTCTGTACATCCACGCTGAAGAAACAAGCCTTTAGATAGTGGGGATCATTTTTGGCATGCAAAGCACCAGCCTAGGGAGCCAGGCTCACACAGCCACTGCTCACCCGTTCCACAGCAGATGTCGAGGAGGACGGTGTCCCCACCAGCCTGACTCAGCTCCCCAACTGCCTGGTACAGAACTTCTGCTCCACCCGTGTTTACTTGGAAAAAGGCATCTGGAGAGATGCGAAACTTCAGGCCGAGCACTTCTTCAAAGATGTGCGGTTCTCCGTGAAGGAGCTGGAAAGGGGACTGCTCATGGGAGCAGCGTGTCATGGTGCTAGCAGAGCACACAAAAACCAGCTGTTAGAAGGCAGCAGAAAGGCAGCTGATTTCCATTTCCATTCCTAGGGTGCTAATGTGCAGGGGAGGATGGTTCTCCCCCCACCAACTTTTATTTCATGTGAGCCTTTCAACAGGATCAAAGAATTTTGATTCTTTGTAAGGGATCTGTAATTTGCACAGCCTAGAATTCATTAAAAGGATCAAAATGACTTCGCAGAAGGCAGCAGTCCTAGGGTCTATTCCCTAGTTTTGCTGCTACTGTGGTTTACTGTCTTGGGAAAGTCACTGTAGGTTTTTTTCTTTAGTTTCCCAGGCTCATAACTCCCATGAGCTAGAGCCATAGTGTATTCAACTATTCCAGCTCTGGAAAAACAAAAGATGTGGCCATCTCGAAACCATGTCTGCAAGAGGCATCCAAACATCTGTCATTCTCTTCAAGTACTCCCTGAACTGGCAGAATTTGAATTTGATCAGAGGGGGGAGAAAAAAGGAGGTGGCTTTGTTTCCACTCTTTCCCTGTGTCAAGACATATACCTCTCTTGGAAATAAAGTGAAGTCAAGGCACAGACTGTTCCAGGTCCACACACAAAGAACTCCTTAAGCAATGCTTTCTGAGTAGCCAGTGCCTCCTGTCAAGAGTGAGAAAGGAAAACCTGGCTGTTTGGGTAATCTGATTAGACACCTCTCTCCAGAGATACAAGTGACCTTTTTAAATGTCCTCTAGCAACTCCCACAGGAGCCACTGCACTCTTCTTAAACTAAGGGAGCCAGAGCAGAGCACGCTCAGGTCAGCTAGATACCTGACGTGCCTCTTGCCAGGTGCCCTGTCCTCCGCATACTCACCTGGCCCAGCTCCTGGGGGTGGAAGGTGACGATAGCCATGGTGTGGCCACAGCTGGTGGTGCGCACCACGAGCTCCCGCCAGTGTCCGCCTTCGTGGAAGAGAATGCAGGAGTCCAGTGGGGAGCGACGGATGAACTCCTCATAGCACTGAGCGGAGAGGAAACGGCACTTGTAGGACAACAAAGACAACTGCCCTGGTCTTAGCATAACTCTGTGCACCCCAAACGGATGGCCCTTCCACCAGTATCATCTGTTTTTTCTGTTTGATTTCAATACACTGAGTGAAAGCTCTTTCCAAGTTCTTGGAAGACAAGACATTTTAATAATTTCAATTTGTGATTCTTAATGTATTTTAATAGATTGGCAGGAATTCATTGTCACTTGATTAACTTCATTCTTTGGGACAGTTTAGAGGCTGCAACATTAACATGCAAGTTTTAAAAAAAAAAAATACTCATCAACCAGAGTCAGGCCTGAAACTTTTCAGAACATGAAAATGGACTTGAAAACCCAGTGTAAGTAAAATTACGATGTTCTCCCAAATACAAGTTACGGCAGTCCCTCTATTCCACAGTCTTAGGGACAGACATGACTTATTTACCTGGGCTACTTGTTTGTGTTTTGGGGGTATGTTCTCCATGTGGTTGGCTTTCACACAGACAATATTTCTTGCTGGAGACAGAGAGACAGGTATTTAATTGTTTTGTTTCAAGGCACGTAAACCACTGTAGCATCTGACATGATAAACTGCGGAGAGGCCTTTCCCCGGAATTCTCCCCTTATACAACAAAAAAAAAAAAAAAAAGAAAAAAAGAAAAAAACGGTATCTAAGTGCCCCACTAAATCCTGTGATGTTCTGGGTACCCACAGTCTGCAGGACCTGCCAGAATTCCCTTTGCCAGTCACTAACTTCCATGAAGATGTTGGAGCTCTGGAGCTTTTTAAGTGTCCTCTAGCAACTCCCAAAGGAGCCACTGCACTCTTAACTCGCTCTCTACAACTCCCTGACAGGAGGTTGTAGCGAGGTGGGTATCGGTCTCTTCTCCCAAGTCACAAGCGATAGGACGAGAGGAAATGGCCTCAAGTTGCGCCAGGGGAGGTTTAGATTGGACGTGAGGAAAAATTTCTTTACTGAAAGAGTGGTGAAACATTGGAACAGGCTGCCCAGGGAAGTGGTTGAGTCCCCATCCCTGGGGGTATTTAAAAGACGAGTAGATGAGGCGCTTAGGGACATGGTTTAGTGGGCATGGTGGTGTTGGGTCGATGGTTGGACTCAATGATCTTAGAGGTCTTTTCCAACCTTAATGATTCTATAATTAAACTAAGGGAGCCAGAGCAGACCAAGCTGGTTTTCTAACTGGAGAGAAACAGTGTGGGCTTACAGCAGCAAAGTAGTTTAGGTTCCTTTGAAGACAGCATTCCCACTTCAGTTTAAATGCTAAAGTTCTGCTGTCAGAGGTAAAATGCATCCATGGAATTATTTTTTCAATGAGAAAAGTACACAGCAACCACCCCAGCACCTCTTGCTATGGATGCTGAGAAGCAAAACCTAGTATCGATGGTGTGAATGAGTTCACCACTGAGCAGCTTGCAAGGAGCACACAGCTCACATCTTCATTGCACAACACCAAACTGCCTCACGCATCCCAAACACTCCAACGTTGCTCTGCTGCCTATGGATGTGCACACGCCCCCATGCTCTCCCTGCTCAGCACAGGCTCCTGGAGCACACCAAAAGCATGGGAACAGCATAATTAAGAATAACAAAGCTAAACCCTGGAGTGGCTGCTACCACAGCTGTCATCCTTACTGCTGTATTTAGCAAATTAGAAGGTGGTGTTTCCTAAGAAGGTAATGAACTGAGGTTTTAAAATTGCTGCCCTGGACTCGGTGGTGTTTCTGTTGGCATCCCCCAGGATTCAGGCTTCTAACTTGGGTGGAGACTGTCACAGACGAGCCTTGCCCCAACCCAGCCCACGCCAGCAGTTTTCTACCCAGCTCCTTGTCCTGCTCTGACCTCTGCCAGTTCCCACATACAACCCCACGGTTTTGAGGTTCCCATCTGGTCCTCGGTTCACAGAGAAAGTAGATTTGTTTCGGTAGCCATTAATGACGGGCTGAGGGAGAAAGAAGGAAAAGTAAAGCCTTTGATTAAAAGAAAAAGTAATGGAGGAAAGCCAAAACCCAGCCTGGTTGTTCTGTTGGCAACTGTCCTGGTTTCGGCAGGGATAGAGTTAATTTCCTTCCTAGTAGCTGGTACAGTGCTGTGTTTTGGATTTAGTATGAGAACAATGTTGATAACACATGGATGTTTTAGTTGTTGCTAGGTAGTACTTACACTAGTCAAGGACTTTTCAGCTTCCCATGCTCTACCGACTGAGAAGGCTGGAGGTGCACAAGAAGCTGGGAGGGGGCACAGCCAGGACAGCTGACCCAAACTGGCCAAAGGGACATTCCATACCATGTGACGTCATGCTCAGTACATAAACTGGGGAAAGCTGGCCGGGGGGGGCTGCTGCTCGGGGACTGGCTGGGCATTGGTCAGCGGGCGGTGAGCAATTACATTGTGCATCACTTGCTTTGTATATTATTATTATTACTATTTTATTTCAATTATTAAACTGTTTTTATCTCAACCCACAGGTTTTCTCACTTCGACTCTCCCAATTCTCTGCCCCATCCCACCGGGGGCAGGGGGGAGTGAGCGAACGGCTGTGTGGTGCTCAGTTGCCGACTGAGGTTAAACCACGACAGCAACACAGGAGGATACACATGAATGTTCAAAACGCAGAAACGGAGCTTGTGCGTGAGACCCCCAGTACTTCCTCTTGGGAAGACGAAATGGCTCTCTGGGACAGATTAGTGACAGGTTTATCAGGAAAGGCTTGGGCACAAAAAAGGGTTCCTAATCACTAGGCTTGTTTCACTCTCCGGCAGTCACAGGCTGCAAAGCAGAAGCTAGCAAGGACTGCCACAGACACATTCTCTGCAACCAAGTAATCCCCACCATGAGACTTTTCAGGAGTCAAGTGAGAGACTGTTGGTGGCTCAGAGGTGAGAGCATTCTCATGGGATACTCACCGAAGGGACTACAGGCTGGAGAGGACAGCAGAGTCCACCAGGTTTCTGTGCATCTATGCCCAGCTCCTCAAGACGAGATGCCAGTGTCTGCAAAATCTTCCTCTGGCTTTCATACTTCACCTGCAGAGAAGTCCTAAGCCTCAGGACTACACGACAGTGGGCAGCTCTTCATCACCCACCTCTGGGAAGGCCAAGAGGAGGGAATACTGCAAGTGGGATATAGCACCAGAGGAACTCTGCCTTTCTCATCACTGCAGCCGCTTGGAGCAACAGGGAGAGAGAGAAATCCTATGTCCGTGGTCCTCAAGCACTGGCCTGGAGCACTTGGTCCAACCTGAAGCCCCAGTGAGCCAGCTGTCCCGCACTTGACAGGATCACTGTGCAAGTGCCCATCCTCTGTGCTGTTGGTGATCACACACACCACCCACAGGGAACCTCCCAAATCTATCCTTCACAATAACTGAATAATTAAAGCAGCAGTAAATGGGGTCTGAAGAGTCTACAGCATTAAGCAACTAAGATGCTACGGGCTGTTGCTCAAGGGGAATAGGAGGGACAGTTGGGGCAACACGACAGAGAAAAGTCCACGTAAGCACATCTTACCTGCAGCTGCTCT
Organism: Aptenodytes patagonicus; assembly: GCF_965638725.1. Taxonomy (NCBI): domain Eukaryota; kingdom Metazoa; phylum Chordata; class Aves; order Sphenisciformes; family Spheniscidae; genus Aptenodytes; species Aptenodytes patagonicus. The sequence goes on along the minus strand of NC_134957.1, from coordinate 12,051,066 downwards.
TGGTAGGGAAGTCTCCACAGTGGAGTCACCGCGTTCGCTAACCTGGAAAGCACAACATCGCAGTAGTGCCCAGAGCTACTTGCCTCCCAATACTTACGGCATAACATCCCTGCCAGCTGCTTCATGGGCAGGACTGTTCTGGTACGGGCTCTGCACCAGAGCTGGCTGTGAACATCCAAACTCCCTTTTCATGGCACCTTCCTGGTGCAGAATACTTGTGGCTGGAAGAGGGACCCAGGAACCACAACAACCAGCTCTCCAGGGAACAGGCTGAGCCTTTGGCAGACTGACCAGCAATACCTGGGTGTCCTGGGTAACCCAGGTATCTTTCTGATCCCTCTTTAGAGGACAGGGCCAGGAACAGCGTTTCCCTCACACAGGGACCCAGAGAGGCCCTGCCTGGGTGAGGTTTGACTCCAGGCTGGTAAAGCCAGGGGAATGAGTATTCAAATGTTACTGGGGTCAAAGGGGAAAAAAGCCCAAAGTGCAGGCAGAGAAGGGGAAAAAAAAAAAAAAGAGATCATGTTGTAGCTTCAACAACATGAAGCTACATGTAGCTCTGTTGCTTTCTCCCATGGAATCAGAGGCTTTGGCCATCCTTTGCTGCTCGAGGACAGCCTGAGTCCTGTCTCTCTGGAGTTTTCCCCTAAAAGAGCAAGATGCTTCTCTCATCACTTGATGCATCCGTGCTGCATCATCTACCTGCTCACATTTCCATCCACTACATCTTTTTTGTTAATGATGTACTAGATTAAATCCACCACAGAGAAATGCACAGTTTGTGTGTAGCAGGCAGGGAATTACAGGCTGCCCACTCTCACTGACCCGGCCACCCACACAGTGGCAGTTCAGAGATAAACCTTGGAACTTGCCACTAATTGTATCTGAAGGCAGGGTGAGCAAGAACAAAACACATAAAAGCTGATTTAAAAAAAAAAAAAAGACAAGAGTAAGGGGTGAGGTGTATATGATCCAAACTATCATAACTATCCATCAACTACTGACTCACTGAGCCCATGGAGAACCTCACCCTACAGCTGGATAAGCTGCTGTTATTGCTTACTGGGATTTTTGGAGCTGCTTCCAAAGCACCCATAGCCAACTACTTTCAGGCACAGAACTGCAAATCAAATGGACTATTACTTTTTGCTTGCCAATATGGCAACTGCTCTGCTCCTGATCCTTTCCTCTCAGACCTTTTCATTTGTCTTTTCCATTATTCCTATCCCCAGGCCAAGCTCCAGGGAAGCCAGCTGAGCCCTGGCTCTTCTATTCCTACTGGGGAGAGCTGGGTAGAGGTGAAACCCCCAACCCACTGCTCTAACCGCTTCAGGTGCTTGGTCCTTTGGAAGAGTGCTTGGTCATTTTGAAAGAGCCGTACCTCTCCTCCCAGGAGGAACCTGGCAGGCTGCAGCCCTCCCTGGCCTTTTTCTTCTCCTTCCACTTTGCTGCTGTCGTCTTCTCCACCAGCAGGCTGTGGTCCTGACCAGGCAAGCTGCTCAGGAGAGCACTCGAAGGGCGAAGGTGCCGGCACAGTAGCCTCAATGCACAGGGCAGAGCCATGGTTGGAAAGATAGGGGCTGCACCCCTGCAAGCAGCACAGCAAGCCCACCGTCAGCCTCCCAGAAAGTGGCACGTCAGCTACAGACCTGGAGACAAGTTGACAAAAACACCATGCTCGTGGCCAGCTACACTCCAGAAAGTAAATCACTTAGTTTAAAAATAACCACAGCTGGCGGGGCCTGGCGGGTGCATTTTCCCTTTGCTCAGAGATGCCGGACGGTGCTTGCAACGCAGCGAGTGCCCCTGCCCCGGCCCGGACGGGAAGCGCGGAGGGAACAGGCGGCTAAAAGCGGAGTTTCCTTCCTCGGCCGCAGGCGACCGGCCTCCGGCAGCCAGCGCGCTGGGGCTCGGTTAGCAGCGCCCGCCGCCAGTCCTGCTTGCCCTGGGCCCCGCCGGTGCTTTCGTAGCTCAGCTCTCATCTCGCGTGACGAAAAGCTCGCTCCTTCTGCTCGCGGCCGATCGCCTCCCTGTGCGTTCGGGTCTCACGTGGCAGGATGCGGTGTGCTGCGTTTCCACCGCCCTGCGCGCTGTTTACGGCTGAGAGACCCCCCCCGGGCTGGGGAGCTCCCCGCCGCGCTGCGAGGCGGCCGAGCCCCCTGCCAGGGAGCCAGGGCCAGCACCCCCACCCCAGGGGCACTTCTGCTCGGTGGCGAGTCCCGCCGCGCTCCTGGGGCCCGTGCCTTACCTCCCGGCGCAGCGCCCCAGCACCGCTGCGGGCTCCCAGGCCGGCACCCTGCGCTTTCCGGGTCCGTCGGCGGCAACGGGGCCGTGGCGGTGCCTGACCCGCTCCCCTCGCCGCCCCGGGGTGGCGAGCCGAGCCCAGCGTGCGCCAGCCTCCTGCTCACGGTGCGGAGCCCCGGCACATGCCAGGATCGCAGCACTGCACGCCACAGGCCTTTGCGCACGCACAACCACGCGGTGTCCCGGCAGCTCCGCGGCAGTCCGGCACCCGGGAGCGCCTCTCCTCGGGGAAGGCTGCAGAGGATGCCAGCAGCCACGCAGGGCGTGAGACCACCCTGCGGAGCAGGGCAAAGGGGCTCCTGCTTACGCCTGCCCGCGGGGGCGGTGTCAGCCGGTGTCACCACAGCTCGCCCCAAACGGTCTCTGCCCATTTAGGCACCTGAAACGAAGAGAGCAGCAGTGGGTGCGCTCAGGCTCCGATCCGTTCTGTCCCAGGATTTAAGTGGCCCGAAGAATTCTGCAAAAGAGTGGCCCCGTAGCTCCCAGGACTGCGGGAGAAGGAAACTGCCCCGGGGCCAGCCCCTGCACAGACCCCCAGAGCCTCTCCCAGGGTCCTGCTGGCAGACAAGGCTGTACAGCAGAGCTCGTCTGCTCGGCTTTGCCGGCACAAATTGCAATTACTGTAGTTACAGTCGCTCTCAGACCTGGTGCCTCGAGGAAGGTTCTCGACAGTGACCAAAAAACTTATCTGTGTGCAGTTTTCAAGTGTTCCGATTTCAGATAACCTAGGCACCTTAGAGATGTCCCTTGTCTGGGAATTCACTCTACACAGCTATCGCTCTAGCCTCTAAAAATAGGTTAGAGTACAACAGTCACTTTTTTTTTTTTTGGATAACCACCACATAATATTCTAGTAACAGTTTCATCTATTTTAGTTGAACAGGAGAGGGCCGTAAGGACTTTTCATGCACGGATTTTTATCTCACAGAGTCTCAGCCTTCTGCAGGGTCTCTGAGGCGTGTTTGCTGCAAGCGCGTTTCATTTACCATTAGCTGGGTGTACTAGAATTGCTCTTTATTTACACGACACACACAATTATTTGGGGACCACCAGGGCATCTCGGGCTTCCAGAATAAACCATCCCCTCCTTGAGATCGCACCTTAACACTGCAGAAATTTGGCTAAGCCTGTAGGCAACAGCTGGGTGCACCAAAGGCAGCAGGTTCATTTCTTTTCTGATCTGAAGACTAGCCTTCTTCACCTAAATACTGGAAAAGGTCCCAGTAAGCGGAAAGCAAGAGGCAGAAGTGCCCAACAGCAGACAGGAACAGCAGCTGAAGAGAACCAAGCAAACAGTCCACCCCAGTAACTCATCCTTCTCCACCTCCACCATTAGTTTCACTCCTAATTACCCTCAGCTGTAGTAGGTTTCCCATCTTGCAGTCTGAGTTCTCTAGGTTACCAGCTGTTCTACAGAAAATGTAGTCACACCACCACCGGTCCCCAGGCAACCACTTGCAGGTCAGCGACCAACTCCTTTTGTCCCCCTCGAGAGCCAAATGCACGGCCTCATGTTGGCTGCAGTGTCTTTTGTTTTCAGGAGGTGGGGGGGGAACAAACCATCAAAGAATCTCATTTTAATGTGTTTTTTTTTTAAAGAGCAACTCCAGCAACATTCGATTCATAGATGTGCAAACCCCCCAACACATGTTCCCCGGGTGACAGCCTCCTAGCAAGTTTTCCTGTCTGCACAGTGCAGCCAGCTCTTTAAGGAACAGCCTGGTTCTGCCTTGAATCGGCCTCTCTGCTTCGGGATCACACTTTTCCAAGCATGACAACTTTCAATACATACAGCGAGTAGTTTACCACGACACAAGACAAATGAGCAGATGAACACATTCGCTCATCAATTATTACTTGCTTCTGTTACAGAGTTCACACTAAAAATAAATAGCGAAGTAGAGGATACACCGACAGAGACCGTGGCTTAAGCAGCCAGTCCAAGCCCGGCCCCACCGCCCTGCGGAGGCACGGCGAGGCCCGTCCGCGCCGCCGGCAGCGCTCAGAGCCCCTGTCCGGCGGGGCTGAGCATCTCCTGCAGCACCAGGTGCAGCAGGTGGTTCTGCTCGGCGCTAAGCAGCGGCCAGAGCTCGGCCTGCAGGGCCTTCAGCGCCTCCGCGTCCTTCTCCTGGCACGCCAGCACGGCCGACTGCAGCAGCAAGAAGAGCTCGGACGGCAGGTAGCTCGCCGCCGGCGGCAGCCCGCCGCCCGCTCCGGGGCCGCCCCCGGGCCCCGGCCCCGCACCGCCCTCCGGCGCCTCCCAGCAGTACTGCTCCAGCGTCCGGGCGTGCTCGGGCAGCAGCTTGGCGGGCGGCGGCTGCAGTAGCAGCAGCAGCAGCACCCGCGACACCTCGCACCGCGCCAGCACGTCCGTGAAGGCGCCGCCGGGCGCGCCGCCGCCCGGCCCGGCCCCGGCCAGCGCCTGCGCCCGCGTCAGCGCCGCCAGCGCGCCGGCGTAGTCGCGGCCCAGCAGCAGGCAGGAGGCGCGCTCGGCCAGGCAGCGCAGCGCCTCCAAGGGCAGCCGCGCCGCCGCCAGCAGCTCGGCCGCCCGCTGCAGGTGCGCGGCGGCGCGGGCGGGCCGGCCCGTGTCGCGCAGCGCCGCCGCCAGCTCCAGGCACAGCCCGGCCGCCGGCGCCGGCTGCCCCCGCTCCAGGTGCAGGCGGGCGGCGAAAGCGCCGCAGCTCTGCGCCGCCGCCACGTGCTCGCCGAAGCCGCCGCGCAGCCCCAGGCGCTGCCGCAAGTCCCGCTCCTGGCGCAGGAAGAGCCGCGCCGCCTCGGCCAGGGCGGCCGCCTCGGCGGGCCCGTGGAAGAGGCTCTGGGCGCAGCGCGCCACGGCCAGCTGGCACCAGGCCGCGTAGGGCAGGCTCTCCTGGGCGCGCAGCTCCCGCGCCAGCGCCGCGAACTGCTCCGCCGCCTCCGCCACGTTCGGCTTCCGCAGGAACCGCCGCCGCAGCTTGGCCGACACCAGCCGGTACCGCGACAGGAAGTCCCCGTCCCCGCCGAGGCCCGGCCCGGAGCCGCCCGCCCCGCCGGGGCCGGAGCTGCCCGCCGCCGACAGCATCCCGCGCCGCACCGCGCTCCGTGCCGCCGGCCAATCGGCGCCGGCTCCGGAGTCACGCAGACGGTGGGGCAGCGAAGAGGCGGGGAGGGGGTGTGGCTATTGTAGGCAGATCCGTGGTCTCAACGGCGCCCCGCCCACTGAAGGGCGTGGTTATTTGTGGCGGGCACCGCCCCAGGCACGGAGCGGGTGTGGGCAGCCTTGCGCTCCTCCGGGGCTGGGCGGCCCCGCGCTCCCCGCCCCGGTACCACCCCGTCGGGCGCCCCGGGAGAGCCGTAGGGCAGGACAGCAAAGGCTCTCGGGTGAAGACAGCAGCAGCCAGATTCAAACAAGATTTCACCCAAAAGGTAGCGGGTGGGTGAGACTCTGGGCTAAAGGATGTGTGGGGGCAGGAATTTTAGGTGAGTTCAAAGGGTGACAGATAAACACTTGGACAAGAGAGCTCTTGGGGTTCCTAAACAGATAAACCAGATCTGACTCGGGAAATCCCCGGTGCTGAAAACATTTGGTGTGGAGAGAGTAAGCGGGTGGCGGAAGTACCATACGTGCTTGCCTGCTTCTTGCTTTTCCCTGAGCATCTGCTTACAGCACTGCCGGAGGCAAGGTCCTCAGCTGGGCAGGCCTTTGGCAGGCCTTTGGTCTGGCTGAGAGAGGCTGTTCTTACACTCCTATACATATGAGCACGTACACCAAACTGCACCCACACCGTGAGCTGAGGTGGCATGGCTGGGGAGCCCTGTGGGGTCCTCTGCAGCGAGACTTTGCTCCTGCTCTCTCCCCGCTCCCAAATATCATATCACACAGGCTTGGTGGCAGGCGGCACTCAGCTTTCAGGTTGCCCTGAACAAGCTCAGAGCAGCCATGTGGTTGCTGTGACATGGGCGCTTTCCTACATGTCCCATCAGTGCACTGGTAAAAGCTTAGTCCCAAAGGACAGCATGGGTGTCAATGCCTGAAACTGTAGTTCAAGTTCAGTACTTCACATTGATGCTCAGAGTTCAATTCGTATAATAAAAAAACCCAAACAGAATTACAAGAAAAACCCACTCTGACCTATGCTCTTAGCTCACAAAAGGTACTGCAAAGCTGGCAAGTGAAACTGAAGTGTGATCGGTAACGTAGCTCATCCCTCTGTGACTCTTCAGAATGAGTAAAAAATTCCCCAAGCAAGTGATGATGCTGCGGCATAATAATGCTCAACATCAGCTCACAACAGCCACACAGACCACAAGCTGTCAGCGTCTCACTGTGCTGCAAGACAGCCTGCGAGCTGCGGGTCACTGTGCTTCCTGCACTTGAAGTCAAGCATGGGCAGTAACCACCTGTCCTCAGGACTAAAGACCTTATTTCGGCTCCCAGTCCCAGCAGACCCCTCTGCTCTGCCAACCTCTACTCTGGACTGGGCTGCACAGCCAGGCTGATGCCATCCCAGTGGTACCAGCCGGTCTAATAGAAGATGTCCCTCCCTGCAAGCCTGGCCTCGCTTCTCTCCTTTACACCCTTGTGGCTCCCACCCAGGGTGGCAGGAACCAGGAGCTCACTCCTCCCAGCTCCGTCCCTGGGCCCTTTCAGGAGCCAGGTCACTGCAAAAGGGCTGGGCAGGAACATGGGGGATGCAAATGTGGCGGTGTGCTTACCTGTATGGATATGTTTGAAAGTGGCTGACACCAGCCAGCTGGTGCTGTAGAGATGCACTTTCAAATCGCCTGGCCTTTCTCAGTTTACACTTACTTCTCTGCCTGCCAGCTGGCAGGTCTACTTAGGTTTCTCTTTCCTGATTACTCAGCAAGGGCTGGAGGTGAAGCTGATGCAGCACAAGATGCCAGGACAAGACGGAGAAATCAGGGGTTTGACAGGCTCTGACCTCCATTCTTCAGGCTTTAAGATTTCCACGGCTGGAACAAACCCTCCTCCCTTACTCATCTCCTACGCTGGCACTACAGGGAAGCTGTGGTTTTTCTCTGGAGGGAAGCAGCACCTTGAGCTCACACAGGGCAGGGATGCTGTTGGGGCGCGGGGTGTCCGAGGAGCACAGCCAAGGTGTTTCAAATCAAGCCACATGTACCCGCTGGTAAAGCACCCCATGGATCTGGATTTCATTCCTGTTTCCCAGAGCCACTAAGTCGGTATGTGACAGTGCCTTGCGGTGAAACAGAGGATGGCAGGTGACCCAGCCCATCCCCAGGTCTGGGTTAGGCTTCAGGGTCAAGCCTGAGGCTGCCAATACTGGGAAGGCAGCTCGTGGGCTGGGGGGCTCCTGCTGAGGGGAGGCAGATGAGCGGCAGATTTCCGCTGGCCTGGGAAGCGGCATTGCTGCAGGAGGGTGGCTGGTGCTGACACAAGCCCTGCCAGTGCAGCGCCTGCCCATGGGCTTCCTGTGCGAGTCCCTGCCAAGGGGTAAGAGCACAGGCAGGTACAGGCAGGGGTTTCTCTCCAGCCTGCCTGAACGGTGACTTGACCTACTTTTGAGGGACCTGAACGCAGCTGGACCTAAAGCCTCTCGCAGGGTGGCTGCAGGGTGGGAAGCAGGAGGGTAGGATGTAGACACCTTCTTTCCCCAAGGGGCTTAGACCTTCATAGCCCCCACAAGCTGCCCAGCAGCCCCCAAGCTCTGGTCACAGCAGGGATTTCTGGTGTCGAGAGCTCTGCATTGCCTGCGCTGCTGACAGACATTTCACACTGCTGACATTTGGACACGTATGGCCGGAGGACTGACTCTCTCCTCATGACCTGACCTGCTTCATTTACTGCCCTTTGAGGCTCATGCTGGAACGTGAGTTGCAGATGAAGAGAACCTGAGTTCAGGTCCCTCCAGGGGGCACAAGGAGCTGCCTGGGCAGCTGGAGACAGTCGTATTTGTGGGAAGAGGGGCTGCAGCACTTGCCATGGGGCTGGGAGGATGCTGGGCTCGACTCTGACCTCCGCCCAGCTCTGCCCAGCTACCTCAGCTCTTGGTGCCTCCCCTTCTGTGGGTGCACAGCAGTGCTGACAACAGCACTGACAACCATCTTTGGTCAGGACAGCTGTGTACAGCTCAGTTTGCTCTCTCAGCCCCGGCCAGACCCTGCTGCAGCAGCCAGGATTTCTCCTTTCCACTGCCATCACCTGCCCATTCCTCCCCTGCCTGCCGGGGCTATTTGCATCTGTGTGGGCACACCTCATACTGCTCTGTGAGCTAAATCTGGTAACATGGAAACAGTTGGCAGAACAATCTGCTCCACGCATGTGGCTGTTGTGCTTTTGGTGTCTGGGATGAGGGCTGGGGGATGAGCCACCTGTCCCCTCACTGTGCAATTCCCATGCCTGGAGGAGCTGCCCTGGCAGCTCTGGTCTGTCTCCATGCTGCCCCAGCCAGATGCTTGGTGCAGGCAACGCTGGGAATATCATTTGGGCAGGGCTGAAGCCAGTCCAGGATCAGGCTAGGGGTCTCCAAGAAAGTGGATGTTTCAGGGACTTCCAGCTGAATCACTTCCCCCTCGGCGTGGGCAAAAGCTGGGAGATGCTCCTCCTTCTGACAGCATAGACCCACGCTTGCAGCCCTGATGCCGTAGGGTAGCTGTGAGCGGTGGCACACTGCCATGCCCCATTTCCCTGTGGCTGAGCTCTCCCCTAAGTGCCCAACACCCCCCGTGGTCCCTGAAGGCAGTGGATGATGTGGCATGGGGTGCTTTCACAAGGCATATCGGGTTCAGCTTGCGGCTTGACCCATGCTGGTGTGAATGAGCCAATTTGGAGAGAGCAGCACCCTGGGCTGGACCGCTGCTCTCTCTAAATCGGCTCATTCGCATGAGCTGCTGCTTCTGTGGCAAGTGCTTGCTCGGGGAAGTGGGTGCATGGGGTGCACTGAAGAACCTGCATCAGGACAAACCCCTGCAAAATGCACCTCCTCTCCAGGGCCAGAAGGGGAAAAACCCATCAAGGGAGGAGCAGGTAAACCGTGGAGGATGTTTGTCACGGTGAGAGATGTCGTCACCAGCCAAAGGCTTATAGGGGCCCCGGTGAGAGCAGGAACTGCTGTCACAGCAGGGGAAGGAGCAGAGGAGAGGTGCTGAGAGAGGTAGGTAACTCTGGGGTGGCTTTTCTTCTTGCTATGAGTCACTGGAATGTCTTTGTCAAGGGGGTGAGTGTTGGGGGGAAAGAGGGAGCAGGGGGTACTGAGGCCAGCTAGCTCAGGTTGGGACTATGGCTGGTGGGAAAAGCTGGGCCGGGGCTGGGTGGGGAGAGCCGTGGGCTCAGCAGAAGGAGCCCAGGACAGGCAGGGGCATCTGCCACACACATGGGCTCAAGCATGGCTGGAGTCGCACACAGGTGTGGGGACTGTGGCACAGCTGTGTACACTCAGGCAAACTGTCACAGCCCCGTAGTAGTCACAAGCATGCAGACACACACAAAGCATGTGTATCGCTCTACCGACTCTCACTTGCACATGAAGGTCACACTGCCATGCAGTTGTACATACATGCACATACCCACACAGAGCTGTACATACATGCACGCACCCCTGCATGACACACACGCAGCTCTATATGCTTGTATTGATGTTCAGGCTGTGCACACACACGGGGAGCAGTGCCTGCACTTGCAGGGACCTCTTACCCGCAGGTAAGAGGCACTGTGGTGGGTGCATACGCAGGCACACACAGATGCCACAAGGATCCAGCTTGAAGCAATCAGGTGCCTGGTGGCATCACCCCCATGCAGCAAGCCAGAACTGTGAATTTGAGGCATTCAACCCATGGTGTTTTTAAAGCACCGTGTGTCGCAAGCAGCAAATCCAGCTAGCTCTGCTGCCTCCATCCTAAAGCGCCTGAGGCTGGCTCTGCCCTGCAGTCCATGCTGGGGATGTAAGAAGGGAGAAGAGAAGTCTGTTAAAGAAGTTGTGGCAGGTGGGAAGGAAGTTGGAGGTTTTTGCAGCTATGGGTCACTCGACATCATAGAAAGCAGGAAGAGGAGTAAAGGGTGAGGGGCTGGAACAAACCAGGCCTCCTATCCCTGTCCAGGGGAAATGGGAGCTTGTGGGCATGCGAAGTGCTTCTAGGGTCAGTCCCCAGCAGGGCTGGGCAGAGCCGGGCCACCACGGCTGCAATGCCTCCAACCCTGACGTGGGCTTGCTCCCTGCTCCTTGCTGGTGGAGGAGCTCTACAGCCTTGCACCACAGACGGAAAAGCGGCTATGGGTAAAGTCATGAGAAGAGCGCTGAGACCAAAACCACACAGGCACACACACGTACGTAGCGCCCAGAGTCAGAGCTCCAGCCTAGCCACCTGAACCAGCAGCGCGAGTGCACCCCCCTGCACCATCACTGCTGGCCAAGAGCTGCAGCCCTGGTCCCACTGTCCTGCACCTTGCAAGCGCTGAGATCACTGAGGGAGAAGGGATGGGCATGAGAGAGAGATGGGTAGGAGGGAAGAGTTTGGTGGAGGGGGGCCTTGCTCCTGAGGCAAGCCTGTGTATCTGACGTGAGAGCAGCAGAATGGCAACGAAGGAACAGCTGGGTGTGGGTTTGATTTCCCAGCCTCAGAGGGGACGGTAAGGAGCTCTGACAGACCTCAGCAGTGTCCCTCAACAACGCCAAGATATCCATATGTATCATGCTGCATGTGGTCTGAATTCATGTTTGCTATACCCATTTGGTTGCTCACGTACAATCAAAAATGTGTTTTTCCCCTGCTGAGAAACCCCAGATTTTGCTATTTAGTAGGGTGTGCTTACCTAGCACACAGCAACCAACTTCCACCACTCCAGTCTCACATCCTTTCTTATCAGAGAGTAGCATGGAACAGCACGAGAGAAGCCAGGAGAAAAGATGGTTACCACATCCGGGACAGCAGAGTGCTGCCGGCTGCCCAGACCAGCCTGTGGCAGGAGCGTGGTGGCCTGTTTTCTCACCAGTGTTGAACGGGCAGATTCTCTGTGGAGGTTTTCCTGCAGGCCTGAGCCCCATGGGAGGTTCTTAGGCAGTGCCAAAAAGCCAGCGTGTGAGCCTGGCAGACTCATGCTCCTAAGTCTCCAGTCCGGTTTTCCATGTGCTATGCAAGCTGGTGGCCTTCACATAACAGTTTGGGGGACCACAAAGTTGTGTTTGCAGTGACTTGGGGCACCAGGGAACCACAGAGGTACCGCAGGGGTCTTCAATACCTACAAGTAACAGTGCCTGCATGGAGCCAGCTCATGCAGATGTCCGCTCCAACACCTCCTGCATTTTTCTTTCCAGATCCATGGCCCTAACAATGGACTCCCCGACCACCCCCTTTTCTGCCAGCCAGCTCACAGAGCACAGACTCAGCAATTCCTGTTGTCAGATCCAAGACAAGTTCCTCTCTGTGACGCTCCCTGTGATTTACTCCCACATCTTCATCATTGGGCTGCTCAGCAATGCCCTGGCACTCTGGGTGTTCTTGTGTGGCGTGCAGCGCAGGACCTCCATCACCGTGTACATGAGGAACCTGGCGCTCTCTGACCTGCTGCTCTCCCTCTGCCTGCCCTTCCGCATCACCTTTCAAAGCAAAAGCGAGCCTCTGATCTTCTGCAACATTGTCGGGGCCTTCTTCTACCTCAACATGTATGTCAGCATCACATTCCTCAGCCTGATCAGCCTTGATCGCTACCTGAAGATCATCCGGCCCCTGCAGAAATTTAGGATTCACACTGTATCCTGTAGCACCATGGCCTCTGGGGTGGTTTGGTTGGTGCACACAGCGTTCATGCTGCCTTTCTTTTTTGAGACAGGAGGAAAAGGGCCCTGTGACCATAAATGCTTCCACTTCAGGAGCAAAAGCACCACAGCAGCAGCTTTTAACATGGTCGCAGTAGCCACTTTCTTCATCCTGCTGCTGCTCTTCCTCTACTTCTACAGCAAGATATTTGCCAAGCTCCATAGAGTCTCCTCAGTGAAAGCTCAGCAGCTGAAGAGGACCAGCACGAGAGCCATCGCCAAGACCTTCATAGTCCTGGTCATCTTCATTGTATGCTTCACCCCCTATCACATTGTCCGCATTCCTTACATCCTTGCACAAGTGGGGGCCATTTCTAGTCTGCCCTGGAAGCAGGGTCTCCACCTCGCTAATGAGCTTGTGCTCTGCATCTCAGCCCTCAACAGCTGCCTTGACCCAGTCATCTTCTTCTTCTTGTCCAGCAGCTTCCGGAGGGCTGTGCTCTGCACCATCCAGGGCAGGCTGAAGAGACCTCTCCTAAGGAACTAGGAGGGGCTGAGCCACAGCAGGCCTCTGAGAGAGATATAGGCTTTCCAGCGGGGCCAAGGTCTCAGGCATGACACCTTCTCATCAAGGATTTGCTCTGACTGCTGGTATTTACCAGACAAGACTTGCTGGGAAGATGGAGAAAGAAACTGGAACCACTTCATGTTTCTTCCACTGACATCACCAGGGCTAGAGCTTCCTTGGGAGGGTAAATGAAGAGGAAAGGATAACTGGGACCTTACTTTTTCCTGCACCAGCTCTGCTGACACAGCTGAAGAATTTATTTCCCAGGAAGAATGAAGGCTGGAAGCATCAAAGGAGAAACAGACTTGGCCTAGGGTCTCCACCCAGCCTGGGGAAGGGCAGGTACAGAGCTCAGGACTGAGACAGGCTCTTTCAATCAGAGGAAGAGGAGCAATGGGAGGAATGGGAATGGGAATCTGCTGTGAATGTTTTCTAAGTGCCACATCATCTCCACACCAGAGAAAGCAGGAAAAGGAAAAGGGAGATGATGAGTGCAGAAGCATTGGGAAAAGAAGAGGGAGACACCCATCAGAGCATTGCTTGGGCAGTGGGTGAATATTTTGCTCCATGATGGAGCCCAGAAATGTGCACTGCAGGGCTTGGAGGACAGGCATGCCAGGAAACATTGCAAACCTGTAACCGCAAACCAGGACAATGGTAACTTTTCCTCTCTTGTTGTTACCGCAGTCTTTGTAACTCCAGGTCAGCCTCACTTTTTCTGTGTATTCAAACAGACAGCTCTGGGCTTCCTTTAGCAATTTTCCCGTGCTCATTTCACTGGCATGTTCACCCAGGACCAGCAGCTTTGCCTGGCCATCGCACAGCACTGTTTGGTGCTTGGATCATGCCAAGAACGTCCAGCAAGGGGTCCAACAGCCAAAGGGAATGCACCACAGAAGTGCCTAGCAAGATTTTCTGCCTTTCTTATTCTTTGGTGTCCATTCTCTTCCTGCAGAAGAGAACATTTCCCTGTTCTTTTTCCATTTCATATGCTCATCTGTTTGCTTATTTTAGAAGACTGCAGACTTGGAGACACAGAGTGAGCCTGTCACACATCAGGCAAACACAGCCTGGGCAACGAGGAGGAGGGATTTTCATTCAGATTTTCATTCACACTAGAACTGTTCTAGTAACTGCTTAGCTCAAACACTTGAATAATACTTGGGAGAATAAAATGTTTCGTTAAAGACTGAATCCTCAGACCTTTCAAGTTAAGGTCTGAGCAACCCCAAACCCACTGTAGCTCTGTCGAAGGAGCACCTTAAAAATCAGAGGACAAGACTCACTGTGCTCTTTCATCTCTGCTACTAAAAACATTAAGAACAGGAGAGGGATATTTTTCTCTTTAATGGGGGTGGTGGGAAATACCGAAAGCCAAGCTCTTCCTGTGGAAAGCTGCAAATAAAGGTCACAAAACTGTTCTCATTTTCCGATTAGCGTTAACAAGAGTCAAAGCAGGAATGGTGTGTGGTTCAGAAGCCTCAGCATTGTGACACCAGAGTACGTGCACCCTATACAGCTTGCGGGAAGTCAAGTTTCCCCCCTTGTAAAGCAGAGTCCCTCGACACCTCCCTGCCTGTACAGTAGCACAGAGGCTAGAAATCCTCATGACCCCACACCTGGCCAGCACCCCACGCCCCGCTCCGCAGCGGAGGGCCATGCAGGACACACAGTACCAGTGCAGGTTTCCCTTTTGGGGGAAACAAGAGGGACAATGGTGCAGGTGAGAGATGGGACCCCAAGTGCAGGTGGGGGGCTGGCAGGCAGGAGGAAGCAGGAGGCTGGCAGGGAAGTGGAAGCAGTCCCCGGGCAGTAGGAGAAGCCACAGGGCGAAGGGGCTGATGCTCATTCCCGAGAGGCAGGTGCCCCACGCCATGTCTTCTTTCCTTGATGGTGAAGGCACCTCCTGCTGCTGCTCCCCCCCGGCCCCGAGGGACGCGGGCTGGGCCATCTGCTTCCGGGAGCCAGGGGCACCTCCGAGCTCGGCTCCCCGCAGCTCGGCACGTCCCGGGGTCACAGAGCTGGTCGCCGTCCCTGCAGCCCCGGGCGGTGTCTCTCGGGAGCGCGCCCGGAGGGGAGGGAACAGCGCGGGGCCGGCCGGGGCACGTCGAGAGAACTGCCGAGGGAAACCCGAGCCCCAACCCGGCGGAGCAGCCACCGCCGCAGCCCCAGCAGCACGGCACTAGCCCCACCCACGGTACGGCTCCACTTCTTCACTGTCAGTTGCCCGCCTCTTCACTGCCCCACCGTCCGCGTGACTCCGGAGCCGGCGTCGATTGGCTGGGGGCACGCGAGGCGGAGCGTGAGCGGAGCGGGGCGGGGCAGGGCAGGGCAGGGCGCGGCGCGGCGCGGCGCAGCAGGTCAGTCCTGGGCGGCGCGGGATGCTGTCGGCGGCGGGCAGCTCCGGCCCCGGCGGGGCGGGCGGCTCCGGGCCGGGCCTCGGCGGGGACGGGGACTTCCTGTCGCGGTACCGGCTGGTGTCGGCCAAGCTGCGGCGGCGGTTCCTGCGGAAGCCGAACGTGGCGGAGGCGGCGGAGCAGTTCGCGGCGCTGGCGCGGGAGCTGCGCGCCCAGGAGAGCCTGCCCTACGCGGCCTGGTGCCAGCTGGCCGTGGCGCGCTGCGCCCAGAGCCTCTTCCACGGGCCCGCCGAGGCGGCCGCCCTGGCCGAGGCGGCGCGGCTCTTCCTGCGCCAGGAGCGGGACTTGCGGCAGCGCCTGGGGCTGCGCGGCGGCTTCGGCGAGCACGTGGCGGCGGCGCAGAGCTGCGGCGCTTTCGCCGCCCGCCTGCACCTGGAGCGGGGGCAGCCGGCGCCGGCGGCCGGGCTGTGCCTGGAGCTGGCGGCGGCGCTGCGCGACACGGGCCGGCCCGCCCGCGCCGCCGCGCACCTGCAGCGGGCGGCCGAGCTGCTGGCGGCGGCGCGGCTGCCCTTGGAGGCGCTGCGCTGCCTGGCCGAGCGCGCCTCCTGCCTGCTGCTGGGCCGCGACTACGCCGGCGCGCTGGCGGCGCTGACGCGGGCGCAGGCGCTGGCCGGGGCCGGGCCGGGCGGCGGCGCGCCCGGCGGCGCCTTCACGGACGTGCTGGCGCGGTGCGAGGTGTCGCGGGTGCTGCTGCTGCTGCTACTGCAGCCGCCGCCCGCCAAGCTGCTGCCCGAGCACGCCCGGACGCTGGAGCAGTACTGCTGGGAGGCGCCGGAGGGCGGTGCGGGGCCGGGGCCCGGGGGCGGCCCCGGAGCGGGCGGCGGGCTGCCGCCGGCGGCGAGCTACCTGCCGTCCGAGCTCTTCTTGCTGCTGCAGTCGGCCGTGCTGGCGTGCCAGGAGAAGGACGCGGAGGCGCTGAAGGCCCTGCAGGCCGAGCTCTGGCCGCTGCTTAGCGCCGAGCAGAACCACCTGCTGCACCTGGTGCTGCAGGAGATGCTCAGCCCCGCCGGACAGGGGCTCTGAGCGCTGCCGGCGGCGCGGACGGGCCTCGCCGTGCCTCCGCAGGGCGGTGGGGCCGGGCTTGGACTGGCTGCTTAAGCCACGGTCTCTGTCGGTGTATCCTCTACTTCGCTATTTATTTTTAGTGTGAACTCTGTAACAGAAGCAAGTAATAATTGATGAGCGAATGTGTTCATCTGCTCATTTGTCTTGTGTCGTGGTAAACTACTCGCTGTATGTATTGAAAGTTGTCATGCTTGGAAAAGTGTGATCCCGAAGCAGAGAGGCCGATTCAAGGCAGAACCAGGCTGTTCCTTAAAGAGCTGGCTGCACTGTGCAGACAGGAAAACTTGCTAGGAGGCTGTCACCCGGGGAACATGTGTTGGGGGGTTTGCACATCTATGAATCGAATGTTGCTGGAGTTGCTCTTTAAAAAAAAAACACATTAAAATGAGATTCTTTGATGGTTTGTTCCCCCCCCACCTCCTGAAAACAAAAGACACTGCAGCCAACATGAGGCCGTGCATTTGGCTCTCGAGGGGGACAAAAGGAGTTGGTCGCTGACCTGCAAGTGGTTGCCTGGGGACCGGTGGTGGTGTGACTACATTTTCTGTAGAACAGCTGGTAACCTAGAGAACTCAGACTGCAAGATGGGAAACCTACTACAGCTGAGGGTAATTAGGAGTGAAACTAATGGTGGAGGTGGAGAAGGATGAGTTACTGGGGTGGACTGTTTGCTTGGTTCTCTTCAGCTGCTGTTCCTGTCTGCTGTTGGGCACTTCTGCCTCTTGCTTTCCGCTTACTGGGACCTTTTCCAGTATTTAGGTGAAGAAGGCTAGTCTTCAGATCAGAAAAGAAATGAACCTGCTGCCTTTGGTGCACCCAGCTGTTGCCTACAGGCTTAGCCAAATTTCTGCAGTGTTAAGGTGCGATCTCAAGGAGGGGATGGTTTATTCTGGAAGCCCGAGATGCCCTGGTGGTCCCCAAATAATTGTGTGTGTCGTGTAAATAAAGAGCAATTCTAGTACACCCAGCTAATGGTAAATGAAACGCGCTTGCAGCAAACACGCCTCAGAGACCCTGCAGAAGGCTGAGACTCTGTGAGATAAAAATCCGTGCATGAAAAGTCCTTACGGCCCTCTCCTGTTCAACTAAAATAGATGAAACTGTTACTAGAATATTATGTGGTGGTTATCCAAAAAAAAAAAAAGTGACTGTTGTACTCTAACCTATTTTTAGAGGCTAGAGCGATAGCTGTGTAGAGTGAATTCCCAGACAAGGGACATCTCTAAGGTGCCTAGGTTATCTGAAATCGGAACACTTGAAAACTGCACACAGATAAGTTTTTTGGTCACTGTCGAGAACCTTCCTCGAGGCACCAGGTCTGAGAGCGACTGTAACTACAGTAATTGCAATTTGTGCCGGCAAAGCCGAGCAGACGAGCTCTGCTGTACAGCCTTGTCTGCCAGCAGGACCCTGGGAGAGGCTCTGGGGGTCTGTGCAGGGGCTGGCCCCGGGGCAGTTTCCTTCTCCCGCAGTCCTGGGAGCTACGGGGCCACTCTTTTGCAGAATTCTTCGGGCCACTTAAATCCTGGGACAGAACGGATCGGAGCCTGAGCGCACCCACTGCTGCTCTCTTCGTTTCAGGTGCCTAAATGGGCAGAGACCGTTTGGGGCGAGCTGTGGTGACACCGGCTGACACCGCCCCCGCGGGCAGGCGTAAGCA
The DNA here is from genome assembly GCF_965638725.1 of Aptenodytes patagonicus. Lineage (NCBI taxonomy): Eukaryota > Metazoa > Chordata > Aves > Sphenisciformes > Spheniscidae > Aptenodytes > Aptenodytes patagonicus. Next base: position 12,033,339 of record NC_134957.1, on the reverse strand, counting down.
GGAGCCCCTTTGCCCTGCTCCGCAGGGTGGTCTCACGCCCTGCGTGGCTGCTGGCATCCTCTGCAGCCTTCCCCGAGGAGAGGCGCTCCCGGGTGCCGGACTGCCGCGGAGCTGCCGGGACACCGCGTGGTTGTGCGTGCGCAAAGGCCTGTGGCGTGCAGTGCTGCGATCCTGGCATGTGCCGGGGCTCCGCACCGTGAGCAGGAGGCTGGCGCACGCTGGGCTCGGCTCGCCACCCCGGGGCGGCGAGGGGAGCGGGTCAGGCACCGCCACGGCCCCGTTGCCGCCGACGGACCCGGAAAGCGCAGGGTGCCGGCCTGGGAGCCCGCAGCGGTGCTGGGGCGCTGCGCCGGGAGGTAAGGCACGGGCCCCAGGAGCGCGGCGGGACTCGCCACCGAGCAGAAGTGCCCCTGGGGTGGGGGTGCTGGCCCTGGCTCCCTGGCAGGGGGCTCGGCCGCCTCGCAGCGCGGCGGGGAGCTCCCCAGCCCGGGGGGGGTCTCTCAGCCGTAAACAGCGCGCAGGGCGGTGGAAACGCAGCACACCGCATCCTGCCACGTGAGACCCGAACGCACAGGGAGGCGATCGGCCGCGAGCAGAAGGAGCGAGCTTTTCGTCACGCGAGATGAGAGCTGAGCTACGAAAGCACCGGCGGGGCCCAGGGCAAGCAGGACTGGCGGCGGGCGCTGCTAACCGAGCCCCAGCGCGCTGGCTGCCGGAGGCCGGTCGCCTGCGGCCGAGGAAGGAAACTCCGCTTTTAGCCGCCTGTTCCCTCCGCGCTTCCCGTCCGGGCCGGGGCAGGGGCACTCGCTGCGTTGCAAGCACCGTCCGGCAGCTCTGAGCAAAGGGAAAATGCACCCGCCAGGCCCCGCCGTCCGCGCTGCCGGCGGGGGGTAAACGGGGAGGGGGGCGGGGCCTATCGGTGGGCAGGGGCTCGGCGGGCTTGGGCGGGTCCCCGTGGGTGGGGCGGGGCGGTCGGTTACTGCGGGCGCTGGCAGGAGGCGGTCTCGGCCCGCGCAGCATTGGGCGGGGAGCGGTCACGTGCTGGCGCGGGGCTTGTCGGGTAAGGGGCGGCCGTTCCGGTCCCTGCGCGGCGGCGGCGGCACCACTATCACCACGCGGCACGGCCATGGCGGACGGGGACGGTGCGCAGCGGCGGGAACCGCCCGGGTGGTGTCTCGCCCTGCCGGGCGCGGTGTGCTTAGGCGGGTGGGGGCTCGGGAAGCTCCGGCGGGGAGGCGTCCGTGCGGGGCTCGGGGCCGACATGGCGCCACGTGGGGGAGGGTCGGCGGCGGGCCCGGCCCGGAGGCGTTTGGGGCTGCGGGCGCCCTCGCGTGCCTGCCCCGCTCCAGGCACGGCGGGGCCGCTCAGTGTGTCGTTTCCGCAGGTTCCAGCGTGAAGAAGCGGCGGAAGAAGGAGAAGCGGGTGCTTCCCGATGAGGATGTAGCGGTGAGCGCGGGGCCGCCGGTCCGGTGGGGGGGCTGCCCGGGGCCAAGCTCGGGGTGCCTGGGGGCTTCCCTAGTCCGATCCGTGGCGGCACGGTGGGACGGTCCGTCGGGCCCTGGGGTAGGACTGGGGGTAGTGGTGCTTCGCAGCGTGCCCGAGCGGGCTTACCCCCCGCCATTACCGGAGCGAGCGTGGCGGCTCCGTGGGCAGTGGCCGCGCTGCGTGGCGGGCAGCGGAGCCGCCGCGTCGGGGGCGGTTCACGGGCCGCGTGGAGGTGGCGCGTGGGAGCGCGGGCCTCTGGGTTTCCCTTCTCTGATCTCGGGTAACTTCATCCGCCCTCAGGACATTCAGCACACGGAGGAATTTTTCATCAAGCCCGAGTCTCGGATCGCCCAGCTGGACACGTCTCAGTGGCCCTTGCTGCTGAAGGTAGAGCGGGTTATAGGCAACCTTGTGGCCTGTCCCTGCTCCTTTTGTCCTCTCTCAGTGCAGGCCTGTGGAGATGCACAGCTCTTTCTCTGTGTAACTCTACTGCTAAGAAACTGCATGCGTGACACTCAAAGCAGAGGCAAACCCTCTGCATGCAGAAATAGTATTATAAAGTTTGTCCAGCGGTATCATTTGCATGCCTGCTTTCTAAGTTTACCATATCCTGTAAAGACCCCATCGGATTTCTTAAGATATTTATTTCGGTCTGACCATGGTCTGTGGTCTGTGTAGACTTCTGACTTGCTTGTACTGAGTTTCTTGGGTACGCTGGATTTATCCTGCATTGTAAAGGTTGGTATTCTGCTGCTTTCCTGTCTCTTCCAGTGCAGGACTTCTGTTTCTTTCTCTTCCTGTAAAACATTGTTGTGGTTTTATTGTTGGGTCGCTTTCATTTTGGAAGAGGCTCTTTCACTTAAATGTACAAATCAGACGTGTAACTGGGGAGATGTATTGGGGCAAAGCAACGTTGAAACCAAGGTGAGCTCAAGAACACTTGTAACTTTTGCTTGGATTTTGTAGAACTTTGACAAGTTAAATGTGATGACGGCACACTACACACCTCTTTCTTCTGGTGCTAATCCCCTGAAGAGAGAGATTTCTGACTATGTTAGGTGAGTGCGATAAGGGCCAGAGTGGTTTCTTTTTCTTTCACAGTTAATATCTTCAAAACATTTTCTGTTCTGGATTCCCCTTGTACCTTTCTCCTTGACTCGGTGCCTTGCTACTAACCAGTAAATGTCTAAATAGGACCTGCTGGTCACTTCCTGTAAAGTTTGCTTTGTTCTGGGATTGTGGCTGGTCTGTGGACGGACAGGCAAACACTTGAGGAATTCTCTGGGGTCTTGTAGAAAGTCCTTTGGCCTGCTAAGCTTTGAGACTGCTTGGAGTTTGTTTGTAGTGTTTGGTTTAAGTGCAGAGTAGCGATGAGCAGTCTGGGGAGAAGAGAATTCTTTGACCATGGAATATATCACCTGCTGTGCGCAGAGCAGCTTGATGTGTGCTCACTGAGAGCAGCTGTGAGGCTTATCGCTTATTTGGCTCTATAGAAATACATTTCTTCGCAGTCATGACAAATATTGTCAGTTTTGCGCTCTTGCTGTGTTTACCCTGATGCTTAGCTCCCACTCGTTGTCATCTTGCACTATAGGTCTGGCTTTATTAACCTCGACAAACCTTCCAATCCATCTTCCCACGAGGTGGTTGCATGGATCCGACGCATCCTTCGAGTAGAGAAGACTGGACACAGTGGCACTCTGGATCCTAAGGTGACTGGGTGCCTTATTGTGTGCATTGAGAGGGCAACACGACTGGTCAAATCTCAGCAGAGTGCAGGTACGTTTATTGCCTGGGACTATTTACGGTCTAAGTGACTGGGGAGGTGTGGACTTCTGGAGACAAAATGGAGATTTCCAGTCTTTGAAAGGGCCACCCTTAGTCTTCAGTGCCTTGAGCTTAAGGGTTGCTTATCCTTCTCACTCCAAGCCAGTGAGGGTGCATCCATGCTGTCACAAGGTTTTTTTTGATTGCTTCTCTGGGGCTTGTGCTGTTTTAAGTCAGTGAAAACAATTCTGACAGACTGGTTTCATGTACTAACTGAACTTATGGCCTCAGCCTCTACCAGTCCGGTGAAATAAAACTCCGTGAAGAAATAAATGTAGCTGAGGTTTATTTTGTTGGAAGAATAACCAACTCCATAATAAACTGTGCGCACTTCCTAGGAGGGGTGGTTGTGAAAATTTCAGGGCTCTGTGGATGTGTGGCTGTGAAGCAGTGTGGACCTTGAGGTCAACATTAAATGCAAGTGGCCACTCCTGACTGCTCTTGTCGTTCTTTCAGGCAAAGAGTATGTGGGAATTGTTCGGCTGCACAATGCAATTGAAAGTGAGGCTCAGCTTGCCAGGGTAAGTCTCGGCATGCTCTTAGTCATGCTGGCACTTTACATGCAAAGTGTTCAGCATCGGTGGGAGATGAGAGGGTAGGACTGGAGCTCAGGCGCGCTCTGTGTGAGGTGATGACGAAGTTTATCCATTCTCTGAGTGCAGTGGTGCTGCCCTCCTGCAGCACCCCGATTCCTGTTCTAGGGTCTGGGTGCTGTGCAGCCTCCAGAGACCCTCTAGTCTCCCAGTGTCCTGCTGGGGGCTGCTGTGGTTTGTGGCTGGCTGCCTGCAGGAGTGAAGTGCCGGCAGGGTTGGAGCCCCTGTTTGGGGGGTTCTGTCCCCACTGAGATGAGGGATGATGTCTGATCACATACTGCCACCTGATGAAAAAGCCCAGCTGTGCTCACTGGCAGCTGGGTAGCATTTTGACCATGTCACTGGTTCAGATTGGCTTTATTAAATATGACATCACCAAATTATGATGAACCTTGTGGTTTCTCACTCATGGAAGTGGTTGTAGTTGCTGGAGACCCCAGGGTGCTCCTATGTTAGGGCACAGGTGCGAACTGTTACTTCTGCTTTACCCTCAGGCAATAGAAACTCTGACAGGTGCACTGTTTCAGCGACCACCCCTCATTGCTGCTGTCAAACGACAACTGAGAGTCAGAACCATCTATGAGAGCAAGCTGGTGGAGTACGATCCTGAGAGAAGATTAGGTAAAACAGGGCTTTCCTGCCTTCTTCCTATTAAGCTGACAGCTGATAAAATTTCCTGTGAGATGGGCTGTTTCCTATTCTTGGCAGATGTCTTCAGACATAAATCCTTACCACCATCAAGCAGTAACTGCTTTATGCATTACTTTGGTGTGCTGAGAAGCAAATCCCATCTATTTTATGTACTGCTGCATCCTTCATTGAAGAGCCAAATGATGTCAATTAGATGGCATTAGCACTCAGTGCAAAGATGACCTTCATCTATCACCCCAGGCTGATGGCTCTGTGAAGGGTTGGACATACAGCTTTTCTTGGAGGGAGCTTCTAGATGTGGTTCATTTCTAGATATGTATTTAAATACTCTTCTGTCCTGTCCTGCATTTCAGGTATCTTCTGGGTGAGCTGTGAAGCAGGCACATATATCCGAACACTCTGTGTTCACCTTGGTTTGCTGCTTGGTGTGGGGGGCCAGATGCAAGAGCTCCGCAGAGTGCGCTCGGGCATCCTGGGAGAGAAGGTAGAGTGGTAGCTCTAACTATAACCAGCAAATCTGAAATTGTCAGAATTGCAAGAGTTCCTTTGAACTGTGTTAGTTTTACAGTGTTAGGAGGAGGTATAGGTGCATGGCAGTTGGGAGGAGTTTTGTGAATAGTCCCAAAAACATGGGAGCTTTTGCCATAGATGGTCTGTAACCAAAGTGTTGAGTTCAGTTCAGGGTGTTGCCCCTGTTCTGGTAATTAAGCTTTGGGACAGTGAGTGATTGGGAAGTGCACCATGGTGACTGAAAGTTTGTTTTATGCCACCTGTGTTTCTCAGCCTACAGACCATGCATGTGCTACAAGTTCAGGCGTGTGAGCTGTCTGCTTAGCAATCCATGACTGCTTGGTGTCAGGGCACAATGCAAGGAACATGCTTCATTGAAATGAGCCTGGGAGATGCAGTCTTGTGTGATCTTGAACACTTGTACAGTCTTTTCAGTCTGGTCATAGCTGGATCCTGCTGCCGGTCCAAACTCCAGAACTCAATTTCTTTCCTTGCAAAGCAGGAATATTGGAGTGCAAGTGCTTCCCCACCCATCTGTGCTCTTACCACAGCTGTAATCGCTGGCAGTCATTTCTGAATTCCAGGTGTTGGGTGTTTACAGCTGCTTCAAGAATTTATTCCATGTCACAGATTGAAGAGCTGGTTAATTTAGACTTCTACTCACTAATCTTTGTCTGGAAGTCCCAGGTATTTGTTTAAGTTCGGTCATATTTCAAAGTTTCATGTGGACAGACCTTATACACTAGATCCAAGTGCTGTCTGAGATTAGGAAGGTTGAAGTCTGTGGTAGCACAAGTTAGGCTGACCTCAAGCTGTTGATGGAAAGTATTCTTGCCTCTTTTGCTTTTTTGATGTTTCTGACTTGGGCATCTGTTTTTTACTCCCTTTCAGCACACTATTTGCTGTTGGACTTCATCTGTTTTCTTGTGTGTGTTTCGAGTTGGTGGCTGGTAGAGTTTAGAGGGGTTGTGTCTTTGCAGGACAACATGGTGACTATGCACGATGTACTGGATGCACAGTGGCAGTATGACAACCACAAGGATGACAGCTACCTGCGAAGAGTTATCCTGCCATTGGAGAAACTGCTGACTTCACACAAGCGGCTAGTCATGAAAGACAGTGCAGTGAGTTCCTGAGATAGTGCCAGTTGACAGCCAGAGACTGCAAAGTGTCCTCCTAACTTGTACAGCTAATATAATAAATGGGGGATCAGGATCCACGTGGTGTTCAGTGCTGTCCTGATTGTGAGCTGTGTAGGAGCTAGTACGGGCTACTGCCAGGTCAGCAGTAAGATGCAAGAGCCAAGAATTGAGTGGCAGAGAAGCTGCTCTCCTCACTTCAGGAGGATGCTGATGGTTATGAGAGATCTGCCTCACATGTTTGCTGTGATAGGTGGTTTGCTTTGCTTGCTTTTTCAAAAGCCCCCAAGTTTTGTATAGTGAACAATAAGAAATAGATAAATAGGGATGTTACTGCTGGGACAGTAATGGCAATGGGAAGCTAAAATATTACAGGCACTTCTTAGCTTGTTTTTATTCTCTAATAGCTTATAAGCCCTCCTGTTCCCTACATTTTTCAGGTTAATGCCATTTGCTATGGAGCCAAGATCATGCTGCCTGGTGTCCTGAGGTATGAAGATGGTATTGAGCTTAATCAGGAGATTGTTGTCATCACTACAAAAGGAGAAGCTATCTGCCTAGGTATGAAACTCCTTGTTGTTCTTGTGCCCAGCTAACTGCAGAAATAACGGACTGCTTTCCAGTGAATGCACAACAAATGGGTCCCTATGCGCAAAAGGTTTAAATAGTGCTTTCTGATGGGGACTGTGGGTTAGTATGGCCCAAGGCAGCTGGTGTTGGGCAGGATGTTAAGAAACAGCGGCTGGATCAGTCCTTGGCAAGGTGTGAAGAGTTCTTCAGCCTGGTTTCAGCTGCGTGATGCTCAGGTGCACTCTGTGTGTGAGGTGATGACGAAGTTTATCCATTCTCTGAGTGCAGTGGTGCTGCCCTCCTGCAGCACCCTGATTCCTGTTCTAGGGTCTGGGTGCTGTGCAGCCTCCAGAGACCCTCTAGTCTCCCAGTGTCCTGCTGGGGGCTGCTGTGGTGTGTGGCTGGCTGCCTGCAGGAGTGAAGTGCCGGCAGGGTTGGAGCCCCTGTTTGGGGGGTTCTGTCCCCACTGAGATGAGGGATGATGTCTGATCACATACTGCCACCTGGCACATCACACTTCCTGAGCAGGTCAGTGTAAAAGGACTTGAGCAACTACCAGCTTCTGTGAAGTGACTCGAAAGGGTGCTTGTTCTAACCAGGGTCTTCAAAGAAGCTGTGTAGGTGGCAGGTGCTGACATACTGTACGGATGGTCTGTCATGGTGCTCAGTGCTGCATGGCCTCATTCTCTGTCCAGACCCACGGGACTGAGGGGCCTTGGAGGTGTAACACAGCCAAGCTGTTCCTCTCTGTTGTTTGTACTGCTTGCACTCTGGTCATCTCAGGGACCTGGCAAGAAAAACAACTTATTGCTAGGATTAGTCTCCTCTAGTTGGGCTCTGCAAGGTTTTGGGAGCTGATGAAGGAGCAGCACTGCTCCTTTCTATAGTGGCGTGATTCCTTGAGCTGCCTGGAAGTGCTCCAGCAGCTGCTCACAGAGCTCTTCCCCATCCAGTGGTGGTGCTGCTCTGGGAAATGGCTGGTCTTACTGTGTTCACTGATCCAGAACCAGTCTTCCGGTGTAAGCTGGAGAGGCCTGTGCTTATGGTATCCACGACTGATGTGCTTGCTGTCTTTGAACAGGGCAGCTCTCTGAAGCGTTAGTCCAGAACTTACCTCCAGTGAGCTTTTGGGGTGGGGGAGTGTTGCTCCTCTTTGTGCTGACAGAGGAAGAACAGGCTGAACGCAGCAGGTTCCTGTGTCGCTATTGCAGTTCTGCTGTTAAAGAGTTAATGAACTCTGCCTGCTTCTGCAGCCATTGCCTTGATGACCACAGCAGTCATTTCTACCTGCGACCATGGCATTGTGGCAAAGATCAAGAGAGTGATTATGGAGAGAGACACATATCCCCGCAAATGGGGTCTCGGTCCCAAGGTGAGTGGCGTGGGGGTGTGGTCAGTCCCAGGGTGGTGAGAGCCCAGCTGTTGGGATGTGGGACTCCGGGCCCATCGGGCAGAGCTGTGCCCGTGTCTTCTCCAGGGCCTCGGTCTAATTCTTCTGTGCTCTCCTGGAGCCACATGGTGGCGCTTCCCAGTGCCAGGGCTGTGCCAGCCCAGTGCTGGTAGGAGCAAGGCTTTCCCTCCCAGTGGAGCCTGGGCAGCTCTACCCGAGGCGCAGCTGGGGCTACTGCTGGTGCTCAGGTGTGGGCTCCTCAGGTCTGTACAGCACCAGCCCTCCTCTGGTGAAGAGCCAAATGATGTGAAGTGGATGGCATTAGCATTCTGTGCAAAGACGACTTTCATCTATCACCCCATACTGATGGCTCTGGAGGGGCTGGGCAAGGACCTGCTTTTCCTTCTGGTGCAACTGCAACAGTGCCAAAAAGCAAATTGTCTTGTGAGACACCGAATTATGCCTGAAGGACAGGAGCAGTGGGAACACCCGTTGTTGGGTTCCTCTCCTGTCTCAAGCATGTGGTAGTCACAGAAATCAGCAGGTCAGCAGTGCTAGCTTAACTACAGCCAGGCTGGCATTTCACTGTGGTGAGTGACGTAGCTTGGACTTAAAACTCGGTGTCAAGTTGCTGTGGCTCATTCCATTCCTGTGGTTCAGGTGAAATGTGGAAAGCTGTGGGGACGCATGCACATATATCTCGCAGCAAATGTGAGGTAATGCAGGCCAGTTCAAGCATCTTGGAGTCTTTAGCAAAGCCTTGCATTTGCAGCTGGAGTGGTTCAGCTGAAATACGGCAGGTCATTAAACTGGAGAAACCCAGTCAAAGATCTGAGCTCCATGATGTGCAGAGTCATCTTACTCTGCTGCTGTTACTTCCCCCACAAATTAGCCCTTATTTACTGATGAAGATGCCTCCTGTCTGAGTTTTGTAGACTGCTGTGCAGGGCATGTTTTGTGTGACTTGTTAGAAGGTCCTTGAAGTGTTAAATCAGTAACGCTGTATTTGTTGGCTTGGCTTCTTCCTGGATTACCTCCTCTTAGGCCAAGTGGCTGAAGCCCTGGGTAGGATTTCTCCTCCCTGGAGCTGCAGTCTGACTTGTTGCATGTTGCTCTCAGGCTAGTCAAAAGAAGATGATGATCCAGAAGGGTCTGCTGGACAAGCATGGAAAGCCCAACGAGAGCACACCAGATTCCTGGAAGAAGGAGTATGTGGATTACAGGTGGGTATAGGGTGTGTGGCTCCCGCATGGTGGGCAGAGGAGAGCCCCATGCAGCGAGGGCAGGGCTGGGTGCTGTGTTTGTGCTTGGAGCATATTAGGCCTGGCCCAAGGCTGTCTGGACCTGTGGGGTGGGGTGCGGTGGCATTTCTTGTAGTCCCAGGGAATGTGCTGCTAGTGGGCAGCACCGGAGGGAAAGGCTCTCAGCAGACAGTTATCCCTTTCTAGCCTGTGCTTGTGGTTTTAGAGGGAGTCAGTCTGCTAAATTAAATGGGGAAGGCCTTGCTGTTGTCCAGCCCAGCTGGCCCTGATGCAGGCTGCAGGTCTTCCCCACACCAGCCTCCCCACCCAGTGCCTGGCGTGGGTTAAGGAGCCCTTGTGAGGGGGACAGGGCTTTGTACTTGTACAGAGCAGTGAGAGGCAGCAGCTGTCCTGCTCAGCCTGGCAATCTCTTTCAGGGATGCTTCCAAGAAAGAGGCAGCTGCCATTCCCCGAGCTGTTTCAGAGCTGGAGAGGGCTCCAAAAGTGAGTATCATTAGTGCTCTCTGGCTGTAAGATGGTTTGGGCCGTGATGAAGAGTGGATATGTGCCTGTTCCGTTAGGCAGTTGGTATCAGGTGCTGGATTATGTGCTACTTTGGTTGTTTTACAGGGGGTTGTGTTTCATATTCTGGGAGCCTAGTGCCCCAATGTGTGTTGTGGTTGCGTGGCTAGTTGAAAGATGGCCTGTTTAGGGCCTTACCCCTGGGTGTTTGTCTCTGGGATGTTGTACTTTGGGTGTGAGTCCTGTAGCACAGTATGAGAATGAGCAGCTCTGACTTGTGGTGTATGAGCTGCAGCATCCAAGGAAATATGTTGTATGGAGCCACAATGGGGGTTTGTGGTGTCAGAGAACCTTTCTGGACACTACAGACAGTTGCAGAAATACCCATGCAAGAGTTGCATCTGAAGTTCCCTAAGTCAGGGCTTGTGCCATGATCTAAGGATCTAAGGGCTTGTGCATGCACTTGGAAAGGTGCAGCAGTGTTTCAAACTCTGGAGCGTCTGGGGTACAGGAAACACTGAGAAATACGGGGTGCAATTCTGGCAGAAGCAAATCCTAGACAGTGTATGCTGGAGGGGACCACTGGCAGTCTGTAGCTCACCCTCCTGCTCAAAGCATTGTTAACTGCGAAGTTTGATGGAATCGGGCAAAATAGTTGCAATGGGCTTGCAAACAGTTTTCCCATCACTTGAGCTCCTTCAGAAGATGGCGTGTCTGACAACATGTTCCCCTAACAGAGGAAGCGAGAATCGGAGAGTGAAAGTGAGGAGGCTGTGACCCCACCATCCCCTGCCACCCCACCACCAGAGGAGCTGAGCAAAAAGGAAAAGAAAAAGAAGAAGAAAGAGAAGAAGGCCAAAGAGGCAGCTGAGAGTGGGGGAGAGCAAATAGAAGTGGTATGTAATGGTGCTGCCATGGTACAGTCCAAGCATGGGAGAGATTGCTGTCTCTCCCTAATACCTCCAGGATAAACACATCAGCATCCTGCTGTGCATGTCCCCAGAGTGCCAGGCTCCCCACAGGCAGAGAAAAACGTCTATATAGGTGCATTTGTAAACCAAACTGGTTGAGGGTGGTGGGAGATTGGGCAGGTGAGGCTTGTGGGGTTGGATCTGCAGTGGGGCAGGGATGGGGTGAGCAGCCAGGATGGGGTATACGTTCCTGCCAGGCCACCTCTGTGCTCTGGTGCCCTGTAATGGGCCCCTGTGGGAGGATGGTGCCTAGCATGGTGCTGACATTCAGTCAGTGTGCTTGAGCGCTTGTATGGTGGTGAGGGAGGATTGCGGCCATGGGGAGCCTGCACTGTGTCTGTAGTGGGGCTGTTCCTTCTGAAATGAGCAGTGGGGGATTCCTTTTTGATGCCTTCCTGACCTCTCCAACCTCTTCACAGACCAGTGAGACCAGCACCAAGAAGAAGAAGAAGAAGAAGAAGAAACAAAAGGAGGTAGAAGAGAGCTCGGAGTAAGCGACTAGATCTGTCCAAAGCAGGCGACCTCGTCGGTAGAGAGGGAGGAGTCTGAGGCCTTGAGAAAAAGAGGACTGGCTGCATGGCAGAGGGGCCAGCAAGTTCCAAGTTCCTTTTCTGCTGTATATATGAGTGAGCGGGTGTGTTTGCCCAGGATACACCCTGCTCAGGTACCCCTCCTCATCCTGTTTTAAGGGTTGCCAGAGGAGTGAGATGCCTGACTGCCCCTGCACTGGATTGTTCTCTAAAGCTGAACACCATGATGCCAATAGAAGTGGTATCTTCAGGGAAGCTGTAGCTCCTGGCTCTTGCTTGGTGTCTCTGTTTTCACCTTGAGGGGGAGGAATAACGTTTCTCCCCTCTTGTCCTGCCTCTTTCTTCCTTTTCTTCCAAGGTCGGAGCTGTTATCTGACAGTCGCAGCATGTGTTGGTGTCTGGAGGACTGGCTTTGTCATGGCCCATTTGGACGGGAACAGTCAAATTGTTTATTTGAAGGGCTCTGGTTTGTTTTAATGTGGCCATATGCTTGGCTTGACCCTCAGCTAGATGAGATCAAATAGTCCACACAGATATTTTTCAGTACTTTTTTTAACTTTATCATAAAAGGATTAGAACATTACATTCCTGCTTTTTGCTTTATAGTGCGGGGACCTGCTTGTTAGTTGTCGGCTGATCCCCAGACCCAGTGACCTTGTCAGTGTGTACCTCTTGCAGGCTCTTTGCTCTTCTGTACCCAGTTGTTGGAATGAGACTGTAGTGCTTTCAGTTGCCTTCCCTGGTTTTGATATCTAATAAGCTCTGAAGGCTAGAGGTGGGGATGCTGCTGGGGGGCAGAAGCAAAGTGACCAGAAGGTGGCTGGCCAGTGTGCTTTTCTAAAGGGCTGTTGGGACCGGAGTCCTTGTGAGGAAAAGCTTGGCCAGAGGCAGCTCTGCAAAGGGCGCTGGGTGTGGGGCTTGAGTGGTTTCAGAAAGACTTGTCCTAATTTCCTTATCTGGGGTGGTTCGCTGGGGGCAGGAGGTCTCCTCTCTGTCACAGGGGTAGTGCTGAGCCAGGATTTTAGCCCCTTTTAATGGGGAAGAATCCAGGCTGCTTTGTTCTGAGCTTCATCCCTAGATGAGATGAGATTTTGTAACATTTGTCTTAGCCTCGTGCATTGCTTTTGTCTTAACGGTCTGACTTTCTCCCCTCCAATGCTAGGGATACACACAGGCAGTGGGGCCAGCAGCTGGTGGCTGTCAGAACCTGAGCAGAAAAAAAAGTCCATTTTTATTTACTCTTTTTTACATGAAAATAAAAGCCCTATTTTTGAACAGGTGATTTTCTTGCTCATCTGGCTCCTATAAGAGGTCAGTGGTTTGTTCATGGGGAGGGGAGGCAGCTTCATGCATGTGCGTGCTGCAGCTGGGCATGTAAATGGCTGCCCCTTCTGCCCAGCCTTTGTGCTGCTCTCCTGAAGAAGCTGCTGGTGCAGAGAAGTCATGTTGACATGGACCATCACTAGAAGGGGCCTTTTTTGCTGGTCAGGACCTTGCAGGTGCTATGGGGCCACCCTTCACTTCAGTAAAACCCACTGGGACGTGTGCCTTGAAGCTAGGGTGTTCTCCTTCCTACTTTGCCTGTGCTGGAGTGAGCTGCTGTAGAGGTCTGACTGTGGCTGGAGGGACTGGTCCTGGCCTGCCTAAGGGTGTTAGGGTCCGGGATGTGGGAACAGACTTCAGCTGTGAGCAAGTGCTCAGCCTAAGAGGTAAAACACCAGTCAGAGCAATGTTTCAGCACACATTTATTGCTGCTCGTTGTTTCCCTGCAGTGGATCAGAACAAAGGTCCCTATTGCACATCAACAGATTTTATTTTTGGCATCCTTAAAAAAAATTGCGCAAGACTTCTTAACCCCCTTTGCCTTTCCCCTAGCTGACTGCTGAATACACAAATAAGATTCTTTCACCTAAATGATTGGCTATGGTTTGCCCGGGAGCCATGGTGATGCTTCCTGGACATGGTCATGGTGGGGCTTGGGACACCTGCAGAAGAAGGAACCCCTTTGTGTGGGTGGCTTTTATGTTTGCTTACAGTGTGCAAGACACCCTAGACTCGAAAACATGCCTGGATGATCTTTGCAGAGACAGTGTTTCTACTGCATGCAACAGATACTTGTGGCTGGATCTAATTTACCCATTGAACTGTCCCTCTGGGGTTTGGTCTGTGGGACTTCCTCAGCTGCTGCTGAGTTTTTCCAGCCAGGCAGTAATAATCCAAGCTGCACGGTGAGAATTTAAATACAGTGAGTTTTTACAACTACAGTTGCACAGGGTGAATCAGAAAACTCCAACCTCAGAACACAGGGTGAGACCTGCCTGGCGGTGGCAAGCTCCATGCCATCTTCATCAAATCCACGCTTGCCTTTTTGTGTTCTTCCCCATTTGTGAGGAGAAGCCCTTGGATGTAGGGGCTCTGGTGTGGTCTGTGTGAAGACTCCTAAGCTGTGGGTTTCCTTGAAGCCTCACGGACACCAGCCAGGCTTTTGAGGTGTTTGTGGCGCAGTGTGCACTCCTGCAATGGCAGGGGAATCTGCCTGGAAAGCCCCTGCTCTACCACTTCACTTGGGACTGATGCAGAGAAGATTGGCTGGGTGCTACAGCAGGACTGTGCTTTCTCTTGCCTGGTGAGGTGGGGAGCTGTGCTCTGAGCTAACGGGGTGCCCTGGGCTCTGCTGTAGCCACTAACTTAGCACTGCATTGCAGTGCCACGGGAGGTGGCCATCCCTGCAGCAGCCCCTGCCCTGTGTTCCCCTGGGAGAGGAGATCCGGAGACCCTGTGTGTGTGAACCAATTGAGACCATGTCTGTGGAGTAGCAAAGGAAGGGAGTTGTGCTGGGCTGTGTGTGGATCAGGGGAAGCTGAGGAGAAGGTTTCTCCCCATGGCTGCAGGATGGTTGATGGGAAGCAGCTGGGGTCAGATACCCTCTCAGTAGACCCAGGAGATGGGCACCCACTGTGGAGAGCTGCAGGCCTGCTCAAAGGCTTCCTGCAGCACCTGGAGGCTTTCTTCCACCCCATTGTTGACCAGTGAGAGGTCGAAGTAGTGTGCGTATCGGCTCCGGATGCTCTCTGAATCCTTCTGGAGCTGCTGCAAAGCCTCTGACTGCAAGAAATGGGAGAGAGTGCTCAGGAGGCTGGGGAAGAGGGGAATTTCACAGCCCACCCCAACAGGCAAACTCCCTCCTACCACCAAAACAGCTCAAGTGGTTGCTAAGTATCAGAGCACAGAGCATCCCTGCAGCTTGTCTGACAAGCTAGGAGCTGTTGTGCGATCTCTGGGAGTGTGTGTCTGGGGGTTTTGCTGGACTTTTATGCAATGCTGGGAGCATCAGGTTACCTGCTAGAGTAAGGCCAGACCTGCTTGGTCTCATATTTATCTTTAAAATGCTTTGTGGCAGCTCCCTGGGAGGAGAAGGTTCACTGAGCAGCAGGCTGCTCATTACTATGCTATGCAGTGCAGCCAGCTCAAGGCCCAAGACTGGTTTCAAGGTAGGATCCCTGCAGGATGGTCCCTCCCCACTGGGTTTTGATCAGAACAGCGCTGGCTGGCAGAGCTGTACCAGCCTCCCTCTACTGGTTTTGGCAGTGATAGAGTTAAATTTCTTCATAGTAAAAGCAAAGCTGCCTGCCACCTCCTGCCGGTGTGGCTAGCCTGCACAGCTTTCCTGTTAGCAGGGACACCCCTGGAGTGTGTCCCTGCGGGCAGCTGTGCCCTCAACAGCAAAGTCCAGACCAATTCCCACATATCTCCCTAACAGAGCTTGAAATGCAGGCAGCTCCCCGCTTCTGGTGCGGGGAATGAGCGTGGGGTGCTGTGCTTGCTGCAGTGCTGCTGTGTGTTGTCTGGCAGCTCTTCGGGTGGAGAGAGGAGAGCAATAAGCAGTTTGCCTGGGTCATGTGAGCTCTGCTGGGTCACGTTTTGGCTCTGCTGCATCCCTTCTAGTAAGCAGTTACCTGAGCTGTGGCAGCTAGCTATATATAGTGCCTGCACCAGCGGGGCTGGCCCTGCCCACTGCGGCAGAAGTTAATTCCTCTGTCTGGAGGCAGTGGTGGGTGATGGGGCATGGAGGTGGGGGCAGCAGGCTGCATAACTGCCCTTTCTGCCCTGACACTTGCCCCCCTTTTCACCCCCCTTCCACCCCCTAGCCTGCTGCATCTGGCTTTACAATGCTCTGCAGTTTAATGTGCCTAATGCTTGTGCAATGCTTGCTCTGAGGGCTGCATAAATATGCTCCCTGCAAACTATCTATCTTAAGCCTTACGAACCCCAAATTAATAGGTTGGGAGAGGCGGCCTTGGCTGGCCATGAGTCCAGGAAGAGCACAGTCGTGGGGGTTTCCCTGTTCTCCCCTTGCTTCCCGTCTCCCTGCAGAGGTTAGCCCTCAGGGGAGCTAGTCCACAGGGTAGGCAGCACTGCTCTGTGTGTCAGGGGCTTCCTGGGAAATGGCAGCGTGTGGCTGCCGGCCTTGCAGTGCTTGGTGCTGCATGAGTTAACTGTGGTATTAGTACTGCTTTCATCCTAATTTTGGAGGGATGAGCATCTTAATGAGGCAAAGAATCAAAGGAGCTGCTGTTTGTGTGTCCCATTTGCATAGCTGATGGCAGAATAAATGTTCCTGCTCTGCAGCACTCCTGCAGCTGGAGACAGCCCTGGGTGCTGGGCTATGTGCCCTGCTACGTGTTAGTGGCTGATTATGCTGCAGGGATGATGGTTGCTGCGGGGGTGTCAATCTGGGAGGGAGTCTATGGCTGCAGGAATCGCCAATTCCTGTTTCTAAAGTCTGGGGTGAGGAAGTTGCCCTGCTCTCCTGGACCACAAAAATCAAAGCAGACAGGAAGAAGCTGATGTGGAGCAGGGAGAGAGCCCTGGGCTGCTGCCATGGGCTCCCTGCCCCCCTGCCATGGGCAGGCAAGCCTGGCCAGAGGGTGACTCAGCCTTGGCACCCTGCCACCCACCTGCTCTGCCTTGTCTGTTGGGGCAATGAAGACTATGAACGGGGAGAGCTCAGCCGTGCGGACAATCTTCAGGGTCTGTGGAGAGAGGGGTGTAGTTAACCAGTGTGGCCATTCCTCAGGGTGGGAGCTGTTCCCCATGCTGCCCCCCAGCCAGGGTGTGATGGTGCCCATGATGCAGTGACGGGCTAAAGGGGCCACTCCTAGTCTGGGGCCATGGGCTTTCCGGGTGGACTCCTGAGCTTGGGGTTAGTCAGGTGATGTGGGGGCAGTTGGATGATGCTGGAGCAGGGGTCCCAGCATGGCTTCCTCTGCACCTCACGGGGGAGGATATATGGGCATCCCTAGCCCTGCTCTGGGCTGGCTACTGGACACAAGTGCCACTTTGCAAAGCAGCACCCACACGCTTGGTGTCGAAGAGGGGAAAGAGTCCCTGTGTGGGGCCTGTGCTGGCCCTGCACCCCCACTCCCATGGCAGCCTGGTCCTGGCCTTGCTGTCACAGCCAGGTGCATGCTGTGATGGGGAATACCCTTACTGCACCCGTGTCTTGAGAATGCAAATGCCACCCCAGCATTCCCTGGCCTTTTTCCTTTGGGACGGGCGGGTGGGCAGTGCACCAGGGAAGGCAGGGACAGTCACAGCCAGCACACAGTTCAATCTGTGGCAGCCCCTGTCCTGCCCACCCCTTCCCCTGCTCCCTACCTGGGGCTCAATGTCCAAAATAGCGACTTTGTCCTGCTGGTGGATTTTGTGCACTGTTTCAAACTTGGTGCCAAACATGTTTCCCTGGTAGCTTCCAAACTCCAGGAACTCGTTGGCTGAGATGTCCCGGGTCATCTCCTCGGTGGAGACAAAGTAGTAGTCTGTCCCATCCACCTCATTCTTCTTCTGGGGGCGTGTGGTGTCTGGGGAGGGAGGGAGATGGTGAGTGCTGGCCCCGAAAAGGACTGGGGAACAGAGCAGAGTGGGCAGCCTCTGCTCTGGGTGACCTGGGCATCTTGCCTTCCCTTTTTGAGTATGGGGCTAGGGCATGGAGGACCTGTGTACCTCAAGACTAGCCTTTACTAATCCCCCTTCAACTCCTTCCTGCTTGGGACAAATAGGGAACTCGGCCAGCCTGAGGAGAGCCATTGGGATGTGAAGAGTGAGGTGTCTCTGCAATGTGGGTGGTAGCAGCCCTGCAGCCATCTGTGGGTAGGTTCAGCCCATGGGACAGCAGGCAGGGAGGCCCTACAGTGTGCCCTGTATGGTGGCCTCTGACACTGGGGGCTTGGTGGAGCTGGAGGAACATCTCCCAACCTCCCATCTGCTGTCAGAAGGTCCTGGCTCAAGGATGTGAGAGGAAACGCGCCCTGTGCTGTGCCCTCCACCCTGGCTGGGCACTTACATGGGGGTGGGTACATGAACTTCTCCGGGTTGTTGCTGAGCAGAGCATTCTTGATGTGGCTACGGCCCACGCCGCTGGCCCCTGCAGAGAAGGAGGGATGGACGCTGGAGCCAGGCTCAAAGAAGCCTGGCAGGAGATGCTGGGGCCCCTCTGCAGCTCTGAGTCTGAGGAAAGGTGCAGAGCTCCTTGGGCCTTGCCCAGGATCTGCTTTCTGAGTTGGTCTGTGGTGTCTTCCAGCCCTGGAAGAGGCTCTCCCTGCCCTGGGCATGCTCACTTCCAGTCCCAGCTGGAGACAGGACCGGTGCCCACCAAGCAGCCAGCACGGCTGGGCCGTGTGGGCTGCCTCTGCCTGCAGGGTCCACCAACAAGTGCTCAGTACCCACAGCGTGGGACTGCTTGCTTTGGTGCAGCTGCGCAGACCAGAGCTCCTTTTAATAAAAATTATCCATAAAGATACTTAGGAGCTGGAAACTCCTGAGTTAACTCTACCTCGGCATCGCAGTGCAGGTGCTAGACCATATACAGTACTGCACGGAGGAGGTCAGCCTGCTTGGTGATCACTGCAGGCAGAAGAAATGCTCCCCAGAGCCTACTAGGTTTTGAAGGGCAGTGCTGCCCCAGCCCCTGTCCAGTCCTGGTTCCCCCTGGGACCCACCACATGCAGCCCTTGTGCTGCGGAGGATGGGCAGGACCTACCGATGAGCACCAGAGTCTTCCTCTTGAAGGCAGGCAGCCTCACCACCTCCTCATATGAAACCACATCCAGCTGGTCAAAAACTGGGGTGGAGGAGAAATGAGACAGCGAGTGGTCAGAGCTGACTCAGCCACAGCAGCAGGACCACATGCGCGTTGGACTGAAGCCAGGTCCTTGGGCAAAATGGAGGGAGCAATCAGGGCTGGGCTGGGAGCTTGTCCCTGTTTGGCTACACAGGGAAAAGGGTAGCAGCCTCAGCAGCAAGCAGCACCTGTGGTGCGGAGGGGGTGCTGGGGAGCTGGACCAGCAGCCGCTAAAGGAGAAGCCAGACCTGCTTTCAGTAATTCTGCTCAGGACAGTAGGACCTAGGAGCTGGATGGGGAGGCGGCAGGATGCTGCAGGGAGCTTGTTGCTGGGGGAGCTTTATTTATCTTGCTGATTTACAGCCTTGTTTGTTGCTGGTTGGAGCTGCAGGCTGGGCTAGGAGCCAGCACGTCCTCAGGCACCTGCCTTTGCCGGTCCAGGGCATGCTTAGCACAGGGCATTTGCACAGGCAGCTGGGGGCAGGCTCCCTGCCCCACCAGGGACACAGCTTGGCAGCTGTGGGGAGCAGTTCGGGCTGCTCCCTAATTGCTGAGCAACAGCAAGGCCACCACCTGCCCTGCGTTCAGCAACCTGTGGAGTTTGAGGGCCCGGGAGCCCAACCTCCCAAGGAGCTCAGGGCCAGGAGTGCCAGGGCTTGTCACCGCAGGAGAGCCCGGGAGCTTGGTGCCTGGCTCCCGCGTGAGTCAGCCCTGGCCTTGGGCACTACAGAGCTGCATGGGGACACAGCTGTGGCCACCTGAGGGGTATGAGGACTTTGGAGAAGGGACTCAAAAAAGCTGACAGCTGTGGGGTATCCTCCCGAGGTTCCACTGCCAACACAGCTGGGCTGTTTGATCTGACTCCCATGGAGGACAGACCCACCCCTGGCCAGAGGCAGGAGTGATGGCCAGGGCTGGGGATGGAGCCCATTGCCCTGCTCACACTTACTTGAGCTGTGCTTGGCCAGGTATTTATCTTTGCACTTCTTCTTCTTCCCAAAGGGGCTACAGCTCGGGGATTCAGTCTGACTGGACTGGGTGATGCTTGCCACACGCCTGCCGAGAGAGGAGGACACCACCATGGTCCAGCTGTCACCCCAAGCACTGGGGGAGCAGTGGGATTGTCACTCAGACATGCAAGGGCAAGAGGAGCAGGGTGGCTGCTGGGACAGGTAAAGGCTCATCCTGAGACAGATGAAGGGGACATTTGCCTCCTTTTCCCAGCAGTGACGCTGGTGTTACCCAACACGGTCACACTCATGGTAGCACACAGTCACTGTTCCCACCTCCACTCCCACATCCAGCCCTTCTGGCCAAATCTAGGGACCTACCACTCCTGCAGCTCTGGAGAAGGGATGAGTCCCGCCGACTCAGTACAGGAGCCCTCCACCCGGCCCTGCCACCAGTTGCTGTCATCCTTGTTTATGATTTGAATCACGTCACCAGTCTGAAACTTCAGTCCCGCTTCCTTGCAGGGGATCAGGTTGTCTTTTTTGGGGTCGTAGTCAAACTGTGCCCTCATGAACATCTGCAAAAGAGAGAGCAGGCCGGAGTCAGCATGGCCATGCAGGGTGGCTGAACGTGGTCATGTCCAGCTCCTGGCCCCATATTGCATTCCCCGGCAGTGACTGCAGAGCCAGCTCCAGGCACAAGGTCCCTGCTCCACGAGGGACCCCAGCCCATGCTGCTTTCCAGGCCCCACGAGGCTGGGTGGGGAGAAAGGAAATGCACAGAGCCTTGGGGGAAGCTCTTGGGCATGGAGCTGCAGTGAAACGTACTGGTGGGTGAGGGAGGGAGGACGGCATCTTGGCCCTACTGGGAGCTAGTGAAACGGCTGCTGCCTCTAGGCAGGCCTGCATGCCCTACAGCTGGTGCTCGAACCCTGACATGTAGCCCCCCCACTGCAGTCCTCCAGGTGCTGCACAGTGCTGGTGAGCCGAGCCAGCTGGAGAGGAGTCCCACCACCTGGACCAACATGGGGCACAGCAACTGGGATCTGCAACGGGGTGAGCACAGAGGAGCCATCGCAACAGTGCACCCTGCAATCCCATGTCCTGGGGACCCCAGGGAAGGCCGTGTCTCAATCCCCAGCTGCTGTGCCCTGGCCTCTCTCCAGCACCAGGCACTCTCCTGCATGGTACGGGGCCTTCGGGGAGCCAACGCTGTGGTGTCCCTGCCTGGGTCTGTCCTGGCCTCTTCAGCATCAACTACTCTTGCAACATTACTTTCATCACAGCTGCAACTGGAAATGAGCTGCTGCTGCTTCCCAGGCCACTGTGCCACCCTTCTGGGGCTGGGGAAGCCCTGGGGACCAGGAAGGAGTGAGAAAGTGGCCTTTCCCTGTCCCTTCTGCTTGCTCAGCTCTTTGGGAGGGAGTCTACAGCACCTGCTCCCAGTGGGGCAGCCCTTCCCCTGACCTCAAGCCCTCCTGAAGCCAGCAGGCAGCCGGGCACCCCTGGGCTCGCTGCCCCCGAGCATCTTTGCAAGGTCAGGAGAGAAATGGCATGTGGCTTTCACACATGGACCTTGTTTTCCAGGAAGGCTGTTCAGGAAGAACAGACTGTCAGAGAGCAACAGGATGGATGAGAGTCACCTATGCCCGGGAGGAGGGCAGACCACGCATGTGCACCCAGTGTTTTCTGCACTGCCGCTTGCTCTCGGTGCCTGGATGAACAGTTTCTCATCTGAAGTGCGGCTGCAACTGCAATTTGTCTCTGGCCAGCGCACCCGGCAAGATCAGGACCAGGTCAGGACCATGTTTGGGGCAAAGCCAAGGCAGGGTATGGAGGATGGTCAGTGAAAGGCAGGGTTTAGGAAACAAAGTAAGGCTGTGGCGAAGCACAGACCTCACATTGCCCTTGTTCCCCTCCTGGGGTTTTTTGTCCTGTGGGCCTGAGGCTGCTGGGAGCCCCGAGTCATGGTGCAAAGTTCTGCAGACTCTCACACAAGTCATGGGTGCTCCCGGTTGTTTGAGACTTCTGTGATCACTCAGGAGGGTGCTGGGCCCCGAGCCAGTGGCATGCCTGGGGCTGCCCAGCAGTCGTGCCACTGGCAGGAGATCCTTCTACAGGGGAAGCAGCACTATCAGACCCAGCCTCATGCTTGCGCTAATGCAGGCTTCCCCTGAGCACAACCCTATCAAGTTATTTATCCCAGAAATGTAGCATGTAGCAAGCAGGCAAAGGGATTCACATGCGGTGATGCCTATGTCCTGTCCTCAGATGGCAGATACCCCCCTCAGATAGGCAGGGCCTGGAAAGTCATCCTCCCTGAGTAGGGTAGACCATGCTGTCCTTGTTCTACATTAAAACAATTTCCCACAGTATGTCCTCCTTCAGCAGTGCTTCTGGAGGCATAGGGCCAGCAGGACACAAACATGGTTCCCTTTCACTGCCAGAAAAGCAGAGCATATGGATCTAGCTGTCACATGCAATCTCTCACAATGGAAGACAACAAAAGTGGAATCTCCTTTCAGGATGAGGACTGATGCCTGCTTTGAAAGCACTTTCTGGCACCAGGTCATCAACATAAACACACAAGGGACACACAGCAAGCACTGCCCAGGCACCTGCCTGGAGCCCTCTGCTCCCGCAGCCCTGGTACCCCAAGCTAGACATAGCCAGGTCACTTTTGGAAAGACTGTCCCTTACACCAATTAGGAGTTAGCATCAGACAGCTCCAGGCATCACCCACGGACTGCAAAGGGCTAGCTCCAAATGCAAGCTATTTGCCTGCCTGCTGCCAGCCCCCTCTCTGGGGCTGGAAGCCCAGGTACTGAGCAGGCTCCAGCATGAGAAGCCCTGGTCTTTCTTTAAAGTCAAAAGGCTGTGGTTTGCGCCTGGGAACAGGTTGGAGGTGACCTCGAGAGCCCTGAGAGCTCAGTGCTGCTTCTCATTAGGATCCTCCCCAGCAGACCTGCCCCAAGAAACACTCCGTTGGCCTCAAAGTGGCTGGCTGCCAGGCTGTGGGGCAAGCCAGGGCAGGGGGGTATCGTGATGCCAGGATCTGCACCGTCCTGCCTGCCAGGCCCAGAAATGAAGGTTATCATCAGGATAACCAGGATCCAGGAGTTGAAACAAAATCAAAAGTCCACTCTCGGTGGTGGACTGCAACAAGCAGAGACGTGGGCAGCCTGTGAACTGTGGTTTTGGGGAGCAGACAGCACCACGGCCCTGGACACGGCAAGAGGGAGGACAGCTGTTGCTGGGAAGGAGTTTGTCTGTGTGTCCTTCCCTGAGCCCACAGCCAGCCTTGGGTGAGCCAGCAACTGTGTTCTTTTTCTCAGAGGTAACTTTTCCCCTGGCACTGAGCTGGCCTGGCTGATTGGAGCTGGCTGGGTCAGGCCAGGGAGGCCATATGGACAGCAGGGAAGGGCAGATATAGGCCAGTATTTAATAAACAAACACGTGCAACGCTGGTTGAGCTGAAACGGGGACAGCATGGGCTGAGCAAGAAACAGAGACAGTTTTCACTTGCCACCATGTTCAGAGACTTCAGCTTCTCCACGTAAGGAAGGAGGGTGACATGGGCTCCCCTAGCCCTTCCCAGCACCCCCACCCTCTGCCTCTGAGCCCCTCTCCCACTCCTGCTTGTCCATGACGGGGGTGCTGCGCTGGGGTTGGCTCCTGCACCTGGAGACAGGACAGCATCCCAGCCACCACGCACTGAAGTCTTGGCAGAGGAGCCAGTCCTCTCCACTATCATGAGTATTTCAGCCACAGCAGGACTTCAAAGGCAAAGCCAGGCAGGTGTCACCCCCTGCCACAGCATGCCACCCCCACCCTGGCAGTGGCAGCAGGCACAAGGAGCTACCTTCCTCTCCCCTTCCACTTCCTTCCTCCCACTCACTGCTCACAAGCGTGCTGGCGGCATCTGGACCTACGTCACCCTCCTTGCAGCTGATGCACCAGGCATCACTGACAGCGGGGAGCAGTGAGAGCCTGGTGCTGCACCTGGAGGGGCTGCTGTGGCCCTGTAATGGAGATGTGGCTCTAACAGCCGTGGCTCTGAAGGTGGCAGGAAACTCTCTCATGCTTCCTGGTGTGCACATGCCGCTGCTTTCCCATCACCAAACACTGCACACGTGTAGCACTGTGGCTCAGGCATCCCAGGCCCATGTTCCTACATACACATTGGGTAAATACATCCACACAGGGCCAAAATCTGCTTGTTTGCAGCGATGTAAGCACAGGATAGGTCCCTTCATCCTCCAGCAGCTCAGGCAAGGCAACCGGGCAGCCATCCCCTTGTCCTTCCCCTGGCTCAGCACAGCTCTGTCCCCAGCACTGGTCCCCTGTGGTTTGCTCTGGTCCCACCTGGCCCCACAGCCATGTCCTGGCACAGCCCGCGGGTCTGGAGGCTGCACTTACCTGGAGAGCAGGGAGGCGGCTTTGTTGATTGGGAATGACTTTTATTGAGACCATCCCCTTGGTTTCTTTCTAGTGAACAAAGGAAGGGAAGAAAGAAGAGTTGGAGGAGGTGGTGCCTGGAGGCAGCCCGACAGCAGCAACCTGTGCAGGGAGCTGCTGAGTGCCAGGACCTGCAAAGGCAAGGCTCCTGAGTGCTTCCCAGCCATGCTGTGATGCTGGGGGACACCACAGCCTGGCCAGAGACAGCTCTGCTAAGGCTGGGCTAAGAGCCGTGGCATCATAGCTTTGCCACGCTTGTCCCATCCCCATGGGGGGACACCAACACCCCCACAAGGAGCTGGCTGTGGGCACTGCTAAACATCACCAGAACGAACATGGAGATCTGTATTATCTTGGGTCTGGCTGCCCCAGTGAGGAGCCTGGGAGGAGAGGCTGGTTCTGCCAGGTCCACTCCATCTGCCCCCTCCTTGCTGGCCTCTTGCTCCTGCCCTCCTGGTGACATTAGAGGCACAGCACTCCCTTGCCTGCCACAGGCCAGATGCACTGTTGCCCCATGTGCTTCACAAGACCTACATGGTCCCATGGGGACAACCACATCTGGAGGCTTGGAGAGGCCTCCTGGGCCAACCACCCTTCTCTGAAGGCAGACAAAGACAAGCTCCTCCTTGGTCCCGCTGTCTGGAGCACAGACATCCCACCACCAGGCAGCAGAGGACCGTGGCACCGCAGCAGGGCCAGGACTCCTGCTTAGGCTGCTGGTGGGTGACCTCAGCACCACCACCTCCCTTCGGCTAGGTCCCACATGTTGGGCATGGATCAGGATGGCCTCAGTGTGTGAACCCAAGGCAGGTCTGAGACCCTGTCCAAAGTTGTCTCTAGCAAGGGCCTGGCACTGTGACTTCAGCAGCAGGAAAACAGCACCAAGGTGACCTGCAGGAGCGGCTCAGGCCTGCAAGAGCAGGCAGCCCTGGGCTGGAGTTGCACACCAGCCTTGGCAAGCAGAGGTGGTTTCCAAGCCCCACACACATCAACACATGTCAGGGACCCAGTCAACAGCCTTCGCTGCTGCTCTCGGGAAGCCAGAAACAAGCAGCAAGCACAGACCACCAAGGCTGTGTACACAGACCTGGTGCTTGGCTGTATTACAGCACCCCGGCACAGCGGCCCTGGTTCCTGCTGCATCACACTGCTGCAGGCAGCTGTGTGTTGGCTCTGGTACCTAGGAGGGGGTGAATGCTCAGCCAGCATGCACAGCTGCAGGCCAAAGGGGTCCTTCCTGGGGAACAGCCCTGCCAGACACAAATACCTACCAGCATCTTTTGCAGCTGGTCAACTGAGCGGTTGCTCACACTCTGCCCATTGATTTCTATGATTTCATCACCCACATGAAGGGAGCCTGCCAGCAACAGGAGAAACATGAAAATGCAGGACCGGACAAGAGCTGCTCACCAAACCCAAACTACACAGCTCCACCAGCCTCCCAACCCCCTGGGCAAGCTGTGGCCAGGACACCGTGGTGTTTGTCTGGGCAATGCTTGTGGAGCCACACGTCACCTAAGCACGTGGGACTAAAGCACAAGGGGAATGAATTCTTCCCCCTCCACCCAATACACACACTTCATCCAGTCTGAAGGTCATTAGGTTGCTTTCCACTGTGTGTCCTTCAGCACTTTAGAGTGGTCAAAGCACCTGTTTCAGAGTTATTCAAACCCAACCCCAAGTACCTCACCTGAAGCCAAATGACAGCCTCCTTACAGGGCCCTTAACACAAGCATTCTTGACTTTGTGTGTTTTCAGTTTATATACCCAGCCAGATTACAGCCTCAGATACACTGCTATAAATCAGGCTCCAGTAGTGTTATTGGAATGGCTCCTGGGTTATTTTGGCAGGATAAATGCCAAATATTATCCTGGGTGGATAATATTTGTGGGTGAGCTCAGACTTCCCACTTGGATCCAAGGCTGGAAAAGGGGCCTCTTCTTCGAAGCACAGAACATCTCATTTCCATGCCCCCTTGGCAAGACCCAAACCCAGAAAATAGGACCTATTTCTTTCTTTCGGCACCTTCTTTTGGTCTGCAGAGACAATCCACAGCAAGCCTGTCCCACCTGTGCACTTTAGGAATGGGAAGAGCTTCCCCCATGGTCTCTGGGGTATGATCCATCTCTCGTTACAGTGACCCCATCATGAGACGGAGACAGACGGTCTCTGGTTCCTTTTTGGGAGAGTCCTTCCCCCAACCCTTCCGTTCTCCCTAAAGCCTCCAGTGTATTAACATGACAACCGTGCAGAGAGACCAGTGAGCCCTGAGTTCCTGACATATTCCTAGTGGAGGAACGGACACAGATGTCCACATCACAGGGGAAAGCCAGCAGTGCTGGGGGGCTGCCTTATCTCTGCATGGAAAGAAACCAGCTGCAGACGTGCACCCCATGCACTGCCTCTACAAGGGCCTCATTACCTTGTCTGTGAATCATGCCCCCGTGGAAGATCCTGGCCACCATGCAGCTCTGCTTGTCGTTGAGCTTCAGCGTGATTCCCTGGAAGACAGGAAAATCCATGACTGCTCGCTGGAGGGGAAAGCTTGCACACTCTCAGCAAAGTCCTCTCCAGGCCCATGTCCACGGTAGGCTGTGCAGTGGCTGGGGGGAAGCCCCCTGGCTTGGCCAGCCCAGTCTGCTGCAGCTCCTCTTGGCACAAGCGCCACCACCCTTTGATGGGGCTCGCTCTGGGTCCGCAGGCAGGAGGCAGGATCCAGCACCCTCTTCCTGTGGCTGAGGTCTCCAGCAATCTCCTGCTTCTCCCAAGGCCAGCCCATTGGCACGACTCTAGCTGCCCCTCTGCCCCCCTGGGTGCCACCAGGCTTTGGGATCTTGCCAGCTCTCACCATGGGTTCCTCCGTGACCTTCTCGAACTGGATGAGGCGTATCTTCCGCACCTCGCGGCCATTGCTGTGGGAGGGGCTGCCCAGAGTCGCTGAGCCATTGGTATAAATGTCCTCAGTCATGGCATTCGGGGACTGAGTGATGGCCTGTTGGGGCAAAACAAAGACCGGGGTTTAGGGGCTCCACCTGAACGGGGCCTGGGAGTGCCGGCTCCCTGCTGTGGGGCTGAGCTACTCCACCGTGTTAGGGTGCTTGGGGCGCAGGTGGGGCATAGGGGGAGGAGAAACCCATGTGCTGGAGGAGAGGACAGTAAGAGCAAGAAAAGAAAAACAGCAAAAGAGCTTCACCCTTGAAGATGTGGACTTGATCTGCAGTTTTCCAGCCTGGGAAACACAGGAGGCAAGAAAACTTTGGAAAAGTTACAGGTAGCAGAAGCCAAGAGTCCACAGCTGACCATCTTCTGCAGCAATGAGTCCCAAACACTACTTGTGTTGCAGCAGCACTTGGCCCATAGCTGTCTTGTGGCAGAGCATAAAGCCCAGGACAGCTTCACTGAGTGAATGGAACAGTTTGGGATTCACCCCTGAGAACTGGGGCCAGGCACTGCTCTTGCTCAGTTTGCAAGTTCAACCCTTCCTCTTCTACGTAAATGGGCAACTGACACAGTGCAGAGCCACGTCCACATCCAGGCACTGAAGGCAACATGCTCCCCAAGCCAGCCAGAAACTCCCCATTCCCTGCCCCAGCACCCAGCTACAGGCCAGTTCATGCTGGCCAGCACTGGGAAGCCAAGCAGGGGCTTTCAGCCATGGGGAAACCTCTGTTCTTTGTCTCCAGCAGGCACTGGCACGAGGGCAGGTGGAGGGTGCATGGGATCCTGGGCAGAGACCTCCAAACTTGCTCTGCCATGCAGCAGGGACACTGCAAAGTGAACTGCCACCTCCCAGTCTGAGAAAGCCTGGCACAGTCCTGTTAAACCCCTCAGGCACACTGGGCAACGTATCCGCACAGCTCACAGATGCGCCAGTTTGGCCCCCAGTGTAGTGGACTTCCCTTGAGCCTCTCCCAAATCAGTGCTGGCCCAGCAAAACCCAGTCCAGCTTTGATCTGCAGCTCCTGCCCGCCTTGTCGGCACGCTCAAATCCCCACACCAGCCCATGAGGCAAAGCAAACCCTCCTGGCTGCCCCACTACACACCAGACTGCCAGCTTTGCTGCCCAGTTTTCAGCTTGCACCCTCCCTCCCAGCAGCACCCAGGCTGGGAGCCACAGCCAGCAAACCTGCAGGGACACCCAGCAAGGTCCTCGCTGGCTTTAGTCCTGCCTCAGCGATGCGGCATGCCATGCCCAGCCAGGCAGAGCCAACACCTCTTGCTGCCACAAGCCGACTTGCCAACACCTGACCGAGTGCCAGGCCCCAGGGCCCCGTGCCAGCAGCTGGGGAAGCAGCAGCCTGAACCTGCCACCCTGGCTCGCTCTCACCCACCACAGGCACCCGGCCCGGAGCAGAGAAGAGGCTGCAGCCCCGTGCCACCAAGGGGCAAGATCTGGCCAGCCTGTGGAGAGATTCGTGCGGGTGCAACTGGGGTGAAGAGCATTTGCTGGTGGGGTGCAGCCATGGCACTAAACCACAACAAAATTAGCTTTTGTAGGGATGTGCCCAGAGTGCTGCCAGGCTGAGGCAGAGGCCCAGCCCTGTGCAATGGCCAAAAGCAGGGAGGGAGCCAAAGGCAGGGGTGGCAGAGCCAGGGCTAGCCAGGTCAGCAGGAGAGGCGCTGGCAGAGGGACGGACCAGCATCGAGGCACGGGCACTGTCGCAGCCTCGACGAAAGGGCACTGGTGGGGCTGGGCCGGGGTGGAAAGGGTGCAGGGAGCCGTGTGCCCATGCTGTGGCAACGGGGAAGATGCATGATCTATTGTTAAGCCAACTACTTCTAAAAGAGCCAACCAACCTCCTCCTCAGAGGAAAAAGGTGACTGCATGGGCTCCAGCTGCCGATGGCTTAAACATGGAGGAGGAGGCTGAATCCCAGCCCAGAGCAGCGCCCAAGCCAAGGACTCGTGGGGTGGAAGGAAGAGCGACTCGCAGCCCCCCAGCCTGGCTTGCCAGCCCCAGCAGGGCACACTGCTACCATGCCGTTCACAGGGCAGAGGGTCAGATCCAGCAGTGCAGGTGCCTAGAGCCGGCCCTTAGCTCTCTGCTGGCTGTCCCGGCTCTGCCGAGCCAGTGGGTGGGAGGAAGAAGAGAAGGACGAGGAACTTCTCCAGCCCTGCCCAAGGCCAAAGTGCCCGTGAAGTGGTTTGAGTCAGCACATATCACACTTATCCTGGTCATGCCTTGGGAAAGTGTTACACCGTGCAATCCCTGGCTTCAAACCTCTAGGCTCAGCATAGCCCGATGACCCAGGACACAGCACAGCCTGCTCCAGAGGCTGGGAGTTACCGTCCCCGCCGTCCCCACCACCCCCACCAGCTGAGCCTCCCAGCCCTGACCTTTGCTTTTTGCTGAGAGCTGGAGAAAACACCCAGCCCGTGACGCTGACGCAGCACCAGTGTCACCCTGGTGACTCCCAGAGAGCAAGCCTTGTCACCAGAGACTTGCTGCTGTGCCTGGGGATGGCCACCAGTCACGTGATAGCAGCTCTGAACCCAGCAGGGTCCTCTGGCAACTCCCTCTGCCCTGAACAGAGCCACACTGGGATGGCGTGGGCTTTTGCTGACCACGCTGGGCAACCAGGGGATGGGGATGGGAAAATGCCCCGCTCATGAGGAGAACCAGGACCCACAGGGTGGCAGATTCCAGCCCCAGCGTTGGGCATCCAGAAGCCAGAGACAGGAGACGTGCGCAGCTCTCACGCTCCATGCATGTGAGCCAGCTGGCCGGAACGCCTACCCTGCACTTTCCTGGCAGCTGCCACACTCTCGGCCAGCTTGGCCCAGCGTACCCTGTGACCTCAAGAGCCTTTCGAGTCATGCTGGCGGCGGGCCAGACCCTGCTACTTACGTGCTGCTCCGCAGGAAATATCTGCAAGTGCTGCTAAGAGCTGGCTCTGTGGTCACCAGCCACTGCCGGTTCTGTACAGCCCTGGAGTTGGTCACTGCTGGGGCCAGCCTTAGGGCAGACATGTGGCTAGGAGGGTGGGGGCTGAGCTGTGCAATAGGGCTGCTGGGTGCTGGGCAGGGCTGAAGTGGCCCTGCCCAGCACCCCTACAGGTGCCTTGCAGCTGGCTGGTGAGGGTACAAATCCTCATGCACAAACCCTGCTCCAGGTGGCAATGCACAGAGGAGCCACCAGCTCCATGTGTTAGAGGTGCATCCTAGCTCCCTGCCTTCATTTTCCTCAAGACCCCGGATTTCTGCCCTGTATCCCAGGGTGGAGGGAATGGCACCAGCTCCCCAGGCAGTGTTTGCCAACAGGGAATTCAGTGAGTGTGGAGCAATCCTCGGCGAGGACCCCAGGGCTTAGTGTCCTGTCCCCCAGCGGGGTCAGCGTCATCTGCCAGGGTTGCTCCTGCTGCTGCACTGGCTCAGCTGGGCTGCACACTACCAGGCAAATCAAACATTAACTGGGCAGCTTGTTTGCAGGAAGCTGAAGCAGCACTTGGGGAAAGCAGCACCGTAGTGCAAAGGGCACGTTCAGTGGTTTGGTTCCTGGGCTCTCCTTACTGCTCTAACCAAGAGACTTCAATATCAGGTGGCCTTGAAAGAGCAGGGCTCCCTGGCGAGCACGTGGAGAAAGGTCAGATGCTGCTGGCTTTGCCAAGCAGGCCCCCAAAGTACAAGAGCTTGGATGCAGGAGGGAACCCTGGAGCCAGGATCCCCCAGGACTGCCCTCTTGGCTGGCAGGGAGGCATGCTCCACTGCCCACAGTAAGCAACAAAATCCCAGCTCCCTCCAGGAATCATCACCCCTCACATTATAATCACTGTGGGTATGTGCAGGGAGGCTGGGGCACTGCTTGGTGCTGAGATGTCCTGGCCCAGCAACCAGAGTGGGAGTAGACCGCTCTCTAGTGCTCCAACCTCGCCTCCCCACTGTCCAGCAGATGTGTGCATCATGGTCTCAGTACAGCTTTTTAACAGAGCAATGTGTAAAAAGAGCAAACTAGCAAAAAACCAAAGAGCTTGGGAGTTGCTTTTGGGCTGTTCCAGCAGGCTGGGGAGCAACAGCCATGTGGACATTTAGAAGTTATTCATCCCTGCCTTCTGCTGGGGGCTACTGCCTTCTCAGGTCTGCCAGCACAACTGTGGGAGCAACCTCACCCAAGACGCCTTCCAGCAATATGATCCAGGTTTTTTGTTTGTTTTTTTTTTTAAAAAAAGGCACTTAAACCAAACAGGATTACATTGCTGACAGTGGGAAAAGGCCTGGCAACACCAACAGGTTGCAGTGGGATGGGGAACAGAGAAACAGGAGGGATACAGGCAGTCATGGAGGCCAGAAGATGCCACCAGCTCTGCATGCCCTCACACTGACTCCAGATCATGGAGTGCTGCAATGGAGAAGGGCCAGATGCAGCCTTCCAGATGTGTTTGTGAAACTGGTCACCTCCAAGGGAGAGTCAGTAAAACCACAACACTGACAGAAGAAACCTTGAGGAGCTGCCCAGACGCTCCATCCCCACCTTCCAGAACAAGCCCTGCAAAACGGCTTTTCCCCTGCAGCCGTTACAGACTGGAACATGGCAAAACGCATTTGAGATGAAAAAGTTGGAACCAGCCCTCCCCACTCCATTTTGGTCAAGCCTAGAAGTTTTGCTCGGCTTTCAACCACTAGTTTTGCCTGTGGTCATTTCAGGATCTGGTCCCTGAGGACTGTGGCCGTGGTCTGCTCTGGAGCTGGCGCCGGTTGGATGCCAGGAACCGCTGCCCACAGGGAAGTGCAGTGTCGCCTCTGCACCCTCAGCACTCTCTGCAGAAGTACCCTCCTTTTCGCCACCGGACTCCCAAAGGTCACATTCGCTGCCCATTTTACAGCTGGGGAACTGAGTCACGGCCGATAAGGAGACATGCCCAAGGTCACCCTGCCAACCAGGTGCACAGGTAGGAATAAAGCCCACACCTCTTTGGTAAATCTGTGTCATCTGGGAGATAAGGAAAAGATATGCAGGCATGTGGTGGGGCTCAAGAGAAGAGGGCAAGTGGCTTCCTCCACTTCGGCTTGTTTTCTAGCAATGACATGGCTTCCACTCACCAAGGGTTTGCGTGCCCTGCCACCACGGGAGGAAAGCAGGACGGCACTTCCCTGCACATGGCTCTGCCAGAGGAAATGGGGAAGAGAAACCTCCCAGCTGCCCTGTTTGACTCCAGCCAAGGAGCAGCCAGTCAGACCCAGCACCCCTCCCAAGAGCTGCTGCTGGGCAATGTCCCTACTGTCCCAGAGGGGCCCACATCCACCGTGGGCCAGCACTGTCTCTGCATGCACACGACACAGGGATGAGCGCATGAATGACTGGCAAGCTCAGGACACATAACCCCAGTTGGGTGCCAGCCCCACGGAGCTCCTCTTAAAAGGCCCCAGGCAGATCCCAGTTCGCCATCTCTCTCTTTATCCCTACTGGAATAAATATATTGTAACACCAGTGAGCTGTAGGCCAGCTCCTACATTTTCCATGCCCTGCTGCCACTGGCAATTTATCCCCGCTCTGCCTGTGGCCAGGCAGGCCCTCTGCTTGGATCCTGCGGGCAGAGGGATGGGAGAGCTCCTCTCAGCAGGTGCCTGATCCAGGCACTTTGCTTTAAAAGCTTTCTTCTTTTTTTTTTTAAAGCACTCTGCCAGGGTTGAGCCATAAAAAGCATGCAAACCACTGGTGTGGGACAGATCTGACAAGCCTCTTTTGGATCAAGTGCTGTCCAACAGGATGGGCCAAGGACAGCACTTGAGGAAAATTTCCTCCCTGCTCTCAGAGGCTCCCCACAGCTGCAAGGAAACCTTAGCCCAGGCACATTATGCCATGGCTCTGTCAGGGACTCCTGTTCAAAGCTGAAAATCTCTGCTGGGAGAAAAGCACCAGCTGCTTAGCACCGGGAACTGCTGACCTTCTCCCGGTTGCACCCAAGCTACCCCAAATGACACCGGCTGGGGAAGGAGCCTTCCCAGCACAACCGAGATGTCTGGTGCAGCCTGTTCTCCTTCTGCTGGAGGTGGGGTGCACGTGCCCCCCTGGCCCACTCCCTGCCCCAGGGTCGATGTGAGAAGGGCTGGTTGCATCCTCTTTCTCTGGGGCCGAGACCCACCACCACCACCCCTCCAGCCCATGCTATGGACCTGAAGGTTGCTCAGCAGCTGAATCAGCTCATGTGACAGGCAGTTCCAGTTCAGACCAGCTACAACTTTGCAGCAGAACAAGCACATGCTCCTCTGTGGCAGGATGCTGAAGCCTTCCTCCCCTCCACCCAGCTCCTTCTTCCCTGCCTGGCCATGCTGTGCCATCCACTGGCTGACCATTCCCCAAGGTGCCCCACATCTCCCAGCGAGGAGCCCCGCTCCTGGGGTGTTAGGGACCAGTAATGCCACATACAGGGCACATACCTGGATGCCCACCTCCTGCCCCCCTTAGGGGCCCTGCTCCCGCCCTTGTGCAGGAGGGACGGGATGGAGGGGAACCCCCAAGGGCTCTGTGCCGGGCCTGAGCTGGGCTCAGGGTGCTGGGCTAAAGGCCCGCAGGGAAGGGGACGCACAAGGGACGTGGGATGGAGCGGGGCACCCCGGGTCTCCCTGCCCGGCCTCGGCGGGGGAGGGGGCCGGGGGGGGCAGAGACGCGCTCTCCCTGGGGGTCTGGGGCCGCCGCGGGGGCGGATCGGTGCTGGAGGGCGACGGTGCCCTCCAGCCACCGCTCACCTCGGGCTTGGCCCGGTTCTGCAGGAGGTGCTCCAGGTAGAGGTCGGAGAGTGCCGTCCGCATGCTGCCGGCGCTGGCGCTGCGCCCCGACTTGAGGGTCATCCCACCGCCCCGCCGCCGCTGCCGCTGCCGCTCCGCCGCCGCCAAAAGCAGCTGCAGCCGGTTCCGCTGGCTCCAGCAGAGCGGCCCGGCCCCGGCTCCGCCGCACGGCCCCGGCCCCGGCCCCGGCTCCAGCAGCGCCACGGGCTGCCCGCACGCTCCGCCCGTGTGCCAGCGGGGGGAGGCCTGCAGGCGGGCGGCGCGGCGCCGGGCGGAGCCAGGCGGCTGGGGGAGGGCCGGGGCCGGCCCCGCGGGCGGTGCCGCCGCACGGGTGCTGCGTCCTCGCTGGGCCCCCCGCCGGCTCCGGGTCGGTGGCGGGGGGGGAGGGGCCGGTCCCAGAAGTGGAACGGGTGGGGTACGGCGTCCCTGCACAGGCGGCACATCAGCACCTCCAGCTGCCACTCAGAGCCTCACCTCGCTGCCCGCGTGGGGTCTTTTCCCCCATGAAACAGTGTCCCCATTATGTCTCTGCTGGGAACAGCCCTTGGCCCGTGCCAGCCCCTAGACGTGCCCAAGCACTAGCAGAACTGTTAGCCTGCACACTCTAGGGAGGGTGCTGACAAGTTTGGACGCTCATGGGATTCTGCTGGGGGGGGCTGGCTGCAACCGTCACACCAGCTCACGTGCTTGCCAAAACCAGGGCGGGAGAGTGGATCTGAGACAGGCTTTGTCCCCTCACAGCCAGGGCAGAGGCCCAGCAATCACACAGGGAGCACCTCTCCAAAGCAGTATTGGTGCATACCTGGCTCTCTCAAGCCGACAGTCATCCCCGGGCCCCACTGGTGTGCAAAGCGGCATGTGCTCGGCTCCAGGGTGCCTCCAAGGTGAGGAGACCCAGGGATTTCTCTGCGCTGTGGCAGGAGCAGCCCTGTTCTCTTTGCGCTGTTCTGGGTCTTCCACCTCCTCATGCACCTGCGACTCGTGTGGCTGTGGGTGGGATGGCAGATCCCTGCATTCATGAGCTGTGGGTGGTGGGAAGGGCTGCTGTCAAACTTTTTGTGCTCTTGCTATGAGTCTTACTGATGCCAGAGCCTCAGGTAAAGTCTGAGCTTTATTTAGGGATGGGAAAATAATTCTGGTGGAATATCCTTTAAGATAATCACTGAAAGGTTTTTTCATGCCATCCCTGGGATCCTGGAGGTTTTGAGGTTTCCTTGCACCAGACTCCCACACTGCTGCTAGACGAGTTCCCCAGGTTGCCTCAGTCTAAAGTTACCCTAAGAAATACAAGAAAAAGAAGGGTGTAAATCCCTAGAGAAAGGAAACAGGAAAGCAGGGGAATAAGAGGAGAAAAAGAAAAGAGAGAAAATCCATCTTGTTCTGACAGCAAGTTTCTCCTGCCCTGTGGGAATAAAACTGCTCCTGACTGGGCTATCAGAAAGCCCAGAGTGCTGTGAGACGTGGGGAAGAGGAGGTGTGGGAGCTGCAGGTGCTGATGTGACCGGCTCGGGCAGCTGCTCTAACGCCGCCAGGAGGAAAGAGCCCCAGCAGCACAGCCTGGGCAGGGAACGAGGAGAGAGCTCTGCTGCAGCAAGGCAGCCCAGCCCTGCCCCTCACAAGGTGGGTGCTCAGAGGCAGGAAAGGTGCTGGGGGGGTCTGCCCCCAACACATCCTACAGGGGAATTCAGACTGTGTCATCAGGAATGCATCATCTTTGTATGCAAACAGAGCCAGAAAGCTTACTTCTTGAGCAGATGTCCTGATCTGGAAGCTTGGGAAAAGTTCTGATATAAGCTTTGTGCTCTGGGGCCCTGTCTGCTTTTTTTAAACTTACTTTTAACTATGGCCTCGTAGATGGGGGACTAACTTTTGGTCAGCATCCTCCTTGTAAATCTTCTCCTGCTGCATCTTACACAGGTGGCTAGAGGTACACCTCCTCACTGCCACATCTTGCTCAGGACAGTGGGGATTTCAGAGCTATGACCCAGACAGCACAACCCAGAGGAGCAAACCTGCCCCAGAGAAAGGGACTACCAGATGGTGGGCGATGCACACATGTACGTGAGGCAGCAGAGGAGCAGCAGGAGCAGCAGGGTGACGGGGAGGATGTACAGGAGTGCCTGTGGGAAGTTCTTGTAGAGGTGAGACCACATGTCACTCAGATAGTCTGCCAGCCGGGACCAGTGGACGCCTGCAGAAGAGACATGTCCTAGTGATTGCAAGGAAGTGATGGGAGAGGGATGTGAGCCAGGGCCCACGCTCCCAGGAGGTCTTTGTGGGATAGGCAGTGGTCAGGGCTGCTTGCCTCAGGGGGGTTTGCTGGTGGCAGACCCAGGAATGTTCAATCCTGACTCAGATTTCACATGCCTGATGCTGCCAAAACGAATCTCTCTGATCCCAGAAGCTGTTTGAGTCTTGCAGCAAAACTCTTTACTGGGGAGAGCAGAGAGATGCTAGAAACCCTTCTTTTTCTTGGATCTGAGTGTATTTTGAGGCAGGGTCAGGCCTTCTTCCCTGTGCTGATGTGCATCACCCAGCCCCTCTCACTCCACGCACACACACCACTTCCCTCACTCTGGGGCCACCATAAGGAACTTCAGCCCCAAGACAAAGCCAGTGCATTCTGTGCAAACTGGTTTTACTTGTGTGCACAGCAAGTGGAGGAGCAAGCCTGGTTGTGCACCCAGGTACACAGAGAATGAGAGGGTCATTTGGGGCAGCGCGAAGAGTGTTCCCTGGTCGGGGCTGCTGGGTGCCTTGTCTGCTGCAGGCTGAGGCCAACAGGGTGGACAGGGAGCCCCCAGATCACAAGGGGCAGTGTGCCCACCCCTCCAGCGTTGAAAAACTTCATCCTTCCCAAGAAACTTCCTGGAAAACTCCAGCCCCCGGGGCTGAAGTCCCTGCAGTGGTCTCCAGCCCAGGACTGCCCCGTAGGGCTAGCTGCCCACCCCTTTCTCCTCCATGGCAGATACGTCAAGTGGATGGGGATTAAAAGGCAGAAACCCATGGATCTGCCACTCAGAGGCGGCTGGAGTGGGCAGTCAGAGCTGCTCAGGGCAGGGTCTCCCGTTGGTCCCTCTCCTGTGGCAGCTGTTGCGCACCTATGTGGGATCACCTGCTGGAGTCTTCTGTATCATCCACATGTAGCTCCAGATCCACTTCCTGCCCTATCCTCAGCCTCACACTGCCCAGCTGGGAGGTGGCCTTGGGCTTTCTTGAGGAAATTTTGCCACTTGCCAGGAATTATGCCACTGTCAACAGGGCTCAGCCCTAGGTTCCTGCTCAAAGAAGAGGAGTTGCCAATCCGCTGAGTAAATAAGTGCTTTAGTTATCCGACATGCAGAGCAGCTTGAGCTGGGTGCCTCCAAAGAGGGACCCTGAGCAAAGAAATCCCTCGACACAATCTAAGTTCCCCACTCTGACCAGTAGTAATATTAGGATCTGGGGTCTTCCAGTTCTTCACTGGGTCCCTTCATTGTCTCTAGGCAGGCCATTTCTTCTCTGGGTTGCTGTGTCAACTGATGGTAGCAGCCTTCCTTTCTTCCTTATCTTCCAGCTCGAACTAGCTCTGGGGCCTTCTTTTACTTAACTAGGTAAAAGTTCAACATATCTGGGTGAAAGTTCACAGCTTGCAGCATAAGGCTTCAGCAAATTTAGCTGCTAATGCTAAGCAAGTTCTGCATAAGTAGTATACCAAATCGCACAACAGGCTTGCAATGACAGTAGAAGATCAGAGCAGTCAGCACCAGGAGCAGAAGAAAGACAGCTATGAGGGCCATGTTTTGCAGCTGGGCATGGTGGGACCTGTGGCCCAGACTTCATCTGCAGGGTTCCCTGGAAAGCCTGTAAAATCAGATGAGATTTGTAAAATAGGATAAGAAAATAATGGACTAGGTCGGGGGCCTATAAAAGTCCTGGGGTGCCTGACTGCATTCAGCACCAACAGATGTGCCTACTAGGCTGGAAGATGCTGCTTGGACTGTCATATCCCCTAACCCTGCCTGGCTGATCAAGAAGGATCTGCAGAGCACTTTGGAGCATCCTTACCCAGTGACTGAGGCAGTCTGGGAGGAGGAGTACTCATTGAGAGCAAGCCTCGCCTTTCCTGGAGAGTGGATTGGGGTGGCGAGGAGAGGGCGGGGAGTAAGGACATACAGTGGGATCATGGGGCATGGCTTTGAAATGTGCTGCACTGAGCACATCCTGGAGGCAGGACACCTTGGCTCCAGGCTCCTCTTGCACTCATGGGCTAGAAACAGGCTGGTAACAACATGGGGTAGGAGGCAAGAGATACGGAGAGCAGAGAGAAGCCCCGCAGTTAATCATGGAATACGTAGTAGGAGGGAGAAATGTGAAAAGAGACACCTGACAGACAGAAAAGGGAAGTCTAAGTCTGTTCATTCCCTCCTGGTTACATACAAGGAAACTGAGGCAGAGAACGCAGTGAGCAGCTTGGCCCTAGCTCCATGGCTGGAGCTGGGAATGAAGCTGTGCTTTCCTGAGTTCACTTCGCTCCCTGCCGGCCACGGTCCCTGCTCAAGTGCTCTCTTCAGCATGCTGCTGCCTGTTTCTGTTATGTGCTGCCAACTTTTTCTGAAAATGGTGCTCATCTGCCCAGCTGCAATACCTGCATACATCCCCCACATCTAGCTCAGGTGGGAGCTGCATATTGGGGACTCTCCATCCAGGACAGGAGAAGCCGGATTCAGAACCAGCCCTGGCCCATGGCTTATCTGGCTGGGGCTTGGCATTGAAACACCTCCACACTTGGATTGCAAAATAATCTCTGCTTGGGCTATACTAGAAAGGGATAGCAGGAGTGTGTTTTGTCTTCCTGGAGACATGAGACAGCTGTGTGATCACTGGATCACCCAGCTCAGGCAATCTTAGCAGCTGAGCCATGAAAGAGAATAAGATCCCCAGTGTCCAGGAGGATTCGGCCAGGCAGCCCCCACCACAGCAGGGCTCTTTGCAGGGTGGTGACTAGGCAAGGGCATCCCCTGGCTGAGGCAGAAGGTTTTGTGCTGGTCCAGCCCGTCCCCTGCACAGAAACCTCTGTGGCTTGGGGGAGGCTGTGATGCATCTCAGATCTGCGTCATGCTGGGAGGAAACAGCATCTGGTCTCCATTCCCCACAAGATAAATGTCAAGAGATGCTTTCAGTAATGGATGCCAGAGCTTGGCAGGCTCTGACACATCTGCCCACCTGCCCACAGCCCCTTCCCAGTGCTCTCGCTCAGCACAGCCCTTTCACTGCTTCCTGGGTGGCTGGAGAACATCCTGGAGCTGCTCAGGGCTGGCTGGTGAAGGCTGCTCAGTTGCCTGCAGAGATTTCATCCCTGTTTCCTCTTTGAAAATGATCCAGAGGGGGCTCCGGTGCACACTGCTTTTTCTCTGGTCTAACCCTGTGTCACTGGACAAATGTGCCACAACAGGACAGCCTGTTTCAGGAGGCAGGATGAGCCTGAGCATCCACTGATGTAGGCAGGGACCGTGT
Organism: Aptenodytes patagonicus; assembly: GCF_965638725.1. Lineage (NCBI taxonomy): Eukaryota > Metazoa > Chordata > Aves > Sphenisciformes > Spheniscidae > Aptenodytes > Aptenodytes patagonicus. The sequence goes on along the minus strand of NC_134957.1, from coordinate 11,994,162 downwards.
CCCTGCTTCACCAAGCAGAGCTGGGTACCAGCCCTGAGAGACAAAGCAGCCAGGACCATATGGAGCAGCCAGTCCTGTGTGACTGACTACACCTGCATCTGAGCCAGCTCCTGGGTGGCCTTGTGGTCCTCACCAATTTTGTGTTGCCAAAAACCCCCTGCTCTTGACCAATACCCATCAGTCCCTCACCATGATGGGTATTTAAGCTTCAGGTGGTCAGGCCCAGCCTGACCTGCAGTGGTAGCCATGGGCAGAGACTGCAGATGTCTGCCCTTGTCCAAGGGCATCAATATGGGGGACTAGGCCAGTTCCTCAGCAAGTGTGTGCGGGTCTTTATCTACAGTCCAGCTGCTGTTCAGCGCTGAGCTGATGTCTCTGCTCTGTACTCTCTGCCATCAGGCCCTTCACCATGCCTGGGATGCTCCTCTGCACTGGTGGTCCGGAGGCTGCAGCCAGCTGTCCTTGTGCAGCATTGGCCACTGCACTCAGGAGAGGTGTAGTTGCCTTGGAACTGAGGAAGGTTGTCTTGAGAAGGGCCCAGGTGGCAGGTTTTGTCCTCCCAGGCTGAAGGCTACCCTGCCTCAGGCAGGGGTGTTCCCCTTTGAGAAGCTTATGGCTCCGGTTCCTCTCTTCAGGCCAGTGCTTGCCAGGCAGCCTCTCCTCGCATCTGTGCCTGGTTATTGTCAGAATGCAATTAAGGCAAAGGGTGATTGCATCTCCTGTTTGGGGCTGTAATGTAATCGCTGCCAGGGCCACAGCAAAGGCTCCTTGTACAGCAATGTGGAGCCCAGCAGTTGCATGAGGCTTTTTCAGCCCTGCTTCATTTGAGACATCAGCTTTTGATCTCCACTGGGTGTGGGTTCCCAGACAGGTCACGTCACCGGCTGATCTGCAGTGCATGTCTCTGCTTCCTCCGGACACAGGCCGTGGAGGGGAGCATCTGTGTGCACCACAGCCAGCGCAGTGCACCTGAGGGCGGGCAGGAGCTGGGCCGGTCAGAGCAGCCGTTCCTCCCACAACCACCCTGCCTCAGGACCCTGGGGTCCCCACCATGATCCTCCCCTGATGCTGCCAATGGAGCTCTCCTCAGAGCTGCCCCAGGCTGCATCTCTTACAGGTGTGAGCAGAGACTGCCTGACTCTGATGGGGTGCTGTGGGAATTCACAAGCCAGTTGCTGGCTGTTGCTGGGCTGGCGCACCTATACTGCCCATCCCACTGTGATGGTGGCCAGCACCTGGCTGACCCCCGCCATTCTCCAAAGACCCCTCATAACCCTGCTTCCCACCCCACGCCAGCTGCCAGAGGTGTTTGTGGGGCCACCCAGCTCCCCTGCCACAGAGGGAGGACTCAGAGTGCTGGGGATGGGTTGGTGCAGGCTCTGACGAGCCAGCAGTGATGACAACGCTGCCATTGCCATGGAGGAGAAGCATGCTGCCCAGCAGGCATGAACCCACGCCTGCTCCACAGCCCATGAGGCGCTCCAGGCCTTTGTGAAGTGGCCATTGTTCCAGAAGGTTCCCACCCCATGAGAGGCATGAGGCAGGAGCCAGTGTCACCCTGCTCGTCGCCATTCTTGAGAGGGGAAACATCTGCCACTGTGTGGGGTGGGTGCCAGGGAGGGGGAGAGCCACCAGTGGCGGGAAGATGGCTCCAGCCCATGACACACCTTGCTGGGGATCATGGCAAGGTGGCAGCTTATCCAGCATTCAATGTTCCACCAGAACCCCTGGGAGCCACAGGCACCTACAGAACTCCTCCAGTGAGCGAGCAAGGAGGGCTTGCTCGAGGCAGCCACAGAAAGCTGGATGGTGGCACCCAGCCACAGCAGCATAGAATCATAGAACCATAGAATCATTAAGGTTGGAAAAGACCTCTAAGATCATCGAGTCCAACTGTCAACCCAACACCACCATGCCCACTAACCCATGTCCCTAAGAGCCTCATCTACACGTCTTTTAAATACCTCCAGAGATGGTGACTCAACCTGGGCAGCCTGTTCCAATGTTTAACCACTTGAATTAGGGAACAAATGGGTAATTGTTAGCATAAACTATTGTAGCTAGCAATTCTGATAGCATAGATGCTGTTGCAAGCATAATAGAATGTTTGGCAAAGACACTGTAACCCTATTGTTAGCAGAAGTTACAGAAGTTGGGTAGATAACAGAAACTTAAATGTATACACTCAGCGACCATCTGGTTGAAACCAGCCTTGCGGTCTGAAGCTCAGCCAACTCAGCATTCTGGGCCAAAGGTGAAGGTACACGGTGAAGAAGACTGTGAATCTTCCTCCAGAAGACCCCAATAGATGACCACCAGACGACAGTACGCGTGCGCCAGGAGGAGGGAGCCTATGATAATAGGTTCCTGGAAATAATTCAGAACCATATAAGGGACAGTTGATGCAACATACGGTGTGCAAGCTAGGAGGAGCTATCCCCCTTGCACCCGGCGCCATAATAAACATACCTGCTTTATAACTCTTTTGAGTTGTGAAGTTTGATTCCGCATGTCAGTTTTGACACCCCAGATGGGACCTTCTCTGTCCAGCTGCGAGACCTGCTGAGGACGGGATTCCTCCGGGCGCCCCCGAGATTTCTCGGGAGGACTCCTCACTCACCCAGATCATCGCAGGGACAGACAAGGACCATTATCAGCAGACCAGGTATGTTATAATTAAGTAAGGGAGTAAGGGGATACCTGTAAGTCGTGAGGAGACGTCCTACGTGAGGTAAAGAGCATTGGTGCTCGCCCCTGGAAACTGGGGTTCAAGTCCCCATAAGGTGGTATCCTCAAGTGACTTGGGGTCTCCCGGCCGTGGGAATGGAGTAATGGGAGTTGGGGGTCTCCTGGCCGTGGGAACGGAGTAACGGGAGTTGTCGGCATTGCCATAATTATTGTCATCTGTTGTAAAAATCCGGTACCATGTACCATGATTTAATTGGTGTGGACCTGTGGCAAATGATTAACAGTTTAACGATTTATGGCACGCGTGAGCTTGACTATTATCTAATCAGTATAGTTTGTGATATGAGTTGAGAGTGCAATGGGCCCTTTTGTGTGATTGAATGTTTGTGTTGTAAGAGTGAGACGCAGCACAGCTGTGAAGCGAGTGCGGAGTTCTGATCTGTGGTTCCGTATTCTCCGAGAGGAGGGCGGCCGGAGACGAACAAAGCGTATGATGGAGTTTTGTATGTGTTAACAATTCCCGTTAACTAAGTGTTGCTTTCTATGTCAAAGGAAACGGGTATCATATCTAACAGGGGTCAGCTGTGAATGAAAGTAAAGGGAGGAAACCTCCCCCTCTCTGTGTAACAAGTGTAATAGTTGCCGGCCCATTATAGTGACCCAGTGTTTGAAGTGCGAAAAAGTGATTAACATAGATTCGTGGGGCGAATCGGTTTACTGTTTTGGGTGCTGGGGATGGAGAAATTTCAGTGATCTTAAACCAAATTTTGACTACACTTTGTGTAGGCAAGCAGGATGGGAGGTCAACAGAGCGGGGGCATTTTGAAGAAAAGCCCCCTAGGCTGTATTTTGAGTCACTGGAAGAAAATGGGGGGGAATCTTAATAAGAAAACTTTGATTAAATATTGTAACCAGTGGTGGCCATTATACAAATTGGAGGACGAGGAAAAATGGCCTTTTAACGGAACTTTAAATTATAACACCCTGTTGCAGTTAATGCTGTTTCTAAGAAGGGAAGGAAAGTGGGACGAGGTTGTATATGCTGATATGTTTTTCACTTTAAGAAACCACCCAGAGTGGCAGAAGGAGTGTTGTATAGGATTGGCCCCACAAAATCCTTTAGTATTGGCATTAGAAAAGGAGAATAAAGAAGGAAAAGGAAAATTGAAGAGGTGTTGCTCAGCATGTAGCATAGGGCAGAGATGTGAAGATAAAGAGATCCTGGAGTGGAAGCTCTATTCATTGGGCAGTCAGAAAGTAGAAATTTGGAGACTTTACTAGATGAGGCATGGAGAGTGTTTAATAATAGGGAAGAGGAAAATCGAAAGAGAGACAAAAGGACATTGGTAGCGGCTTTACAAGAAACTTGGGGAGGGAGGACCCCGGGGCCAAGAAAGCCTCTAGGGAGAAATCAGTGTGCATGGTGCAAACAGCAAGGGCACTGGAAGAATGAGTGCCCAGAAAGATGAAAAGGAAAAGGGGCCCGAATACAGGCCCATGTCAAGGAAGACTGACGGGGACCTGGGGAATCTACCCTAGCGGATCCACTGGTTACGTTACAGCTAGGGAAACAGCAACAGAAAATGGAATTTTGATTGATACAGGGGCAACGTTTTCGGTCTTGAACCAGGCTCTGACACCTATGGATGATGATTTTATAACGGTAAAGGGAGCTACTGGTCAGAGTGAAAAGGCACATTTTTTGAAACCCCTTAATTATAAATTGGGAAAACAGTTAGGGGTACATAAGTTTCTATATGTGCCAAATTCACCAAAGCCCTTATTAGGGCAGGATTTGCTGGAACAGTTGGGAGCGGAAATAAAATTTGAGAGAGGGAAGATAGAATTCAAAGTGGGGGATCCCTCATTAATATCCCCACTGATACCGAAATACCTGAGGAGGTGCGAAATCAAGTATACCCTGGGGTCTGGGCATCAGAAATACCAGGGAAAGCGAAAAATGCCTCCCCAGTAGTGGTTAGAATTAAACAAGGGGTAAATCCAGTAAGGATTAAACAATACCCTTTGAGGATAGAAGATAGGGAAGGCATCCGGCCGATAATTGATCGCTTTATAAAATATGGGCTGTTGACGGAGTGTGAATCAGAATACAACACCCCTATTCTACCGGTTAAGAAACCAGATGGGAGTTATAGAATAGTGCAGGATCTTAGGGCAATCAATAAGATAACTGAAGACCTACACCCCGTGGTAGCTAACCCATATACATTACTAACTAGATTAGTACCAGAATTAGTTTGGTTTACTGTGTTGGATTTAAAGGATGCCTTCTTCTGCCTACCCTTGAGCCCAGAAAGCCAGCAATTATTTGCTTTTGAATGGGAGAATCCGGATTCTGGGAGAAAGACACAGCTTACTTGGACAGTGCTGCCCCAAGGATTCAAGAATAGTCCCACTCTTTTCGGAAATCAGTTAGCTAAAGAATTGGAACAATGGGAGCGTCCACCCAGGGCTGGGGTGGTGTTGCAATATGTAGATGATCTACTCATAGCCACTGAAACAAAGGAGCTGTGCATGATATGGATCATTAGTTTGTTGAATTTTCTTGGACTAAATGGCTATCGAGTCTCTCCACAGAAAGCCCAGGTCACCCAACAACAAGTAGCATACCTCGGTTATGAGATTACTGCTGGACAACGAACACTGGGGGCCGCGAGAAAGGAAGCCATCTGCCAAACACCCAAGCCCCAGACGGCCAAAGAACTTCGTACATTCCTAGGCATGACAGGGTGGTGTCGCCTGTGGATTTACAACTATGGACTTCTGGTAAAACCGCTTTATGAGATCTTGACGAAAAACCTTACCTGGAATGGGGAGGCAAATAAGGCCTTTCATCTTTTAAAACATGAATTAATGAGAGCACCAGCTCTAGGGCTACCAGATACCACCAAACCTTTTTGGTTATTCTCTCACGAGAAACAGGGAATAGCCTTGGGAATTTTGGCCCAGAATTTAGGGGCATATTGGAGGGCAGTAGCCTACTTTTCCAAACAACTTGATGAAGTCAGTAAAGGATGGGCTAGTTGCTTAAGGGCTGTGGCTGCAGTTGTACTTAATATTCAGGAAGCCCGTAAATTCACTCTGGGCCAAAAGGTCACAGTCCTGGTGTCCCACACTATATCCGTAGTATTAGAAATGAAAGGGGGGCATTGGTTGTCACCGCAGACACTCTTGAAGTACCAAGCCATAATGGTGGAACAGGACGATGTGGAGATAGTGGTTACTAATATTGTTAACCCAGCCTCCTTCCTCAGCGGAGCCACGGGAGAGCCAGTTTCCCACGATTGTTTGGAAACGATTGAGGCAGTATATTCCAGCCGTCCAGACCTGAAGGAGGAACCACTGGAGGATGCCGAGGATTCCTGGTACACCAACAGAAGCAGCTTTGTCCGACAAGGCATTCGCAAAGCAGGATACGCGATAACCACTACTGATCTGGTAATAGAGTCTAAAGCCCTTCCCTTGAGTACCTCAGCACAAAAGGCGGAGATCATAGCCTTAACCTGAGCACGGGAATTAGCAAAAGGAAAAAGAATCAATATTTGGACAGATTCCAGATATGCCTTCGGGGTGGTCCATGCCCACGGAGTGATCTGGAAGGAAAGAGGACTTTTATCCACTCAAGGAAAGCACATAAAACATGCTGCGAGAAAGTGGCTATAATACATTGTAGGGCCCATCAAAAGGGAGTAACTACCCAGGAACTGGGAAATGCCATGGCAGAACAGGAAGCAAAGAGGGTGGCTGAGATGGGCCAAGTAGAAGTGCATCCCTTGATTCCAGATGGTAACATACAACTTGATCAGACAAATTGTGAACCTCGGTATTCAAGGGAGGACCAGAAGCTTATTGAGGACTTAGGAGGGAAAGTAGAAAAGGGTAAATGGGCAAGGACATCACAAGGGAAAATAGTAGTATCACTTGTAATACTATGGGCCATAATTATGGCAGAACATAGAAAAACCCACTGGGGAATGGAGGCTCTGTATAAGTATTTGACTCGGAGTATTGTTGCTCGGAATTTATATACTACCATTAAACAAGTAACCCAGCAATGTGAAATTTGTCTGCAAAATAACCCTCGAACAGGTCCTAAAGCTCCGCTAGGACAAATAGGGAAGGGAAATTATCCAGGACAACAATGGCAAATTGATTTCTCAGAACTCCCAAGAAAAGGGGGGTTCCGATACTTGTTGGTCCTAACAGATACCTTTTCGGGCTGGCCAGAAGCATTCCCTTGCCAAACCAATAAAGCTAGAGAAGTAACCAAAACCTTGTTACGAGAAATAATACCAAGGTTCGGAGTCCCATCAGCAATATCCTCAGACCGGGGACCACATTTTACTGCAAAGATTGTTCAACAGACTAGCAGGATTTTGGGAATAGATTGGCAATTGCATACCCCTTATAGACCACAGGCCAGCGGCCAGGTAAAAAAGATAGAACCATCAAATCAAACTACAGGTTGTAAAATTGGGACAGGACGTGGGACTTTCCTGGCCTCAACCATTGCCTCTAGCCCTTCTGAGAATCAGAATAAAGCCTAGAGCAAAAGAGGGTCTAAGTCCCTTTGAAATATTATATGGTAGGCACGTCACACTTTCAGTAAAGAAATTTTTCCTCATGTCCAAATGCAGGAGCATTATGGGAAGGAGATGAAGGGAAGTGGAGGGCCAAAGCCCAGTGCTGAGTCAGATTGAGCAAGCACTGCCTCCCTCAAGCCACCAATCCCCACCGATTGTGAAATGGATGCTGGGGCCTGGAGCAGGGCCTCGTCCCCCAGCCCTTATCTTTGCTGCTTCCTCCTCCTGCAGGACTGTGCCCGGGTAGCAGGAGCTTGTGCAAAACAAAGCTGAGAAGCTCTGGGGCTAATTAATTACTAGCTGCTGGTAATGCTGACTGAACCCCTGGGGAGTCCAAGGCTGGAGCAGAGGAGAAAGTGCAGAGAGATACTGGAAAATTACTGTTTAATTCTTCAGCATTACACTGGAAAATTACTGTTTAATTCTTCAGCATTATGTCTGACTATATGGCATCTGGTAGATGAGGGAAAGGAAGAGGCTGATAACGAGCCAGCCACCATGACAGCTCTGCAGGCCTTCTCCTCCCCGGCAGCAGGGGTGGCCAGGGCCCTGGAGGGCTGGCTCCGGCCCTGGTGAGAGTTCAGTGTCCGGCTGGATGCGGGTCCTTGGACCGGTGCTGCCTATGCTTGGCCCCGCAGCCGTCAGTACTCCTGCTGAGTGTCACAGCCGAGGAACTCTATTCGCAGGGCAATGTGGTTGTGCCACTGGCGGGGGTGTATCCTCACATAGTGGGCAAAGAGGGGGGGCTCCAGGGTGTTCATCACTGTGCTGGTGTGGTCTTGGTTTGCCTTGAAAATCTGGAGAGGAGAGAGAAATCAGGGGTGCGCTCTCCTCTGCTGGTACAGTGAGCCCATGACTTGAGGACACGATCAACCCAGACAAGCACCACTTGGGAACACTTTAGGGAGGAAAAAGCACAGCCCAGCTCACTGCTCTTGCAAAAAATCCTGTGAGCATGTTTGCTGCCAAGGACTGTGCTTGCTGCCCCGGGGGTGGCCATGGGCTGCCTCTGGCCATGGAGCAGCTCTGCCTACCTTCTCCTTGCCATCCTGCAGGACCGGGCTCCAGTGCACGCCGTTCTGGCTGCTGGAGACAGCAAACTCCTTCACAAACATGTGGGTGAAGACAGCTTTGGCACCTTGGGTTATGATTGCAGTCACCTTCTTGGTTACTTCAAAGTCCACCTGCAACCACTCGCTGGGGCTGTTGCTCTGGGGAAGGACAGACTGCCTTCAATCCTTCAGCAGCAATGAGAAAGACACGTTTGTTGCAGCTGAAGCCAAGCTAGTCCTGGGCTTCAGCTGCCCTACCAGGCATCTGGTTGGAGCTGCTGGGTGTTAAATCAGTGCGGCAACTCTCCTGCCTGTGTACAGGCAGCTTGCACAGTGCACATGGCTGTACACACTCCCCACGCAGCCCTGGCTAGGAGAGGTTGCAAGCACCCAGCCTGCCTGCTGGGATCCCAGCTGCCTGCCTGGGGATCTGCTTGCATGGGCTACCTTTGGCCTCCACGCGTTGGTCCTTCCCTGCAGGTTCAGGCGAGCCTGGGAGGGTGACCAGCTGGAGAAGACATTGGTGCTGTAGGAGGATGCGGAGATGCGCTGGTCAGGGATCCCTCTGTTCTCCATTCCTAGGGGCATGGAGCAGCCTGGAAGAGAGGAGTAATGCTTGTCAGAGGGGGGAACAGACCCATCACGGAGATGCCTTCTGGCTGCTCACTGCTCCAGCTGCCCTCCATGCACTTTCCCTGGTTACAGTTTCTCCTGTGCCTTGCTGCAGTGTCATGGTCCCTGCACTGCTCAGGGCCCCTGTGTGCAGCATGGCTCTGGCTGGGGAGTGCCAAACTACACCTGCCACTAGTCCTACTATCTTTTCTCCCTGGAGATTTTATCTAGGAGTAATGTGAAGAATTTGTGCATCTGCCAGGACATAAGGACAACCTGTCTCCAGGGGAAGGACAAGAATACCTGGCAGGGAGATACTCTGCACACAATGTGATCAGGTGTGCATGTGCACAGCTGCCTCAAAGCCAGCTGGCACAGTTGTGGCATGGGGCAACAGCACAGCCGCTGCTGCTTGTAGCTGCTGGAGAGTACGCCCTGCTGGTGTGTGAAGCTAAAGAAAGGATCCCGGAGCACCGCTGCCCTGGGTCACACTGTGGGCCAGAGCAGTCTCGCCTTGGAGTGGCAAAACCAGAGGAAAAGCCAATAGCATCTGTCTCTGCTTGTTTCCTGCTCCCCCAGACTGAGGCAGCAGCTCCCCAGCTATCAGCTTAGCTGATGCTGGAGGTTTCTGGTGGTTCAGGGAAAAGCCGTGGTGAGAGCTGGCCTCATGTTCTCCCTCTGGTATTGCTATCTCTAAGACCATAATGAGATTTTTCCAGCTTTGTTCTCCCAACATCTCAATGCCATCTCCAGCCTCCTCCTTCCCCCTCCACAACTGCCTGGGGAGTCCTGAAACACGTGGAGCTGGTACTCAGCGTCCCACTGGATCAGGCCCCAGCTTTGGTGCTTGGTATCCGGAGGTGGGACATACTGTTCAGGTCACAGCCAATGAGCTCCATGCGCAGCGTGGTCCGGATGCTGTAGTGAGTGGGGTTAATGCGGATGTACCGGGCTATGATCGGAGGGTTGAAGCGATTTTCTTTCACTCCGGTTGCATCCACATTTGCAAAGAACAGCTGCAGGGAAAGGGAGAAAAAGGATTGTTGTACCAGTGGAAAGAGAGCTAGACAGGACAAGGATTAGTGGGGAGAAGAACAATTCTGTCTGGCATTTCTGTATCTTATCACCATCCTTACAAGAGAAAGGCAGCTCAGGGAAATGATTTGAGATGTGATTCAGACCAAAGAAGTGTGAATGGGCCAAATCAGGGTGAACCACTGAGAAACAGGAGGAGGAGAAACTTAGGGTCCGTGCAAATGAACATGTTTTCATATTTTCACCAAACAGAGGGGAGAGAAAGAAAAAAAAAAAGTCAGTCCTGGGACTTTTGAACCTGGGAAAAGTTTTGGCCACAGCTGATGTACATGATGGAGGCTTTTCTGGATACTTTTCTTCTTCTGCTGGAATGATCAGCTTAGGCATATTTAGGTTGTGTTTTTTTCTAATGAGTAGAGATCCCCCAAATCATCTGCATCTGCACAATGTTTTTAGAAAGCCAAATTTGCCTTTGAGGTCAAAAAAGATATTCAGGCAAAATCTTATGCCTAGCTCTAAGTAACATGCAACATAATGTTAAGCAGTGGATCTCACAGCCACCTGGGATTGTGGAAAGAAACAGCTCAGTCAATTTAAAATGAGACAGATGGACACAGACAGCAAGTCCCTTGCAGATCTGTGATTCAGTCATCCTGGCAGTGAATGCTCACTGTTCCTGCCCTAATCAAATATCTCAGGGGCTCAGGAGATCTCTGCCTTGTGTACAGAGCTCCCTAGCCTCATCACCTCAAGAGACCCCATTCTGGGAAGACACTCTCCTCAAGACCCATTTGCCTTACCATCTGGGTGCTGGTGGCATTCCCCTTGTATTTCCTCCACCTTTGCCCATCAAGGCTGTAGAAGACAACAAACTGGGAGATGTAAAGGCTGGAGAACTTTTGTCGGGCCCCTTGGGTTTTTATGCCGTGAATAATCATGAGATGCAAAAGGTCCACCTGAGAACAAAAGTCAGGGATTCATTTCTGACGGAAAACCCAAGCCATGTTCAGGCAATGCACTGTAAACCCATGGAACTCGCTTCCTCATGACATAACTGAGCACAGGTTATGAAACTAGTTAAAATAGTCATTCATAAGGACACAAGTCAGCCAACAGCTGGGAGAGAGCAGGGGAGAGCTGTTTGGAGAGGTGAGCTGTTCTCACTTCGTCTTAGGGGGATTTTTGCACAATCCGATGCTGCAGCCGGACCATCAAGTGATTCCTCTGCTGCACTGAGGATCGATCTGGGGGTCAGGCCAGCAGCAACCATGGTCAGACGAACTGCCATTAGGATCTCAGAGCTCCCCTCCCAGAGGTGAAGCAGGGGAAATAGCAGCACTTAGCTGGGGAGACACTGGCCATCCGTGTGGGTGCTTCTGCACAGTGCATCAGCCATGAGCATGCCCTTGCGATGCCCCCAGCGGTGCCTCCAACCACAGGGCCGCTCTTACCTGGATCCAGGTGTTGCTACGGTCAGTGCTCCAAGCATTGATGGAGCCGGTGTTATCCAGCCTGGCCAGGTAAGGAGCCCACTGCCCTGCGAGGAGAGCACACAGATATGAGGGTGCTGCTGGCCCCTGGCACTGCCCAGCCTGAGGTGGTGAGAAGTCCATCCGCAGGACAGGGCCTGAGGATCACCCTAGGGCTTAGTAGCCATGTACAGGGTGGCAGAGCACTGACACGATGGGCCAGATATGTGGGAAGGCACCTCCAGGTCCTGAGTGGGACGCTGACATGGGCATGGATGGAGGAAGGACTCTGCCGGGGACTCGGTGTAGCAGAGCCTTGGGCAGGCAAGCACATGAGTTGTGTTGGCTGAAGCTGCCCCAACCTCACCTGCCTTCCTTGCAGCAACAACCCCTACTCACCATACTGCCCCGACGCTGTGATCTGAGAGTCTGCAATGTGACCCGAGGCCAGGCCGAGGGTGTTTTGGCAGTCTGCAGCCAAACAGGGAAAAGGAGGGCGAAAACCAGGGAGAGTTGATTAGATAACAAGGCTTTTGAAGGAAAAGCCTAGGCTGGGTAGCAGCCTCCAGGCTCAGGGAGGTTGTCTCAAGCCTCCAGGAGCCCCCAGGTTTGTTTGTCTCACACCAAACAGTGCGTTTCAGATGCCTCCACATCCATCCCTGAATTTTAGGGGTGCTCGAAGTTCTTGTTCCCGACCCCGATGTCAGCAGCAGAGAGTTCCTAGCATCAGCCACAGCAGCCTTTTGCCAAACTCCTGTCCCTGAGTCCCCGACCTCTCATTCCCATGTCCTGATCTCCCAGCAATGCTGACAAGTGTCTCTTCCTTATACCTGTGTCTTGCACCTGGGCCTTTTTGTTGCTAGGCAGCATCTTTTAGAAACAAATATCACATTGCTAAAGGAAAGTCTGCCTGACACCCCTGTCTCTCTGTGTCTCTTTTCTGGTCTGCTGAGCACAGGGCTGTTTATCTCTTATAATAACCATTATTATTAGCAACTTGTCACATCTTGGCATCTCTGCTGCATGGCAAATGCTTCTGGGGAAAATGCAAATTTGAAATCTTAAGCAGATTTTTAACTTATGGAAACATTTTCTGGCTGACATTGAATACTCCTTTAGGAAGAGGAGAGAGACTGTCACTGTGTGATAAAATACTAGTCTCACAAACCATTGCCCCCAGTGCTTACTTATGGTGAGGTAGAAACGTGTTGTTCTGGGGTGAATGGAGTCAGAGGTTTCCTGTGGATTTTGCAGTTGCTCTTGGGGCTGTTTCTATCAGAGCCTGCCTCTGGCAGGCTGCCTCGTGCCATCACTCCATGCCTCAGTTTACCTCTTGATATGTGGTTAGGCAGCTGGGCACTGTGCCTTCCTGACAGTGTGGGCAGGCACCAGCATGTGCATGCAGTTGCTGGGATAAGTGCATTTTACAGGAGGTCCAGGGACCCTCAATTTTGGAAAACAAGAGCTCTGGGAGCAAATATTTGCAGGCAAATGAAGCTGGTCTCCCAGCCTTCACCCCAACCGTGTCCCTGACTCTGTGCTCTCTGCTGGGCTGTGTAGGGTGGCAAGTGCTGAAGTTTTGACTTTCTTTCAGAGTGAAAACCCCAAGGACCCCACTTGGGCCACCCCAGGGGAAATGCTGAGAGCCCAGGGGAGGGAGCTTAAAAACATGCTGCTTGTGGCCAAGGCAGCAAGTGGGCCAGGGCACAAAGAGGATCACTCACTCAGGTTGTACACAAGGAAGAGAGCAGTCATCCCGGCTTGCTGGTGCTCTCCCACTTTGCACTCTACCCGCCAGATCCCAGCATGTGAGGGCCACATCTCCACCGTCCCGAAGACACCTGGCCAGGAATGGAGAGCAGAACAGAGGGGAGTTACTGGCTGTAATGGGATGCCACAGTGCCAAGTGCTGTGCAAACACAGAGCCAGATTCTTCCAGATCCATTCCCCCCCCCTTGCTATTCCCCTGCAGGCTTGGCACTTCCTAATGGGCATGGACATGAAGCCCTGGCAGCCGGGGTGTGCACAGTGCCCGTGCTGCATCTCACCGGGATAAAGGTTGTAGACGCCCATGCGATACTCCTGGCTAGTCCTGACACTGAACAGCTGCCCGTGAAAGTGGATGGAATGGATATCCTTAGTGCTGCCCATGTTCAGGAGGTGCCATCGGACCCGTTGCTGCTGAGCCATCACCAGTCCGGGCAGTGTGTCACTCATGTAACCGTTGACAGCTGGGAAAGGCAGCAGTCAGGAGCAGCTCAAGGCTCCAGGCTTTTTCCATCCCAATGTGGGATGGAAAGGGCAAGGGCAAGGGTCCTCACCGTGGAAGGAATGGTTTCTCTTAAAGTCAGGGTTGTCCTGCTGGATGCGGCAGGGAGGGCGGCAGTTCCTCTCCATGTTCTCCAGGAAGTACCAGCTTTTGGTCTCATCAAAGATGGTGAAGAGCAGGGAGAACTCCTGCACAGCCAACTGCCGCCTGAAAATGAAGCTCAGCACCCCACGGCGGCAGATGATCAGTGGCCCAATGAGGCCCGAGTGCAGGTCCTTCTCCTGCCGGGGAGCCAGGAAAGAAGGGTTTGCCTTGGAGGGGGAGGCAGCGCTGACGCCCGCAAGCAGCACAGCGGCAAGGAAAGCGGTGGCCCTGTCTGCATCCCTGGCCTGGCTCCCACTCGTGCACAGGGCATGGCACGTGCAGGGTGGGAAGGACATGCTGGGTGCACTGGGGGATCCCCACTCTGCCCCTAGCTAAGAAAGGCTGTGCGGCAAGTGTTCGCACATACTTTCAAGAGAAGTGGTGTCTGTCTGTCCAACCGTCCAATAGTCCCTATCCCACTAACATTGGAACACATGAACCAAATTCAGCCAGGTTTGGCAGAGGGGTAGGGGACTGCAAAATGCTAGTTCCCTACAAGTCTCATAAGCTGGTACAACTGGGGAAAAGGGAAAAAACCCAATTAAGAGAAGGGAAGAGAAAGCACCAGCATGCATTCATCACTGTATTAGACACCTGAGAATCTACACAGCCACAGGCTGCTTTCAGCACAGTACCATAGGAAGAGCCTTGACTTCACAGCCAGGACCCAGGTGTGCTGCCCATCTCTCCTTTCTGGGATGCCCCATAGAGCAGGCTCCCACCTACCAGGTCCATGTTGGAGAAGTAAGCCCAGGCCTTGCAGTCGAACTCCTGTGTGGTGGGTGCCATCTGGGGCAGGACTTTCCAGGAGTACTTCCTGAGCTCGCCGGGCTGCACCACCTCTCCACCCTGCATTGCGCCCTGCGTCTCCTCATAGGCTTGCAGCGTGGAGTGGAAGGAGAAGGGCCGCGAGGCCAGGTTCTTGAATGTAACCTGTACCAGAGGGAAGGCAAAGGGGCTAGGTGCAGCACTGAGAGTGCCCTGGACCCTGGGGTTGGATCCAGCCAGCTGGTGGGAAGGAGGCAGCCATGTCTCCGGTGCCCAGACCTCCAGCTGGGCCCCATGCAGTGGCCAACCCCTGCTGAACCACAAGCTGTGGCTGTGCAGTGTGATCCCCAACAGAAAGCACATCCCAGTCACATCAGCAGAATGAGTTCCTCTCCCTGCTCAATGGGAGCAAGGTCAGCTACACTACTGTCTCTGGAGCCCAAAGCTGAATCCATTCTCGTGAAGATTTCAGTGAAAACTGGGCAACTTCTCCAGGCATACAAGTCCTGAGGCTGGTGAAGAGCCTTTCACCTCTTCCTTAGGTGGGTTCTGAAGGACCTTTGGTGGTAAGGGAAGCCTGAGCCTGCCCCCACATAGAGCACCCAAAGAAGCTGTACTGAACCCTGCTTAGCTCATTACCCTTTTTACAATCCCTTCACCCAAAAGGCTCCCCATGGAGCCGAGAAGCTGCTCGGGCTGTGCTGTTACGGGGTTGGGTCTGTCTCAGGTCCAGGGCTTGCATCTGAACACTCTGAGGTTCCTGCTGGCCCATTTCTCCAGCCACTGACCCCCCCCCAAGCCCTTAAGGTGAACGCATGGGCATTGTAGAGCCTGCAGGCCCACCTCAGCACTCCCTCTGGCTGAGCACAGCCAGCAATGGGGGGATTTCAGGTTTTATAGGAAATGGGAACTTTCAATTCACCATGATGACATCTTCAACTTCTGCCCTGATGTACGGCCCGAGGATGCCCAAGTGCTCGTCCAGCTCTCCCCGCAGCAGTGGCTGCGTGAAGGAATCATCCACGTACTCTCGGAAAACCACCTTGCGGTACTGCTGGAAAGGCTTCCTCCTGCCGCTCCAGGGGTCCCTGCTGGGGTGAGGGCAGTTAAGCAAATCAGGTGATACTGTCCCATAGGGAGGGCAGCCATGGCAGGGCTGTAGCAGGGCAGGGGTGATGCAGAGCCTGGAGCATTCCTGACCCACTTGCAAGGAAGCTCAAGGTTGCTGGAGTTACAAAACTCTCCAGGTGGAGGGGAGGCGCTGGGAGCATCCTCCCCCTGGGCTGCTTGGCTGGGTTGTACAGTCATAGACCTGTGATCCTGCCAGCCAGGACATGCCAACCCACACATCAAGCCATGCCACGCAGTGCAGGAGGAATACATGAGGGACAGTCACACTTACATGGCTTTTAGGAAGTGCTGGGGTCTCTGGTTCCCGTATTCCCACATCACCTCCACTGCTGCAATGAAGTACTGCCGTACCTCCCCCTGGAAGGAGCGTGGGTCATGCTCCTCTTCCCCGTAGATGTCGAAATCCTCCATGGTCTGCTCTGTGTTACCATACTCGTCATAGTCTGGCTTGTCAGCCTTTGGCGTTGAGGGGCTGGAATGGGTCCTGTTGTTCAGAGCTGGTCTCTCCCTATGTCCTGGGGCATGGTTCCTCTTCCCAGCTGTGCTGTTGCTTTCCCCATACTCCTTGGGCTCTCCTGGGCCCTGGCCCTCTCTCTTCCTGGTTTCTCTGAGGACATCTTCCCCACCAAGCACCTGCCATCTATCCGGACTGGCTTGCATATATTTGGCTGTGTTTTTGCTAGTGCTGTGGTTGCTAGCGGGGCTGCTTGGAGACAGGGAATAGTTCTCTTTGGAGGATGGTTTCATAGGGATTTCTTCTGGGCTTTGCCCAGACATGCTCTCAGGCATGTAGTCCTCTGTGGCATTGACCTTAAGATGCTGAGACTGAGGACTGAACTGACCCAGCTGCTCCACAGAATTTGTCTCCTCCTCCATCTGGCTTCTTCCCTGAGCTTGCTTGCTCCCGGGAGCACCCCAGACAGCACCTCTGCCAGGCTGCAGCTCGGCCAAAGCTGGGCTCCGCAAGCCCCCAGCGTGTCCTGCTGCCCCCAGGGAGACCAGGTCCCAGTTTGAGGCCGGGTCTGCAGCCACAGCAGCAGCCTGCATTTCTGAGCTACTTGCTGCCATTGCCTTCTCGCTCCCCAGTGCTCTCCGTGTGGCAAAGGAGCGTCCACTGCGCTGGGCCCCTTCACTGCTCTTCTGTACACCCCTATCTGTGCTCGGCCTCCCCTCAGGATGCATCTCATCTGCACTATCTGCAAGCAGAGCCTGTGGAGCATTCCTGCCCAGCTGTAGTCTCCCCTCCACCACATTTGATTTTTCTTCCAGGCTTTGCTGGGCCACCATCACCTCAGGCAAAGTATCGCTTGATGTCAGGGGCCTCTTTTTGAAGCGAGCACTGCAAAAAGGGGAATAAGGTCCACACACCTTTGGGGCTTTCTTATTCACTGTTGTCTCAGGGGTCTGGCTGGCCAGATCCTGCTCTGCTCTGTTACCCTGAGAGAGGGGCTCCCTGCTGCCAGGCCAGCTGGTGTTGGGAAGACCCAGGCCATGCATCAAGCCTCTGCTCTCCGGTGACCTGGCTTGTCGAGGCCTCCAGCTGGGGCCACTCACACTTGGAGCTGGAGCTCTGTGTCTCAGAAACTGCTCAGGGCTGTTTAAGAAAGCATTTGGGAACTGCCTTGTGTCATTGGCTACAACATTTGATTCAGGAAAGGCAAGACTGTCCATCTCTGGCAATTCCTTAGTGGCTGTAGCATCCTGAAATACTGCTTCCAAGATTAATTCATCCCTCTCTTCCATCATTATATAGCTGGAAGGCTCAAGGTCATTGGTGTGTGCAAAGGTGGTTTCTAGAAGGCTTGTGCCTTTGGCAAGTTCACTGGCTTCTTGTTCTGTGCTGCTTTTTGCAGGCAAGAAGTTACTCTCATCTGTGAGGATTTGCTCTTGTGCAAGTTTGCTGGGTCCCAGGTCTGAGAAAGAAACATTTTTCCCTTCAAAAGATTCATAAAAGCCTTGTGAAACGACTTTGTGAGGTCTTTTTTCCAGCCTAACATCTAGCTCATTTGATGAATAATTGCTTTCTCTGGTGTGACTGTGAACGACAGCATGAGAAGTCTTGTTGTCTTCTGTCTCATCTGAAGATGCAGAAGGATTGTCCAGTGTGGAGGAACAGTTATGATCAGTACTTAAAGCTGGTTCTGTATTGATTGTCTCCTTTGACTTGTATAGATTTACGGATATTTTATCAGCCCCTCTTAGCAACGTGTCCTCAGCACCCTGTGAAGACGTGTCTTGAAGTCCCAGATTGCACTCCAGGTCATTCTGGTGAAATGAGCTCCTGTTCTCTTGAAGAGGAGCTTTGCTAGCAGCATAAGCAATTGCGTCCCACAAGCTTGTTGCATCAGTAGTTGTCTTTTGAGGCTCTGCTTCCAGGATCTCTAATGTACCACCAGACATTGTCCTTTTTATTGGCTCCTTCACCTCTGAGATTTTTGTCACCTTCTTTCCTGCCAGAGCATCTTCTGGAGCTGGTGTGGCTTGGTGCAGCCATTGCTGACCTTCTGAGCTCACAGTACCATGGACCCTTCCAGTGACACTCGCCAAGTGTTCTCCAGGTGAGAGAGCTCCAAACCCTTCATCCTGGCTGATGGTTTTTGACAATTCTTCTTCATCTTCCAAGAAGGATTCATAGGGCACTAGCTCATAGTTTGTCTCTGGCAGAGAAGACATGGTAATATCAGGTGGACGTGGGATTGTTCCTAAAAGTGTTGATGTGCCATTGGAAGGGGGATCAGAAATCCTGCCATTGCTCAGGAGAGCCCCATGGCTGGGTTCTGTCAAGCACAATTTTGGCTTCTCTGTCTCATTTCTGGAAGAGGTGACGTTGTTCAGTTGCTCATTCACACATGGCCTGCGCCATCTCTTTCTTTTAGAGAAGCCCCTGGGTTGGAATTCAAAGGCACCCTCTTCCTCCTCGAAATCCACATAATCTTCCCCATCAGGGTATTGCTCATGCTGGCACTGCAAGACTGTGAACTTGGCGTGCATCCCTCGGTCTCTGAAATCAGGATTCAGGCACCCCAGCGTCCAGACGCCTGTCTCAAGAGAGGACAAGAGGACACCATCAGCCCACCACAGTGAGAAATCAGAAGAGCTGCCATCCCCATGCCACTCCTTTGCTAGTGCAACCTATATTTTCAGCCAGCCTCTGGTTCATGGTAGTGATTTCATGTTTTCATAATCCCTAGAGTGTCTTACAGCTGGACTCACAAGACATCAGGGTTGCTGGCAACATCAGAGCCAGTCCTGACAAGCACCATCAGCAGGGCCAGTGTTTCCTGCCAGAGCTTAGTGAGATACACACACCCACGAGGCCCCAACAATAGCTTGGTGAGAACAGTTAAGGCACTGAGAACCCACAGAGCCTCCAGGATTATTGCCAGCAGCAGAGTAATCACCATAATTCACCCCCAAAGACATGCTGGTGCTGTCAAATACACCTCTCTCCCAGACACAGTCGTCACATCTCTCCCACTCAAGGAGAAAGAAATGAAAAGGCTGCCTCTTGCTCACATCCCCAGACAACACGTTTGCTCCCCGCAGCAAGCACCTCTTCTCCAGATGCCAAGAGTGGGTGAGGAGGTGTGTAATAACCAGGCTCTGACGCTGGAAAGAGCTGTCATCTGCTGCTGGCCGAGCTGCTTGCCTGCTTCAGATCAGCAGGCACAAATCAGAGCTCAAACGGATGCAATGTTTGGCTGGGTTTTAGAAAGCCTCCTGGTGTATCTAGAAACCCTGTCAGCTTGGCTCAGGATGCAGCACTCGTGACCATCATATCAGTGTTTACAATCACATGGTAAATTCTGTGTTTCCTCTGTGAGTAAGGAAATGGTTAACAGCACCACTTTTGCAAATGCTAAGGAAAAAATGCTGAGTGGGGGGAAATAAAACCGAACTCTGAAGCAAATCCTTCCTAGGACTTCTCCATAGCTGTGATTTTTGTCCTTGCAAAAGTGTGGCGATAAATGGGATGCCGTGACCAGTGGCTGAACTCACAGCAGGGACAGCACTGCCGCTCCCCTTGACCTCTGAGCTTGGAGCCAAGGGTGGAGACGCAAGGTCCACAGGGCTCATGTTACTGCAGCCAGCTCACTGGCTTGGCAGTATGTGTGACCTTAATGCACCCTATTAATGAAGTAAAATACTGAAATTTAATTTCTTTGATTTAAGCTTTGGAAGGATTTAATCATTGCCTCTCACTTTGCTGTTCTAGCAGGTTGTGCATCCCTTTGCTCGCAGGGCTGCCAAAATGCGATCAGGTACCAGAGACCTGGCTGGAGGTGCTCACTTATCTCTGCTCTGATGCCAAGCCCATGGTTTATAGAATAGCCCATGTTACTAACCTGGCTTTTCCAAACTCATGAAGACTGTTTCTCCAGAAAATGGGAAAAGTGTAAGCACATCCTCAAAGACCATGTTGCGCTTGAATGTGTTTCCAGAGAAGAAGATGGAGAGGAAATCTGTTTGGGCCCCAACACTCAGGACATACCAGTACACAACTTCATGCAGGCAGAGTTTTGGTTGGAGGTTGTCAAACACAAAGCCGTTAATAGCTGGAAGAGAGCAGGGGTGAAACATTTCATCAGGACCTGATTCCCCCATGTCTGCCAAGCTTCTGCATGTTCCCTGCTTGTTCCCTGGGGCAGGGATGAGCCTGTGTCTGCCAGGGCTTTGCAGGGAGCTCCTGGTTGAACACTCACTGTGCATCACGTTAGAAGCATAAAACTGGGGGTCCTGCGTATCCACATGGGCTGCATCAGTGCAGAACCGCCTGATGTTCTCCTCCAGGTACCAGCTGCGGTTCTCATCAAAGACCGAAAACAGCACCAACCTTGTCTTGTCTGACATTATCTGGAAGGCGAAGAGGGAAGCAGTTATTCCTGGTCTGATCAGAGCGCCCCTGGGGCCCTGTGTAGCTGCCACGTCTTAGCCTGGGTGCATGGGGAAGAGTTTACTGCTATTTCACAGGAGTTAGGGTCCAGGTTTGGAGAGAAGGGAGCATGCAAGGGAGGATGGGGAAGGCAGAGGCATTGGGACTGACGGTAGGGTTGATGAGAACAGGACAGACAAATTTGGTTTCACCCAAATATTTCACCCACCGCAGTTATTCCAGCCTTTCAGCCTGGCAGTTGAGGCAAAAAAGGAAGGACCCACCTGATTTCCCCTCTGATCCATGGACTTCTTAAAGCAGATCAGGAGGGGCCCAATCAGGCCTGAGGCCGTATCTCGGACCGGGTCGATGGAGCTGTAGTAGAAACGGGTGAGGCAGCGAGGATCTGCCTGAGTTGGCCCATCCTCAGTGGTGACCCTCCAACTGTAGGTGAATGACTGGCCAGGGGGTATAGGAATGTCCTTCACGTCCTTATCTGGCAACACACAGATCAGTTAAGTCTGGGCTGCTCCTGCAAGGGGTGATCCCACTTTTTAAAAGAGCTCAGAAAGGAGGTTTCTTGACCACACAGGTTGCACAGAAAACTACCCAAACCCATGCCCACCCCGGGATGGCACACTGGCTGCTAGCATGTGCTTGCATGGAAAGCTGATGTGGACAAAAGGAACCCCTGGGACCAGATGAGGATGGAGAGGCATATGCCTGATTTTGAAAGTCCTTGAAACTCCTGCAAACTGGAAAATTTGCCCAGTCTCAGCTGTGTCTGGGCTCTGGGCTGCCTAGAGGAGTTTACAGATGAAGGTACAGAGCTGGGCAGGGCTGAAATGGGTGAAAAACAAAGCAAGGAAAGATACATTTTTAAGCAACTACAGCTAGACCATGAGAAAAGCAAGGAGATCTGGAAGGAACAGAAGGAAAACTGAAATGCAAATAAATCCTCTGAGCATTCAGCAGGATCTTGCACTTAGAAAAAGACTTTTCTCTGCTCCAAGTGCCCAGCTGAGCCACTGTAAAAGCATGGTTTGCAAAGCTCATGTGTCAGTCAGGGTAGGAGTAGCTCTTTTTATTTATAATCCCCTAAAGAGCATCATCCCCGTGGCTCCAGGACCATGACTCGCCCACTTTCAGAGTTGAAACACTGGCAAAGCTGGTGAGCCATGTCTGGCTGGGGGATGTTGACAGAGGGGCAAGGACAGGGCTCCCAGCTCCCTCGTGTGGCTTGGCTCCTTTAGTCCTGCCAGCTGATGGGCCGCTTTGCCCTTTTGACTCTCCTGAAGGAAAACCTTAATTTAGATAGTAACAGGTCACAAAGCTGACCTAGTTCACTGAACTCCTTAGCAGCTGCCGTCCTGGTTCTGCTGCCTCTGCTGCAGCAGAGGAGCTTTTCTCCAGCCTCTGCAATTGCTCCCATCATTATGACGCACCCAAAAGGGCAGAGAGGAGGAGGGGAGAGGGATAGGGCATGATTTTGCCCTGGTGGGACGTGGGATGGCCTTGCACAAGTTGTGATCCTGGGAGCATGCTGGCAGGGGATGAAAACAGGTCTGCGAAAGGGACCTGGTAACTCAACAAGCCTGGAGCAAAAACCGCGAAGCTGTGAGAGGGAGAGTCTGAATCATAATGAACCCCCCACATTAAAGCAGGGCAGGGGGGAGCCCAGGGAATGAGGACTGTAAGCAGACTGGCAAACACAGGCAGGATCACCAGGGTGGTTCCTGCCTCGTCAGGAAGTGGAGGCCTCCAGGATGGACCAAACAACATGGTCCCAGCTCTCTGGTTGACAATGCTCCTTCTTCCAGTCATCATCCAAGCCTTCCTTAAAGACAGGGTTATATGGCACTAAGGGGGACATGAACCAAGAATCATCATAATCTCTGGGATTGCAGGGCTTAGGCACTTGGATGGATGGGTTGGACAAACAGTTTTACCATGGGCTGCAGGAAGCTCTCCTGGCCCAGAAGAATGGCAGTGGCCAAGTGATGCCCCAGATTCTTATGGCCTGCCTTACCTTGAGAGGGCTTCATGGCATGGTATGGCCTTACGCTGGTGAGGCCGTGAGGGTAGATGTTGTATGGTCGGCTTGCCAGGTTCCTGAACACGATCTGAAATGAGGACAGCCCGCAGGAACGTTTAATGCTTTCTGAACATTGTGAGGAGCCTCACTCAAGGCTGCCCTCAGTGTCCTCACAGGGAGGGAAATGCTGGGCAGTGGCACTCTGGGATTGACTACCTGCCAGTGTCCAACGGGGGAGAACCCGGATGTATCTGGGACCACAAAGTAGGGGTCAGAATAGAAGAAACGACTGTTTATTTCTCTACCAGTCTACACTGTCCATCTTTCCGGGAGATGCCCATTTTAGGGAGAACGTGAAAATATCAGATTTATTAAAGAGAAAGTTGCTGTCTTTAGTGTCACTTTGCATATGAGACAGAAGAGGACTGTCAGTCCAGGAGGCCTCGGAGGACCAAGACACTAAGTATGCACAGCAGTCAACAGCTTCAAAGTGCTCTCCACTTCTCTGCATGAAGCCCTTCATTTATTTATCTAAATAGCTCTGTTGGGGCTTTGCCACAGGTGTTACCTTCAGCTCCATGCCCACAACTGTGCAGGGAACCCCAGGCAGGGAGCAGAAATGTGAAGCTCCTGGAAATCATCCCATTCCTCCTAGCAGCAAACAAGTCAAGTGGTCAGTAGAGGCACTTGGGGAGACACAAGCGACAGTCCCCAATACTGCATGGAAAGAGCACACAAATGGAGAAGAGTGGAGGATGAGAGGACACTCCTGCCTCAGAAGAAGGTGCTGGATGCCATGTGTCATGGATTAATTCACACGATTCCTAAGACGCCTGCAATGAAGTCAAATCAAGGGGACTGGGCCATATCCTGTGCATCTCTGCTGATCTCACCAAGAGCATTTAGCTTTAGCTTTCAGTAACATCTGCCCTTCTGGTGAATTTTGGACATTACCAAACATGATAGAGCACCTCAAGGACTTATGTCAGACTTTAGCCACAAACCAAGAGCTATTAGTATGAACAGCATCAAGCTTTGAAGTTTCCCCTTCCAGTCCCTCTTTGTGGAAAGCAATCTCTCTCTTACCTTAAACTGATCTCCAACCTCCCCCTTAATGACAGGCCCCAGAATTCCCTTGTCCAGTTGATCTGACACCTTGCGCTTCTTGAAGGTTGCATCCTCGTACTCCACAAACATCACTTTCTTATACTGTGAACCAATCCGCTGAGGGCCAGCCTCCAGGAACAGGCTCGTGATGTTTCTGCAGGCAAGGCAGAGAAAGAACAAATGGCCACATGCGGGATGCTGTCAGAACCAGAGCAAGACCTTCCATCATCCAAGGGCCTACACAGCTGCCCGGGGACTACCAGGGCACAATGGGGACACCCATCCCTGCAATCACAATATGCATCCTGGGGAATAACGTTTCAAGTGATTCAGTGCTTCTTTAATGGAGAAAGCGTCAACTAGGTAGCACAGTAGCAGCCTTGGGCTGACACTGCCCTGTCTTGGAGGGAACTGGTGACTGTGAGAGCTGAGAGCATGGCAGGTTGTCCTGTGTCAGGGAACGCCCCCAGTATATGGGCATAATGCAACAGAGCAGCTGCCTTGTCTTGATCATGCCAGCTCCTTCCCAGGAGCAAGGCCAGCCCTAAGCTGGAGAGGACATCTCCTCTGGCTTACCCTGAGAGGGACTGCAGGTAGGGATTTCTGCCCTGCTCCAGCGGCCGCTGGCTGGGATCCCCATCTAGGGCAGAACCCGGTGACCCCACTAGCAAGCCAGTCCCAGCCCACACAGCCTGTGTCAGCAGAGTGACGTCAGGACTGGTGGCAAGTGTCATCGCCATGCAGGGCTGACTAAGGTACTTCTGCTGAGATACTGCACTTGCATCACCTCTCCCTCCAAGAAGTGAGGCAGCAGCAGGGGCTAATTGCCTCTGCCATCTAAAGCAGGTCCTTCCAGACAGGGCAAGGAAACCCACACTCTGGGACTGGGGGCGCATGTCCTGGCTGTGCAGGACCTCCTGGCTAAAGAGTGAGAAGGGTCACCAGGCGTTGCTGCCTGTTCAGAAGGGGCTGACGCCAGAGACCTGGGCGACAGAGACGCAAATGCCCTGGGGACAAATGCCTCTGCAGGGCATTTGGTAAAATGGAGCAAAGCCAGGTCCTGCCTTCCCATGGCCTCCCCAAGACCATCCTTGTCCTGCATCCATACTGTTAGCGTCAATTAGGAAGAACAAAACTGTCCAGGTTGGGCACAAAGAAAATAAATTTCTAGGGAAAAGGGGAAGAGCTGGCAGGGCTGCCTCAAGGAGCAGCCTCATGGGCACACACGCCCACTCTCACCTATCCAGAGACACGGGCTTCACAGGGGCATAGTCCCAGTCCATTTCCTCAGCCGCAATGTAGTGAGTCCAGGTCACAGGTTTCTCTTTGGCAAAAGAGCGCACTTGGATAGCATGATAAGTTTCCTCATCTTCTTCAGGGTAATCCATGTCCTCTGGCTCATCAGACAGCTTCCCCATCTTCATCAGGCGCTCCTCCAGGCACTCTTCCACCTTCACAATGGCCTCCATGCCAGCTGGGTTCAGACAAGACGGGCAGAAAAGGTCACACTGACATGCCAGCACAGGTGCGCACTCCCCCAGGCTCTGCTTAGGAAATGTCCTCTCCACTACTGTCCCCATCAAATGGGCCATCACATGAGTCAACCTATGCCATCCTGGTCACGGGCCAGATTGCACGTGGATGTAACACTATGGAACAGGAAGGGCCTTGGAGCTGCAGCACTGCATAGAACCCTGAGCCCGGGCCATCCCCTGAACTTCTTTTCCCCTGAGCTCTTGCAGAATAAGGTTACCTTGCTGATGGGACAGTATCTGGCAGAACAGCCGAAACCAGCCAGCTGTTCCTGGCATGGTCTGGGCTGTGAGATACGTGGCAGGGGAGATTTCTAGGCTGCTGAGACGGTGGCTTCTCACCAGGAACGTGTGGGCTTCGAAGAAGACGGAGTGGACTTCTGGCCCAGTGCCCAATCCAATCACGTGCCATTGGACCTGCTTCTTGAGGCAGAGTGTGAGACCTGCCAGGAGAGAAGGAAAGCACCCAGGAGTCAGCACTATGTCCATCCCTTGTCCCCACTCTTGGTGTCACGGACTCAGAGCCTGACACGGGCTGAGTAGAGTCCCCTGCCCTGCAAGGTGGTGGCTTCAAGCTGGAGAAGTCGCCTGTGAATGTGGACTGTCTGAGCAAAACAGAAGTGCAGGCCACATCATCCCCCTGAGAAAATGAGACTAGATTTACAGAGTGGGAAACTTTGGCAAGGGCTTTGGGAGGTGTGCTGATGGGAGCTCACAGCAGGATGCAGTGGCAAAAGAGGTAGATCTTATGTTGCCAGTAGAGGTAGACCCTTATGTTGCCAGTCCAGATCCACCTGAGCCACTTCAATCTTAGCAGCCTGATCCACCTGCTGATTGTTTTGATGTTCTTCAGTAGCCCGACTCTTAGGTATGTAAGTATCTATGTGACGGACTTGTACAACCAGGTTCTCTACCCGGGCAGCAATATCTTGCCACAATGCAGCAGCCCAGATGGGTTTGCCTCTGCGCTGCCAATTGCTCCGCTTCCATTGCTGCAACCACCCCTACAGGGCATTTGCCACCATCCATGAATCAGTATAGAGATAGAGCACTGGCCACTTTTCTCGGTCAGCAATGTCTAAAGCCAGCTGGATGGCCTTTACTTCTGCAAATTGGCTCGATTCACCTTCTCCTTCAGCAGTTTCTACAACTTGTTGCATAGGACTCCATACAGCAGCTTTCCACCTCCAATGCTTTCCCACAATACAACGGGACCCACCAGTGAACAGGGCATATTGCTTCTCATTTTCTGGTAGTTCATTATACACTGGAGCCTCCTCAGCACGCGTCACCTCCTCCTCTGGCGATATTCCAAAATCTTTGCCCTCTGGCCAATCCATGATCACTTCCAGGATTCCTGGGCGACTGGGGTTTCCTATTCGAGCCTGTTGTGTGATCAGTGCGACCCACTTACTCCATGTAGCATCAGTTGCATGATGTGTACAGGGGACCCTCCCTCTGAACATCCAGCCTAGCACCGGCAGTCGGGGTGCCAGGAGGAGCTGTGCTTCAGTGCCGATCACTTCCGAAGCAGCTCGAACCCCTTCATGTGCTGCCAATATCCCTTTTTCAGTTAGAGTATAGCGGACCTCGGATCCTCTGCATCCCTGACTCCAAAACCCTAGGGGTCAACCTCAAGTCTCCCCTGGTGCTTTCTGCCAGAGGCTCCAGGTAGGGCCATTCTCCCAAGCTGCGGTGTAGAGCACATTTTTTACATCTTGTCCTGCCCGGACTGGCCCCAGGGCTACTGCATGAACTATCTTCTCTTTAATTTGTTCAAAAGCTTGTCATTGCTCAGGGCCCCATTTGAAATCGTTCTTCTTTTGGGTCACTTGATTTAGAGGGTTTACAATCAGACTGTAATTTGGAATATGCATACTCTAAAGACCCATGACACCTAAGAAAGCTTGTGTTTCCTTTTTGCTAGTTGGTGGTGACATGGCTGTTATTTTGTGTACACTTACTTTGTGTATTATTATTATTGTTATTATTATTTTATTTCAATTATTAAACTGTTTTTATCTCAACCCATGAGTTTTTCTCACTTCTACTCTTCCAATTCTCTCCCCCATCCCACTGGGGGTGGGGGGAGGAGTGAGCGAGCGGCTGTGTGGTACTCAGTTGCCGACTGAGGTTAAACCACAACAGTCCTTTTTGGCGCCCAATGTGGGGCAACACAGCAGGAGAAGTTTTTGAAAAAGGGAAGAAAATAGTCCAAATCCTGCTGAAGGCTGGTTTTGCCATAAAACAAAGTAAAGTCAAGGGACCTGCACAGGAGATCCAATTTTTAGGAATAAAATGGCAAGACAGATATCATCAAATCCCAATGGATGTGATCAACAAAATAACAAGCTCCTTGACTCTATAAATAGGGGAATCAGGAACTGGAAAGGGGAATCATTTGTCTGATCAAAACACTGGCAAGCCTGATACTAAAACATTGCATCTGGGGCAGGGCTCCAACACATCCTCAGCAGTAGTTGAAATACCCCAAAAAGGGCAGAGAGAGGTCACCAGTATTATCTGAAGGCTGGAGAAAATTCCTTCCTCGGAGAGACTCAAAGAGCTCAGTGTGCTTAGGAAATGGGAGAGGACTTGACTGCATTGTAAAAATATTTTCCTGGAGAGAAATTAATGTGTGCTGAAGGGCTCTGTAATCTAGCAGAGACGTGAATAACAAGAGCAAGTCCATGGAAGCTGAAGCCAAACAAAGTCAAATACAGAGTCAAGCACTTGTTTTTGGCACTGAGTGTGATAGGTGACTGGAACAGATCCCAAGAGCCCGGGAGGAGACAGGGTGGAGGCTCTGTCCTGAGGCCCTCAGCTCTCCATTGCCACCTCTCTATCAGACACCTCTCAGACCAGGTCCTGCAGCCAGACAGGGGGTTGCTGGGTGGACGTGGATACCTTCTTGAGGGGAAACCCACTGTGCAGAGACAGCGGCTGACCATGAGGTCTACTCAGCTCTTAAGCTCCATGGATCCACCAGGACAGGGAATTGAGGAGAGTTTTGCTTTTGCCTTTTATTGGAGAATGGCCAGACCCAGGTGGGAGATTTCACAGTGTGGTTCACCAAGGTTGCTCATGGTAATGACTCTCCTGACAGTGTTTCCCAGTTTGCCTTGGAGATTCTTCACTCTCAGGCACCTCTGGACCTTCTCCCAGAAGAACATCAGAAAATGCTAACTTTTGTCTTCACTGAGACCATAAATGGCCTTTCTTTTGCTTTTCTGGAGAAAAGAAGGCTGAGGGGAGACCTCATCGCTCTCTACAACTACCTGAAAGGAGGTTGTAGCGAGGTGGGTGTCGGTCTCTTCTCCCAAGTAACAAGTGATAGGACAGAGGAAACGGCCTCAAGTTGCGCCAGGGGAGGTTTAGATTGGACATGAGGAAAAATTTCTTCACTGAAAGAGTTAGTTATCAAACACTGGAACAGGCTTCCCAGGAAAGTGGTTGAGTCACCATCCCTGCAGGTATTTAAAAGACATGTAGATGTGGTGCTTAGGGACATAGTCCAGTGGTGGACTTGGCAGTGTTAGGTTTACGGTTGGACTTGATGACCTTAAGGGTCTTTTCCAACCT
Organism: Aptenodytes patagonicus; assembly: GCF_965638725.1. Taxonomy (NCBI): domain Eukaryota; kingdom Metazoa; phylum Chordata; class Aves; order Sphenisciformes; family Spheniscidae; genus Aptenodytes; species Aptenodytes patagonicus. The sequence goes on along the minus strand of NC_134957.1, from coordinate 11,965,261 downwards.
AAATGATTCTATGATTCTATTCCCCAAATCCTACAGAGGTGTGTTGTCAGAGCTGGGCTAGTGAGAGCCGAATTTTCCCCTCAATGCTACCTCCAGCCTCGTTCACATGGCTACAAGAGAGGAAACTCTTTGCTACCAGCACTATTCCTGGAGACCTCCGAGGAGTTCAGCTGCACTTGGCAACACAGACAGCCAGAAACAGGTCCTGCCCCACTGTAAATGGGCAAGGCAGATCAAGGAGTTGAGATGTGATAGTGCCTCTGGGGTGAACACAGCCTAACAGATCCATCACCTGGAAACTCCTCTTGATGTCTCTTCTCACATCCTTTCACGAGCTACCTTGAGTTTACAGACCTGGCTACACCCCTGTTCCTAGCATCTCCCATGCCCTCCGTCCCTGTCCCCGGCACACTGGTACTCACCAGGCAGTGAGCCATTGATGTAGCCATTGATGGTGTGCAGCTCCGTCCTGTTGTGAGACAGGGGCTGAGGAGCTGCTGGGGAGCCAGACTCAGAGTACCAGCTTTTCCCTGCAGAGAGAGGAGGATGCAGTCAGCTTTCACTTGAGGGCATTTCAAAGAAAAAGGAAACCTTCCCACTGGGGTGAAACAGTATGAAAGCCAAAATCCAGGGAGGTCAGATGTGTGGTGCCTTTTGGAAATCCACAGCAGACCTGGCCACGGCTCTGCATGAATGTGGTGGTGACCATTGCACGTGACAGGGCATTACCCCCCCGTAGCTTTAGCCTGTGTGATGGGAACAAGGCCAGGGCATGGGATGGGAGAGCTGGGGAGGCTGCAAGCTCCCTGCACCTGGGGCACAGAAGAAGGAATGGCAGTACTGCACCAGGAGTACATTGGTCGGGGGGGCTGTACCAGGCTCAAACCCTTGGGAGGCAGTGTGGGAGCTGAGCAACTGCTCTCACACCATGGCCAAAGCATGTGCCCTAGACCAGGCTGAATTCAGGGTCCGACACTGGTCAACAAGGTAGTTACCTTCATCAAACACTGCGAAGAGCATCACAAACTCTTGCTGCGTGTCCTCGTTCCCATCGCTTGCCAGGGTCCCTGCAAGATGCCATGGGATGGATCTCTTTAAAGTTCAGCAAGCACCATGCCCGTCTCCCCAGAGAATTCCCTTTGTGCCCTCCAAGAACTGGTAAATCAAGGCCAGGCTGTGGATTGCTTTTGTCACATCTCATGACTGGCACAGCCCTGTTTCCAGCCTTGCAGTCCCCAAAAGCCGACAGTTGAGAGGCAGCTGCCCCCAGAAGGCATCGAAAGGTCAGTTTGTGCTGCCTTCCCCTCGCAGGCTCTCAGGATCCACTTAGTCACCTGGAAGAGCCCATTTTATCTAGCCCCCTCATCAGCACCATGGTCTGCGCTGATGGTCTAGACTTGTCTCGGTCAGTGGAGAAACTGTTCCTGGTGAGTCACTGGAGCCTGCAGACAGTGACCTGGGAGGAAGTGACTCGTGCTCATTCCTCTCCAGTGACTACAGAGGGGTCTGAACAACTGTCTCCAGCAGATGGCTCAACCAGGGGTGACCAATCCCACCCCAGGTACACTTCTTGGTGCCTTGCACCCAGCAAGTATTAACAGTCAGGATTTCATCACCTCCATGTTTACTGAAGGAAGGAGAGCAGGCACAGGTACTGTGGACCAGGCAGTGCCCCAGGTGTCCTGCTTCTCTCCTGCCTGATCCTTAACCCTTGCTGATACAAAATTCGCTCTAGTTCTTCCGACAAAACCCTGTTTGACAAAGCACCCTGGCTGACACTGAATGATCACAGCTTGATGAACCTCTGAAGGAAAGACAAACATTTATGCCTCCATAGCAATTCACCTTATGGATAGATAAGGTTCAGATACAAGGTAGAAGATTTCATCTGTGGTCTGAAATCTTGCAAAGGAAGAAGCAACCGATTTCTCTCCAGCAGGGAAATCCAAAGTGTGTTCGGCTCCTGCACTGGGAAGGGACTCTTTGAGGAAAGGGCCAAACCCCAAAAGTGCTGTTGTTGACCACAGCTTACTGACTCCGCTGCCATGTTCAGCCTCTGGAAGGTGTCTTTGATTTTTCTGATTTTCAATTCATGATTGCATGTGACCTGTCCCCGTCCTGTGCTGTCCTTACCAGGTCGGCACACGAGCAGGGCTCCAATCAAACCGGAGTTGATGTCCTTCACACTGTCGGTGTTGGAGGAGTAGGAGTGGGTCAGGCATGGTGAGTCGCCATCCGTTGGGCCCTGGTTTTGCTGGATTTCCCAGATGTACGTGTGTGTCTTCCCTGGATCCACCCTGTCACCCTCCTTCTCTGGCTGGCTGGTCTCATCCTCGTACCCTGCACCTAAAGCCAAAGGAACAACCAGATATCACTGAAGGTTCATCCCCAACACACTGTGGCTATAGAAATGCCTCTTCCCCCAGCCTAGAGCACAGCCTCTCTCCACCCCAGACCCTGGGGCCAGCCTGATGCCCACCGGCATTGGCTGGTCTCAGGGCAGTGAGCAGAGCTGTGCCAGAGACTCGCTTGTCAGGCTGTGCACCCACCACCTGCCCTGACACTGGAGGGCACAGTCTTCCTGGCCTTAAGCATCCAACCTCAGGTTTAACCTATGTATTACCTCTATAATTGATACAGGTTTGCTCTGGGCTGTTTGCCCATCTCAGCTCATTTCTGGGCTGGGCACGGTCTTGTTGTTCCCCCAGGCTAAGCCATCTCTGTCACTGTCTGTCCTCATAGAGGGATGTGAACAGCAGGGTCAGGGAAGGACTCTCTCCCTCCTGGCAGGCAGGCGGCAGAGCAGGAGGTGCTGCACAAGGACTTGCAGCACCTGGCTATTGCCCAACTCACCCTCTGATGCCTTCCAGTAGGACACCCCGATGGCGTGGAGGTTGTATGGGCGGGAGGCCAGGTTCTTAAACGTGATGACCACTGTGTCATAGACTTCTGCTCGGATGGTGGGGCCCAAGAGACCTGAAGAGGGGGAAGACAACAGGGTCAGGCAGCTGGGGTCAGGCAGCTCACACCCAGCCATGGGCCCCAAAGGGTCTGGGCTTTCCATCTGCACAATTAGTGGTTGTCCGTCACATAGCACAGCAGCATCAACTGCTCTGGCACCAGCAAGGCTCCCTGCATTCCCAGCAGCTCTGCCGTACTGGGACTCTACCCAGGTGCTTTCCCATTCCTGGCCGAGGAGTGCCAGCACCCAACCCAGGATGAGTTTGGACGCTGTCAAGGAGAGCTAGGGCTCACCGCGCTGTGGGTGTTTCTTACCCATCCACGCTGGCTTGGGCTTGGGCTGTGTGAACAAGGCATCAGGGTACTCCACAAACACGGCCTTCCTGTACCAGGGAGGGACACCAGGCATGGGGGGCCGTGGGTCTGGGTGCCCCAACGTGCTGCAGGAGGAAAGAAAAGCCAAGGCTGATTGCACAGCCCCATCCATGGACAGGCAGCAGCCATCCTCTTCTTCCCCTCCCGCCAGCTTGCCTGTGCAATGCCGGCCCTGGGTATCGCTCACCCTGTTGTGTCCTTTGAGTTTCCTGACAATCCCCAGGTGTGTTTGGAAATGTTTTGCTCAGCTCACGGATGACAACATAGCAGTGATTAATGTCATGGTGTTAGTCACGATGGAAGACATCTGTAGCCGGGAGCGGGCACAGCCGCAAGGCATCGCTGCCAGCCTCCTGCCTCGTGCCTTGCCCGGCTTCGTGCTTCCCTGCCAGCAGAGACCCGGGGCACTGGGAGTGCTGCGATAGCAGCGCCCAGTGGCCTCTGCCCCACAGCCACCCCCCACCCCATCCCCAGGCACCTTCAGGTGTGGCAGACACATCACATCACGTACAACCTCGAGCATCCTCCCCAGCTCCCCCTGGGAAAGAGACTGTGTCGGCCTGCATGGCAGGTTGCGGCAGTTTGCTCTGCGGTCTGAGCAACGTCCTCACATTCATTTATTTTCTGACCAAACCAGGATTTACAGCCAGCCCCTAAAAAACTATTCCTTGCAGCAGGAGGATAAAGGAGCCTTGAACGTATTTCACACCCCACTTATTTCTGCTGGCCACTTTCTATCTGTAAGCAGCTTAACAAATTCATTTTCCAGAAGGAATCCAGCACGTTTATCATGATAACAAAGCCATTAATTTCTCCAGGGATTTTAGAGGCTGGCTTATCAGCCCTGGGACTGAGACCATTTCCAGTAACAAGACAGACCGCTTCCAGCCTTGTTTTGTTTGGAGCAAAAGCCAGGTGGTATTTTCTTCCCTCTGAAGAAGCAGGGAGGATTGCTCTCCCCCTCTGACTAAGCCTTCATTCAAGCAGTGGTTCCCTTTACGGCTTTTCCTCAAGAGGAAGAGGAAGGAGCCAGAGTGACTCAAATTTAGGAAAGGGTGACGCACACTCGCCCCCATGCCGCCGGCTGGAAGCCACCTGCAGCTGGAGGATGCTGTGGGGAGAGTGGGGTTCACCCTTCCTGGGGGCAGAGCAGGATGGGCACCTATGAAAACCCGACGCGCACCCAGCTCCTGCCTTTCCCACCACGGCTATGACTCCACGTTCGGGTTGGCAGGAAGCCCCCAGCAGACACAGCCCCAGTGAGCAGGGCCACTGCATTCAGCCGACTTTGCCTATGAGCCGTTATCATTCCTGGCTCAATGGCTGTAGGGTCCGGACCAAGCTTTGCTCTCCAGGGTGACCCCACGCTGGGAGGTGGCAGTGCCATGGGGTCGCTGGCACTGGACTGTCCACTGTTGGGAAGCTGTGCCTTAATTTCTAACTTGCAGAAAGCCCAGCTTTGAAAATACATCCCTGAGATATGAGGGTCTGGTCCTGCTAATTCTGTGGTAAACAAGGCAGAAATCCTCTGGAGCCAGGGGGATTTTGCTGGCACATGGGGGCATGGCTGGGAGGAGAATTGGTGGCACCAGGGCTCAGCGCCAGGTCGCAGCTGGAACAAAAGAGCCTGACAGCCTTTGCAGGGGACGAGGAGGCAGAGTTCAGCACAGGGACATCTGATCCAAGTGCTTCTGGCTGTTCCTCTGCACTTAGGGTGCAGGACTTCCTACCCCAAGGGTGGCTGAAGCCAGAGATAAGTTCCTGGCGCCTTCGATCAGCATTGTTAGCCGCACTATCTGTTCATCTCTTGGAGCCAGGAGACAGCCAAGGTAAACACTGCGCTGCCGAAGCACTCAAACACGGGCTGCTGCTACATGGCCGCCAGCTCCAAGCCGGAGCTGAGATCCCTGGGGCCGTTGCAGGATGTGCTGGTCCCAGCTCTGACCCTGCTGGTAGGGTTGTGTTTGGGAGGAAGAGAAACTGAAATCATGGGGAAGGCATAAGCAGCTCTGGCCTGGTGTGCTGTAGCCCATTCATTTGGCAGAGCTTTCCACAAACGTGCCAGAGAAACCACTGGATACATACAGGGGTTTTGGAGGTCCTGCCTGGAGGTGCACCATGAGATGCTGGTACCATGAGGGAGAATGAGTGGAGCAGAAGACACCCCACGCACAGCTCAGAGGCACCCCAGCTCCGGTGGCAGCTCTACTCCTGACACGCTCTCCTCGCTTGCTCCTGCATGCCCCTTCTCCGCAGCCTGGCTGTTTTCCTGTGCCCTCCCCTCATGGGGAGAACTGGGCTGAGGCTGCAGAGCCAGGAAAAAGGCACCGTCATCCAGCTGGGAACAGCCACACCAAGCAAGCGCCAGTTCCCACCATGGCTCCCCCGGGAGCCATGCTGCCCAGGCGTGCCCTGGGTGGAGCACGCCACCAAGTCCCTCTGAGAAAGCCAAGTTATCTTTCCCCTTTTTAGAGAAGGACAAGTGACCTCAAACTGCCTGCTGAGGCCCCGCTTGTCTCCAGGGCAGAGCCAGGTTCCTGAGTCACTCTTGGGTCAGAAACAGTGCGTGAGCACGTCGTTAAAGCCAGTGCCAAAATGGAAAGCCACAGGGTTGAATTAACAGCGTGTGTGACCTCACCTCCACTGTAGCCTAATGAATCTGAATGCAACGTCAGTAAAAGCAGGGCAGGGGGGGCATTAGTAAAACGGGGAGTGCTGGATGCAATTGTCCTACTGAAGTAACCAAAGGGAGGAAAAAACAACGTAACTCTGATACAGTGACTATGGCAGCTAGTCAGGCTGACCTGGCTTATCACTGGAGCCTAGTTTCCAGTGCCTGACCACAGCTCCTCACTGCTCAAGCCAGTGTGGGTCTGAGATGGGGCTGTGAGCTGACATTGCCCCAGCACAGAACCTGGGGAAGGGGATGTGGCAGTGGGGCAGAAGGAAGGGATACGGCTTGATCCACAGGGGATGTAGTCGTCCAGTTCTGCTCCCCATGCTGAGCTCAGAACAGCCCATTCTGTGCACCCAAGCCATGTGTGTCCAAGCCAGCTGTGTCTCTAGGCAAGATAGTTCTGATGCCTGCAACTGCCACTTTTCCTTCCTACTCCAAAGTATTTGGGCAAACCCACCATGCCTTCCTCTCTCTTGTCACCATGTACAAACACCATTCTTTGCCCAAACACTAAAAATTATTCTCATTCCCTAAAGGAAAAATTTCAGCCCCAGCAATGTAATGTACACAAAGATATAAATAACTAAAGTTGGTTTTTACCAGGGGCAGACACAGTGGAGAGCCTTTGCTGCTCTGAGTTATGTCGGAGGGGCACAGCCAACCTCCCTCTGCAGCCCTCAGGCAGGGGGGCACACCCCATCTCCCCTCGCATCTCCCCAAAGCTCACAGGATGCAGAGCAGAAGAGAAAGCACAGGCTGGAGAACCAGCTTTTGGCTCCGGGCACAGACTTTAAAAGGTCACAGGCAAACAACATTAAGATAAAGCAGTGCAGAGCAGTAGTGCAGAGCAGGTCTGCATCCCTCTCTGCACATTTATTCCACCCGTGCATTATCAGGGGTTGCACTTAGTGACTCCTCATTGCACAGAAACACCCATTCCCAGCTGTACCAGCAGCTCAGTGCACCCACTCTGCCAGGTTGACCCCACGCACCTGCCTGTCTGGACCCAAGCTCACAGTGCTGTGCATGCCAGGGAGAGTGAACACCCATAGCAGGGTGCTGGAATTGCAATAGAAAGAGCTTTACCTTGCAGGCGCTTGCAGCACGGAGAGCAGGTCGCTGTGCGTGTAGTCCCAGGCGGTTTCCACTGCACCAATGTAGTATCTTCTGACTTTGCTGATGCCCTCCTCAACCAGGCAGAGGAGCAGGAGGCCGTGCAGGACTCCCACCAGCATCGTGCCCGCTGGCTGGGAACCACTCTGGTTTCAGGAGGAAAAGTGAAAAGGAAGGAATGAGAAAGGAAAGAGGAGAGAAAAGCCTTTATCTTCTCATCCAGCTGTTGTAATCCATAGGAGATGATGATTTAAAGCCAGCACTCACAGGCTCAGTCAGAGCGCTGGAGAGTTTCTCAAAGGCATTAGGAGAGGAATCGCTTGAGCAGGTTAGTGCAAAAAGGAGCGTGCAAGCAATGGACTCTCGCTCTCTTCCTCTGGGGTGGCAGTGACAGGAGGAGAGGAAAAAACAAAAGGAAAGGGAGGGCAAGCGCAGTGGTAAGCTCCACTGCAGGACCCAGCTGGCTCTGGGAGTGAGGTGAGGAAAGGGAAGGTTGCAGAGGAAGGGGAATTTAGGTGCGGTCTCTGCCTGGTCCCACCTTCCCTCTCACCGCAGAGGGGGAGGAGGAGAGCGGGTTGCAGGCCAGCACCCTGCTGCTGCCCAGGCTACAGGAGCCTTTATTTTCCCCCTCAGGTCAGTCTGAGCTTGCACCTGGGGCTGGAGTCCCCCAGGAGCTGGCAGCTGCCTTCTGTACCTGCTATCCCGCATAGCTTGAAGAAATGGCAGTTTAGGGGAAAATTTGCCTTCAGGATGCAGATGGCTTATTGCTACGAAGCAGGAGGGGCTGCCCCATGCCCACCAGCGCTGGGAGCCTTCAGGGTACTTTGCTTCTGCAGGGGCAGGGCTGGAGGTGAGGAAATAGCCAGGGATGCACATATGTGTGTACATATGTGGGGTGTATACCTGTGCCCTGGGTGCCTGCACCCCAAGCAGTGATGATTTAGCCACATAACCTCGCTTTGAGCCACATGGGAGGGAGAGGGTTGGGGCGATCTCTGGGAGTTCCCCTCCTGCCAGCTGCCCCTCACCCTTCTCCTCTTCTCCCAGGGTCCTGTAGAACAGCTCAGAGAAGATGCACTGAAATGTTTTTGCAAATTTAATCCATTTTAAACTCACAAATTTTCAATATCTCTTTTTAAAAGCCCAGGAAATGCCCCCCACTCCCCCAAATGCACACACATGTGCTCATGCACACACGCTGGCATGTGGTTCTCCCTCAGCTCATGAAGGCAGGAAGATGAGGAGGAAAACCCTGCGTGGTCCCAGCATCCGCTGGGCGAGTGAGGTGGGAAACATCCCATAAATCATGCTGTAGTGCAGCAGGAGTGCAACAGGGGCAGTGACCCCTTTGATGACAGTCCCAGTGTGCGCAGAAGCATCCATGTGACAGTCTTGGTGCCTGAGTAACAGAAGGAAGTGGTGGCGATGGTGGTGGGATGGGTGTTTTGGGGTCCCAGATGCAAATCCTTAGTGTGGGGCAGGTGGGACGGGTAGGGGATGGAATGGGAGATAGGAGCTGAGCCCCCCGGGTAGGGGCAATCCCAGCAGATGTAGGAATACATTCCCTGATGTCCCACTGCCCCATGTAGCCCAGCATAGCCTGTGAACAACCTCAAGCATCCCAGCCCCATGGGCTCACCGTGCAGGAGCACCCCATGTCCATGGGGTCGGTGACAGCTCTCTGTCCTTCTCCCTCAAAGAGGGGCTAGTTCTCACCACCTTGCTGGGGACACCCCCTCTCTTCCCACCCCTCTCCTTATGGCAGCCCTGAGCCTGAGGGGGAAAACCATCCTGCGCAGCTGTGTCTGGCTGGGGCTCCCATGGTAACAGCAAGGAGCACCCGGGGGGACTCCCCCTTGGCCTGTGTAAAACCCCAACCCGCCGAGGGGCTGCCCACTCCTTCCTGCACTCGCCCAGGGGCTGGCTGACACAGCAGGAGCCAGGGCAGAAAGCGTTCCCCCACACCACCCAGCCTGCTCCCAGAGAGGCAAAAAGCCAGTGAGAAACACATTTCCTCTGGCTTGTGCACTGGCAGCTGGCTCTGTGCCCAGCCTGGGGCTCCTTTTCTTTGTGAGGAACATGAGCAACAACCCACCTCATGTTTTCCAGCAAGTATTTTGGTGCAAAACAAGTGGTGTGTCACATTCGGGGATGCCCTGGGTGCTTTGCACCACCTGCCCTGCCGTGGTGAAGTAGAAGGATATTCTTGTGCTGGAGGGAAAAGGGTTGTCCGGAGGTCCGGGAGAGACATGGGAGATCTGATCTGTGCTTCTGGCACCAGTGTGCCCTGCAGCATGGATGTGACTTTATTCCAGTCATCCTGTCTGGGAATCTCCCAGTGCTGTGAGACTGTGCTCACCCAGAAAGACTGGAAAAGGTGTTTCTTCCAGAAACAAGCAGATGGGGAGAAAGTTGCCAAGCAGACAACATGACTGTGAAGAGGGCAGTCGGGGGGGGGGAGGCTGGCAGCACGGGATGGGCACACAGGAGGGTTAGGGTTGGCTGTCAGGAGGGGTGTTCCAGCTCTGGGTGCTGGAGATCTGCATGGGGTGGCATGGAGTCTTCTTGCTTCTAACCCTGGCAGGGATGCTGCAGGCACTGTGGGATGACAAGATGCGGGGATCACAGAGGGGAGTCAGGCAAAGCTTCACTTGGGGGCTGCAGTGGCAGGAGCCTGGACACAGTCAGAAATAAATGGTTGTGACACTGGCAGGTGCTGAATTGCTGGGTTTAACCATTTTCAGCTACTGGGAGGCAGCTCCAGGTTCCTGACCCAGAGACATAAGAGTAAACTGGAGATATGGGGTCTAACCTAAGGAAGCAGAAAGAAAATTATATTATCAAGATTCTCAAGGCTGTGGGAAGGGGAGTCCAGGTGTGAAACTGGAGGACACTTGGAAATAACTTGGGGAGGGGGCCCAGATCCTGGTGCTTGCTGCATGCAGTGAGTAGCTTTGTGCAGGCATTGAAGAGCCAGTGCAGAGTGAAGCATGCCGAGAACAGCCAGGCATCCACAGGGAGCCCGGCTCCCCCCCCCCCCAGCATAGCCTGCTAAGCCAGATCCCACATGCCCCAGCAAGAGCATGCATGGCCCCAGCAAGTGGGGTGGCATTAGCAGCCCTGGCACTTCCAAGGGCTCAGCAAACCTGTGCAGGTGCCACTGCAAAGTGTCAGCATTGCCCTGATGGCTGGGATGGGATGGGCCAGGTGGTAGCAGATGGCTGTGCCTTTGAGAGAGCTGCAGAGAGGCATTGGCATCCTGGTCCTGCCTGGAGCAAGGCACAGCATGAGCAGATCGGCCCATCCCCAAACCTCCCTGTGAGACGGCGCCAGGGCGCTGTCCTCCCATGCAAATATGATGGGGAAGCCAGGACAGGCTCCTGCCAAGAGTCCTGGAGAAACCTGCTTGGCCAGAGCCAAGGACCCATGTGCATGCAGAAAGCGCTGGTTGTTTCCCCAAATTGTGCAGTTCTCAGCTCAACATGGGGCTGGGGCAGATAAAAATGACTCAGAACAAAGTGAGCCATGTCTAATCTCTTCTGGGACTTTTTTTGTGTGTATGTGAGAGAGCGAGTGACTCATGGCAGCTTCTTGGGAATGCAGAGTATCTCAGAAGCAGCAGCCACCCATGGGGCACTCACCTTTCCCAGCACTCACATGGGCAGAGGACACTGAGACACTAGCTGTACTGTGTGGGACCAGCGATCTGGCAGAAGGACCAGTCATGGCCCCCTGTACCAGCGCTTCTGAGCTGGAGCATCTCCTGCTGCTGCCCACATCCCACCTGGACCCTGCCTGCCCTGGGGAGGGCTTGGTTTTGGTGTGCAGCTGCTCCAGAAAGAGGAATGGCATCCTGAGGGTCAGCAGGACACATCCCTGCTCTTCCACAGACGTGCCCTGGGCAAGTCCCCGCTGCATGGGCTTGCTACGCTTCCTCCCCGTACTACTGAGCGCATACTGCCAGCTGGCTCCTGCCCAGCCCACCAGCCATGCCCACCTGGATGCGTGCCACGCTGACTCATTTCACCAAATGCTCCAGGAAATCTCTGCCACCTTTCCAGTGCCTCCCTGCACAGCTGGAGTGAAGGATGCTGCGGGGGTTTCCAGCCTCCTCTCTGGAGCCAGTACTGGGGTTTAGTCACAGGGGATGTGTTTATCCCGTGTAAACAGGCCCACCATGCTCTGCAAGGGCAGAGGTGCTTTAGGGGAGCTGCTTTTTTCAGAATCCACTGTCTCAGTTAGGAAGAAAAAATATTAAAACAAACCACCAACCCACCAGCCAAAAAAAGCATCTCTCCTGGTGCTTTTGTCTCCATCCAGGCTGCGGCAAAACCAGCCCAGATGGAGGGACAAACCCTGGCCCTAGTGCAGATAAATCACAGCAGGAGCAAAGCCCACACCTGTCCTTGGGGGGAAAAACTCCCTCCTTTGGTACCAAAGCTCCGGGCTGGAGGAGAAATGCCTGGTGGACCTTGCTCAGCCACTGCACCCCAGCAATGATGGAGCAAAGAGGGACTGCAGCCCTGTGCAGCTCACAGATCAGCTGACCCACAGACAGTGGGACCCCAAGGGAGCTGCAGCACAGTGGGGCCGATGGCACCAACAGCCCTGAGTATCCAGCAAATACAGCCCTGAGGTTCCTTAGCCCCGGAGCAGAAATACCAATGTGGAGGAGGTCCCAAAAATAAGTCTGCTCTCCTCCCCTGGATTTCTCTGCAGTAAGTGGGTCAGCAGAGCATTTCCTCTTTCTCTCTCGTTTCTCACGTCGGAGGCGTCTCTGAATGATTCAGGCAGGGGGAGCACAACAGCCTCGCTCCTAACACAGGGCACTCAGGCACTGCGCCTGCAGGAGCTGAGGAGGACAAGCATTCAGGAGGTCTCACCGGCCAGAGGATGCTTCCCATGGCCGCTGGCTTCGCACAGCTATTGCTAAATGATCTTTGCTCCTCAAGTGTCGGAGCAGCCTGGCCAAAACCAGAGCAGCCTCCGGGCACACGTCCTTCGTAAGTCACCTAATTACCCTGGCTGATTAAATGAAGCTCAGATCAATCGCTCTCCCCTGGGCTTGCTTTGAGGGTTCCTGCTGGGTCAGCCTGGAGATGGGGGTCATGTTCCCAAGGGGCGTCCGGTTTTTGGTGTCTGTCATGCACTGTGCTTAGCTCATCTCCTGAGACACCCTGGCTGCTGCAAAAACTCCTGGAATAAGCCCCAAGCCCCAAGGGCTGCTCATATTCAGCAAAGCTTCCCCTGCACCCCCCAAGAAGAGGCTCTGTTCCACAGATGCTGTGCTTGGGGCCACAGAGAAGGGGCACGGTGGTGCTCTACCTTACCTGTCCCCTTGGTGCTCAGTGCTGCTCAACCCTGGCATCCTCACATCAACAGAGCTCCTGGTGAGCCAGAAAAGGGGCTAAATTTAACAACAGGAATTTAATGGCGCTCCATGGGAATGGCTGTTTAAGAGAAGCACTGTCCCAGAAAACTCCTCTCTCAGTCGTTGCCAAGAAGAAAGGAGAACTGGATGCAGGGAGGTGTAGCAATCTCCCGCGCAGCCTGAAGCCCTCCACGCAGTCCCGGGCTGTGCCTGTCGCTGAGGCAGAGCCCTGAGCTTGGGGAAGCCGCCACAGCTAGTGCTCATGGGTGTCCCTGTACCGCACTCGGCTTGTCCCCACATGCCCAGCCCAGGCCTCGGGGCTGGCAGGGGTGCCTGCTGGCCAGGCAGCAACAGGAGAGGGTGCAGACTTGCGAGACAGAGGGATTGTCAGGGAAGATGGACCAGGATCCTGGCCAAAGGGGCAGAAAACAGGCAAGAGTTGAATGAGAAGATTATGGTGCATCCATGAATTGTTATTCATCTTTTACAGCTGGGAAACTGCTGCAGGGAGCAGCAGGACTTGCCCATGGTCACCTGCAAGGCATCAGCAAGTCAGAAAGAGAGTGCCTCTATCACCTGAGCAGCCACCTGGTATCATTTGCTGTGCTCCAGGCTGGCTGCATCCACTCACTGTCCAAAATCAGTGCTTCTTGGCAGGAGGGAGAGCTTGAGCAGTGGCCGGGGGCTCACTGCTTGCTCTCAGCACAGCGTTGTGCCTGGTGCCAGGCTGCTCAGCCTGCCCTCCTGTTCCCTAAACCCAGCTGGCAGAAATCCCAGCTGCTGGCAGGAGGGAGCAGAAAGCCCCTTTCTTCGCAGCATGGAAGTGGGGGAGGCTAGGGGAGAGCTGGCCTGCACTGAAAAGTCCCCATGACAGATGGCGGGGGAGTGAAGGAGAAGGGCTGTCGCCCCCACCCATAGACACTGAGTAGCATGAAGGGCTGGAGCCCGAGTATGTTTCATTTCCAGAAAATGAGAAAAGAGAGAGATGGCAGAGAGAGAAACCCCGCTGAAAATCCCCGTGTTCTTGCTTTGACGGGGCTGAGCTGCAAATTTCCTTTCTGCAAGCTGCAGCGTGCCCCCAGCCAGCTGCCGAGCTGGGGCTGTCCCTGCGCAGCTGCGTGACACCAGCGCGGATGTCCCAGCCAGGCGAAGGGGAATTCAGACATTGCTTCTCACCGTACTAAAGGCAGCAACACAGTGGCAGCCTCAGCAGAGCGCTGCGCGGCCAGGGCCACAAGGCCAGCAGTGTCGGCGCCACATCACGCTGAGCCACAAGAGTACCAGCTTGGGAGCCCCAGGACACTGCAGCCCTCCAGGTCCCCGCACACCGGGGACACATTTCCTATCGACGGGGGACCCTGGCATCTGGTGGAGATGGCCAGGTATGGTGCCTCGCTGAGGAACCCAGAGGGGCATCATGGGTCCATCTACAATGCATTTTTTGGGGCTCTGCAAATGGGGACTTGGTGGGGGGATGTGGTTTTGCTGACTGCGTTATTGCCTGGTACTGCTTGGCCTGACCTTGCATGGCCACTGGAAATCTGCATGGGCTGGCAAGCTGCGGCTCAGCCTGGCCACACAGGCTGGGAGGTGGTGGTGGTGCCGGGAGGGAGGGGAAGTCTTTGAGACAGGGAACAGCTTTTCGTGCCTGTGTCTTCTGAGCTGAACAGTGCTGCTCAGGAGCAGGAAGGCGCCTTGCAGGGAGCCCCAATGGCTGCAGGGTGCTGAGGTGCTAGTGCTGAGCTCTGCCGCTATGCCCGCTGGCCCCTGTGCCACCCTCTGTACCAAGCTGGGCCTGACCCTGCTGCACAGGAAACCCCAGCCCTGCAGCCCCTCCAGCTCCCCTGTCAAGCCCAGCTCCTTCCCCGCTGTGGGAGGAAGCCAAGAGCCTGCCCCGGGCAATGGTGCACGTGTGCCGGGAAAGATGGGGCCATGCTGCAGATGCTCAGGCCAGTGGGTGCCCCTGGGACCACATGTGCAGGGGACCACCCAGCTGGCACTGGGGAGGAGGCACAAGAGGAACCCTGCCTGGCACCAGGGCACGAGGGCAGCCCTTTGCCCAGGGTAGGGAGACAAAACCAGGGACATGTGCTGCATGGGGATGGGAGCCCACCACGTACCGGACATGCAGGAAACCCCAGTGCCACCTGACACTGGTGTTCAGATGGGATTTCCAAGACGAAACACTGCTGCCAGGTCCCCAGCCATCCCTCCCCATTGGTGATCCCCTCCCCGGCTACCACATCTTCTTTTCCCAGGGGAAGCTGCTCTGCTCACTGCCAGCCTTGCCTAGAGCCAACGCGGAGACCCAGCAGAGACATGGTGCTCTTGGCTGCTCAGTAGTCGGTGTAGGATCTGTCCGATAGTCTTGCTAACAGCTACATCTGATTACTGGGTCACCAAAGGGTGACCACGCTGCAACCCACAGGAGATGCCCTCTGATCTGCTGGGGATGGGATTACCAGGGCTCTCTGGGAGAGGAGCCCTGATCCCGAGCAATGCTATGGGGCTTCGGCTGCCCAGGAGAGCAAATGCAGGAGCTTTCCAGTTGCCAGAGAGTAAATAAACCCTTGTGGAGTGCAGTCTTCTTCTCTGGGTGGTTATGAGAGCAAAAGCCTTTTGGAGCATCCTGTCTACAGGGTACCTGCGGCTCAAGGGCTGGGCACCCGGCTTCTCTTCTCCTACCCCCCATGGTACCCATCCCCCCAGGTGTGCCTTGTCTGATCCTCAGCACCTCAGATGGCTGAGTCCGAAGGCCCAAACCTGCTGTGGGCAGCAGGCACCAGCCCCCACGGGACAACTGTGTGCAAGACATCAAGCCTCAGTCCCTGGGGAAGTGCTGTCCCACCACTTTGGTTTGGGTGCGCACACACTGTTCCAGCCAGTTCCCCCTAATCAGGGCAGTGCAGGAAACACGTGCGATGCTGCTGTGGCTCCCGACACACGTCCGCCTGCCTGCAAGGGGGAAGGAGGTGCTGGGCTGTTTGTGAGCGGGATGTCCCGGCCAGCGCGGCAGAGTGCTGCCATTGGTTCCCAGAACGTTGCCTGTTCCCCCACCCGGCCCGCGCCACCTGCACTCCTGCTCGCACTCATGCACTGGTTTCCGTTAACCCCACAGGCGACGTGCCCGCCCCCTCCCAGCGCGTTCCCTCCCCAAATGACGCGCCGGGGGCGTAGCGAGGCGCGGCCACGTGAGGCGATGGCCGCGCGCTTGCTCCTGCGCAGCGTGGTCACGTGCCCGTGGCGGCCCGGTGGCAGCGGCGAGCGGAGCCCAACGGCCCCATGGCGGGCGGAGGTGGGCCGGGCCGGGCCGGCATGGCATGGCATGGCATGGCATGGCATGGCGGCGGCGGGGGGTCCTCCCACTCCTCTGCCCCTGGCAGCGGGCTCCCCGGCTCGCCCAGCTCGGCCCCTCCGGCGGAGAGCGGGGCCCGTGCCCTGCGCGGCGCTGTTTCCATTGGCAACGCGCGGCAGCCGGTACCAGGGCCTGGCACCGCCTGAGGGCCCGAACCGCAGCAGGCCGCTCTGGGGGCGGCTCCCGGGACAGGGCTCCTCAGCCCGCACCCCTTCCTCAGGGGCATGACCTGCGGGAGCGCCGAGGGGGGTGAGGGGTCCCGGGAATGGAGTCTGAGGGGGTCTGAGGGGCCCTAGGGGCGTCTGAGGCCCTCGGAGGAGGGTGTGGGGCCTGGGGGTTCCCAAAAGCCCGGGGAGAGTGCCAGGCCCCGTGGGCTGTGTGACTGGGTGGGTGTCCCATGTCCCTGGGGAGGCCCTGGGCAGCCGGCAGGGGGCTGTGGGACAGCAGTCCCAGCACTGAGCCTCTCCAGGTGCCTGCAGGTGTGAAGGAGGACTCCTTCAGTGTGCTGGACCTGGCGGAGTACACCAAGAACCGGCCCTGGTGGCGCAAGGTCTTCGCTCCCAGCTCGGGGTCAAGCGCTGAGAAATACAATGTGGCTACGCAGCTGGTGATCGGAGGGGTCACAGGATGGTAAGATGTGCTGGGGTTGCCGTTGCTGCTCGTGGCAGGCAGGATGCATGTGGGCATTAGCCAGGCTTTTGGGAACATGCTGACAGGTGCAGGGTGGTCATCTGGCAGTCTTTCAGAGAAGGCAGGTGTCCAGCTTGCTCAGCCCACTGTGCCCTGGCATGCTTTGCTGAACGTGGAGCTGAAGAACTGAGAGTATCTCCTAGGGAAGAAAATGGCATCAGGCTTTAATTTTTGAGGTGAGATAGTTCTCTTCAACTTCTGGCATAAAGTGGTGTTGTTGAATTTAGGGCAAGCAAATATGAGCCTCTTGGAACAAGGATATCTCTTCCCTGGAGGTGGATGTGCTTCAGGCATCTGCACAAAAACCTCCTGTGGAGGCGGCTTATTGTGCCTGCAGGCATGGTTCCTGGGGTTTCGTGTCACTTGTAACAAGTGCTGGGGCTGGTGGCTTGTGGGACTATTTGCAGCTTCATTCCCACAGCAGCATTGTTTGAGTTGAAAACTTGGTGTAATCACACTGCTTTGCTTCTTGCTGTGCCTGTTGTCTTCGTCTGGCAGAGGGGTAACCATTTAAAAGCGTATGACAGATCTTCATTTTCTGATAAAAATATGAGCTGGCCACCTCTCTGTTGTATCTTCACTAAGTGTGTGTATTCAGAAATGGGTAAGAGCAGGTTGCAATGTTGATAAGGAAACTGTGGTCAAAGTAAAGTCTGTTTTGGGTGATACAATACACTAGCCCTTTGCTGCATGACTGAGCAATGGGGTGGTGCTTGCCTGAGTTCTGGTGGCTGCAGCGATGTCTTTCGTATTGCGAGCGTGTAACCCAGTTTGGAGACCAGTATAGCTTTAGCCCACTGCTGTCTGCTTGTTTCAGCATTTTTCTCTTCTGAGAAATGAAAAGGAAAAGTAAGCAGTTGTTTGGGCAACAGAGAAGCTTGCCTTGTGATCTGCTCCCCATGCTCTATCATGGAGCAGCAGCAGATGTGCTGCCTAATTTCTGTTCAGAGATGATACCAGTTAAAAAAAAAAAAAAAGCTAAAATCACTTGTTGATTTTGATGAAATCACGTGTTTCCGATTACTCTTTTGGGAGAAGATTGATGTTGAAGAGATAAGACTCAAAACTGCAAAAGGCTGAAATGCAATAGTGAGAAGTAAAAAGCTATAAAGCATCACTTTTGGCTGGGCACAAATTCTTTCTCTCTGGTTGCACGTAGGTTTCTTCTGCCATTCATTAGGCTGTCTCCAGGTCTTGCATAATTACTGCCAAAGGCAGCCTTGCCTGTGGGAAGCATGCTGAGGAGCGTGTGTCATTCTCCTGACTGGTTCCTTGTTGATTTGTAGGTGTACTGGATTCATCTTCCAGAAAGTTGGAAAGCTGGCAGCGACAGCGGTAGGAGGTGGCTTTTTCCTACTTCAGGTGTGTATGAACAGTGGGCCGGGCTTTCCGAGAACTGTGCTGGTGGGGACAAAGGGCTCTCTAGTGATCATTACCTGTTGGGACTTGTGGGGCCAGCTCCCTGCTCTGCCAGGAGCTCTGTGTGACCATGGATGTGAAGGGCTTGTGTTCCCCGGGGTACATAGATGCAGCAGCAAAGCAGGATCAGTGTGCTTACACTTAAGGATTGCCAAAAGGTGCTATCTGCTTAGGGTCTGTTAACAAAGGCCAGGCCAAAGGCATGTGGGGGCTGTTACTGCAGGGGCACCTGAGTGAAGCAGGAGGCAGCCTTTCGCTGCGGCAAACTGCTCTGCTGCTGCAGGACTGTCTGGTCAGAACTGACTACTGTACTTAGTCCTATGCCTGTGGAGATGGTGTCCCTGGAGGAACAGCCCTGGATGTCAAGAGGGATTTGTCTATGTCTGTGATATGTTTCCTGTCAACCTGGCTACTTGAGGAGTCAGGCCAGCACAGATGGGGCTCTCTGTAAAGCATTGCGGAAGAGGAGAGAAACGGAGGGGAGCTGCTCGGATGTGGACATCTTGCTCGTACATCCTGCAGGAGGCAGAACAGCTCTCAGACCTCATGCAGCAGCCTTATTTGTTTGCTTCTCAGGCACTCTCTTGTGTGTGACTCGTTCTCCCTGCTCTTCTGGCTCTGCTTGTTCTGCTGAAAGCCAAAAGCTTGCTCTGAGCAGGGAGAGTTTCACTGCTGAATCATCCTGACCAGATAAAATATTTAGAGAGGAACAGGCTATTAATAGCTGTGTCCACCCACAGCAGCAGGAGAGCTGCAGAGAGTCCCAACGATATATGTGGCAGTTGTGAGGGGGAGGTGATGCCAGCTTTACATTAGAGAATAGAGGCTGAAACAGGCTAAGCTGCAATGTGTGCCCTGCTGTTAGGGGATTACTGTGGGAGACAGATGTTGCAGGACAGTTAATACAGCTACAGGGGTGGTCCTTTGTACAATTTTTAAGCTCGTGCGCTCATCCTCTCATCCCACTGGACCAGTGTGTGGGAGGTGGCTGTGGTCAGGGAAGGTGGGTGGGCAAGGGAGTCTGTTTAGCCATGGTCATGCAGGACTTTACTCCAGGAACTTTCCACCCCTCAAAACTCTAGATTGCAAACCACACGGGATACATCAAAGTGGACTGGAAGCTAGTAGAACGGGATGTGAACAAAGCCAAGCAGCAGCTGAAATTTCACAGCAGTGGTAACAAAATGTCTCCAGAAGTGAAAAGCAGAGTGGATGAGGTGAGACAACTCTCCCAGGGTGTGTGCAGGTGCTTAGCTGGAGGGACAGCAGAAAATGGGATTGACTCCTGGGCTCTTATGGATCTTCCATTCTGCAAATACAAGGAGGGAATGCTTGAATGACAGGAAAACTGGAGAGATGGCAAAGGTATCTATGCATATTTGAGACAGCCAGGGTGGCTTCTAGGCATGACACCAGCTCACCATGTGTTGCTGCAAATTCCTTGGGGTTGGGAGAAAATGTGCTGGGGTTGTGGGAAGAAGTGTCTCTTCAGTCTGACAAGAAAAGCTAAGTAGATCTGGCAGCAGAGTGGCCTAGTTACCCTGGACTCTGCTGTACCCTGGTCTGGCACACACAGCCAGCAGCCTCTTCTGTCAGACTGACTATGCTGGTTGTGAGAGAGCCCTGGAGCGTGTAGCGGACTGCAGCTCTCGGAGAATCTGGGCTGCACTGGGACTGGATCAGTTCAAGAGCTGTACATGCAGCGGGGAGATTAGGGAGGGGAGGTCATTAGGTAGGATACTTTCCCTGACCCGAGCAGTGGCCTCTCTCTCCGAGCATCACTCACCTTGGAGAACAGCCTGAGGGATGTCTTCTTATGGGGAAGGTGGGTGGGTGAACTGGTGGTGTTGAACACTGTTGGCTCTTCTCTCCCCTGCTTAGGTGATCATATTTCTGAAGAAGAATGTTATCCTGACTGGAGGATTTGCTGGAGGATTCCTGCTCGGAATGGCGTCCTAGAAGCTGTGTTTGACTCTCCCTTCATGCCCAGCCTCCCCTGCCTTCCTCTACTGCTGCTCTCTGTCACTTAGAAGTCAAAGGATGTTGCTGACAGGCTCAGTCCCTTCTGCTTCCAGGTTCCAGCCCTTATTTCTTACAGCACTGCTTCTGATTTCCAACTTTTTCCTCTGTCTGGGCTGTTGGGGTGCTGGGATTGGTCTGAAATCTTATGACTCCCAGTGTATCATTGTGATTCCTTTCCCCACCAAATATGCCCAGTCTCAAATTTTCTGTTGAGTTACAGCCTCATAAACATGTAGTGGCAGAGAAATCTCTTAAATGCGCTTCTTCCCAGGTGCTCAGGGCTGTTACACGTACATTTGTCTGCCATTATATGTGTACGACAGCTGTCAGCTGTACACCACTATTTAGCTTGCACTTTTTCTGCCCTGGTACCTGGAAAGCCTGTGCTTCCCTCTGCACAGAGATCATGTGTGCAGTCCAAAATGTGCTTGGCTGTCCTGGGGTGGACACAGAAGTGTCAGGGGACAGCCTGGGCTGTGTCCAGGGCGGGTGGATAGGGAGCAAGTTCATGTGGTGCTGGGGGTTCTCCTGCCCTCCCCCTGCCATTGCACTGCACGTAGATGGCCATTTGGCTTCTCCTCTGCTGTTATTTATACCCCTTACTGGAATTGCAGCACTGGCACTGCTGATGGAAACAGCACCGTGGGTGACTCTCCAGGCCCTTTCCTCATCATGTGTTCTGAAAGTCATCAAGCTTCCTGCACTGTAGAGCCCCTTTCTCACTTGCTAGCTGACTGCTCAGCCTTTGAAATGTGCTGAGGCACTCTCTTGTGGTGGGCAGGCTTTCAGCGTGCTTGACCTGTCTGTGTCAGGCTAGCTGGCGCAGGCGGTATGCGTTTCAGCTGTGCCACTTGCTGTAAATCACCCTGGGCCTCAGATTAGTGTTTCTAGGTCTACCATGACCTTCTCTGGCCACTTTGGCTTTGGTGAGCTGTAACCATGTGGGACAGGATTGTAGACAGGAAATGCATCCCTGTTTAGGGTACATTTGTACTGGTCCAGGGTCCCTGTTGCCGCTCTACTAGAGTGGTGGCGGGGGAGGATGTGAAATCTGGAGTGCAGTCCTTTACCTGCCTCTGCAGAGCACAAACTCTGGTCTCTGCAAGCAACTGAAATGACAAAACTGTTGGGAAAACCAGATTGTGCTCTTGTGGGAGTGGCTCATTTCCATACTTTCTGCCTTGGTTATGTTCCTTCTTTGTGTTTACCATTTCCACAAAAAAAGCTGCTTGCTTAATTCCATCAGCTGCAGCCCTTCTCCTGCGGGTGATGAGGCAGCCCAGATGCAGAGCTCAGCTGTTTTTGGACAGTCTGTCCCAGTGCAGCTGTGTGCAGAGCAGGACTCTAACCTACAAGAGAAAATTACAAAAAAACCCCAAACAAACAAAAAACCTAAAAATCCCTTAGAGGTGTTCTGCATTGGCTGTGCTGGGCTGGCATTAGCGCTTTCCAGAGTGTGGGGACTTGCATGACGGTGGGGTGATGTCCTCCAGCAGGTACATGTAGGAGTTCTTGCCAAGAATGTTTTTTTTTTTAATGTGAAAGTTAGCCCATCCTTCCATTGGAAACATGCTAGGGAATGATGATGTGCATGAGTGATTGGGACGCAGCACCTGGGCTCAGCGGCTGCACCCCATCTCCAGTGTTGTGTAATGCCTTTCTGATCATCCACTGCTGCTCTCAGTATGGCTAGAAATGGGGATCTTCCCCCGAGAGCTGCTGAAAGAGCTGGAATTGTGGGTTCGTCCACCAGCGGTTTTGGGATGAGCACTTGCAGTTGTTAATTTTGTTTCAGCTCTGTTGACTGAAGTGTCAGTGTAGCAACACGTTGATTTAGCTGAGATTTTCTCACCTTCAGGATCTGAAAAGAGGCTGCAGGTAATCAGGAAACAGAAGTTGGTATCTTTGCTCCTGTCCTGCCATACATGGCCAAGCAGAATGAGGGAGCAGCTGGGCTCACGTTGTTTTAATGATGGTCTTCCTAAAAGCCATCCAGGACTGCAGGCGTGATATGATGCAGCAAATAGGTCTTCAGTAAATTGGGAGTGGAGTGACAGATGATCGTGGTGGTTTTGTTTTGGTTTGGTTTTTTTTTTGTAGGAACCCTGCAGGGCTGAATGTGCATGAATTGATACATTTGTGTTGCAGGGTCTCTCTTATTTGTGTAAGAAAACAGTGTTGCTGCCCCTCTGCCTGGTGTGCTGCATAACACAACTTCTTCTGAGATGCACTAATCTCCAGAAAGCTTTCTCCAATGACAAAGCTCAAAGTAAACCATTAACAGACCTTAGGGATGTTTTTCAGGCTCAGATAAATCACTATTTCTGCCCAGCCCCAGGGAAGGGTATACTGGGTTCTGCTCCACAGGGTCCCGACTTGCTGCTATGGAGAGAAATGGCCAAGAGAGGGAGCTAAAACGCCTCAATTGCTGCTGGAAGGGGAAAGAAGTGACAAATTCATGTTGAGTTTGATGTGAATGCAGGCAAGGAATGGACAAGGACATCAGGATCTGGCAAATCTTTCTGCTGTGCCAGTGTTGGGCTCATGACTGGCACTGTTTAATGCTGTGAGCCCACACTGGAAGCTCTGATGGTGAATCAACCTCTGTGGGGATGCATTGTTGCAGGTACCAAGATGAGGTGTTCCCCCCCTCCCCACCCCTGCTCTTTTTGGTCTTGTTTCAACAGCTTCTGGCATCTGTTCCAGTTTGAGAAGGTTTAAAACACACTAGGCTTTTAAAGTGTTTTTATATATTGTATGTAAATGCTTGTTGAAGTGATATTTTATTAAACAGTTTTGCTCTAATAGCTTCTATGTATGAGGTCTGTTGACTTCTTGGGAACCAGTGTGGTTTTGTTTTACCCTGCGTGTTGCATTTGACTCATGGGAGCAGTTACAGCCAGTCTGGTAGCATGAGGCCACCAGCCTTCCCTCTTCTCTGCAGGTAACCATGGGCTGCCTTAATAAATCCCTCTCCTTGATGATCCTGGCACCAATCACCCATGTTCCCAAAAGGTGGGATGCTTCTGGGGCAGGAGGTGATTCTGCTGCCAGCCTGGCTTCAGAGCCTCCCTGCTGAGCAAGTTTGCTCTACCTGAGTAGAAATGGGCACGAAGACGAGGCTTTTCTTTTTAATAGGCGCAACAGAAGCCTAAATATTTATTTTTTATCATCTATTAGTGACTTTCTTTCCACTGCTCCTGCTCAGATAGGGCAAAAGGGAAAGATGAGCTACTTGTCAAGTGTTTGAGCCGCTTCAAAACATTGTCATCACTTTCCCCTACTTTTCAAGAATACTAAAACCCCTATTTTGTCTTAAGGTTTTTTTTGGGGGGGAGGGGGGCAGGAGGGGAAGGCTAGCCCTGAATTATTCTGATCTTCAGCCCCGGTTATAAAAATATCAAGCAGCTTCTATTTAAACATGATGATATCATATGTAGCTCTGGACTGTGAATGGCAGCCAAGCTGCCTGGCTTGCAGCTATGTTGTATCCTCAATAAACAAGCAAACTGAGACTACAATTTGTTCCAGTCATTTATTTTGTATCATGGTATTTCAGAGCAGTGAATACAGACGGTTTGCTCTTCTAGGCTTCAATACACTCAACTATTGTGCCTAGACTACAGTGGTCTGTTTATAGAAGCTGTATTTCATAAGTAAGTTGTACTTGATCACAGCACAAAAGTCCTTTACGGCTAGATCTAATGACAGAGTTAGGGGCCTAGTGGGTTCAAAGTCTGATATTTAGGTGCCTAGGCCCTGTAATGGACTTGGCACCCACTGAGGTGCCTGGACTCCTGCTACAGGGGATGGAGAGACTTAGGCAGCTCTGAAGGGTGATGCAGGAACCTGTCTACCAAGCTCTTCCTACAGGTCACAGGAAATTCCGCTGCACGGGTGAGAGCTTCTGAAAAGCCATCTCTCCCTGGGGTCCAGACAGCTGGCTTGTGAGTGAGTCTGGAATGCTGTGTTGAAAGCAAGTGCCTACAACTGCTTGTTCAGTAAGCAGCACCTAAATCAGTTCTTGGATCTAGCCCAGGGCTTTGTGACAGGCCTCTGGGTACCAGCGGGTTGAACTACGCTGGGTTTGTAACATATTGCTTAAAGGTGTTCAATTGTACATAAATTTATAAATTTTATATCAACAGTCAGATCTTTCAAATGAATATTGCTTTTTTAAAAAAAATCCTATTCCTGTAGCAATCCCTGAAATAATGTTCCTGTAACATCTTTGTCATGCAAATAGCAGCGTGTAGGCAATTCAAATATAAAGTAACCAAAAGTCTGTCCAGTGGGAAAGTGAGGCACTTAGGCAAAGTGACTTGTAGTCACTCGTGATCTATGCAAGACCTAGGAACAATCCCCAGACCTGATTCCCATTCTTGAGCTTGAACCACTGGACAGGCAAATGTTGTCTGGAACTACTGCATGATGGCAGCAATACCTTTGCTGTGTCAAGATGGACTTGTTTTATGTGTCACACTTAAACTCACTCATTCTTCTGAGCTCATTTCCTGTACCTCTGCTCCAGAAGCCAGAATAACTTGGTTCCAGTTCTCCATTTTGAGAGCAAGGATGGATTAGAGTAAGGTAAGCATTCTAAAAACATCAAGTTGAATTTCACAGACACAGGTGCAATGCAAAGACAATGTAGATGATGTTTTGGTACCGAAAATAAAGTCTGTTAACCAGGCCATCTGTTGGTACTGCGTTATACTTTTTGGTGTGCCGAATGGTGTGTTATAGGAGCGATCTGGCTTTCCTGAAAGTCTAAAGAAGGCTTGAAAAAACACACACAAGCTCTGCAGGTTAGTCCGTGCTCCGGCACCTGCTGGAGCTGCATTGTGTTACTGAGGTGGTGGGGGAATTCCGTCTGAAGTCGCCTTAAACTTTTCTCTCTCCCTTTCTTCTTTCTCAAACCCTGAACAACAGATGGATCTGCCCTTGGGGTACCGGGCACAGCACTTCCGCATTTCCTGAAGCACGGTTTCACACTTAGACTCCATGTAGTTGTTCACTGGAAAATAAGAAGGAGACACTAAGTCTGCAGAGGGGAACACATTTTGTCCCCAGAGAGGACACATCTAGCCCAGCCCTTCAGCTGCTGGGCAGCATGTTTCTCTGAAAAGCAAGAGCTGCTTACAAGCATTTCATCGTTTTCTCTGCTCTACAAAAATCTCTCCTTAGTTTCAGCTATCTAAAGCCATGCAAAGGCAGCCTTGCTGTTGTGGATGGGAGCATCTTCAGTCCCCCAGTTTTGTAGCTATCACATCTCACTACAGTAAGAATGACGTTTCCCTTATTGTTGCCCTTCAATCCTTCCTTTCTTTAGCCTGTGTGCTTTTAAGCTGGATCTTGTCATCCATGGTCTTCAACCCAGCTGCCATGTCACTATAAGGTTTACAGCCGAGTGTAAATATAAGAGCATCCAAAGAGGACTTGCTATAAACAGGGACATATGCACTCTTCAGCACTGTGGGGTTTGTGAAAGGAAGGGGTAAGGATCATGACTGCCAACCTCCTACCAGTGTCCTGTTGTGGGCAGGCTGTAGCTTTGCAGCTAACCGAAGCAGGCAGCACACTATCAGGAATGCTTAGCTAGATGCCAGCAGCTGAATCCAGCTGCACAGAGCCAGTGACACAACCACCTTCCACACAAAGGTCCCACCTCTAGCCACGCAACTGTTACTTGACCTCCTTCACCTCCATAGGCTTCTCCTCTTGGACACTGCCAGAACTGGGACACGGGGCTAAACGAGGTCCTAGTCTGACCTGGGATAACTAGGCTCACGTCTTTGTGCACGGCACAGCTACGCCCACCTCTGTACTTTCTCCATATTGCCTTTGTTTCAGGCTCAGAGAGATTTCACTGCACCAGCAGGTTTCAGGCACTGCAGGACACAGGTGATTTGTCCAGCATCCTTTCTGCCCTAGCGCTTTGCTGGCTGCCACTGTTGGCTGAGGTGGCAAAGCCCACAGTGCTTTGCAGGGCTGGCCACCAGGCTCTCAGAGAGAAGCCCTGCAGGTATGTGAGCAGACTGAGTCTGTGGCTTGAATTAATAACTACTTGCCTGTCTGCATAGAAGTGCAGGGTGTGCAGAGGTACCCACTCTGCTTTGGATGAGCTACACAATCACTACACAGCTGCACTCACCCCCCCACAAGCCACTGATTTTTAAAAGACTAAAAGAAGCAACAGCAACCCAATGTGAGACAAACACAGCACCCACTGGTGAGCCCAGAAGGCAGCAGTGAATGCCTTCCAGTTAATGAGCAAGCCAGCCCACTCTGATCACTGGGCTATGAATTCCCTAACTGGGTTGGTGAGTGACCTGTAACACAAGCACAGAGATCACCCCTGAGAAAAAGGTTATGGTGATGTTACAGCCTTGTGCAAGCTGGCAGCCTAGGAGGCATGGCAGGCCCTTGGAGAGGAGAGCTAATCTCTCTCTGCCATAACCTGCTAATGATGAGTGCTCCAAGGCTCTCCTAACCATTCCTCTGCCTGTGCAGGTTTGTTTCTAAAACTACGGCTACATACAGCCACACCCTGCTATCTGTCAGGGATGCATTCCTGAAAAGCACAATGGTTAGTTGTACAACAGATAGCAAAACACAAAAGAGATTTACAGGGGGCATTCAGTCTCACAGAGGAAGCAGGCAAGATCTTTTGGACTCCCAAAGGTCCTGCTTCTGCACTGTGTACACTGTCTCTGTGTATTTGTCAGTTAAGGCTCTGTATACATCCTGTATTGCATTAATCCTTACAGGGAAAAATTGCTTTGCTGTCTGTCAACTCAGCTGCTTCATCTGTGCAACTCAGACAACTCCACAGCATGATAATACATGAACAACAACAGCACTCCAAAATGATAGCTAGAGAAGTGGTGGACAGCAGAGCGTGCATGTAGCAAAGAGCTTCTTTGCTAACACTTAACCATTCAGATCAAATATGTACACAAACCTACACAGGTAAAACACTTGGAATAACCTCCATGAATGTTATAAAAAGAACATTGCCACAGATGGGACCAAAACAGGGTCAAACATTAGCTTTTATGTGCAGTTACTATGAGGGGAGAAGGCAGCCGAAGGTAATAGATGAAGGTAAAGACAGTAAAAGGTAATATCTAGACAAATGTTGGGGACATGTAGAGGGGGTTGTTTGAGCCCTTGCTTTGAGCTGAACACAGCTTTCAGAAAACAATTCTGGGAAAGACCGACATCTACCAATAACTGACTATTGTTTTCCCCTTCTTTCTCCCAGATGCTTTTCCTCCTATGCTCCTCCCCAGCCACCGGGGTTGTTGTGTTACCTGCACAGATTGCAATCACTATGTTTGCTGCAGTCTGCAAAGCCATCTCTCTACTTCCCCAGCAGGACCCCTCCTCCCTCCCTGCTGTATTTTAGCTAACCTGCTTGTAGTCTGCAAATAAATTAAAGGCAGAAATGAGTTGCTGTGGAACTGGCCTGGCTAATTTTAGCTGTGGCATCACTAGCATCCTGCCTCATGGCTCCACCAGATGAGTTAGGAAGAACTCTTTCCCGTATGGCTGAGCTGCCTTGGCATAGAGGAATGTTTCCTTTTATTCATTCCATAAGGCAAATCCTTTTCCAAGAACAACCAAAATTTTTTAAAAATATTGTCCTCTGCAAGTAACAAGCCTGCTCTCCCCAACTCAGGCTCTCAAAACACATTATCACATAAGCTCCCTCACCCCTACAAATATTTAGCTAAGCTAATACAAAACAGCTGTTAAAGGTCTCCAGAGGGAGACCATCTCATACCTTGAGGCCAGATCACATATACCTAACCCGTTCCTGACAGACATCTATCTGAGTCTTAAAATACCACTGGAGCTAGAAGCTCTGCAGTCTTCTCATACAATCCACCCACTACCTGCTCTGTTAGAGAGCTTATTATAATGTCTAGCTCTCCCCGCCTACAGCTGAGTCCCAAGACTACACATGGGATCTCACTACTCACTACCAGCATGGAGAACACTCTGAAATAAGCACAACATTACTGTTACAAACGCTCTGTTTTGTACTAATGGTGTCTCATTATTTACAATCAATTACATGGGAATTCTATTAAAACCAGACATTATAATTTTGTTCGCTATGCAACCAGGTGATGCTAATGTGCTTGCTTTCTTCATTCTCAAGGTGAAAGGAGAACAGGGTTAAGTTAAAAGAATTAAGTTCCACCAAAAATCAAGACACCAGAAAGACAAAATGACACTTGGTACCTTGCAAGCATTTCTGTATTTCACAGGCTTGTTTCTGGCAGGGATCCTTCTGGGACATGTTCAGAGAACTAAAATGATAGGAAAATGTTACTGTAGAAACAACGTGCTTTTCAGAGGGCAGGGGGGGCAAGATACTGTCTTAAAGCCAAGGCTTTAAAGAGCTCCCAATTTCCCTCTCTGTCACAGACAGTTCAGAAAACATCTATTGCTGCTTGCAGATGCCTGCCAACATACACAAGAATTCTCTGTGTCTGGCTAAAGGATGATAATGTGGACAATGAATACAGGAAGTTTTATGTTGCTAGGCTTAAAGGCCTTTTTCTTTTCTCTGGTCAAAATGTGTTCTTTTCTACTTGGATGCACAAAGATTCCAGCAAAGGTTCAAATTAATATGTCTGACTAATTTTTAACAGTTCTGTGCCTCTAGACCTTATACTAAAACATGTATTTATGTAAAAGCCCTCTCTGTGAGCCCTACACAACCAAGGATTTGGTGTTAGTCATATAACTGCAGCTGGAGGAGGCATTTAAAAAAACAACCAAACAAAACAACTTAGTTGTGTATGTCCCATAAAGACAACACGAAGAGCTTTTTGTTTTGTTTTGTTCCAGGAGAAAGCCTCTTGGAAATCCCCCCCCAAAAAAAAACCAGACTGGAGAACAGCTCCATCTTGTTCAAAACCCTAGAAAGCAGGATTTCAGACACTCAATTTGACTTTCTGCAGCTGTGACACCTGTAACTGTGATCTTCCGTGAGAGATCAAAAGACAAGCAAAAACCGGTGGTACTAGTAGTTGGATGGGAGACCTCTACAGGAAAGCACCGCTGTTACCGAAAGCGGTGGTGGGACTTCCGCTCTCTCTGAGCCACAGTTCAGCTCCTGCCCCTGCCCAGAGCTAGGGAGGTGCTGGCTTTCAAATTTCTGATAATTCACCAGCCCACAGCACTTTTCAATATTGCTAGGGCATTATTTCCAGCATCCTGGCCAAACTCCACTTGGGGCAATTATATTCTGCCTACCTAGAACTCCCCCTGATGATTCACTTGGACACAATACTCCTCTTCACTGCCTGTCCTAAACTCTTGTGTGATGTTGCTGTGTGTTGTTTAACTGCTTCCACCTCAGAGGTGGCTGCATTTCAGTGGAGAGAGAATCATTTATTGTACAAAATATACAACGACATCTTCCTAGAGCCACTGCTCCTGAAAGACAAAAATTCATA
Source organism: Aptenodytes patagonicus (assembly GCF_965638725.1). NCBI lineage: Eukaryota > Metazoa > Chordata > Aves > Sphenisciformes > Spheniscidae > Aptenodytes > Aptenodytes patagonicus. The sequence continues at coordinate 11,935,802 of NC_134957.1, read as the reverse complement.
TTAAAGAATGATTGGGAATAAACAGAGCACAGTACAAAGCAGGGGTAATGTCTACACATACCAGATTAATCACCAGGCACGAGTTTAAGCAGCAGTTCTTCAACACCACCAAGCTGTAAGCGACAAGGAAAAGTTCAATACGTCTACAGTTACTGTGGCTGAGCTAATGGACTTCAACAAAATAACAGTCCTTTGCCGTCCCTCAAGGATCTCAAATGACTTCACAAACAGGCATGACTATGGTCTATTGTTGCCACCATCCTTACCATGAGATGGTGCTCTATCTCCCAAACGCGAGAGTTACTATCCCTGTACTGCTCACCCTGGGACAGCTGCCACATATGAGGCAGCCGGGATGGGGGGAGCTGGCTGGGTCGCAGCGCCTCACCCAGGGGAACCTGAACTCTTTGGATCCGAGCCCTCAGCATACCTTCCTCCTGGGGGAAAGTAACAAAAAGAGCAGGCAGTTACTGGCAATACAGTAGAGGCACCTGCAATAGCAAAGCTACAATCACTGGGAAGCTCAAAGGACACTTGCCTCTTCCGCAGCCACAAGCCACGTTTTGCGGTGCTCATCGCAGTAAACACCTACGCGTCGCACCCACAGTCGGACAGGAGGAGCGCCAGCGTGCCCTCCTTCTGCCATTCCCTCAGTCACTTCAGGATGCTCCCGTTAGGTGGATGGCATCAACCCGCAGGATGCACGCATGGTCTCTTTAGCTCTGAATACATTCACGGAGAAAGCTCTCAGACCTGAAAGGCACCTCTGGGTGGCGTCTGACTTATTGTATGAGATGCTATGTGCTGAAATGTCCCTAAAAGTCAGCTTGGGAAACTAAGGCGGTGCCTAAGTGAACAGAAATTTCATAACAAGTTGTACACTGGGACATGCATGCTGTATGGCGTTTGTAAGGCATTCTGGGGCAAAAAGTGCTATTGGTACAAAGTTAAACCCTGTGAATATTGGCTTTGCTTATTCCACTAACAGTCCTATTAACAGTCTTTGTGTAAAATAGGGGGAAAAAAAAAGAAAAAAGTGATTTACACAGGAGTTCCGTGGCTAATGATGGTCTAAATCCCAAAAGCAAAACTTGTGACAAGAGGTGAAATTAGCTTAACAAGAACGAAGATCACTCTGGAGACAAAACATGAAACTCCGTATGCACGACTCTCATATTTGGAACTTGCAGAGCTGTCATTGTGAAGGGTCCTTCGTCTCATCTCTCAAGAGGATGGCAGCATTGTCCATTCATATACAAGCTTCTCGTGAAAGCTCTCGTGACTTTGCGTAGTTCGGCTTTTAGATGGTTACAGAGAGCCACCGATACCAGCAGGGGCAAAGGAATTTTGGACATTGAGGTGGTTCTTCCTACCGGAATTTTTGTTTAACAGCAAGTTTATCTGTATACCAGTTAGATCAAGCTGAGCCATTAGCAAATGAAGGTCAGGGGAAATGATTCTCTCTTTGAACCCTAGAAGAGGTAATCAAAATGGTACAGACAGTCTTCATTCTTTATCTAGGTTTAAAGTAGAACAGAATTAAACTGTAATACATATAACATCCTCCTGCTATGAAGCAGATGCAATATTCCTATCCCAGTGAAACACAGTGGTCTTCTGAAAACTTGTAAAGTTATAAGGCACATTTCAGACAGGAGCAAGAAAATCTGGGTACAAAATAAAGTAGGGAAAGTCAGGGAGAGAAAAAAATTGTTATACATTGGGGTACATATATAACAGGAAATACACTTCCATGTTGCCTTCTATATCTTACATCAGTGCTTCTCTACCTTTTTGAATCAAAGGATCACTTAGCCTTTTTGAAAACAAAACACCAACCACGGATCAGCCTGAACAGCACTGTCACAGTATTTTAATTCTAACAAAGAAAACTTTGAATGTTCTTTTATTATTTCCTTTTCTCCCATTCTGTTTGTTTCCTTGCTTGATGTGTGGGAATGTGTATGTGCATTACAAAAAGCACCACTGTTCTGAAGACCATCATGTGATGTGGTACAGCCATTCCAAGCAATGCCCCAGCAGCTGGATCACTGGCATTTAGAGTAATGTACAGCAGACTGACAAGCCTCACAAGGCCTTCAAGAATAAGCTATGAGGGTTAAAGGGACATTTCTATAAGTCCTTTTCATTCTGCTTTACAAATTTAAGCCCATGTGTGGAAATCACTTTGCCCAATAGTGAAATGCAGCAATCGCCACTGCTCATTTTCAGTCAGCTGAATGTAATCACCCAGGTTGGAATTCGGCCAGGACACTCTCCTACTCTGCAGTAAACTGCCAAAAGCCCCATCATGACCAAAAATGCTCAAGAACTTGCTTTTATTCCATTCAAAGCTGGAATTTCTACAGCTCATCATCCCCAGAACCAGATGACTCAAGACTGACTTCAGTATTGGAAAAATATTACTCAGTAAGTGAACACTATTTCCTGCAGCAAGTAAACTTTCCTGGAAGGTCTCCTATCCAAATACTAACCTGGTTCAGTCTTGCTGAACTACAGGCAGGACTACTAAAGCACAACATTTATGTTTGTGTTTATTGTGTATGAACATGGTAGTAATGATAGGTACAGGACCGACAGAACAAGGTCTCATGCAGAGGACACTGTGCAGAATGGGCAGCAGTTAACATGTTTCCACCCTTTGCCCTACTAATTTGTCCCAAACATCCTCCGAAATCCATAGCTCTGAGTTCAGTTGCCAGAGTGCAAAGGCCCAGTCTGGCCTCTCTTTTCAACAGCCTCCAAGACTGTTATGAAGGTGCCCAGTTAGTGTCACAAACAAAATCTTGAGGTCAGGCAAAACCGTCAATTGGGTTTGAAGTAAGACAGGTCTGTCTTTAGCAGTCAAACATACAAAAGAAACAGGAGATTTGAAAAAGCATGCGCTTAGACATTTGCACCTGAAACTTTAAAAAGGGAAAAACATACACAATTTCTATTTTTGCAGATTTTATCAGAAAGCAATAAAAAAGCCTAAAGGAAGACATGGGTGAAAGGAGAAGTAAGCTTACTTATATTTAAAACAAGTTGTAAAACCTGTTTCTTATATTGCTTGCTTCACAATCTATTAAAAAAACCACTACATCCAACAAAAAACTTAAATTTGCAGGATTGCAGCGTCATCCTTTGACACAGATTTTAATGTTCCCATCAATATAATTGCAGAAGTCTGAGCTGTTTAAGGTATTGATTTGGGGAGATTTAAAGCCCAATCCCCACGGACAGGAACAAGACTTGCAGGTATTCTGTCCATCTCAGCATTAGGCCTTAGAAGTTTAATGCTGTTCTGGGACCCGGGTGGATTTTTGAGCCAGACAATATATGAATAAACGTGAAAATGGCCAGGAGGAGGACTGCATCTTGTGGTGAAGACAATTTATTTGCTTTTAAATCGGGTACATTAAAATATTTATGAAGACAGTGAAAGAAATTGCTCCAGCTGCTGCTTGGACCATCCCCAGAGCTGGAGCTCAGTATGCTGAACAAGCTCCACTCTTTATTACCTTCTATTTTAAAAGGGGACTGGGTCAGATTGTTAGAAGAGTTCAGCTGCCATTTAGGCGCCAAGGAAAAAAAGCGATGCTGAGGCTCAGTGAATTGGGCACAGTGTTGTGCTAACACGGCTACACAGCTTCTGGACCAAGGCTGGCCACTTTGGCCTTCTGGTGGAGTGTGCAGCTGCCTGCACACCTCTGTGCGCACAGCCTTCGGGGAGCTAAAAGGGAGCTGAGCTTTCCTGAAAAACCCAGCCTGCATCTTGCAACAAGTCAGGGATCAGATGAGCTGTCTGCTGATGTAAGAGCATGTTGACTCACTCTAAAGCTTCTTCTTGGGGGTTTGGACTCGACTCTGCCTGGAGCACTCGCCCAAACCAAGCACCTCCGTGACTCCACTCTCCGCTCTGCCCGACCTACTGAGGGGTAGCAGATGCTCACCGACCAGCCGGGGCTGTCCAGCAGTTTGGGGAGGGAAGGTCTAGCTTTGGTAGGATCTAAAGAAACAGGAAGACAAAAAGAGATGGACACAGTGTGGGGGGAGCCCCGGAGAAGGAAGCGGAGGACGAGGAAAGGGGTGCGGGAGCCGGGCCTGGTGAGGGGCCGTCCGAGGAGGGGTGTGGGGGGCGGTGCGGACAAGGGGAGCAGGGAGGGCAGGATGGGGAGGGCGTGTGGAACCGGTGCGGACGGAGGGCCGGCCGTGGCGGGGATGAGGCGGGAAGGGCCGGGGAGGCCCGGCCGCCGCGGCGGGAAGAGGGCGCAGCACGTCTCCATAGCAACCGCCTCCCACCCTGGCCGGGCCTTCAGGGCTCGGCGTCCGCCCCTCGGCACGAGACGGCACCAGGCGGAGCGGGAGGCGCTGGGCCGGGCCCCTCGGGCCGCCCGCCCGTGACCTACCTGCAGCCCCGCGCCAGGTGACAGCCAGCGCCGTGTGCACCGAGCAAAGCCTTCCCCCACCCTCCCCTCTGACCCCGCAGCCTCCCCCCGCTGCTCGCAGGCCCCAATGGCCGGCGCGCAGCGGAGCCCCGCCCCAAGCCGGGTCGGTCCGCACCGCCCCGTCCCGTCCCCCTCCGCTCCACCGCCCGCACCGCCCCGTCCCGCCCCGGGCAGCGGCTGCAGCGCGGAACCCCGGGGCCGCCGTTCGCGTGGGCGACACGGCGCTTCCGCCGCGCGGCACCCCTCGCCTCTCCGGAAGCCAGACTGCACCTCGGCCACGTCGATTGGCTGGAAGGGCTAGCGAGCCCCGCTGGGATTGGCTCTGCTGCCGAGTGAGGGCGGGGGAAGTGGGGCTTGTCCCCGCCTACTTCCGGGGGTGGTGGGGGAAGACGGGCACTTGGCGGCAAGATGGCGGTGCAGGCGGTGCATCTGGAGGCCGACGCCTTCCTGGTGTGCCTCAACCACGCGCTGAGCACCGAGAAGGAGGAGGTCATGGGGCTTTGCATCGGCGAGGTACCGGGGCGGGGTTGGTCGGGGCTGCGCGCGGGAGACACAGCGGGAAGAAGTGCTGCCCGGGCGGGGCTCATGGCCTGCGCCAGTGCGGGCCGTGCGATAGTGGTCTGCGGGCTCTTACCTTTCGAACGGGGCTCAGTCACCGCAGCAGGGAGCGTTGTACAGGCCTGTGTAGGGGCGGTTCCCCGGCAGAGCCGTGCCGCTGCGCCTCCGGCCTCCCCTCTCCGCTCCTGGCTAGCGCCGACTCGTAGTTCCAGCTGCTGTGTAGGTCAAAGCTTAGAGTCAGGAAAGCTTCCTGTCTGCATGCCTGACTGTACTCTGATGCGTACCTTTTCCCTACTGAAGGTACAGGAGCCGGCCTTTTCCTTGAGGGTGGTTATTTCTTTAGCAGAGAAATGATCGATTTTTCCTTCTGTGTCATTAGGTTGACACCAGCCGAATTGTTCATATCCATTCTGTGATCATCCTGCGCCGCTCCGATAAGAGAAAAGACCGTGTGGAAATTTCGCCAGAGCAGCTTTCAGCTGCTTCTACTGAAGCAGAGATATCCTTTAGTAGAGACAGCAACAGACTCGCCAGTGAAGTGGTTTACCTCAGACCTCTTTTTATGTGCTGTGTTTTAGACTTGTTCTGGTTGGCTTGAAGTTGTCTGTTGCTTCCCTCCTACAACTGTTCGGTTTGGAGGGCTGTGCTGGCAGTTGCCATTCTCTGAAGTCTTTGTTGGTTCCAGTGTTTGCAGTGGAATTGTGTTGTAACTGTTGTTTATAATTTCTTTGTATTTGATCACAAGTAAAACTGAAGTATGTTTTTTGGGGAGGGTAGCAGTTCAGCAGGGAGACTTAGTAGAAGATGAAAAGCTGACAAGTCTCTGTTTCCAAGCGTGGTGCACTGGAGAGCCTTTTCCCTACATACACTCAAGGATGCCATTTTGGACAGCTTGCTGCCATGTTTCTTACTGCCACATGCAAACAAAATCCGATTTGCTTCTGCAGCAGTGACATCCTGCCAGTGCTGGGGAAGAGGCTTCCAACAGCTTCCTGCCATGTGTCTTGTCACCCCTCTAAAAGGGATTTGGAATTCTCTTGACTGATGAGAAAACTCTTTTTTAAAAAAAAAAGCTCTTTTAAAACTCTGCTGTTTTCCCTTGTACAAAAAACTTCTTCCATTTGCTTTATTGGTTTCAAAAGCACCTTGACTCACACACAGGTTGGCTGAAATGACGGGACGTCCCATGAGAGTTGTGGGCTGGTATCACTCTCATCCTCATATTACTGTTTGGCCATCGCATGTTGGTAAGAGCAGTCTTGGTCTAGGTTCTATATGAAAACTCACAGCTAGCTAATAGTATTACTCAATTTACTGGATTTTCAGAGCTGCACATCCCAACTATCAAAGTTTGGTTTCTCAAACGTCCTCTGGTAGGACAAGATTGTCTGGGTGTGCTTCAGGAACCTCTGCCAGTATAGCCCCATTCCTGTCTGTGTGCTCCAGGTGCTCAAACTGCACGTGACTCAGTAGTCACAGATCAGCTACTACTAGAACTACTGTTTTTCCAGACAGGAAAACTAGACCTAGGGTGTTGGGAATAGCAAAAAAAAAAAAACCAAACCTGTGGGAATCATAGGCCTGCTGTAATGATTTTTGACATCTGTGAGTGTTAATGCAAAAATGAAAACCTTTTTGAACGAAGTGCATGAGTATCTTACACGTGTTGGACATTACGGCTATATAGTATCTGTGGCACCAGGCTGATGCTAAGGTCATTTCTTGTTTTGTTAACTCATCTTGTATTTTTAAGATTTGCTATTTAATTACATTTTAAATTGGATCAATTTTTTTTTTTTAACTTAGTCACCTGGAGTAAGTACTTTTAAAATAAAACTTGTGACATTTGTTGCCAAATTCCAGGTCACCCTTCAAAAGGTGGCAAATCTTTTTCCACTCCTTCAGGTGATCAGTGCAGTTCTCATTTCTCTTATTTCTTTGTCTGCAGATGTCCGCACACAAGCTATGTATCAGATGATGGACCAAGGTTTTGTAGGGCTTATCTTTTCCTGCTTCATTGAGGACAAAAACACAAAGGTAGGCAACTTAAAAATGGCAATAAGCCGTCCAAGTACTCATGAGAAACATCAGCCCCAGGGCAAAGCTGAAATCCTTGGATACAGCCTGCAACAAGGGCTGAGCTCTGGTTGGAGCACAGTCAAAGCACAGCTAGAATGGTGATGTTTAGATCGTAATCTCAATGACAAAAGTACGAGTTATTAATTACTCTCTTCTGATCCACAGCCTGGCTTTCCAGCCAGCAGAGCTGGGCTGGTACTAGGGTTCTGGGACTGCATCAGATGGCTGCAGCATGTATGTGCATTGAAATGCGTGAGTGCATTGAAATGCGTGAGTGCCCTTCAGCTGTTCAGTCCAGCAGATACAGCTTACTGCACCTCTGTGCCTCTAGCCTCTTTAGGAGATGCTACTATAGTGTGAGATAAGCTGACAGTGGTGTGTCTTGTCTAGGTTTTCCAGGTAGCTATTGTTTAAGATTTTTTTCATAGTTAATGGGTCTGTCAATATCTGCTTGTAAACAGTTCCATCATACCAATCTAAGCAAAAAGCACGTACCTTTGCAACCTGTTAAAGTGCTATTTGAAAGCATATTCTACTTCCTAAAGGAATGTGTGGTTTTAGATGATGTTTTGCTCTTGGAATCTGACTTTCTGCTGTCTCTCTTAGACAGGCAGGATTCTCTACACCTGTTTCCAGTCCATTCAGGCCCAGAAGAGCTCAGAGTGAGTACAGCAGAAGAATATTCATGTCCAGCATCAGGTTGTATTTCATCTTGTCTTTCTGGGTTGTTTCAAATAAATGTCTTCTTGGCTCATCATGAGGAGCAAATATTGTAAAGAGATGCCTGAATGAGGTCACCTTACTTCCGCTAATGCAGGCTGCTTGAAGAGAATCTAAAGATTGGGACTGATTAATTTAGCCTAGATAATTTAGTAGCTTAAGATTTGGTGTAGGACACTGTGGTCTGAGTATGAATTTGTTCTCTAATCTGTTGTGTAGAAGGCCCACCCTTTTGCTTTCAACTTTAGAGGTCGAGGCTTCAAGCTTGCATGGTGTAGAGTCCCCACCAACCGCACACACGCTGTGCATCATATTGTCAGTACTGGCAATCTAGTTGCTTTAGCATTTTATCATTAAAATTTAAGACAAGTGTGTGGCTATAAAAGGCTTCCATTTGCCCATCAACTCAGGCATGTGTTCCCAAAAATAAACCTGCAGCAATGCCATGCGTTGGACAGACTGTTGCAGGTTTGTAGAAGTCCTTTCTTCCTCTCTGCTGCTTTGAAGTTAATTGTACCTGATACCCTTTTAGATATGAAAGGATTGAAATTCCTATTCATGTTGTCCCCCATGAAACCATTGGGAAAGTGTGTCTGGAATCAGCTGTAGAGCTGCCCAAGATCCTTTGCCAGGAAGAGCAAGATGCCTACAGGAGAATTCACAGGTAATAACAGTGGGGCTGTACCCCTCTCCAAGACTCTTTGCTAACATGTTCTACTGTTGCTGTATTTAAAGTACCATAACCTTAGCAGGGGTACAGAAAATAAGAAGCATTAGCAGCTCATGTGCCTTTGTAGGAGAACTGATTGAATACCTTCACATTAAGGAGTTCAAGTTCTCTCAGCCTTGCACACAAGAGCTAAGTGTAACTGCTCCTTTGCTGCAACAAAAAAAGAGCTAGAGCATGTGTGAGCTAATGGTGGTACTTCAGTGATGTGTCTGTGTGTGACAGTAATTAGCGTTTAACCAGGGTAAGAGTGCTGAGGAGAAGTCTGAAAAATGAGAATATCAGCTGCTTTTTTTTTTTTCTGCCTCTGGTGCTCAACACTGATGTTTCTGTGAATGTGGCTTCAACAAGTGAAGAGGTTTAGATGTACCTGCAGTGTCAGTGCCTTGTAGGTAGCTGGTTCTATAGCCTGGGTTTGCCTAATACGCAACTCACTGCTATCTTGTCACTAACCTGCATTCTGTTCATTCTCGTAGCCTCACCCATCTAGACTCTGTAACCAAGATTCATAATGGCTCAGGTAAGGATTCCTTTTCTGCATGCGAGAATCCAGAATGCTGCTTCCAGAGTCAAAACAGTAGTGTCTTGCGCGGGGGTTGGTTTGGCTCTAACTTCGGGGGACGGTAGACCACAGCTGTGTAACAGTCCTCCCTTTGCCATAACAGGCACTTGTAAATAACTATAAAAGCACAAACTTTTGTCTTTTTCTTTGCCGTACAGTTCATTTCCAACACAAATGCTGTATAACCCAGAGAATTCCCTGAGACTGTTACCTTATTATATAAAGTCTAGTGGAGGAACAGAATTGTAACTAAACACTTCAAAGGAAAACATCAAGGGCTGTAAAATAACCTAATCCTGGGGTTTATGAATGCTGTTGTATCCTTCGACCTTTGTACCATTGGTTAAAATGACAATAGACTTTGGGTTTGTTTGGGTTTTTTTTTCCTTCCCCCTGTTAGAACAGCAAGGGGATTTTGGATTTGGTGAGTCTTAAAGTAGTGTCTGGCTGATCTGTATGCATGCTTGCATCTCCTGGCACTTCCTGTATGTTACGTGCATATGACATCTTTGCTTTTGCCAGTGAGTTAGGGTGAATACTAATCCTGCTTCTATTCCAAGGTAAATACCCCATTGTCTGTTCTCACCTGTTCAATAAATGAGGCATTCTTTGCTTCTGAATTTAGAAATTAATTAGCATCAATGATGACTTACATGCAGATTTCCAGATTTCTGTTGTAGGTCTGTCATCCCTCCCCTGGGTGTCTAAAGGTCAGACTGAAATAGCTTGTTTCCCTGTTTAGCAAGCTGTTGATTCTGACTTTCCTGTGGGGATGTCTGGTTGCCTTGGCCAGGATGTTGGAGGGTTTCCTTGGCTGTCTCTTAACTCTCTTGGCTTTGGGGTTGTTGTAGCACACTGAGTCTTTTGTGTGTTTGCACTGGCATGATATGTTCTTGCTCTTTGCAGTGTTCACAAAGAACCTCTGCAGTCAGATGTCTGCCATCAGTGGGCCGCTCCTTCAGTGGCTGGAGGACAGACTAGAGCAGAACAAACAGCGGGTGCAGGAGCTGCAGCAGGAGAAAGAGCAGCTCCTGGAGGAACTAGCTGCTTTAGAGTGAAGGAGGAAATGCAGACCCTTCAGAAAAGAAACACGAAAAACAACTCTACAAGACCTGCTCCTGGCTGAAGGGTGGCCCTACATTGCCTTACAGTGAAGATACTAGCTGTGCCTCTTCTCTTGCCCCATGCAGCAAAGAGCACTTCTACAGGATAAGGGCTTTCTCTGCCCCAGCTTGATGGAAAGCAGTGGTATATCTCCAGGTGCTGCATGATGCAGTGCAGTTCTAGCTCAGTGGTGGGGTTGGGTAGCACCTGAAGAGATTTCAGTTCTGGAGGGCACACACCTAGGGAACATGTTGGTTCTCCCTCCCCTATATTTTGACAGAAGTCTTATTGCTTTACATGTATTCCAGGAGCCTAGAACAGGAGGGTTAGAGGGGAAAAGGGTGTCCCTGCAGTCATACCTGATGCTGCTAACTTCTGCCTTCTTTTAGTAGCTTCAGTTGACCATGATCTTATATCTAGTAATGTTCTGGATTACTGGTTATCCACCCAGGCAAGTAAGAGGTGGGAGGGAAGCTTGAGAAGAGACCTGGAAGAACTTTGACATAAGATCTGTGTTCAGCATACTTCAAACCAAATAAAGAATTCCAAAGCCAGAGCTGTTTAGAGTAGAAATGAAATGGGTGCTACAAAGTGCCAGTGCCTGCATTTTTTGGACACAGTCTGTATTCTCTTACTTCATGTGATGCTGTTGCATGCCTAGCACTGAGGTTCTCTACAAAATGGACTGTTTCTGCTGGCTCAGTGGGGGGAGTGTGGTTCCTTCCCAGAGGGAAAAAGGTTAAGATGCTGAGAAGAGAACTGATAGATACTCAAGCCTGTCATTCTTACATGCTGAACTTAATTACAGAAATTTCGTTAGATTGAAATGGAACAAAATACCTGTTGTTGAACTAATCCTTTAAATGTTCTTGCTGTTGCATTTCAGAGTATCCCCCATCATGTACATTGTCATCTGCATTCTGTTATGTGAAGTCTGTCTCATGTGAGCAAAGGAACCAACAGCACAGTTAAAACTCCTGTTTCAGGTCCTTGGTTCTAATCTAAATCCTTACATGCTCAAGTAGATGAAAATGAGCTGCCTGCATTACTGCAGTGGAGGTTGTGACATTTCCTGGCAACTCATTAGCTTGCCTGTTGCTTTGGGAGAATGAAAGTAACATAGCTGAGAAAGAGGCTATTCCAGTGAATAGCCAATATTGGTTAGCAACCATAAATTGCTGTCAGGCCTGGAAGCCCTTTAGCCAGCTTGTTTTTGTCAGACTTCACTTTTCAATCTTTCTGCATTGATATTAGCAAACCCCCAAACAGTAGAACTTCTTTGAAGTAAACTGCTTGCTACTTTTTTTTTTTCCTTAAAAGTGCTGTGAATAGTATTTAATTAGTTTCTGAAAGGTCAGTGTCTTTGTTCTGTTTTTGTTACTGTTTTCTAGTTCAAGTGCTCCTTTACCTTGATCTTTGCTGGGGGGGCGAGGTGTGTGTTTCACTGCCCCCAGGCTTGATGATGGCTCCTTGGAGATCACCCAGCAGCCCTGGGCCTCATGGCTCTCCAGTGCAATCTCCAGGGCATCCTGCCAAGCACATCCCAGATAAAGCCAAAACGAGTTCTCCTGCAGTCCGGGCCTACAATTCTGTTACTTGTTTTGTTTTGCTTCTCCCAAGATCCCAACCAGGATCTCTGGATTGCCACCCCTCTGTAGGGAGGCTAGGGGCCATTTCCACTTGAGGTTACAGACAGCCCACAGTAGAAAGAAGCTAGTTTGGTTTTGAGCGTAATCACCCTGCATCCACTCCCCAAGCAAGGAGTTTTGTCCTTTCAGATTCCCAATACTTGATGGGCTCATGGCCCTATGCTGCCATATGTGGTCTGAGCTCTAGGACAAAGCTGAAATCCTGCGTTTGCCCTTAGATGCAGCCTGCAAGAAGGGCTGAGCTCTGGTTGGAGCACAGTCAAAGCACAGCTAGAATGGTGATGTTTGGATCGTAATCCCAATGACAAAAGAACGAGTTATTAATTACTCTCTTCTGATCCACAGCCTGGCTTTCCAGCCAGCAGAGCTGGGCTGGTACTAGGGTTCTGGGACTGCATCAGATGCCTGCAGCATGTGTGTGCATTGAAATGTATGAATGCCTTTCAGCTGTTCAGTCCAGCAGATGCAGCTTATTGCACCTCTGGTCTCTGTGCTGAGCTGACTGACCAGTGCAGGGCAGTCCCTGGCCTCCTGCCTCATAGGGCAGCCTAACCCCACCACCACCTGTACCCTGCTCAATAAATGTTCCCTGACTGGAGACTTTACCTATGCTCTGTTTGGCTGCCAATCTCATCTGTCCATCTTCAGTGGTGATCAGGCAGATCTGCAGAGCAGGACATTCTGCAGAGTAGGACAAGCCACAGCTTGACACCCTGAAAAACAAGGGAGAAGGAGCCACATCCCATCAGGAAACCCAGATGGGAGCAGAGCTTTCCTTCACAGGAAGAAAAAGTGGCAAAATCCTCCTCCCGGAGCTTGGCCAAATAGAAATTGTCTAACAAAAGCCCAGTAGGAAGCTCTAATGTAAAAAATACACCTGTCTCATTTATGTCCCTGAGGAAGAGGGTTGAACTTAAAAACCAAAATACCCTTCCCTCACCAGCAAAACCTGAACACAAGAGGGTGCAAAAGGTTTTTATAGTTGGAATTGGCTTGAAGAGGAGAGCAATACTGCAGTAAGAAGTTTTCTAAAGATTTCAAATCCGTTTCAATCCAAAGGACAGGGACCAGCAAGACTCAAATAGAGCAAACCATTCTTCTAAAGAAAAAGCAGGTGGGGAGGTAGTATCAAGTTCCTGGCAAGAGCCCCTTCCAGCTGCAACCCTCATGAGCACCCCAGTCTGCTGCATGGCTGAAGGCAATGGTTCAGGTGCAAACGGGGCTTTTCAGAAAGGTCTGTCCTAGCCTTCAAGGAGGCACCACAACCTGGCAGAGCCCATTCAGGCCCTGAGTCCAGAACCACACACACTGTAAAAGTGAGGCACTGCTCGAAACAAACATGAATAAAGTTGATTTCAGTGCTATTTCAGCCCTCCTGGCACCCAAGACCAAAGGGTTAATTGAGCCTCACATGGCTTGAAGCCTGTGTCAGCACATAGAGTGGGACCTCCCTAGGGGCAGCTTGTCCCACATAATGATGTCATCAATATACTGCAGGTGTTCAGGAGCTTTGCCTTGTTCCAGTGCAGTCTGTAGCGATCCATCGCAAATAATAGGGCTGTTTCCACCCTGAAGGCAGTCAATTCCAGGTGTACTGGATACCCCTCCATGTGAAAGCAAACTGTGGCCTGAGCTCTGCTGCCAAAGTAACTGAAAAAAATGCACTGGCAATGTCAATTGTAGCATACCTCTTGGCTGTCTTTGACTCCAGTTCATACTGGAGTTCTAGCATGTCTGGTATGGCAGCACTCAGTGGTTGGTGTGGCTTCGTTCAGGCCACAATAGTCCAATGTTAGCCTCCACTCTCTGTTAGATTTTCGCACTGGCCGTATGGGACTATTAAAGGGTGAATGAGTCTTACTGATCATTCCTTGACTCTCCAATTGCCAAACCAGCTTATGGATGGGAATCAGGGAGTCTCAATTGGTGCGATATTGTTGCCGGTGCACTGTCATGGTAGCAATTGGCACCTGCTCTTCTTTAACCTACAGCAACCCCACCACAGATGGATCCTCTGAGAGACCAGGCAAGCTAGACAGCTGCTTAATCTTACCCATACTTAATGAAGCTATACCAAAAGCTCACCGGTCCTTTTGGGTCTTTGAAGTACCCTCTCCTGAGGTAGTCTATGCCAAGGATACATTGAGTCTCCGGACCAGTCACAGTAGGATGCTTTTGCCACTCATTCCCAGTTAGACTTACCTCAGCCTCCAACACTGACAGCTGTTGGGATCCTCCTGTCACTGCAGAACTACAGATGATTCTGCCCCTTTGTAATCTGATGGTATTAGAGTACACTGTGCACCGGTGTCCACTAGAGCTTTATACTGCTGTGGGTCTGATGTGCCAGGCCATTGAATCCATACAGTCCAGTAAACCTGGTTGTCCCTTTCCTCCGCCTGGCTGAAGGCAGCACCCCTCTATTCCTGGTCAGAGTATTCATTACTTGATTTTTGTAACTGCAAACCAGAAGTCCCTTCATCAGGGTCAAAAGTAAGATCAGCCCTTCTACTTTGCCCAACAGGCACTGGAGCAGTAATTTTCCTGGATGGATACCCTTTGGGCTGTTGTTTTTTCTTGCAGTTCCTGTACCCGAGCTTCTTGTCTCCAGGTAGGCTCACCGTCCCACTTCCTCATGTCCTTCCCCTGGTCATGCAGGGGTGGCACGTGGTGTGTGCTACTGGTACCCTCTCCCTCAAACAGAAAAAGGCTGACTCTTAATAGTTGAGACGTTGGTTGGTATGGGTGAGGTACCTTTTAATTGCTGAGACAGTTGTTGGGACAGCTTCTCCACAGCTGAGACACAGGTCTGTAGGGAGGAAGCAAGATTCTCTTTGAATTCTCAGGGTTGTCTGGCCAATCCATCCACAGTTGGTGCCTCTGTGTCTGCCCAGCTCATTATCGCCAGGGTGTTGGCATATGATGTCAGTGCACTTTGTACAAACTTTTGCGACATGGACCATGTGCACTGGATTTCATCCGGGTCTTTGGATACCTGGTTGTCATCCAGGTTGCTACAGATCACCTCCACCATGGCTAATTCCCTCAGATACTGGATACCTCCCTCAGTGGTGGTCCACTTGCTTCAGAAATTTGCAAGATCTTCCTTGAAGGGATACATGTCCCTCACACTCGACAGGAGTCGCCTCCAAATACTGAGGACTCCTGCCCCTTTGCCAATCGTTCTGTCAATGGCCTTATCCTTAGCAAGGGATCCCAGCTGCCGGGCTTCCTTACCCTCTTAATTCCTGACTACTGGCCCCAATATCCCAGCATCAGAGTAACCAGCTGATAATTTGCTCGCCTGATTGATGGCCAAAATATTTTCACATGTATCACAGCTCACTTAGGGATAGGGATTGGGTAGTTTCTGTCTCATTTATGATTTCAGTCCTTACCCCCTCCTGTTCTTGTGACTGCTCTGCTGCAGAACAGGCAGCCTCTTCCGATTCTCTCTTCTGCTCCCTCTTAGGAGAAGCTTATTCATCCTTTACTAAATGAGTTGACTTCTGCTTCCATTGTTTCTTCTTAATTATAGGGGTGACTGATGTAGTTGAAGACTGGGTCTCTGGTTTAGCCACAGTGTCTGTTGGTATGTCTTCAGATCAAGAAACTCTCTCTTCTCCTTGAGGTGCTGAGTAGTACTGAGGAGTGTTCGGTAGGTGCAAGCCAGGCCCCAGTACAGTGCCATAAGTTGTGCCTCTCTGGAATAGCAAGGGCATCTTTTTTTCAAACATTCTCTCACTTCATCAGGATCCTGCACTTGCTCAGAAGTGAAGTCCCAGACTATCAGAGGTGACAAGCTTTCTACGTACCTGCCCACATTCTCCCACGTGCCTTGACACCTATAACCACACTGCCGCAGGGCCTGGGTGATATGCAGAAACCTGCAGCAGTAACATGCAACTAAAACAAATTAAGCAAAACCTGCTGCAGAAAGTGAATTTGCAGAATCTGGATGCACAATCTGGATAGGCACCATCCCCCTGCAAATGCCTCCTCCACTAACTGGACATGCACAAACCTGCGGCATAAACCTGCTTCGCAGGCTGAATATGCAAAAACCTGCTGCACCAAGTGGATACGCTCAAACCTCCCACACAAACCCGCTGCACTAACTGGAATACAAACAAACCTACTGGAAATAGCTGCCACACTAACTGGACATGCACATACCAGCTCTTTGTTGCTGTCGTCTTCCCACTCATTCTCCTTAGCCAAGGCCCCTGGCTCATTCTCTGGTGCTTGCAGGACTTGGTTCCCCTTGTGGTTGGCCAAGAAGCTGCTCTGGGCACACAGGGTGGTCTCCACGTGCTGCTGCAATGCTCAGGGAGGGAGCTCTCAGGAGGACTGAATCCCTGCAGGGCAAGGGCAACAAGGATGCCAGCCCACCTTGTCCAGCTTCAGCTGTCCAAGGGTGTAATCAGACACAGCTCCCCACATAGCCACAATATGTAGAAATCAAGGCAAAAAGATCTCAGGCTCCAGGCTGGCCAGCTCACAGACTCTCGGCAAGCTCCTTGATATGGGCATGACAGATGCTGGTCAGAGCCCAGCTCCGCAACTGAAAACATCCAGGGACGACTCCCACATAAAACGTGCCGTGACTAAAAGCTGTTGCTGGCCCTCCCCTTCCCCCAGCAGACCTTCCACAGACCCAAAAACACTGCCGCTCTGAGCCTCCCAGCCATATGAGTGTGCCGAAGTTCCCGCTCAGCGTCTCGACAGCCCAGCTCCAAAATTGAAAATGTCCAGTGACTGCTCCCTCATGAAAGGTTCCAGGACTGAAAGCTCTTGCTGGCCCTCTCCTTCCTTTGGATGCCCTTCCACAGTCCCACCAAACACTGGACCTCTGAGCTTGCCTAGCCACCTCACTGTCCCAACATGCTCGCTCTCTCTCAGTGATGCCAGAGCCCAGCTCCGCAATTGAACACGTCCAGCGACTCCTCCCTCATGAAAGGTTCCAGGACTGAAAGTTCTTGCTGGCCCTCTCCTTCCCCTGGCAGCCCTTCTACAGACAGAAAACCACTGGTGCTCCGAGCTTCCCAGCCATCTCAGTGTGCCGACGTTCCCTCTAAACATCTCAAGAGCCCAGCTCCGCAATTCAAAACGTCCAGCGACTGCTCCCACAGCAAAGGTGCCAGGACTGAAAGCTCTTGCTGGCCCTCACCTTCCTCTGGATGCCCTTCCACAGTCCCACCAAACACTGGCACTCTGACCTTGTCTAGCCACCTAACTGTCCCAACATGCTCTCTCTCTCTCAGTGATGCCAGAGCCCAGCTCCGCAATTCAAAACGTCCAGCGACTGCTCCCACAGCAAAGGTGCCAGGACTGGAAGCTCTTGCTGGCGCTCTCCTTCCTTTCGATGCCCTTCCACAGTCCCACCAAACACTGGACCTCTGAGCTTGCCTAGCCCTAACGGTCCCAAAATGCTCTCTCTCTCAGTGATGCCAGAGCCCAGCTCCGCAATTCAAAACGTCCAGCGACTGCTCCCACAGCAAAGGTGCCAGGACTGGAAGCTCTTCTGGCCCTCACCTTCCTTTGGATGCCCTTCCACAGTCCCACCAAACACTGGCACTCTGAGCTTGCCCAGCCATCTTAGTGTACCGACGTTCCCTATCAGCGTCTCGATAGCCAAGCTCCGCAATTCAAAACGTCCAGCGACTGCTCCCACAGCAAAGGTGCCAGGACTGAAAGCTCTTGCTGTCCCTCACCTTCCCTTGGCAGCCCTTCCGTAGTCCTAACAAACACTGGACCTCTGACCTTGCCTAGCCACCTAACTGTCCCAACATGCTCTCTCTCTCAGTGATGCCAGAGCCCAGCTCCGCAATTCAAAACGTCCAGCGACTGCTCCCACAGCAAAGGTGCCAGGACTGGAAGCTCTTGCTGGCGCTCTCCTTCCTTTCGATGCCCTTCCACAGTCCCACCAAACACTGGACCTCTGACCTTGCCTAGCCACCTAACTGTCCCAACATGCTCTCTCTCTCAGTGATGCCAGAGCCCAGCTCCGCAATTCAAAACGTCCAGCGACTGCTCCCACAGCAAAGGTGCCAGGACTGGAAGCTCTTGCTGGCCCTCACCTTCCCTTGGCAGCCCTTCCACAGTCCCACCAATCACTGGACCTCTGACCTTGCCTAGCCACCTAACTGTCCCAAAATGCTCTCTCTCTCTAGTGATGCCAGAGCCCAGCTCCGCAATTCAAAACATCCAGCGACTGCTCCCACAGCAAAGGTTGCAGGACTGAAAGTTCTTGCTGGCCCTCACCTTCCCTTGGCAGCCCTTCCATAGTCCTAACAAACACTGGACCTCTGAGCTTGCCTATCCACCTAACTGTCCCAACATGCTCTCTCTCTCTCAGTGATGCCAGAGCCCAGCTCCGCAATTCAAAACGTCCAGCGACTGCTCCCACAGCAAAGGTGCCAGGACTGAAAGCTCTTGCTGGCGCTCTCCTTCCTTTCGATGCCCTTCCACAGTCCCACCAAACACTCGACCTCTGACCTTGCCTAGCCACCTAACTGTCCCAACACGCTCTCTCTCTCAGTGATGCCAGATCCCAGCTACGCAATTCAAAACATCCAGGGACTGCTCCCACAGCAAAGGTTGCAGGACTGAAAGCTCTTGCTGGCCCTCACCTTCCCTAGGCAGCCCTTCCACAGCCCCACAAGCACTGGCGCTCTGAGCTTCCTAGCCACAGCACTCGGCGGACGTTCCTTCTCAGCACAGCCAGAGCCCAGCTCCCAAATGGGAAACGTCCAGCCGCTGCTCCCACACCAAAGGGGCTAGCTCTGAAAGCTGTTGCTGGCCCTCACCTTCCCTAGGCAGCCCTTCCACAGCCCCACAAGCACTGGCGCT